>NC_081822.1:22393750-23085833 GCF_030704535.1 Vitis vinifera | reverse complement strand
CTCTCATACTTCATCTGGGGTTGAGAAAGAAATCAATATGGACCCAATATTCAAGAGATGCAAAGAGATCTTCCTATTTTGCAGTTAATTGAAGAGTTAAGAAATTTACTTCAAAAATGGTTTATAAACCGTAAACAATAAGCATTGTCAATGACATCTGAGCTAACAACATGGGCAGATGGAGAGCTTCATGTAAGGTATAATACATCATCAACATATGAAGTTGAAGCAATCAACTTGATGGAGTATATGTGGACCCGCATTTTTCACGTGCGCCCCCACTCGATCGGCGAGACTTGCTTTTCATTTGTGAAAAATTATTTTTTGGAAAAAAGTTGGAGCCGCCACTTATTTTATTTTATTTTTGAAAGGGAAAATAAAACAAGAAATAAAACCCTAAAAAATGACTCCATAATTTTTGGAAAAGCGTGTCTTTGAAAAACCTGAGTCTAAGTCCGAGGATCAGGTTACCTATTGGGAAGGTACCTTTAAAAGGTAGCACCCCTCTAAGCCCTAAAGAGGTCTCTACTGACTAAATTGAGGGAAGTGTGACAATTAATTGGTTAATTATGGATACCTAAGTAAGCTGGGTGATTCTAGAAAATAGCATGCTAAATAAAGAGATCAATCACAATAAAGGAGAGTTGGGGTGCGTACCTAAATCACTTCTTGAGTGCTATCACAAAACATCAAAGGTTAGTGTAGGAATCTATCACACAACATATGTCTTATCCGAGCAAATCTAATATATATTTAAACACCCAAGAATCACATCATGCATGGATGTAGTCACCAATAGCATACGTGTCTATAGAATTCTCAAAAAAAAAATGAGAAAGAGTGCACCTAGATAGCAAGCTAAAGCGCCTTTATGGGAAGCAAGGTTAGCCCAATAACAAATATAAAACAAATTCAAGCATATCTCCAAGAGGAATCAAAATCAATTAAATACCAAACAATCATCTTTAAAATCAAAATTAGTGAAGATATCAAGAATGTAGGACCCCCACCAAAGTCCATATTACTTTTGCACGAATTGATTCAATGAATTCCATTGTTTGGAATCATGAAGTTTGTTCATGCTTGGGAAAATCAAGAAAATCAGTTGAAAATCAAATAAAATAGTGAAAACGCGTGCCGGAAGGAAAATAGCAGCAAAAGAGTGTTGAAGTCTGGATTTTATTGCCTAGAGAAGGTCTAAAGATGAATTTTTCAAAGTTGAGAATGTTTAGTTGAACAATGGTTCAAAAATTCAATTTAAAACAATAAGTTCCCAATCAAAGAAGTGAATAGAGGAGAAGGTGGAACGTCGGCCGGATAGAATTGCGGCTGTGAGATATCCGGAGAGAGTGGGATGTCGGCCGGATAGAATTGCGATTGTGAGACATCCGGAGAAAGTGGGATGTCGACCGGATAGAATGGCGGCTGTGAGACATCCGGATAAGAGTAGAATATTGGTCGGGTAGAATTCCGGATGTGAGACATCCGGGTGGAATTAGTGAGAATTTTCGTCCGGGTGGAATGAGCGATGCCATAAACTAAGAACCCTCAAGAACAATGATAACCTCTGCATCTGTTTAACTCCAAGAAAACCCATTTTACACAGCCTTTATCAAGTTCCCAACTTTCTCAGAATGCTCATGATCTCCATATCCGAGAATACCAAGGTAAAGAAAGGGAAGAAATGTAGATACAGAAGCGCGCAAAAAGACCAAGAAAGAAAAGAAAAGAAAATAAAACGGGAGAAAATAAGACAGTCAGTGGGTATTTTAAAACCAGATTGGGACATAGATGGGGGCAAAACCCATAGCATCAAATTCAAAGGTAAACTTATATTCAGATTGCTTTCGGATGGAACCAAAGACATTAAAAGGAATATATTAAAATAGCATAAACATGCAAGCAAACCAGTCTTAACTAATCAAATTGTGGCCCTTGCGTCCACACCAAACGACAAGAATGAATCTTCAAAAAACTAAGAAGTCAAGAAAGATTGAAACTAAATGGTGATATAGCAAAAATCTAGAAACATACTTGCACGTTCTCCTCTCCAATTGCTTGGTTCCAGGCTGCTGCACCTTTTCTCGACTGAGAAATCTACTCCCCAAACCTTTTTCTGTCCACCAATCTTCTCCTTCTCTATACGTATTCCAAGTCCCTCTTTTCTATGCCTCCTTTCAGACGATCCTCCTATGCACCTTTTCAGACGATCCTCTCATGCACCCTTTCAGACGATCCTCTCATGCCCCCTTTCAGACGATCCTCTCATGCCCCCCTTCTTTTCCCTTTCCACTTATATTTGTATCAGCCTCTCGAACCAAATATGCTAAAGAAAATCCACTTTCCTTTCTTCTATTTCCTTTCCTTTTTCGAAAATCAAAATGCTCCTTTAGGATCTCTTATTTCCATATGTATGCAGCCACATTAATTCCTTTTTCCCTCACAAAATATTTTTCTTACGTTTTTGAGTGCACATACCTTAGTGAGATTTGAATAGTAGCCCTCATTCTCTTGCCAAACAAAAAAAACGAAAATAGAGAGAATAAAAACAAAAAGAGTTAGCAATCTTGCAACCTGTCAAAGATTAAAATAAAATAAAAATAAATAAAGTAAAACAAAATAATTGAATAAAATAGTCAATCCTGTGCGGGCCATGCAAGTCACACAAAAAGTGAGTCTAAAAGTGCTTATTGGGCCAAGTGTGTCTAAATGGGCCTAGAGCGGTGCCTAATGGGCCAAGTGTACCTAAAAGCTATCCTAAAAAAGAACGAAAAAAAAAATCCTAAGTCTAAAGTAGGGCTGCCAAGAGTCACAATAAGGGGTCGGATAATCCCTCAACCAAAATCTTCGAGGTGGCTCAGAAAAGGGTAAGTTATACGAGTAATAACGGGCCGCTAAGGAGTTACTGTGGAGCACTGAAAACAAATTTAAAGACATGTGCTAAAGGGAAAAAATTGAGGGTCTACAGTATAATGTTAAATATAATGGTGCCAGTGATCATGTGAATTTACATAATCATTCATGCACATGTCGACATTTTGATCTTGATCACATACCGTGTTCACATGCTATTCTTTATGCTCCAAATATTACACAATGAACTCATTATTATCTTCATATGCTGAGTCCATCTATCCTCATGGACATCAAAGGGATTGGATGATAGCTAACAATATAAGCAGTAGAGTTGTATTACCACCGAAAACAAGGCGGTCAACAGGAAGACTATGGAATGAAAGAATCTCTTCGGGTGGAGAGAGTAAGCGCAGACGGCGGAGTGCTCGCTGTGGTGATTATGGTCATAATCGAAAGTCATGAAAATGACCATTCTCCCTGCATTATCATAATGGTAATAGTGGACACACTGAAATAGGCATGCAAGATTGCTCCTTACAATCAGAGAATGAATGAAACTGTCACTAAGCCAATTTTATGGTGAATTTTTTGTTGTTTTTTGTAGATGATGATTGGGCATATAAAAGATTTGATATTTTAATTTTTTTTGTATATTGTGAATAGGGGCACAAAACATGTAATCGTACTTTGATTCAGTCTCTTTTAATTGAATGATGAACTTAAAGCTTAAAAATGAAGTTTAAGTTCATCCCTCAATACCAACTCATTTGAAATGACAAGTGAACTCTTTATTTTTTTAGAATACTAGTGTCATTAGTATTTGATCATACATATTTGGAGATGTTTTAATCTTTTATTGATGTTAAGATCAGACACATTCTGTATGTTGAGATCATTCATATATACAACTTTAATTGAGGATTTTCACCTAAACTGCACTAGGGTTAAGTTTCTTTTACAAAGAACTTAACAATGGCTAATTTTAAGTTATAAAAACTTACCTGAACAAAAGTGAAGTTAAGTTTTTTTACTAAAGAACTTAGTGAGAGTTAAGTTTTAATTGAGGATATTCAACTGAACTGTATTAGGGTTAAGTTTATTTTCCAAAGAACTTAACAGTGGTTAAGTTTCAATTAAAAAAAAATTTACCTGAACAAAACTAAAGTTAAGTTTTTTTTTAATAAAGAACTTAATAGGAGTTAAGTTTTAATTGAGGATATACACTTGAACTACACTAGGGTTAAGTCTAATTTACAAGTAACTTAACACTCGTTAAATTTGAATTAAAACAAATGTCCTGAACTTAACTGTAGTTAAGTTTTTTCAATAACTAACTTAGTAAGAGTTAAGTTTTAATTGAGGATGTTCACCTAAACTGAACTAGGGTTAAGTTTATTTTACAAGTAACTTAACACCCGTTAAGCTTGAGCAAAAAAATATGAGCTCTACATTGAAATATAAGTTTCTATTATTACGATTACTACAATAAATTCAAACTTGTTAACAATCATAACACAGTCACATTTATATATATATATATATATATATAAATGCAACCATTTACTTCTCTAGATGTATGAAAAACATGTAACTATTTAAATATGTGCTATAACATAGGAATTTGCTAAACAAAAACTTCAATGTCATTACATAAAAATATCTTCCACTATCTAATTACAATCCATTTACAATAGTAGGATCACATAGGAAGTTCTTTATGGAAAAATAACTCCAATGCCATCTTCTCACGAAACCAATCCATTCGCTCACCTGTTAGTGTATCCATTGGATGGTTGTGCATCAGGTATTTTGCAAATTTGATCAAAAACATACCACAATCACCACTACATGAACACACAAAATGTGATGTTATCAATGTTAAAGGACCATCCTTACTTATAGAAAGCATATGGTAGAAGTATTTTAGTTATGCATATGCATCATCTAACTCAATATTTTAGTTGTGAATAATATTTCAATCCTTAGTTGGGATCATTCTTTGTCATGACTTTTGTTAGAGATTACTATTTCAATGTTTTGGTTTGCATTGTAGGACCAACTAGGTCCCAAATTTAGCAAATGTCACTCATGATCTAGTAAAAGCAAACTAGGTTTAGACCTTGATGGGGTGTTTCTTAATGTTGGTTCACATCCAAGGGAAAGCAGAGATTTTCTTCTCAATCTATACAAGTAAAATGGAATTGTAGATAGGAAAGGGATGCAAATTGTTTGATGAAAATTGAGATTTTTAGTTAAACCAACTTCTTATCCCTTGGGAAAAGAACTACAAATAGGAAAAGATTTTTTTTCCCAAACTACTAAAAAACTAAACACCCAATTGGCAAAGACTACAATGATCTCCAATTTTGTCATTGATAGAAAAGAATGACTATTCATGTATATCATATTGGTTCCATTACTTTAAAGTTAAGCAACACAAAAGGAGAATAATTGACATGAATGCTCATAGAAGAAGTATTGTTTTCACTTTTTGATAGGAGCCAAAACTACTCTAAAAAAAGGGTTTTGAATTTTGGAAAAGAAATCAAAACCATTCTTCCAACACTACTCATGGAAAAAAACTTCAGCAACACCTTCAATATCTCTACCTAGGGGGTTTAAGGAAACAAATTCATCTTCCTATGAGACGAATGAAATGTTTCTTCTAATCACCAAGGAGGAGATATCAAAATGAGGGCAAATTCTATTTCTCTTATTATGATTCAACTCTTTAGAAGACCAAATTGATCAACACATTTGTCACTTTTCTACTAGATTTCTACACTATAGAAACAGAGCATTTGCCACAACATCATGCTTCAAAATCTTAACAACTAGAGCAAAACATCAAAATAAAATAGCTAAGAAACCTAATTAAAGACATTTTTTTTTTCAATTCAACTAGATATCTTCTTTGGTAGACTAATGTATTTTCAGAGTTCAAAATCAAAGAGGAATATGCTAACAAATTTAAGAAAAACCCTTATATTTATGCTTAACAAAAAGTGAACATATAAACCCATTACTTTCTCCCGTATTTTTTTTTAAACCATGTAGAAAGAAAACACACACCTTAAGCGAATGTATGAAATCAACAAAGAAAAGAATCTAAAAAAACAAATTATTTCAAAGTAATAAACATACTTTTCAAGATCCTTTTCGGTTCTCTTCCACTTTGTTCTCTTCATTTCCCATGTTTTTTCAAAAACTGGAGAAAAAGATTCACACTTCAATTAAATGAATAACCTTTTACACAGATAATCAACAATAATATGCAAATCTGCACACACAAAAAATAACAAAAAACAAAAAAAAAAAATCAGAAGACCATAGAATACGTTGCAGTCTACCATTCAAGAGAGAACCCTTGGTTCGTTCTCTTTTTCTTCCTTTCTGCTCTTTTGAATTTCAAAAGTTTCTCTTTTTTTCAAGATCCTTTTCAGTTATCTTCCACTTCATTTTGTTTTCTTCCTTTCTTGCGTTTTTTCAGAAACTTGAGAAACAAAAATTCACACTTCAATCAAATGAATATCCTTTTAGAATCCTTTTTACATAGATAATAAACAACAATACGCAAATCTGCAAAATATGTATGTATATATATATATATCATAAGACCATATAGTGCGTTGCAGTCTACCATTCAAGATAGAACCCTTGGTTCGTTCTCTTTCTCTTCCTTTCTACTCTTTTGAATTTCTCTTCCCTTCTGCTCTTTTGAATTTCAAAGGTTTCTTCTTTTTTTTTTCAAGGGTAATTTAGTCCAAAATGGGTCATTCTTCAGGTTTTAAAAATGCAGAGGTCATTTTTCCAAATACCACTTTATTTTTGCACTTTTAATCAAATAACCCTAAAAAAAATGTGAAAAAATACATAAAAGAATTTGAGAAATCATATGAAACATTTGAAACAAGGTATAAAATGATATAATTTTTTTAAAAAAAAAACCAAATTGATGAGAAGTATGACTAGATAATGTAATTTTCTAACTACTATTTCTTTTATATTTTTGTTCCTTCATGGATACAATGGACAAGGGCAAAGGAAAGGAATTTATCATCGATTTGAACGATGAAGACTTTGATTACCAATATGATAGCAATGTGAAAACTGAGTCTGATAAAGAGGCCATACTAGTTTCAAAGAAGATTTTGAATGATTTAACTCTTGAAGATGTATAGAAGATGGAGTTCAACTCAATAGAGGAGGTAGAAGAATTTTATAATTTATTTGCTAAAGTTATCGGATTTAGTGTTAGAAAGAATGATGTGAAACAGGATAAAAGTCAAAATATAGTATCTCGTAAGTGGGTTTGCTCGAAAGAAGTATATTGATAAAGATTGTGTTTGGAAAATGAAAATCGAAAACTATAACCTAAGGCAGTAACTAGAGTTGGTTGTGAAGCAACATTTCAGATTGGGTTTAACAAACAAATGAACAAGTGGATTGTGAAAGAGTTTATGGCCGATCATAATCATCCTTTGGTGGAATAAAAAAATATCCAATTCCTTCGATCCCATAGGGTCATGAAAAATGTAGATAAGGCTCAATTGAATGCAATGTGACGTATTGGCATGGGAACTAGCCAAATTATGGATTACATAGTGCAACAATCAAGTGGATATAACAATGTTGGCTTCATAAAAAATATATATATATAACCATGTTGATGTTAATAGTAGAGTTCAGATAAGAGATGGTGATGCAGAGAGTGTTTTGGCTTACTTGTGTGGAAAGTCTAAAATGGATCCATCATTTTATTACAAGTACAATGTTGATGAAGACTACCATCTAGCAAACATGTTTTGCGTGAAGTGGATTCAGCTACATAAGCTTGTTCATTAGGCCTAGCAACCACAAGTCGCTCGATTTCCAATTCAAGATGGCAAACTATATCATCAAAGGTCTTGACACTCTCATTATGTGTCATGTTGACCACCATGTGTTCCCCGCTCTTTAGTAAAGATCTGATGATTGCCTCAACCTGTTACTCATCAGTGAGGACATGTTTGGATGTCTTAAGCTCTCTTATCATTCTTTTCATCTCCCTGAGATGTTGTTTCATTGTATGGTTTAATCACATCTTGTAATTTCCAAATTTCATTACAAGTTCTCTTAGCTTCGTAGTTGAAAGTCCACCATACTTTTCTTTTAAAGCTTCCTACATCTCATGAGTAGTTTGGTATACCTCATACTCAATTAAGAGATCATCTTGCATACAACTTAACAACGTAATGTGCTCTAAATAATTATTTTTTCTTCCAGACCACATCAACAAGATAAATATACATGTCATATCTTGCATATCAAAATATTTACATTTTATGTACAAAGCATAAAAGAAAATGTAATATATAAAAGAAAAACTAATTTTCTCCCTTGAAACTAAAAGGAACAATGTTAGGATTATACACAATGTCTTCTACAACTCTAGAAGTTGTTTTCAATAACCATAACCCTCTAAGATTTTTATGCCTGATAGAATTTGAAAAACTTGCATTTCGTAAGTTAGGAGAAATAGAAAGCACTGTTGTTCGTCTAATGGCATTCTTCACAAAGCATATTTGCCAATGTTCCTTGAAAATAGCTATTAAGTCATCAAAATACCTATTTGTCAAACTATGAGGCCCTTCTTGAACGAATTCCCATATATTTTCTAAAACTTTATCATCAGGTTCTGTTAATGACATTTTTAAAATTCGCTTTTTATGGCCTGACTGAAAAATATATTACACTTTCAAACAATTGATCTTATTAACCACATGATTCATATGTTCATTTATAGAATGGCTAAGGTCCCTCTTGTAATTCATAAGCGTATCCAAAAACGGCCAAGGTCCTCTACTCCTTAGTATTCTCCTAGTTCTCTTCATTCATACCATTTTGCACCTAATCAAAAGAATTTAATTTAATTTTAAAGAGTAACATATACTCATATTTTAATTAAATATTTGAACAAATCAAAATTTAATTAGAAAGACACAATTATTTAAAAAATATCTTTTATTGTCCCTCAAATTTTTATTATTATTTTATACACAAGTCAACATTCATCATTTGAAATAAACAATACAATACCAATAAATGGTATTTTATGTTATATCAAGTGTTGGTACTTTAGTGGTAATAAGGGACTCTTTTAAAATGATAGACTTAGGTTATTTTTTACTTCTACAGGATTGCAGTGTTGCATTATTATTTTTATTTTATTTTTTATTTATTATTTTTTGCTTTGGATTGGAGTGTTGCAGTATCATATATATCCCATAATTTATTTATTTATTTTATTCTAATATCCAATTTCCACTATTGGATACTATGTATATTTCATTTCTTTTTTATTATTATTATTTTTTACTTCTACAGGATTGCAATGTTGTAGTATCATATATATCCCGTAATTTATTTATTTTATTCTAATATCCAATTTCTACTATTGGATATATTATCAACATTTCAGTTTTATTTTTATTTTTTGATATATCTGGATTATCTACAACAGGGTAGGTTCGAATCCTAGGTGTTGCATTATTATTTTTATTATTTATTTATTTTTATTTTTTTACTTTTATTTATTTATTTATTTATTTATTATTTTTTTACTTCTATTTATTTATTTATTTTATTCTAATATTCAATTTTTATGTACATTTCATTTCTTTGTTTTTTTTTTTTTTTTGATATATCTGGATTATCTACAATAAGGTGAGTCTATAGGTGTCATCCCATCATTCAATTTTTTTTTAATTATAATATCCCATTTCCATTTTATTGGATATTTTTGTATTATCGGATATTACCAATAAACTTCATTATTGAATATTATCCTCTTTTCCATTTCCCTGCAGATATCTAGTTCTTACGTGCATCCATTGCATCCATCATTTTCACATTCAATGCACATCCATCATTTACTCACTGCATCCACTATTATTTTTTTTTATTTTTTTTATAAGAACTCTTCTTTCCAAAAACAAATCTGAATAAGAAACTATGTTCTTTCTCAAAAGAAAATAGAACAGGAAACAAACCAACATGCTTTGATACCATTGTTTAAAAAAAAAAAAAAATTCATATTATCTTTTTAACAAAAATCCAAGATCCAATAAAATTGTTTCATTGTTCAAATCTTTAGCCCAGGTCTTGAATGGAACCACAGTCAAATCGGGAACCGCCTAGTTTCATAGCACAAAAACCTTTCACCTACTCGTCAGAGAACTTTTCTTCTGAAGTTCTCTTTGTCCTTTTTTTTAAGAAAAAAAAAATGCGAAAGTTAGAGAGTAGTGGGGAGGTTTCTGGGTAATTTTTGACAGTTCCAACTCCCAAAAACTGCTCCCTAGATCGGCATATTGGATCGAGTTAGGTCAACCCAACTTGGGCACCCACCCAATTCCAACATAAATTATATCAAAATCAATTTCAAACTACCATATGACATAGGATGATTGAAGTACATGTTCTCTCTTTTTCAGTTCAGCCTCTTTGGCCTGAAGTTCCCTCTCCTTTGCCTTTGTGTCCTAAAGTTGAATGCAGAAGAACTAAAAACTTGAAATGCATGCTTGCACAGAATGTACAGATAACAAAATGTAATATAGAACTTGTCAAATTTGATCTACCTTTGCACCATCAAGAGGAATATCAACTATTGCACCACGATAACCAGGAGGTTCAAGGGGGAGTGGTGAAAGCCTAGAGTTGGCTGCAAAGAAGACACTACCAAGATTCTAGCAATCTCAACAAGAATCAAAATCGATGATTCAATCTCCGATTGGTTTCCGATACTCGGATTCAACAGAAAACCGCCAAAGTCTGATTCTACTATTTATTTAGAAATGAGATTTCTTCCTTCCGTGATCAATCCTTTGTATATTCGCGGTATCGCCGATCTAAACCATTTTGGCGTTAAACAGAGTTATTTCCCCTAGTCTGCTCATTTCTTTTCTTGCTCTCTCTGATTTCTCCTCTCCTTTCTTTTCTTGCTCTCTCTGATTTCCACTCAGCTCGCTCTCTTTGTAAACTATCTTTTCACCAGAAAATTCCCTCTCCACACCCTCAAACGTTTTTCTGAAGCTCACCTCTCTAAAACCCAGGAAAGTTATAAGACCCATCAGTTTACATTGGTTCTCATGCTGAAACGTGCCTCTCATAGCTACAAAATTAGTAGACCCATCAGTCTACATTGGTTCTCATGCTGAAATGTGGCTCCAAAGCTTCAGCACTCTTATTACAAGCTTTTGGACAAGATAGAGCGGGAAAACAAGATGAGATCAACAACCTGTAGCTTATTTCTTTTTTTCTTTTTTTAATAAAAATGTCAGTTGGACGATCTGGGTTGAACCACCT
The DNA here is from genome assembly GCF_030704535.1 of Vitis vinifera. Lineage (NCBI taxonomy): Eukaryota > Viridiplantae > Streptophyta > Magnoliopsida > Vitales > Vitaceae > Vitis > Vitis vinifera. Next base: position 23,074,634 of record NC_081822.1, on the reverse strand, counting down.
TCATCCAATGGCCAAGAATGTTTTTTGGGTACTGTACCGAAGTGGTACCATAGAATTTTCCTTTGAAAAAGTCCACTCTCAAGAAAGAATAGATTTTTTAATGAACTTTTCAAAAATAATTATATGGATATACGCTATAACAATAGTTTGAAAAAATTTCAAGATTGTCCTCAAATCAAAACTCAACAAAATTATCTTTAAACTTTTCTCTTCCATAACTTGTCATCAACTTCTCAAAAGTCAAAACTGATCATGATTATCCCTAAAAAAAAAACAAAACAAAAAAAAAAAAATTGATTCGTAGCAACCATTCCACGTGGTTTTTCTTTTTCATTTTTTTCCCTTATTATATTTTTTAATTTTTTTAATCTCGGCATATAACCCACATTATTTTTCCTTTTTTTTTTATTCTCTTTCTTTATATTAGCTGATGTTTTTTTAATATGCTAGTTACACCCAAGGATGAAAATATCGGTAATTACGGATATATCGGTACTTCGATTTTATGGATATATCGGATATATCAGAGATATATTGGCGGATATTCTCGAAAAAAATATCGATAGGCTTAAAATTGTTAAAAACTCATGAAAATGCAAGGAAACCCTCATAATAATATAATTAGAAATATAATAGACATTTTAAAGTTGTTTTATTGAAAAATTTGATATACATATGATATAATTTGCAATATTAGATGTAATTATATCATGTTGATCTATAAGAAATGTTAATTTCGTAATTGTTCTCATTATAAAGTCACATAAAATACTTCATTTCATTAAATATCAATAATTTGTACACATTACATTGCAATGTCCCTTTAGTACCAAAATGAGGATCGATGTGGTTCAATGGGATTGATTGTTAAAGGAACCCCGGCTTGCTGTTGGAGACAATATTGGTACCAACTCAATGAGTCTTGATAATATTGGTTATAAATTCTAACATGCCATGCATATATCTCTTGAGTCCTGCCTATTGCCTCTACATGGATAGGATACTCAAAGTTCACCCATGTGTTAATGCCAAATCCTTCTTCCATCTAATATGGAACTTGGTATGGCATTTGTCTGGAAGGGGAATAATGCAACATACCATACTCTTCATCTGTTGAACTTGAAGGTTGACCATAACTCATCATATGAGGAGGGTAGACGTTAGCCTCATTCGAGGAGTCACTAAATTGAGTCCTTATACTCATAGATTCAAAACTCCCTGAAAGTAACTCCTCGTTATATGGTTCCATCATTCGTTCTCTTCCTTTATAAGGCTTCCCAATAGCTCCTATGCCTGGACCAACTCTTCTAGAGCCATGGTCTTCATCCTGTGTGCAGTGTGTGAAATCATTTTCACAAGTAAATTGGTTGATTGGATATTGACTCTGTCGACGTTCATCAATATCTTCTCCCTCATTATCACCTCTATCATCAGTTCCACCTCTTGAACCATCATAACCAGAAGCAAAAGTACCTGAGCACTAGGTCTACTACTATGGCCAACACTTGTGGAGTCAATCTCTTGGTGGGAATTCAATGCCGCCTGAAGTGAATCATTAGTATCTTTGCTAAAACTTTTAGAGTGAACTTCTTCGGACAACACACATTTAATATTAACTCCAAATTCTCGAGCATGAGCAGCAATTCGTGGATCAAGATTTCCAACTTCGTCATCCAAGTGTATAGGCCTAACCCACTGGAATAACTGATTATCTTCTTCTTCACCCACCTCAGCTGAAATGTCAAGAAGATCAAGGTAATCTTTTTCAGCAACTCGATCATTTCTGCCTCCATATCGTGTAACTTTAGCCTCATATTATAGTAACAAAAAACTAATTGCTCCAATCGAGGGTAAGCCAAACGATTTCGTTGCTTTGTGTGAATGAAAGCAAATGTGCTCTAATTTCTCTCACATGCAGAAGATGACGCAGTTTGTGAGAGAACTTTGATGGCTAACTTTCTCAATGTAGGTGTTTGATTCCCATACATAAACCACCATTCAGCTACAATGAATTTGATAATCATATAAATACTTATGTGGTGAATTTACAATTATGTTAATCAATTTTTTCCTATAAAGACTCACCGGGCACCATGGTTGACCTTGTTGCAATTGCCGCTCGATCACCGAATCCTTTTTTTGCATCTCGAAAAAGTACAAGCTATGTATTCAACATTTAATTTGTTAGTAAACATTCAAATAAATTGATGAATGAAATTATTGTTTTATTGACAAAAATAACAGTTTTTTATTCACCTCATTTCCAAATTGACCAAGCGCTTCAGTAGTTGGATCTAATTTTATAAAAACATCATGGACAGCTTGAAGTAGTTCTAAATCACTACCAACTCCACGTCCATATTGAAATCTTGGATTCAAGAAGTATGCTACAATAAAATTTAGTATAGTTAGTATTTTTTTAAAAGAAACTTAAATACAAAGTAAAAACTTATAAAGATATATAGTACTTAAATACTTGCTGCATGAAGTGGATGTTTTAGTGTTTTCTCCTAACGATCTTGTATTATTTTGAACATCCAATCTCCGACTCCTTGACGAATAAGGTTCTCTTTCATCACGTGCATAAGCTCGTACACAAATGGCATTGTGGGAACAACTTCAGAATCCACAAGTCGAAGCACCACGTATAATGGCTCATATAGTAAAACTATATTTGTCAATCTGTCCCAATATGTATGGTCAAACAATAATTGCTCCAATTCTCGTCCAAGTTTTGTTCGACTGAGTTTGTGTTGTGCCCATTCATCACTCATAAACAATTTTTTCAAATCAACCCTTTTTTTTAGAAGACTGTCGAGAGCAATATAATTGGTTGCAAACCTTGTAGCTCCCAGTCGAACAATGTCTCCACCACAATACTTTCTCATTTTGCTAGTAACCAACCATGATTGTAAATGAAGTTAGTTATCTTGCGAGCATTGTTTATCACCTCGCAAGATAACTAACTTCATTTACAATCATGGTTGGTTACTAGCACAAATGAGAAAGTATTGTGGTGGAGACATTGTTCGACCAGGAGCTACAAGGTTTGCAACCACACTACTACAAAAATAGCTTATGGTGTCACTATTTACGGTGTCACTTTTAAAATAATGACACCATAGGGTTTATAATTAATAAAGGTGACACATCATATAAAAAAAATCTTCAATTGAGGTAGTTAGATGATATTAATTTTATATTTATAGTGTCATTTTTTGGGAAGTGACATCATATAAAATAAATTTTTTTAAGTATTATAACTTAATGAGCTCACTTTTAGAATTAATAATGATGGATACTATATAAAAATCCCATTGTTTCCATATCTCACCCACAATCCAAAAAATCTCAATATATAAATCATATATATAAAATCATGATCTTCTTCAACCTTTTCTCTCACCCATCCATAGTCAACACGCTCAAAACCGAAATTCTTCACTTTGTGGACTCCCAGGTAACCCAAAATCTCTTGGATCTATCATTTTTTTTTTCTTTTATTAATGTCATTATATTAATTGTTTCAACATCTTTATATTAAGGTTTTTGTGAATTGTGTTTTCTTGAGTTGTAGGGAAGAAAAATTTAGGTTTAATCTTCTAGCATGGAAGAAAAAACTATAGATTAATTGATTTTTTTAATCTAAACCAAACACATGATCAAGTCCTTAAAAAAAAGTGAAAAACAGGAAAAAATGAATGATTTTTAATATGTATTCGTGTGAGAATGACAGGTACATAATTTTTTTAAGATATACTATCACATAATCTTCATCCTTTCTAAAAAACGAGAGAGGAAAAAAAAAAGAATGATTTTTCTGTTTGTATCTAAGTGGGAATGAGATATAGAATTTCGTTGAGAGTATCCAACCCCAAAAGGACCAATTCGGGAAGGCATGTGTGGTATTGACGGGAGATGATAAGATGGAAATCATAACCATAGCCATGTTCTCTCTGTGTCTTTCTATCCTCTTCAATTAATTCATGGGCATAGATATTTTATTTAGTTTTTATATTTAGTTTATTTATAGTTTATTTAGTTTCTAAAATCCAATTAGTTAGATATTTTATTTGATTTTGTTTTTATATTTAAGTATTTGAGTTTTGGAAAGTTTTTATATTTTGTTAATAGAAATAGAAATTTTTATATTTTTTATTATTAGGAATTTCTATTTTGTTAAATTGTAAGTATCTATCTCAATAAGAGATTATTAATATTCAAATGAAAGTGATGAAAGAGAGTAAATATTTTAATGCTCAATTATATTTTAATGTTTTTTTTTTTTTACATAAGGGTTTATTTATGTTTTCAATTTTGAAGTTCTCTTTCCAAGTCCAGCAACAAAAGTAGTGTCCAACCTTAAAATGGGCATGTGTGGTATTGACGGGAGATGATAAGATGGAAATCATAACCATAGCCATGTTCTCTCTGTGTCTTTGTATCATCTTCAATTAATTCATGGGCATAGATATTTTATTTAGTTTTTATATTTAGTTTATTTATAGTTTATTTAGTTTCTAAAATCCAATTAGCTAGATATTTTATTTGATTTTATTTTTATATTTAAGTAGTTGAGTTTTGGAAAGTTTTTATATTTTGTTAATATAAATAGAAATTTTATATTTTTTATTATTAGAAATTTCTATTTTGTTAAATTGTAAGTATCTATCTCAATAAGAGATTATTAATATTCAAATGAAAGTGATGAAAGAGAGTAAATATTTTAATGCTCAATTATATTTTAATGTTATTTTTTTTTACATAAGGGTTTATTTATGTTTTCAATTTTGAAGTTCCCTTTCCAAGTTCAGCAACAAAAGTAGTATCTAACCTTAAAATGGGCATGTGTGGTATTGACAGGAAATGATAAGATGGAAATCATAACCATAGTCATGTTCTCTCTGTGTCTTTCTATCCTCTTCAATTAATTCATGGGCATAGATATTTTATTTAGTTTTTATATTTAGTTTATTTATAGTTTATTTAGTTTCTAAAATCCAATTAGCTAGATATTTTATTTGATTTTGTTTTTATATTTAAGTAGTTGAGTTTTGGAAAGTTTTTATATTTTGTTAATAGAAATAGATATGAGGACTTAAAGGGTTTATATTTAGGTAGTGCTTAAGTCAAGGAAAATGATAGTCCACTATCTTGACCCTATGCATCACAAACCATGTGAGGACTTAAAGGATATCGTAAACATGTAAGTTCTTCCTATTATTTTTCATAGTATTATTTTTAAATAAAAAAAAATACATTCACCTCAAACACATTTTTTTTATTATTTATATATATTAAAACATATAACATTTACCTATTTTAAAAATGTACCCATTGAACTTATTTACATAGGGCTCTTTGAATATCTGCAAAGAAAACATCTAAGAGGGAGCCATCTTAGCAACTAGTGCAGGTGACATCCAAAAATTTTTCTTTACACATTGGCTTATGCATTTGCACCATTTATATATGTGAGTACTAATGTTATTTTATAATTGATCAATTAGTGTCCAAGACAAGAAGGAGGGTTCGAATGTGACTACTTTGTTATGAGATTCATTAAAGAGATAATTTTTTATCCTACAATTATTGCTTCAAAGGTGTTACTTATTTAATGAATTGTACATAGTTTTAGGCTTCCAAATGTTATGCATTTTAATGTTGTTTTCTTATTTGATTTCAGTTTGGTAATAAAAAAAAAACATATTCTCAAGTAGAATTCGATGAAATTAGAGGAGAATGGGCTACTTTTGTGCTACAACTAATCATGAATCATGTTGATGCATCATGATCACCATGCATGGTGAGTCCCTTAGCTACTACATGAATTTTTCCATAGGTATTGTATAGTAATATTCTTTGAATAATGTTTCTATTTGAAAAAACAAATTAATTCTTAGATTTGTTCATTTATGATAACATAGATCCATGTTTATTTTCTTCAATAAAAATCTCTAAAACTCATTAAATTTTGAAATGCAGGTATACACTCTTGGGAGGGTGAAATGGAGAATAAAAAGAAAGAAGAAGGCAACAAGATTTTGGGTTTTTAAATGCAACTCTTATGTCATACGTTGTAGGACATAAACGTTACTTTAATTGCAACTGAGAAATTTAGATTTTTAGATGGGACTTCTATGTCATTTTATGGTTAGCCAGTTTTATGCTTATGAAATGGAGGTATACATGAATCTTGGGATCTTTAACATTTCTAAATCATGTTTTGGTATGTATTCACTCTTCTTTTTTAGTTTTGATGGGTTTGATATGTTGGACGTACTATCCTTTTGTGAACATTTGATATACAAATATTATCAGATGATCAATGTATTATGAGTTATTCCAGAAACATTATAGAAAAATGAGTTAAATATAATATGATTGTTATATTTATGGACAAAATATAAACAGGATAATCTTATTAATTCATAAGCATTACAAAAATCAACAACTAAAACCAATCATATATTCCACAATGATTTACAATGATGTGATACCACAATTCAAAGGTGATGCATTTAATGTGACATCATAACTCAAAGATGATGTATTTAATGTGACACCCTATCATCACTAGAAATATATGGTGTCACTTCTGAATGGGTCACCATTTATCTACTTTAGTGTCACTTCCAAATACGTCACCAATTGGTACCCTCTATGGTGTCAGTGGAGAAGGTGACGCTATATTGTAGTGACACCTTATGTTTATGGTGACTCGTTATAAATGTCACCATATACCTTTTTCCTTGTAGTGCCAATTATAAAGACTGATGTGTGCGCCACACACGGAGTCCAATATAAGTTATACTTCTTCATCAATTGTTTCCTTGCTTTCATGAACGCCGACTCATTATCTGTAACAATTGGGACCACATTTTCCTTACCGACTTCTTTGATAATAGTCTTCAAAAGCTCGTATATATACTTGTGGTCTTTGATATAGTTCGATGCATCGACTGACTTAAGAAACACCGTGGTCCCTTTAGAATAAACCATGAAATTAATAATACTTAATTTCGTGGGCCCTGTCCATCCATCTGACATTATTGTGTACCCATATGTCTTCCATTTTTCTCTTTGTTGGTTCACATAAGCTTCCATTTCTTTGTACTCCATTTCTAAGTATTTGTTCTTTATTTCATATGGAGATGGAGGTTCAATTCCCATTCTTGCACTTCATATGTAAAACATGTCACAAAATACTATACTCACTAAAAGTATAACACAATATAACATTTGATAAATTAGTAATTACCTGCTTGTTGTGCACCAATAATCATATTCTTAAAGTGATGAGACTTTGCTTTTGCGGGTGCGACACTCTCATAAATGAAGAATTTTCTTGTTAAGCGTCCCATCGTTTCTTTAATTGCGCCACCCTTGAATATATCTTTGATATTTTTTTTCTTGCTGCAGAAGACTTGTAAAACAAAGGGGCAATAGGGGGTGAATGATGCGAATGTTGCATACTCTGTGATTTTCGCATTGTCGACGGTGTACCAGTAGAAGACTCTCCCGGTTTGCGTTTGCTTCCTACAATATTCTCATGTTGTTCACGTTCCCAATTAGATGCTTTCAAGGCACGAACCGCAGATCGATATGCATCCCGCTCATCAGGGTGCATATCTGTCGGATACATATACACATCTTCATCCTCAGCATCTTCATCATCATCATCTTCGTTTACCAAATGTGTATGATGAGTCCCCATTGTGCCACGTAATTGACTACGAATGTCTTCAATATCAACATTTTTCTTTGCTTTTGCTTTTTGTATGTCATGCACCAGCAATCGTATCTCTTCTTTCACTTCGGGCGGCACTCTTGGACACTTTTTGGTGTTGTTATGCGAGTCCTTATGCATTAAATGAGACTTGAATCGCGTGATGCCTCCACTTTTCATTACCAACCCACAGAAATTACAAATTGTTCCATTTCGATTACCCTCAATTGGTGAACAATACTTCCAAGTCGGATCTCACCCTGGCATGGCAAAACCACCTTCACTAGCCATGCTAAATCTATTGCAAGAAAAATACACTTAAATTTAAATCTATGTTAATTAAACTAATTACATAATTTAACTAAGTTAATTTTTTAAATCTAAATGTAATTCTATGATAAATTTACTAAATATAAAAATTAATCATAATTGAATATGAAAATTAATCGCGATAATATAAAAAATTGAGCATATTTGATATTCCATATATAATAGTTCATGTTAATTAAACTAATTAAATAATTTAGTTAAGTTAATTTTTTAAATCTAAATGTAATTATATGATAAATTTAATAAATATTGAAATTAATCATAATTGAATATGAAAATAAATCGCAATAATATAAAAAATTGAACATATTTGATATTCCATATATAGTAGTTCATGTTAATTAAACTAATTACATAATTTAACTAAGTTAATTTTTTGAATCTAAATGTAATTCTATGATAAATTTACTAAATATAAAAATTAATCATAATTGAATATGAAAATAAATCGCAATAATAAAAAAAATGAGCATATTTAATATTCCATATATAGTAGTTCATGTTAATTAAACTAATTAAATAATTTAGCTAAGTTAATTTTTTAAATCTAAATGTAATTATATGATAAATTTACTAAATATTGAAATTAATCATAATTGAATATGAAAATAAATCGCGATAATATAAAAAATTGAACATATTTGATATTCCATATATAGTAGTTCATGTTAATTAAACTAATTACATAATTTAACTAAGTTAATTTTTTGAATCTAAATGTAATTCTATGATAAATTTACTAAATATAAAAATTAATCATAATTGAATATGAAAATAAATCGCGATAATATAAAAAATTGAGCATATTTAATATTCCATATATAGTAGTTCATGTTAATTAAACTAATTAAATAATTTAGTTAAGTTAATTTTTTAAATCTAAATGTAATTCTATGATAAATTTACTAAATATTGAAATTAATCATAACTGAATATGAAAATAAATCGCGATAATATAAAAAATTGAACATATTTGATATTCCATATATAGTAGTTCATGTTAATTAAACTAATTAAATAATTTAGCTAAGTTAATTTTTTAAATCTAAATGTAATTCTATGATAAATTTACTAAATATTGAAATTAATCATAATTGAATATGAAAATAAATCGCGATAATATAAAAAATTGAACATATTTGATATTCCATATATAGTAGTTCATGTTAATTAAACTGATTACATAATTTAACTAAGTTAATTTTTTTGAATCTAAATGTAATTCTATGATGAATTTACTAAATATAAAAATTAATCATAATTGAATATGAAAATAAATCGCAATAATAAAAAAATTGAGCATATTTAATATTCCATATATAGTAGTTCATGTTAATTAAACTATTTAAATAATTTAGCTAAGTTAATTTTTTAAATCTAAATGTAATTCTATGATAAATTTACTAAATATAAAAATTAATCATAATTGAATATGAAAATAAATCCCAATATTCATAAAAATGAACATATTTCATATTCAAAATATATTTGTTCATGTTAATTAAATTAATTACATAATTTAGCTAAGTTAACTAGTTTAATATAATTCTAAATGTGAATCTAAATCACAAATAATCATCTAAAATAAATATATCAATTTATAATTAAATAATCAAATTAACCTAAATTAATTCAATAAAAATATACAAATTAATTACAATTGAACGTAAAAATAACATTAAATCATCCTTGCAAACATACTAATTAATTAAAAATACATGAATTAATTACTATTACAAACAAAATTAATTACAATTTAAAACAAACATACCTTACAATGATTGAATAATTGAGCAACCTTAGAAAAAATTGGAGTACTAAGAGAGCAAATGATGAATCAAAGCAAAAATGGATGGAATTGATGCAAAATGGGCTATTTATAGACGAAATTTGAGCCAAAATAGTCGTTGGAACCTTAAGTTACCGTTAAAATTTAATTTTGGCCGTTGGATCACAATTTGGGAACAATCTGGTTGTTGGATCTCTTCATTACCGTTGAGATTCAAATCTGGCCATCGAATCAACACGGGCGTGATCTAGGCCATCAGATCACTTTGGAGAGAGAAGGGCGATTTTTCACAAAAAATCGGCGATATATCGGCGATTTATTGGCTTTCCCAGGCCATTTTTCCTTAAAATCGGCAATTTATCCTTAAAATCGGCAATTTATCGCTAATCGCCGATATATCGGCGATATATCACCGATTTTTTGGCCATTTTTTGCGAAAAATCGGCCCTCCGACATATCTCCTCGAAATATTGTGTCGCTTGCCTCCAATATATGATACATCGTCGATATTTCGCAACATTTTCCTCCTTGGTTACACCTTTTATGAAATCTTTTTAATTCCATTTTTTTCACTCTTTCATCTTTTTATTTTAATTATTTATGAGCACTTTAAATATAAAATAATAATAATAATCTATAATAAACAATTAATGAGAAAAATTAATGTAAAAATAAATACATAACAAATAAATTTAGTTTTTTACTTATGTATTTTATTTGATCACGATTTTTAATTAAAGAAGATAAAAACTTGGCTATGGTTCTAATATTTTTTTTGTTAAAATTTTTAATATATAAAATAAAAATAAAATACATTTTTCATTAAAAATATATATATATTTAATCATTTATAGTAATATTCTCTTAATTTTATTAAAAATTAAAAATTTTGCAAACTAAAATTATGTATGGATTGAGATAACCCTTGGAAAAAAATGTACTACTTTTTAATGATTTCCTAGGGTACCACTTTTTTAAGAAAAAAGTTAAAATGTGTTAAGAGTACTACCATGGTGGAAGAATGTATCATTCTTCTTTGATTGTATTTTTTTTACACTCCAGTATTACTTTTTTCATAAAAGAGTGGTACATTCTTTTTCAAATGTTGCATCTATTCTTATGCAATTTCAATATGCAAAAATTTTAATTTTTAATAAAATTAAGAAAAAATTAATATAAATTATTAAATACAATTTTTTTATGAAAAATATTTTTTTTATTTTTTATTTTACACATTCAAAATTTTAACAAGGAAAAATGTTATGACCACAACAAAATTTTTATCTTCTTTAATTAAAAATATTAAATATTTTAACTAAGAAAAAAAGTTAAAATCAGAGTGTAAGTTAAATCCACAAGTAAAAAGTTAAATGTCATAATCATCAACTCTAATTTTCACATGAAAATTTAAAAGTTTTAAAAAATTACAAACAAAATAATAATTAATGACTCCAAAATTTTCGCATGATGTTTCTCCACTACTACCCACTTTCCCACCCACAACACACTCCCCCCATTCACTTCTTTCTTTTATTTCTTTCTTTTCTTCCTCTCTTCTCTCCTCTTTTCTTCCCTTTTTTTCTCATACCCACACAACCTCTCACTCTCAGTCGACACTGCCCCTCTCTCCGGCCATAGATCCGGTCACATGCCACCCCCAACATCCTGCTCTCCCTTCTCTCTCTCCCATCTACTTTTCCATTGTTGCCCTATCCTCACGTTGGCTTCATCCATGGCAGCCTCACCACCAACAATAGGCCCATCTCCAAGCCTTGACACCAGTCACCACGCCACTAATATCGAATCCGCCGCCCATGGCTACTCATCATCATCGTTGTCAATCCACTATGTACCACCACTCATTGATAGGGTAGCTTTTTTCTCCATCATAGGGCTAAACGATTAAGGCAATTCCTTTTATTTTCACAGTAACTGTTTTCAGGCTCGTGTTTGTTTTGGGTTGCTATTATTTCCATGAATTATAAATATGCGTTTGAATTCGGGTTTTAGGCTTAGCTTCAATATCTTTTGGACTTGGGTTTATTGGTTTTTAGATTGCCGATTTCGTGACTTAGGCTTCATATATTGTGGATTTGGGCTTTGCATGGTTGTTGCTTTGGGTTCCTTTCTTGGGCTTTTGTTTTTGCATGGGTTCGGGTGTTGATGGAGAGTTGACAACTTGAAGACAACAAGATTGACAGAGGCAGCGACATTAACATAAGGCGACTTTTTGGGAAAGAGGAAGTCGTCTCTACAGAGTTTTCATGATAATTTTTTTTTTAAGAGTTTTGCTATTTATTTTTAAGGGGAGAGTGGGTAGAGTGTGAGAAAGGGGAAGGAAGGGTGCTCTCGATTTTTATTATATATATATATATATATATATATATATATATATATATATATATATATATATATATATATGTTCTTGTTTTTACAATAGGTGAGAGAGGCGTAGGGGGATCTTAGATTGTTGGAGCTTGGAAGCTATTGGGATTGCACTGAATGGGTATATCCATCCTTCCTTGTACTCATCTTTCCTTATTCATCTCTATATATATACCTATGTTATTTTATTTTATTTTATTCATGTACATATTTTCAGCTCATCTAGTTGGTATTTGTTGTAAAATGCAATAGATATATTAATTGCTATTTTTATTTCAATAACAATACTTGTATATATTTGTTTTTTGTTGTTATTTTATCAAACTTTCATGGATTTATTGGTTAATGGAAAATGCATGCACTGAATATAGAATTTTCATTATTATTTTATTTAATTATTCATTTTTGTCTGTGTTTTTTTATTTGATTTTTTTAGGGAGTGAGATGAATAAAATAACTACCATTAAAAAGCCACCAATAATTTGTTTGTTAGAGAAATATGATGATAAATTGTTTTTCTAATAAATTGAAAGTTTATGTTGACAAATATTCAATCATGTTCAAAAAAAAATATGCATAAATGAAAATCTCCTCAAAAAAAAAAATTGTTGTAAAATAAAATAATGAGAAAAAGAAAGAAGAGAAAATAAACAAAAATCCTCAAAGAAAAGTACAATGGAAGAAAACCGAATCAATTTTCATTAGAGGTCTCCTCTTTTATAGGAAGTCACAAAGAGATATACATCAATATAAATGAATATCCACAAGTTCCCATAATCTAATAAAATCTCATATTTTATAACACTCCCCCTTGGATGATCATAAGAATATGTCTCATTAAAACCTTAGTAGGAAAAAACCCTACAGGAAAAACCCTAGTAAAGGAAAAAGAGTACAATATGTTTTTAGATTACTATAACTGCCTCATTAAAAACCCCGTTAGTAAAACCCAGTGGGACAAAACTTGGACAAAGGAAAAAAGAGTACAGCATAGTGATATTCTTATCAATTAGCTCCCCTCATGTTGACATGATTATATTCTCTCTAGTAGCGCAACATGGAGATCTTTAAGTTGAAGTATTCCAATGAGCTTCTTGAGCATTGCAGTTGACAATACCTTTGTGAATAGATTTGCTAAATTGTCACTTGATCTTAGTTGTTGAATAGCATTTTGATCACTCTTCTGGAGTTGATGAATGTAAAAGAACTTAGGCGATATATGCTTAATTTTATCACCTTTAATGTGTCCTTTAATTTGTGCAACACATACAACATTATATAACTTAGTAGCATTACCTCTAATGGAGGGTAGTGATTACTACTCAAAAAGTACTATTTCATAGCTTGTAATTAACTCTTTTAAACACTTTTGAGTAGTAGTTATTACCTTTTAACCCAATTAACATATTAAGGACCCTTGAAATCAATTCTAATCAAATTGTGTAAAGTTTTGGTGTTTTGATAGCTTTTTTATCACTAAAGCAATCCGAGATTGAGGAGAGTTCTTTGGAATCCATAAGCAAATCCAGAATGCAAGGAGTATGGGATCCTGCTCATTCCACCCGGGTAGGAATTCCACCCGGCTGCCGCGCACTTTCCATCTGGATGCTGCCACTTTCCACCCGGCTGACGCCACGTTCCATCCGACTGCAAAAAGCTTTCCACCCGGTTGACGCCACTTCCAATCTGCTGCCACCATTCCACCCGGATGTTCACATCTGGAATTCTGACGCCGGATGGGAGAGGAGAGCGTTTCAACTTCCCCAGTCACACATATCCGGATCCGCTTAAAGCGCTTACCCGGAGAGTTTCGCAGCCATTTTGCACAGTGTCGCGGTGTTCTCCTGAAGCTTCCCGATATGTGCGACCGACATTTTGAGATATTTTGAGATATTTTTGCTTTAGATATTTGATGTCTAAATCCCCTAACTCTCCTTGTAACCCACCAATTATAGGATTCCTTAGTTATTAAGTTAGGAAAAAAGATGAATAACCTTGTAGATATTATTATTGTAATTTCCATTTTATATATCTCTCGAGAGCCTGTTCTCGGGAGGACGCAACTTTTGTATAGTTTTAAAAGGAAGAAAAATACAGAGTTTTGCTCTGCTTTTACCTTCTCATTTTGATTGTATTTTCTTGCAAGCCAAACAACCTCTGAGGATGTTTTCCCAGAGGATGAGAGGCTAAACCTTTGGTTTCTTGGAGTGAAGGAAGCTAGGTAAAAAGTCTAGATGCAAAAGGGGAAAACTCTCGTGCTTTAAATACAGGTAGTTGGAGTTCATAAATGACTTTTAAATCTAAAGTTTTGCTTTAAATCCCTTAGAATCATTTTGAATGGCCAATACATGATAAGCTTTTAGGTCTCTATGGATACTTATTGCTAGATCCACATAAGACCATTAGTTATCATGTACGAGCCATTGGAAAGTGGCTCAAGGTGAAGACCCATAGTGTCTAAAGCCATTAATGGAACTTGATTACCATTTCTATTGACTTTTTATGGATTAAATCTTCATTGTTAAACCTATACTGGTTCAAGAAACAACCATCCTTTATGTTGTTGTCCCCAATACGAGGAGAAAAATCCTGAATTTCCCATTTTGCTTTCTGAACTTGATCCTAGTAACCTTTAGCTCCGGGAGACTTTCTTTCTTCCATTTTTACCTAGTTCTATGTTAGTTTAGTTTCAAGCACCACTTTCAAAACAAATTTTATTTTCTTTTAAACTTTAAGTTTTTGACAAAGGAAATCATCAGATTCAATTTCTAATCTTGAGTCTATCACTGGTAGAGTGAAAACCCATCCCAGAGTTCGACCCTAGAGCTGCTATACTATAGTAGCTTTACTATGCTAGTATAAGGTCATAGGATTTATAAACATTTTTTGATTAAAATACCCAACTGGGCACGAATCAGGTAGTCCACATGTTTCCATTATTTTCTTGATTGATCTTCACGATATTGTCGTACCATCATAGACAAATACATGTCTCATTTGAGATTGACCTTTGTAGGGGTCTGAAAGATAGCTAATATCTACATATTCAAACAATTGAGATTATGATCTTTTCAAAAAACATAAACACATGTTATCGTAGTACATAATTGGCTTTATTCCAATATCTCTGAGTTGGTATAGAACTATATCTCGCATGTAAGTTAACAAAAAATGCAATATTTAGTCGTATACAATTTGTAAGATACATCAGTGCACTAATAACACTATAATATAGTACTTCTGGACCAAGTAGTTCTTCGTTATCTTCTTTAGGATGAAACAAGTCTTTGTTCACTTTGAGTGAACGAGGAACTATAGGAGAACTTAATGAATGAGATTTATCCATATGAAAGTGATTTAAGACTGTCTTTGTTATGTTGACTGATAAACTAATATTTCGTTTGAAAAGTACTCAATTTGCAAGTCAAAGCAAAAATTTTATTTTCTAGAATCTTTTATTTCAAATTTACTTTTCAAATAATCAACTATTCTTATAAGCTCTTCAAGAGTTCCAACAAAATTCAAATGTTCCACATATACTATAATAATTGCAAATATTCAACATAATGAATATGCATAGACAAATAAGGTAATACATACATACTTCTCATTCCAAATATTCATTGAAGCGATTGTACCACATGCCTTTAGATTGCTTAAGGATCTTTGTAGCTTTATTGAGCATATGCTACAATGTTTTGAATTAGTTGCTTTAGGCATTTGAAATCCTTCAGGGATTTTCATATATATGTCATTATCTAAAGATCCATATGAATATGTAGTAATGACATCCATGAGACACAAATCCTATCCTTCTGAGACTACTAAACAAATTAAATATCTAAATATGGTTACGCCCATCATAGGAGAATATATTTACTCGTAATCAATATCACGTTTCTACAAGAAACCTTAAGCTATGAGTCATATATGTTTTATGTCTCATGATTTCATTTTCTTATTGCACTTTCTTATAAACACTCATTTATATCCATCAAGTTTGATAACTTCAGGCTTTTAGACAACAAGTCCAAATACTTCTCATTTTCTAACGAGTCTTATTTTGTTGGGATATATTCTTTCCATTTTGGCCAATATTTTCTATGTTGGCATTCATCCATAGTTTTTGGTTTGGAATCCTCATTATTTATTATGATGTCAATAGCCACTTGGAAAGAAAATATATTGTCAATGACAAGAGTATTTCAATCCTATTTTTCTTCATATATAAGTAGATAATTGAGATCTCATCACTATTAGGTACTTGTACCTTTTCAAGAGCTAATTATAAAATATATGCCTCTCTTAGGGCTACTTGTTTAAATTGTGCCACTTCAAGGGCAACTTAAGACCGATCAGTCATTTTAACAACCCATTTTATATGCAACCTCTTCAAGAGTGACACCTTTTATATATTTTTCCTTGTGTTTTCCTCTTCTAGGCAATTTGTTTACCTCTTCAAGGTCTATCACTCTTCAAGCATGCCTTAGACTCATTGTTTAATTGTCTTTTAAGGACATCAATTCGTACTAGAACATTATCAGTAAGTGAAAATGATTTTGTCACTTTCTTTGCATCAAGGAAAGCATTTGGTAGTTGATTTGCAAGTCCTTGCAAATGAATAATCTTTTAAACTTCTAGTTCTCATTGATTAGTACGAGGGTCAAGATGAGTTAAAGTTAATGCATTCCAAATAATTTCACATTGTTCTTCTAGAACTGACTCTTCTCCCCCTAAAGGTGGGAAAATTGTCTCATTAAAATGATAATTTACACAACTTGTCATTATACCTTTCAAGTGTATAGGTAGACTAATCACTAGATAAAAACTTCTGGTTTTATAATGTAAATCCATACAACTTTACAAATAATTAATGCATTATCTTTTACCCCGGGAGACTAAGTTGCTCTTGCAAGATTGTTCTGGATCTAGCATAGTATAAAGTGTCATTCACATAGAATCAAATACTACTAGTGACATAGTATAAGCTCTTTTTAAGCCTTTAATTAAGTTTATATCACTTGATATAGTATTAACATTGTTTATCATTAATATTCTGTAATTAATGAGACAAAAGTTTCATCAAAATAATAAGTTATAAAATATATCATAAAGACTTTGCCCTTATAGAGCTGAAGAAAAATTATTAAATGGGAGCATTTTAGACGATGAGGGAACCATTTTTTTCTTTAGAGAGGGTTGTAGAGTGTCTGGGCAAGAAGATTGAGAGGAGAAATGGGTGTCTGGAGTGGTAAAGATAACAGGAGTTGAAACAGAGCAGAGAACTAAAGAAACTGAAGAAGAAGCAGGGGAGGAGCTTGTCAGTTCGGTCCAGGTATGATTACAGCATTCTTTATATTTTCTCATTTCAGACTGTTCTATCTTGTTTCCTACTGATTTTGGGTTCATTTGGATGCTTGAATATGGACATCAGATACCATGTATGTTTATGGAATCTATGACCATTTTTATGCATTTTTTTTATTTTTTTTTTTGCCTGATTCTAGTCTGGCTCTTTTGGCTTTGCTTATGAACAACTTGAGCATTCCTCTGTTTTATGAATGACTTGAATATGGACCCATCACTGAATCTGATTATCAAAAATCACATTCTTGCTTCCTTTTTATTCCACCTGTATTAGCCCATGGATGTCACTTGAAATGAGGCTCTATACGTTCATGATTTTCTTGATTTCCTTTGGCTATTTCTTCAGTCCTTGCCTTGCTCTTATCTCTTTTTTTTTTATTCCCCTATTTCTGGTAAGTTCGAGGTGTGAGGATCTCATTTGGGTTGGCCATCTTGTTTGGGGTGATTATGAGAAAGTACTTTTCATACGGTTGGGAATTTTCGGGTGCCTGAAAAACTATGTGGATCGCATTGGAAAGTCTAGATAAGAGAAAAAAGACCTGGGTTTAATTATCGTGAGAACATTAGTGTTGTGAATGCTTTGGTCAAAGTCTCTACTGTGCTTTGAACTTGGATTGTAATCACTACATCAATAATAGTAAGGTTCTTAAGGAGATTGTGCTTGGTTCAAATAGTCAAATCAGAACTGCCTGTTACCGAATCTGCTCTTCAATGTTGGTACAGGAGATATTTGGTATCTCCTCATACAAAGGTGGAGCATCATTTGTGTCTGTCACGCAAATTATGTTCTTATTTGGGCAGTCAATCATCTCGTCAATAGTCAGATAGAAAAATACTAGCTGGGATTGCAAGCAGCTACAACTCAGTTCACCCGTCTGCAATGAGGTGATGAAGAAGGAAAGTAGATGAGTCTTCAATGTAAATGACTTACCACTGGAACAAGGCCAAATTCTGCCTTCAGATTTGTTCAAACTTCAGCACCAGATTTTTGAAAAGCAGGAATTTCTAAAACATGCAAATGAGGAGATTTCGACATGGGTCCTATTGATGTAAAAATGCACCTAGCCTCATTTCTATCTCCCCGTCCTCCATACACACTACTTTCTCTCACCTCCTCCTACCCAACATACCCATCATACCCATTAACATGCTCGCCACTTTCAGTTTATCCCCCATACCATACTCACCTCCATTAACTTAACCCATTCTTCTTACCCGCCAAACACCACTCAATCCCCTTAGCACCTTTCCATCATGCATTCCTCACTCTTTACTTTCTCCATAAATTCAGCAGCTCACCAGGAAAGCTCCCCAAAGACGCCAACATTTCCACCCTCATTCTCTCTCTACTTTCCTTGTTCCCTGTTCCTTGTTCCAGCCTCTCTCTCTCTCTCTCCAAATTCACAGTCGGTTTTAGTTTTTCTATTCTAGAAATTCTCTCCACTTTCTTTGACACTAATGTGGTGTGGGTGGTGTAGAATCTTGAAATCATAACAGCATATCGAAAATGTGGTGGAGGCAAATCATCAGCAACAGGATGGGAGTTTCATGGCAAGCTGGGTTGCCTAGATTCTTCTCTAAATCCACTCCTTCTATAGTGAAGGTTGGAATACTAGAGTTTCTTAATGGAATAAGTAAAGGGGTTGAGACCCATGTGGCTAAGCTTGAAACTGAGATAGGAGACTTTTAGAAGCTGCTTGTCACCCACACTCTCAGGCTTAAGAAACTCGGCATTCCTTGCAAACATCAGAAGCTGATCTTGAGACACACCCACAAGTACGGGCTAGGATTATGGAGGCCTCGGGCAAAGCCCATCAAATCTCAATCTTCTTAAGTATCATAAAGCTAGTCTTGTGAGGACATGTGCATGAGACGGTGGCATTGGCATATGGTACAAGCTGCATCAGATTCACTTTAGAGATGGAGACATGGCTCCTCATTCCGCTTTATTTAGAGACACACGTGGCTTTCCTTCATTCTTTCCCTGCTTGTTTTTTTAAGTCAATTTCAAAATCCCACCCTTATGAATCATTCCCAAAGGCCACATGTTCTCAATTCTTTAATTCTTCATCCTTGCTTTCAAAATTTTGGTATCAAAAGTCCAACTTTCAAATAATCTCAATTCCTTAATTTTTTTTTCTTTTTTTTTTCTATTTTATTTTATTTTTATTCTTCCTTAGAATTTTAGGTCACCAAAATCCTTATTTTAATAAATTTTGCTACCATTTTTCTCTTCAACAAGCATTTTTACAAACTTTCTTAATTCTTAATAATTTTCCGATTTTCATGTTTTGAATAAGTATGAATAAAATTCTATAATTCCAAATAATTAAATTTATAGAGTTAATTCATACTAAAATAAATCGGGTTCTATTAGTGCCCAACATATGTGATTTTCTCAATGATTGATTGATTGTTATGCTTGATTTACTTATCTTACTCTATAACATGCATGTGATTATTATGTGTTCGTTCACTAACCTTTGTTTTCCACAAAGCAATTAGCTCATTACTCAACTACACCATCTGTCTTTCTTGTTCATTCGATTATTTTTAGATTGATATTCTTTTAGTATCCATGTTTAATCAATTAATTGTCACACTTGCTTTAACTTAATTAGTAGAGACCTGATTCTTAAGGCTTAGAAGGGTGCTACGGTCTATCATCGTACCTTCCCAATAGGAAACCCAACCCCCGAGCCCAGATTTGGTTTTTCGCAGACTATTTTTTCCAAATAAGGAGTCACACTTAGGGGTTTCTTTCTTATTTTGTTTGCCTTTTACAAATAAAACAAAAATAAATAGCGACTCCAAAAACTTTTCAAAAATCAATTTTCAAAATAAAAAGCGAGTCGCGCCATTCGAGTGGAAGCACATGTGCAGAAATACAGGGTCCACAATATTATTTTATATGACTCAAAATTTTCAATCATAAAAAAAATGTTTTAAAGAAAATTGACATGCAAAATCAAATTATTAATCATATGACCAAGTCATATATTTCACATGTATCCAAAACAAATAATCAAAATTTTCAACTCATAATTTCATTATTAAATTCTCAATAAGTAAATCCAAATAAAAGATTCTATCCAGAATTTTCAAGATATAAGTACATATGTTATCCAAAAATCTCAACTTTTTAATATGAAACAAGCATATTTTGCATTAGATATTGGAAAATAAAGATTAAGATTAATCTCAACTATTATATCAAAAGATTATTGTGTATTAAATAACTAGAATAAAAAAATATTTCAAAATATCACCTCTAACTCAAGAATATTTAGTATAAATATCATACTTTCATGCAATCCAAAATTCTATATCTATATGTAAAAATTTCTACTAATGATAGTATAACTTCTAATAATAGGAGTTTATAAAAAAAATTATCAAACACTTACCTATTTGTATAGCTTGATATACAAAATATTAATCTTTTGATAATATTTAAATATTATCTATATGTTGGTTATCATAGCTTTAGGTTATAATATATTTCATTATAACTTTTGGTTATATGAATTTCATAAAGTTATACAAAATTGTTAGTTAACAATTTTGTTGTTTATAACTTTTAGCTATAAGAAAATACATATTAACAATTTTGTCATAACCTTTCATTAGTACAAAGAATATTAATTTTCTCATTTTCATAACTTAATAAAATAGAGATCTCTCTTATTTTATAATAATTTGAGATTAGAGATCTCCAAATTCAAATAATTTGCAAAGTTCTATTAATAAAATAGAGAAATCCCTTTTTAAAACCAAACATAGAATTTCTTTTTAATAATTTTTTTTTTCTTTTCCTAAATCAAATTAAAGATAGAATAAATCATTTTTAAAAAATAAAAAAGAATTTAATTATCTTTTGTTTAAAAAAAAAACATTTTCCTATCAAATTCTTTTTTTACCAATAAATTTGGAATGAATTTTAATACTTTTGTAAATAAAATTGTAACAATTCTCTTCCTAATAAAGATAGATAAGAATTATTTTCCTATAAATAAAATGGAATCCCCTTTTTTTTTAATTTGTTTTAACTTCCTTGAAAATTGAATACAAATAAAATTAAATCAAAACCTTTTAATTTCAATTTATATATATATAAATTGAAATTATTCATTCCAATTTATTTTTAATTTAAATTATTCTTTTTTTAATCAATTTAATAAATAAATTTGCATAATTTTCTTGTCATTTACCTTATATATTCTTGTAATCTATTTTATGATTATTTTCCTATATATTGATTTATGTCCTTAATCTTGGTATTTATGATTAATTAATTAATTGTCACGGTTCGCTTTATTCATTTATTAAAGATCGTAGATATATAAGGGTGTTATAATTTAGCATCGTACCTTTTTGATAAAAAACCTGACCCCCAAATCTAGACTCAATTTTTACATACATGTCTTTTTCAAATAAGTCACATAGAGTTTTCTTTTTTAGTTTGTTTTCTTTAAAAATAAAAATAAAAATAACTAAAATAAGTAGTGACTCTAACTTTTTTTCAAAAAAAATCAATTTTTCATAAATAAAAATCGAGTCTTGTCATTTCAAGTGGGAATGCACGTGAGAAATGTGGGTCCACAATAATATGACAATGTAATAAGATTTACAAAATAAATAAATATTTTTTTAGCAAGAATATAGAAAATCTTATATCTTAAATCTCTAAATTTGTTTATTATGTAATTATTTTTATATTATATTTGTTCTCATTAATTATTTATTATATATTTAAAATTTTCATAAATAATTCAAATCAATACATATAAAAATATGAAATTGTGAAAAAAAAATTGAAATTAAAAAAAAAAATTGATGAAGCTAACGCATTAGAAAAAGCATAATGGTGAAAACATTATGGAGGAGAAAAAAAAAAGAAAAAAAAATTATGTAGTATAGGTGGTTGCCACATGTTAATTTTTTTTAAATAAAAAAATAATGATGAGGAGTTTTAACTTGTCATGTCAAAGTAAAAGAAAAAAATATAAATAAATAAAATTTTATGGTGGTTGGTGATAGAAAGAGAGGAAACTTAAAGGGTAATATTGTCATGTTTATAATTTTTACCAAGAGTACATGAGGATTATTTTCCCCTAAATACATGCACTTTCAATGTAAAATGATTAAACTTCTTCAATATTTTATATTTTTTAGATAGTGCATGTTTACATCATTCTCACCTTTCTTTACACCTATTTCAGTAAATTATTAATAACATTATAAAAATATGGTAACAAATTCTCATTTTTCATACATTAGTTTGTGCCAAGAGATCGCCACAAATGAAAAGTCTAATTTTCATCAAATAATTTTTAAAAATAAAATAAAATTCATCTTTTACAAAAAGAGACCAGGTGGTGTTGAGATGAATGAAAGTTGTATTTTCATTAACTAATTTCCAAAATTAAAATAAAATAAAAATCATCTTCTAAAAAAAGAGAATATTTTTACTTTACAAAAAAAAAAATAGCAAACGAATAGTCTTTGAAGAAGGCAATTTTAGAATAAATTTCTCAAGGAATATTCTAGCAAAAACAAGCTTTTATAACGTTATCATGATTTTATCAAAGAAATACAAACAAATTGTTTCTTAAGATACAATTTTCTTACTACATTAAATTATTTTTCAAACAGAGATTAAAATATAAAAAAAATGCTTACTTTTGTTTTAATTTATAATTTAATTTTATTAAATAAGATTAAAAATTTAAAAATAACTAAAATTTAGAGGGTGTTTGTTTTTTTAGCTTTTTACTGAAAGCAATTTATTTTCAGATTTTAAGTCGTTCGTTTTTGTACTTTTCTATGACTTATTATAAAGTTTTTGTTGAACAAAAAAACCAAAATATTTAGCTTTTTATAAATAGATAAAAGTAACATATTGATTTTTCTTTATTTTTTAATGTTTAATAGAAATAAAATATTATAAAAGCAAACAACTTAATACTTAACACTATTAAGCCTTAAAGTTCTATTTAGAATTAAGTAAAAAAAAACAAACACTACCTTAATCTTTTTATTCATAATTTGGAAACCATTTTTTTGGTAAAAATAATAAAAATATATATAAAAAATATTAATTTCTTATATTTAAACTGAATTCATTTAAAATAATTTTCAAGATAAGATTCAAGATTAAGATAAATAATTTTGTAATTGATATTTAATTTAATATAAAATAGTATTTATTTTTATGCTTATAATTTTTATGTGTTAATTATAAATGATAAAAAAAAATATATAATTTAAAAAAAAAAAAAACAACAACAAAAAACAAAAGAACCTAACCCATACTCACTTTTTGTACCCCTTCCACTTGGCTCTTCTTTCTTTCTCTCAACCCCACTATCTTTCTCCTTGTTAAGAACCCTGGATTACTCCATTCCCATACCTTAGATCTCGTACGGTGCATGCATGTATCCCTAAGCATATATAAATCTATTTTAGTGGAATAAAATGACAATAAAAACCATTATCTAGAAATATGAACCTCATACTTGGATTTGGATGTTTTTAAATCAATTTATTGTGGCAAAGAACATGTCTAAATAGTTTGGAGGTCTCATACACCCAAGATCTTCCTCCAATGACTCGAACTACAATATTGGTACTCCAAAGTGTGGGCTTTGGAAGAGTGGAAACCTTAACTATCTCTCTCTTTCTAGAGGTGAAAGATGACTAACTAAAGTCATTTGGAAACCCTAACCCTTTAAGGGGGTATTTATAGGGTTGCCCACTAGGCTTAAGTGACTTGAGCCTATCAAGGACTAGGTCACTTAATCTAAACCAAAACGTGTCCTAATTGATTAATTAACCATATAAAACCATCTAATTAATCAATTAGCTTAATCTAGAGACCTTGTTCATTATCTTCCTATGCAGGCTTGTATAATTACCAAAACACCCTTATGCACAACAATGAACCTAGAGTTAATCCAACCCTCGTAAACCATGTCATCATGGCATATGAGCTCAGAGTGAGGACCACTAGAACCCATTACTAACTCCCTTAAAATCCAATTATGAAGTTGATTCAACATTCCACTAAAAAGAATCATCTGTACTCTAGTACCATATGTAAATAACAATAAGATGAAACTCAAGTCTGTGACCAACTATCCACTGCATGCAGACTCCCCATGAATCGGTGTCTATAATCTAACAAGGTAGTGTTATTACCTATAAAGATTACTTCTCAAGTCCTTGAGTTACATATCCCACTTATTATATGATCAACTTACACACTCTAGTTCTAAGGAGTATATATCAAATTCCACTAAATGAATTACTATGGCTATAGATTTCATGATCACACGTCTTTTAAATCACCCAAGGAAACACACCATCTCAATCTCTTGAGATATGATGGTGTCTCTATTGAGAATACCTATGGTCACTAGCTTCCATCAACATTAACCCAATTCATAGGGATATATGACCATTTTAGGGTCTCACCAAAGCCTCCTGTTAATTTTGGCACAAGTTCAATATTTTCTCAAGGTTGAGAGTCCAAGCAGTATAGTAGCCTAATGAATCATGACAATTAATAACCTTCCATGATGATTTACCATAGGTCATGTCCAGTGTGCATCACATGTATTGTTACACTCACCATGGGAAACCTATCCCGATGGTCAAGAAAATTTATCACTTCAATTAGGAGGTGGTGCACTATAGTCTCTATTGGATTACCCAAATCCATAAACCGACTATGTACAACTTATCTACTTACAAGGAACTCATGACTTATATCTTTTGTACAACTCCTAATACACACAAGTCATATACAATATAAGAGACATGGGTTGAATGTCCAAATCAATGTTAATACACCAAAAGGATAGTAAAATAACAGTTAAGTCTAACTTTGTTACATCATATCTATCTTTTAGGGGCTCAATCGCAACAAAATTTCACTAGCCCTAAAAGCAAACTAAGCACCATATAAAGATTTTGCTCCATAGTCATATCACCTCCTTATACTATCTCACAATAAGGTAATACTTCATCTTTATGTGTTTCCTCTTCTAATGGTACTTTTATTTTTTAAACTATGCCATTGTTCCATTGTTATCATATAACAGGATTTTAGACAATATAGCTAAGGGAACTACCCATAGACTAAAAGGCTTCCTTTGTTACTATAGAAGCAACAAAACCACTTAAAATGTACACATACCCAAAGATAGACCTATAAGAATCCCTATCAGACTAAAAGTCCAATTTCCCAATACGAAATGAGTACTAACTCATCTCAAAGACTTAAAAAAATATAATACCTTGTTCTCCAAAGATACTTGAGTATATGTGTGACATCTGCCCAAAACTCTAATCAAGAAATGGACTAATATTCACTCATTATTCCTACAACAAAGCAAATACTTGGTCTAGCATATAGCATTGCATACTTAAGGTTGTCCATTATAAAGGCATAAGAGGCCTTAATGCAATCTCTCTCCATAGATGTCTAAGGACATTGATCCTGAGAAAGACAACTCCAAACTCAAAGGGTAACAAAACCCTTCTTGGATTTCTGTATCATGTACTTGACCAAATGTTCATCAATGTAGGTGACATGGTGCAATTTTCCAATTCTTGTAGTCTTAAAGGACCTTAACCCCAAGAATGTATTAACTCTAGATTTTTTTTTAGAACTGAGTAAACTACTAGATCTTGACTAATGATAATATCTTCGCATCATATCCAATGAGTAGATTGTCATCACCTACAAGATCTTAGAACATCACCACGCTTCCCTGTGCCTTCTTATATACACAAGGCCCTTTGATATGAAAATGTTTGGTTGTTATATCTCATAAATGAGACACAATGCAATATATAAGAGTAATCTGATGGATTGAGTATGACTACTATTGAAAAGGTTTTCCATAGTTGAAACAAAGTTTCAAACTATAACCTTTAGTTACAATCTTAGCCACATAAAACTCAAGCTTTCCATCTACTCTTATGTTCCTCTTGTAGGCCAACTTACACCTATGGGTTTTATCCCTTTAGGTGCTTCTATAGGAACTCAAACTATGTTAGAATACGAAGATTCTAACTACCTCTTCATCATAATCTATGGGATATAAACCTTCCACTATGAAGTATTGGTGTACTAGAAATCATAGGAATGATATGTCTTTAACCCTTTGGATCCATAGTATACTAAACAATGTGGGACTATCTTCTAATATATCCTTAAATCTAAACAAATATCTTCTTATAATCCCGACTATAAAGGTAATAACCCCAAAATCTTCTTAGATATCCTATAAACTGATATACCTATTAAGAAAAAGAGGTAGTACACAGTCTATAAGACATATCCTCAAAGGAATATGAGAAAAGATGAGAAACTTATCCACAATCTCACTATGTCCATCCAAGTTTGATATCTTCTTTCCACCTCTCCATTTTACAATAGAGACCTTAGTGCACATAACTAGGAAATAATTTCATGCTCCAATGGAAAAAATCAAACTCACTAGACAAATCACCTTAATCTAATTGAAGTGACTTGTTATGTATACGCAATATGTTATCCAATCTCGCCTTAAATTCAATGAATGTATCCAAGTCATTGGATTTCCTATGTACATATCCAAACCTAGAGAAATCAGCACTAAAAGTGATGAAATACCCATACCCTCTCCATCCATAGACACTCAAAGTTTCATACATGTCAGTATGCACTAACCCTGAACATTCCTTGACTTTAGTTCTCTTAGTCATTTTACCATTTATACAAAATTCGCAAATTGGTAGATCTTTTAAAATGAAAGAGTTCAAACTTTACCGATCTTTGGATCCTATTTAGATTAATATGGCCTAGGTCTAAATACCAAATGTTTAATTAATGTTAGGTTCAATCTTGAGATCTCACTATTCTTATTACTTGGAAAAGTGATAATGGAATTCACAAAAAAGAAAAAATATATTATCTCTTACTAACATGCACAACTAACCTTACATTTGAAGTTAAGGTAAGTATAATCCCATCATTTAACCTTCTCACTTATTAAATATCCTATAAGGACTTACAGACAATGGGTCTGGAATCTATCCACCATAAATGGTGAAATCCACCACTAAATATTCAACAATGAGAAAATAATGTATACTTTCCTTTTTCCTTTAAGTAAATTGGGGACTCCTTTTCTAGTGTCCCAAGAGGTTACAAATGAATTACTTGCCCTTGAGTTTGCTCTCTTATTCCCTGTCTTGAACTTTTCTTATTTGGTGTTGTTATTCTTCTTCTTAACAAAAAAAAAAAAAAAAACTTAAGAACCTTTGACTTCCATATAAACACCCTATAATCTTTGAGAATCCTCTTGGCCACCTCGAAGGAAAATGGTAAGGTCTTTAAGATTATATGAATATTGGTGTTCATAACAATCTTAAGAGTAGTTTGTCAAAGATAACCTACCCTTATCACCAAATAACCATTCAAACTAGAAAGAGAATATCCAAGTCTCTAATAATAGACATGTGTTGCTATTGCAACACATTATCCAAAGATCCAAGTGTTAGACACTTGGTCTTCTGATTCATCTAATACCACCTTAATATATCACTCTTTCCTTTTGCTAGGTTAGTCCATAAGGAATAACTACCTCTTCCTAAATTAGCTTCTATATAATTAGTTACTATATCCAAAATAAAATTAGTTCAATTGATTAGTTAGGCTTGGTTTATTTTGAGAAAGACAATGATAATACAATCAACATGGTATCTCTAAAAAAGAATATAACCAAGCATATGACGTAATTAAGCATTCAAGGCATTTGGTAATTAATTTAGCAAAAATGTAGTATTAATAGTTGTTTAGAAAATTTGCAACAACCTAATAGTCATTCAATTATGACTTTCTATAGATATTGTTCAATGTGTAAACCTTCTTGATGACTACGACAAATCTCTCCACCATTTTGAAGGTAGTGCATTACAATCAAAGTCTATAAACCAACCATGACTACTTATTGCTTTGTAAGGAATTAAAAACTTAAATCTTTTATACAGTCTAATTCACTCAAGTCATGATGTACAATACAAGTGGTATAAGCCTAAATACTCAAAACAAATAAATAATGCAAGCACGATAGGAAAATAACTGATATCATAAATAATAATAAAAATTGTTACATCATATCATAGTTCTAAAGGTTGTATCTTTACAAATTGTAATGTGACAATCTATATAAATATAAAGAGATTTTAAACAACATATGGGTGAACTCAAAGTTTTCCATCCATTGAGAGGCAATGAGCAGTCGCAAAGAGACTTATTCATGGCATGTTCATAATTATAGTAAATATTATGTAAACTATATGTGAAGGTACTAGTATATTATCTCTATCAAGATGGTTTTCTTTCATTCTGAAGTGTCAATGAGTGTTATTATATAAGTAATTGAAATAAAGTATTTACTCTATATTAGTATTATGTGGACACTTCCAAAATTCGTATTTTTTATCAACACAAAAACATACATTATTTCTTTATTATTTTATCGTTTCTTAGAGTTTTTTTTAATATTTTTATCAATTTTGAGTAATTTCATCCCACCAATATTTTTCCAGAATTCTCATCCGTTATTTCCTAAAATATTTATAAGATCCGGTCACTGATTTTTCTATTTTATTAATATTTTCATCCTCAAATTTCAATATATTGACGTTACGCTCCCTTACACCTGTAATGCCTTCTTAGTGCAAAGAAAATCCAGAAGTAACCTGTCTCAATCTACTTACAACATTCAATTTGGTTGAAGTACATATATGTACACACATCATATTCAAAGGTAGAACTAACAATATAGGAACATTCTACCAACAAGCAAGGAAATATTTAGATGCTAATTAGCTCTAGAATTTGGGTGGTCATCCAGGGGCATGACCACTTAAGATGATAATACGTCACACATACTCCAACTGATCAACCAGCTGAAATCAACTGACGGTTGATTTCATTCTTCGCATACTACTTTTACCGCCATTTTCCTCACCAACTAACTTATTGATTTGGTGCAGCAATATATCAAAGTCATCTTGGGTCTTGATGAGGCTGAGCCGAACATAGCTACTATTAGCACTAAACAAAGTACCATTACGCCCAATGATGCCAGCCTTTTTCAGGACTCTGTAACACTCTTTATCTTCTTCTTTCTCGCACTTCAGCCATGCATAAGCTGCCATGAGTACAGAATTGTTCACTTGCAAATTTCAATATCTTGTAATTGACAGATAATTAAGCTCATCAAGATTATTCAGTATGATTCCAAGTACTTAATTAAATAGTAGACATGATTAAAAGGTTTTGATTCTTGATGAAAATGAGAAATCACCTGGAGAAGGTCTCTTGACTTTGCCAGAAAAAGTGCAGTATTGCGGTGAACTTTCCTGGACAGAGAAACGTCTGGACATCAGCAAGGCCCTGTTCAATTTTTCCCACCGGTCTTTCATTGTTTTGTAACCGAATTCGAATATTTCTCTTCCTCTCCCTCGAGTCACTACTTTTAAAAGCTTGAAAGCTCTTAACTGAGTGTCCCGGGAAACACCATCGACGTTCAAACTCATATAATTTGACATTGTCTCGTACACATCCTTATCCTTTATCAATGCCCACCTGCAAAAATAGCAACAATATTGTAACCACTTTTTTCTAGTAACCAATAGTTTGTGGCAAATGGGTGTAGTAAAGTCGTGTAAACCATGGATAGAGATGTAAGAAATAATAAGAGATACTTGGTGGAGCGAGGGGGCTCGTAGTTTAGGGTGTGAATAGAAGGAATGGGGAAACACAGAATATTTCAGAAACTCAATAGTTGTGTTTGGTTCTCTTCTCTGTGATGTTTGTATGGTATAGTAAAAATATTCTCTCCATAGATGTAGACATGATTAACCAAACCACATTAAAATTTTGTTTATCTTTGTGTGGAATGGTTTATCATTGTGTTCTTGAACTAACGTTGTTTACATTAAAGCTTCCGTCAGTACAACAACTTCTAGTCTTTCTAGCCTTTAGAGTCTTTCACTTACTAAAAATGTTAGAAACGCTTCCTAAAATCATTGTCAAATGAATTCTAAGTTATGTGTAAGTAGAGTGATAATGCATATATATGGTTGTTAGGTACCCGAATCTACTCCCAGCATGACCAGTAAGCTTAGAAAAGGTAAATATCATGAGGTCTTCATCTGCAGGAGCAGGAATTGGTGTGAAATGCGGCCAGTAATAGGCATGATCGTAAATGGGTTTGGCATTAGGGCCTTGAAGAACTGCCTTATTCAACTTTCCATCAGGATTATTGGGTGCAGTCACAAACTCGATGAGATTGGAAGTGGTATCTGAAGTGTTCTTCCACAAGGATGTGTCACCTACAAACTGGAAGTCCACTGATCGAAAGAAGTCTGTTTGTGATTTATAAACCTGCAATATGAGAATTAGAACCCTCAAGTTCACATGCATATATAGAATATGAATGAAGTTCAGGCACTAGGGTGAACCGGGTAAAAGGGGATTGTGGCAACAACTTTAGCTGGAGCAGATGAATTATGGGGTGAGAGGGCATGAACTGCAGCATTGAGGAGCTGGATAGAGCCGGCCCCGAAAACAATGAATCTGCCTGTTGTGTTAGCATTTCCAACAATGGCATGTAGCTTGCGGATGAGCTCCTCTAGTTCTTTTGAGATTAAGGAATGATCATGGAATGAATAGCTCATTCGATGCCAACCTGCTACTAATAGCGCACTGCTTGCTGCATGCTGCATCCAGAAGGGCTCCAAGAACAGTGGATCGCCGCTGCAGAGTGTCGAGAATCATCAAATATTATTAATACCAGTAATATCAAACATTATTAAATTGCCCTTGGTCTTGGGCACCAATGTTGTCGATCGAAACCCTAATATCGGATCTAGTTTAGTGCAAAATATTGCAAAGAGGAAGATGATTTATGACAAGAATAGCTTAACATAGTGGGTGTGCTACACAATTGTATCGCTTACTATTCAAGATTGAGGCTAACCACATTATGTTGCATATTTATTTTAGGTCTACTTTGTACCTAGTCCAAGTTATGTGCCACGGAATTAAGGGTCAAGAATTCAGCATTTTTGTAGTTAAAATTTTAATTGGGAACCTTCAATTGACGTATATTTATGATATATTTAATTTAAATTTTAAAATATTATGAAATTAAACTAATTTTTTTAGAATCACAGTAAAACGCCTATAAAATAATATTGTTGGGATTAAAAGAAATTATTATTTTAATATGATTTTTGATTTATTAATAAGTAACCAATTTATTAATTTATCAACCAATAATTATTTATTAATTTATAAAGAATATTATAGTTTTATCATACAACACTCGTACATACATGACTTAAAAATATAAAAATAATGGATGTGATACAAATTTAATAAGACACTCTAAAAAAGAAGGGACAATTGTGTTTTTGGCCGAATTAGGTCCAAAAATTAAGATTTGGTTCATATAATTTACATAATTGATAAAAAGAATATAAGATATCAAAAGACCAAAATACTTATTGACCTTTTACATAAGCTTTTTTGGTCTTTATTGTACCACTATTCATGTAACTATAATAATTCTATTTTAACCATTTGGATTTTTCATTGTTTTTTAAAACTTTTTTTTATAAATAATTAAAAATCAACATTATTTTTTATTTTAAATTATAAATAAAAAAAATTACTTTCAAAAACTATTTTTAAAAATACTTTCTAAAAAAATAGTAATATGATTTATATTTTTTATATTTTATTTTTGAAAAAACATTCAATTAAAAAATAAAAATTGAAAACCTTGTTTAATACTATTTTTTATATGAAAATAATAAAAAGAATTAAATTTCATTCATTGATTATCCATTAAATTTTATATGAAAAATTTTTATCTTTATTTATAATAAGAGTAAAAAGATTCAATATCTTTAAAAAAAAAAAAAAATTATAAATGAGTAATACTTAATTGAGAATAGAAAAAGGAAAAAATATAAATAAAAAAATTAAAATTTATACTCACTATGTATCTATGTAGAGGTTAAGAGTATTTTAGGGATTAATAAAAAATAATATTTTTTAATTTAATTTTTACATTTTATTTAGATTTTAGACTTAAATATATATGACAATTTTTGGACCCAACAAAACACATAGAGAGTCAAAATTATATATTCTCCATCGTATTCATTTATTATTTCCGACAACCCAATCAAATACATCTATGGGTCAGTGTCATGTGGGGTCTTTACGGGCGGCTTTGTGGGTGGTCGTGGCGAGCTTTGAATGGATATCCAGAGGCTTTGGATGGGATCAAAGACTCAATGGAATCTCTTGGCCTGTCACGGGATCTTGAGTATCCATCCTCCACAAGTAAAGACGACTAAATAAGAATAATAATTTTAAAATAATTTTGGACAATCGGATCATAGAAGAGATTTTCTCATAGCCCAACTGCCAATTTCCAGGAAACTCTCTCCCTTTTTTATCTTTCTTTCTTTCATCAAATAACCTACAAAAACTTGAATTCAACCTTCTACTGATTTTTTACTTCTTCCTTGACACTGTCATGCATGAACCATTCACCATCACTTTACCAGTTTGAAGTTCCAACTTCATGAAAGATTTAAGATTCAACCAATTTAATTTGAGATGATAGAATTATAAAAGCCAAGAGGAAATAGAAAGCTGAATCCTAAGGTTTTCACCATAATATTGATGAATATGCTGGTTTCACACAGGACCCAATGCTGAAGAAATAGAAGAATCATCATCAACCCCATGTTTGGTGAACTTCCAAGTTTTAGCTTTAACATAGACTTAAAAATTCTGCCAACTACTTTCCAGACATTGGACCAATCCAATCATTAAATTATAAAACTCTGATAGCTAAAATCCCAGTCTGAGAAAGATCTGTGTATACATACCTGTCAACATCTGCAACACAAGAAGCTGAAAATTGAGAGCAATCAGGGCCTCCAAAGCAGGTATTGCACTCACAAACAGGGCTTCCATCAACAACCAAACCATCCAAGTATGCTCTTCCATGGCCTGAGCATGACACTGCTGCCACTGCTTCTGCTTCCTCTGCTGCCCTTCTGCTCCAACCCACCTCCCACTTCCCACTCACATACACATATCTCCCCACAAAAAGTATGTTAAGAGTCGCAGAACACAGCAAACACACAACATACATGCAGCTTTGGATCTTACCCATGTCTTCTTGTTCGCTAAAAAGACTCCCCACTTATATTTTATTGTTCACTTTGTAAGAGAAAGATGATGAACAGCTTGGAGGATGAGTGGTGGGACTTTTTGCAAGGACACCCCCTTTGTTTTTGTTTCTTTTTTTAATTGGTATGTAAATGCAAAAAGTTGCAGTGGGTTGAAAATGGTGCTATGAAGGGTCACTTCACAATTCGTCTGCTTTGATATCCTTCTCAAGATTTTCCATCTTCCTTTTGTTTAATATTTTTGTTCTTTTAAGTTTCTGAGATAAAATAAACTTGAAATGTCATCCAGTTCAAAGAAAGAGCTTCAATTGAAGCATGACGACATTGGAGTGGAAAACTCTATGACAATGAAATCTGAATCCATCTTATCCAGTGATTGCTAAAAGGACAAAGACTGAACATGTACATTGCGTGTAGAATATTAATCATAGAATTTACTTTATCAGATTCCCTTTTTATTTTGGATATGAGCATATGAATAATACCACTAATAGTCTGATTATCAGATTGTATAATTTTTCACACTTAATCATCTCAACATGTTGATCAATCTTGCCATGAGAACAATGAACCGTTTAAAAGTGATCATGTTTATAGCACTTTTATCAATAATACTTTCATTAATAATGTTTTTAAAAACAAATCACTTAGTATTTAGATATAAATTTAAAAAAAAAAGTGTTTAATTGTGTTTTTGGTAATATATTATATATTAAAAAATAATTTTTAAAAGTAATTTGTCCAACATTTATTTTTTCATAAGAAAATACTAGCAATATTACCCAAAATAAATAAATAAATAAACCTTTGAAAAATCGTCTTATTAGTCTCTTTCTAAAATATCAGTGATGTAGCCATTATCTTACCAAGAGGGTCGGGACAACATGACAAAGACTGCCGTTGGTCCAGCCGTCGGCTGGTTCATTCCGTGGCCGATACTCATGAATTGTGATCCCCACTCCCCCTGCAGCCACAAAAAGTAACCCAAAAAAGAAACAAAAATGTATTAGCAACTATTTATGCAAGCAAACGTGTCCTCGTTGGTGGTCCCATCCAAAATGACAGGAAAAATATTAACTTTCCACAGACAACAGGCATTACTTGTAAAGAGACATGGGTGGTAGGGTTGGCAATGGTGGTCCCAGAGTTTCAGTACATGGTTTCAGGGTACACCTTTGCCTTGCAATATGGAACCTTCAACCCACGTCCACATAAATTTGGTCCCCATGCTCAGGATATTTTGGGCACGCTTAAAGATGAAATGAAACACGAGAAATTTTCATGTAACAGAGGCTGAATCATAACCACGTAGAGAAGACACTGGGGACGTGGACTTACATAGCAGCTGAATCATATTGAAAAAGGAGACTGCAACTCTCTTGAGCCTTACATGGTCTTCCATGGCACTGTCCTACTTATGAACCAGCGCATGAGCAATGATCATGAATAACATTGGGAGGCTTAGAGGAAAATGGTGGGTTTGTGGGAGGTTGAAGTTTAAGTCTGGGGACAAAAATAATACGTTAAACCACAGAGGTGGTACCTACTAAACTCTTCATGTCAAAAGTCGCAAATTCTTAGTAAGATTTAGGTCTTTGAATGAATATACAAACAATGAAACCAAGCTGCAAAAGAACCATCGAACCAAACCAAGATAGAAAGTAGTGGAATCAAACTTGATACAAAGTAATAGGACATAAATATAAATATGGCAGGTCTTTTCGGTATGCATCCATTCAGTACTGGAACAGGACCAATACTGGAACTGGACCCAAAAAAATGGGGGTTTCAGTAGCACTTA
Source organism: Vitis vinifera (assembly GCF_030704535.1). NCBI lineage: Eukaryota > Viridiplantae > Streptophyta > Magnoliopsida > Vitales > Vitaceae > Vitis > Vitis vinifera. Next base: position 23,038,952 of record NC_081822.1, on the reverse strand, counting down.
AGTGACCATTGGGAAAACGCCCAGGAATTTAGCTGCATATGCTTAATGTTGCTGCAATAGGACTTTCCTGGAAACTACAAAATGCCATGAGAATTTACAACAGGATGAAATTTAACATGAGTCAAATTGTATCATGGAGATGCTGCAAGAAAGAAGAAAAACCAGAGGATATTGTGAAAATGCCTGAGAGCATGCAAGAATTGGAAACAGGGAGAGTAAGCAATCAAACATAAGAGAGCTGGAAATGAACTCACATTGTATGTGTACATAGGAAAGATAAGTTTATTGCAATGAGAAAACTTTATCATAAACAGAAAACCACACATCAAGTAACTACTCCTTATTAATCTGTGCCTTCTGCCAGGACATTTGTACATGGCAAAGTAGCAAAGATCACTAAAAATTAGTTGCTAGCATTCCTATTATGTTTATCCATCCACTGGTTGATTTCAATGGGAAAACTAAAATATAAACAGCTAAAAACCGGCACTGCCATTGCTACTAAATGTTTGGCAAGCACTTGTTAATTGCAAACAGAACTCTTAGCATAATAAGTAACCACTTCTTTTTATTCGAACAGAAAAAATCTAACTCAAAGCTCTCAATATTCATATTGATTCCAGGTGTAATCCAAACACAACAGGACCCAAAAAATGGCTTTCAGAAGGAATCTACTCCATGTCTTCCTGCTACAACGTATAAGGTGTAAAAAGTGAAGACAACAATTAAAACAAAAAATTTTATAAAAGATATGAATTAAACATGGAATTTTCTGGAGAAGATGCTGTTTGGAAGAGACCTACTTCTCAGTCCTAGTGTGCGTTTGGGCAACCACCTGCTTTGTCCTTTCAAGAATGACAAAGAAAATTGAACCTCCAATACCTATCCAGAGTACTCTTGGCCCGATACCCTGCAGCAAACAGCCACAAGATTAATTGAGGTTGAAAAAACATTCCATACTCTGGTTCCAGCATGAATTTTTATTGATTGGTTCCAGAATGATAACTGTACTGGAACACAATTTCTGATTTCAGGTCTCATTAAGATTAATTGAGGTTTTCCTTCCATAATACATGCATAAATAATTTAAGTAAAAATGGAATGGATCTTCTCTTTCTAGGTATTATTTCAATTCACCCTTTCTTTAGCTGCACTTTGAGGCAGGACATAATTGGTCTACTTCAATCTTCTAGAAAGATAAGAAATAGAAATGAAATTGGGAAGTTATTTTTCTTTCAGCATGAAATTTGGAAATTGTCAATTGAATTATTTGAATGTCAACATTGAAAATGATAGTGAATAAAAATTTTTACTTAATATATATATTATGGATTTTGTAATGAATCTATGCATTAAACTCGTATCTTGTTCAATTAAACTTTCAAAATTTTAGTGTTCAATGTTTTAATATGGCTGGAAATAATTTAACTTTTTAAATTCTGCTATTTTTCATGAAATTGGTCAAATATTACTCTATACTTCATGATTCCTATATATTTACTTTCTCAATTTATCTTCATCAAGTAAAAAAACTTATAATACAAGATATGGAAAAATAGGAAAGCAATACACAATAAGATTTATGAGTTAAGGTGCACATGTGCACTCACACATTCATATACAATGATTAATTGTCCAACCAAAAGTTTGAGCAGCACTGACATGTTACTAAAGAAAATAAGTTCCTCACAAGCATTTTCATAATATATATACTAAAACCAAACAAGAGAAACGAGAAATAAAAAGCATGGCTACTCCACTATGAATCACATTCATTCTTCATAAGGTAAACATGAAATGGTCCCACCTTGAAAAGAGCAGGAGTTCCTTCTTCTCTTATGACAGTCCTAACACAGTCAAAAATCCCTTTGTACTGGTTTGCAGATCCCTGCAAGGTTATCCTTCATGTATTAAAAAGCATAAAAGTAATATAAAAAATTGAGAGAGAGAGAGAGAGAAGAAAGGATGAGAGAAGAAGAACATATAATGGTTTTCCACTAAAGAAGAAGACAAGAAATCATCACCACCTGAACCATTAATCTAGTCTTTATCACATCAAGAGGAGTAGTTATAGCTCCTGTTATTGCACCTGTAGATAAAGGAGATTTGATGAAGAATCTCATACAAGCAGAGCATGCATTATATGCATTAAATGACAATTTGAGTTACCGATCCTAGTAACTTCTTAGCATAACTTTGAAAACATCAAGGCCCCATATGTTTTAACAGAAGATGAAAATAGGAATGCAGATCACAGCACTGGGTAAGGTTTTGCCAGTGGATGGGGTTTATGATCACTGTGATTATAATTTGGGTGAGCTATACATTGAAGGTTTTAGCATGGTGTTGAGAGGGTATATCCAGCCAGTTTTATGGAAAGTGGCAACCTAAAAGGTAAAAAATAATTAACAACGAAGCCACTCTTGTCATTATATTTTTTTTTATAAGTAAAAGGATATGCATTAATAGAGAGGCGAAACGCCACAAAGCATACAAAGTGTATACAAGGCGGCTAGGGTCTCAAAAAACAAAGACAAAAAGAATCACCTCCCCTTAAGTGGATGCTACCCACTCCAGGAAGCCTATAAGGGAGAAAGCCTCCTCACCTAAATACAATTTGGCCCAACTCCACAAATTACAGACAAAAAAATTCTTTAACTTCTGAATATTCAACAGACACCCCCTAAAGGCTAATCTATTCCTCTCCTTCCAAACCATCCAAAAAATACACAACGGAATAGAGTCCCAAATCTTTTTTCTTTTCTTCCCCACAAACGAGCCTCTCTAGCTAATTAAGACCTCCTTTACAGTTTCTAGAAAGACCCATTTAACATCTACTAACCCAAGGACAATATCCCACAAAGCTCTAACCACTATATAATGTATAAGGATATGATTTACATTTTCTTCTTCACACCCACACAAAAAACAACAATTCGGAAGTTACACCCCTCTTCTTTGAAGTCTATCCAAAGTAAGCACCTTCCCCCACATCGCCTCCCACGCAAAGAAGGTGACTTTAGTTGGCACCCTAGCCACCCAAATACTTCTTGAAAGAAATCCTGTATCATTAGAATTGGTCAACAAGCAATAAGCTTCCTTGACCCTGAACTAACCATTTCTTCCTTGCCTCTAAAAGACTGAATCTTCCTCCAAAAGAAGGCCTATGACCCCTCAGCATATGGAGTAAATCCCCAACCATATCTAGCTCCCAATCATTGAAGTCCCTCAAAAAATTTAGATTCCAACATCCTTGACCAGAATTTTGGTCCCACATTTCCTCAATCATTGAGCTCCTTTGGACAGCCATGCCGAAGAGGTGAGGAAAACAATGGGACAGCGTTGTATCAGTACAACAAACATCTGTCCAAAATCTGATCTTGTTGCCCTTCCCGACTCAGAATATCATGTTATCCCAGCACCAATCTGATTCTTTCCAAATCTCCTTCCAAACCCTACTCCAACCGCCCCATTAGCCTTCTTTGGCCTCCATCCAAGACCCTCTTGCCCATACTTCACCTTCACTCTTGTCATTATATGGAAAGGAAAGACTTATAGTGGCAGATTCACACAAGGCCTAGGAACTTAGCCTCTTTTTTGCCCCCCCCTGTAATAAATTATCATTCTTGCCCACCCTCAATTTATTTTCTGGCTCTGCCACTGAAGACTGACATGGCCAAAATTACTTATGTTCTTGAGTTTTTTACAGGATCAATCTTTCTCAAGCACCAAACAAAATTTCGGTTTCACTCATTTCCGTTGAAAACAAAATCAGGGAAAAGGATTTTACAATGACAGTTGATGGAGTATTTACTTTTGTGATAGAAATGGTAGTTTATGTTATTGTTGAAAGCATGTACTGTACAGGTTCAATCAGTTGATATGTTTTCATACAAAAAAGACCTACTGTCCTGTGCCATGATAGGCAACTTGGAGAAACCACACAAAGGGGATCTAGAGGCATGTCAAGCCTTTTAAGAATTGTACCGTTCCTGTTATCATGTTCCTTGTGAACAAAAAATGTATTAGGAGTTATATGAAACCATGTACAAGAGCTACTTTGTAGTAAACAATATTTCAGTAAAATAAACATTAAGAAATTTATCAACAAAGTCTGAAATGAAGAAAAAACTACATATTCAAGATAGACATAACAATCTAAGAGCCTGTTTGAGGACTGCTCTAAAAAACATAAAACTGTTTATTGAAATTCGGCATTCAAAGTTAGGGTTTTAATTTAGAAAAGTATTTTAGAAATAAAAAAGGAGAGATCATTTAGGATATTTCCTTAGGATTCAGTTTCCTATTTTTTAGGAGAGAATCAAGCTAGATAGATATTTTCTTATTCAGTCATTTGTGTATATATATGTGTATGGTGTGTACCGAATAAATCAATAAAGGAGTTCAGAAATTCTTCACTGTTCTAGACTCGAAAACATGTTTGATAATTTTTAACGAAAAACAGTTCTTTAAGAACTAGTTTTGAAAACAATGTGTTTTCTACTAACATATTTTAATTGTTTTCTATGAGCTATTTTAAAAAAATAATTGTAGAAATATGGAGAATGATTGAAAATAAAGTACTATATATAGAAGTTATTTTAAAAAAATATTTGAAAATGTAGAAAACAGGTTAAGAACATTCCAAATTGTTTTATAAAATACTATAAAATTGTTTTAAAATTGTTCTCAAAAACTGTTTTTTGAAAACTGTTTTCAGAAACATTCCTAAATAGACCCTAAAAAACCCAACCCTGATATAAATGATACTGAATTTGTTCAGGATATTCAGTTACCAGAAAAAGCACCAATCATAGCATTCTCAGGATCATTCAAGTCCCTCTGTGCCTGCAGAGAAGGTAAACGCAATCAATCCTGCACAACTTCACAATCACAATTATTACAGATATATCAAATGTGCAGCAGAGGTTGGAGGCTTCTAATATTTTTTTCTAACACTAGTATCTTTATTTAGTCATCCATCACACCCAATATAAATAATCATGCACTGAAAATAAAGAAAATGAAGTCACTCAAAGAATTTACAGGCAATTTTTCAGCAGCATCTTGCTCCAATGAGAATGAGCCTTTAAGGTATAAGCCTTTCTCTGTTATATGGCAATGGGGTGTGATGATTCTGTAAAGGGACTGAATTTCACTACTTTTTCTGGTGTTTTAGTTTTATTCTTTTGCACAAATGGAAATCCTCAACCCATGTGCACTTTATGTGTACATGTCAAATAATAACTAAAGCAAGCTCACCGCTAGCTTATACCCTATCCGTAGCTGCTCATAGATGCAAAACTGGAGAGCATCAAAAGGTAAATCTCGCAATAAAAAGGATCCATATCCCTGCAATCTCCCAAAAAATAAAAAATAATCAAGATGAATGCACCAATAATAATACATGAACTACAGAAATATACTGCATTCATGAATAATCTCATCGAAATAGCCATTGAAGAAAGAGATGGTCTTTCCTCCTTAATATATATATCATGTCTGAACCCAGTCACAAAACTGAAGGACTTGGATTGTAAATCTTCAAATGAGGAAAGAATTACTTACCGCATAGAGACCTTTAAACCCCTCCTTGGCAACAATAAGTTGAACAGCATCAGTTGCAGAAGCAAATTGCCCAGTCTGCATTCTTTGCTTAACAACCTGGGAGGTGTTGAAATGATAAGAGGCTCAAGATTATAAGAAGAAAGAATAGGATTGAAGAAAAGTTCAAAACCTCTGTTGGCACACGAACAAGAGAAGATGCAGCCCCGCCAACAGCACCTGCAGTCTGAATGAAATCTGAAGTTTAAAAACTTAAGATAACAAAAGTTTTATCCAGCACAGTGTAACTGGAAGTTTTGTCTGCTGTAAAAGAAAGATGAAACAGTTTTGGACCACACTACAGGCCCAAATATAAAGCTCAAGTACCAAGAACAGTCAAGGGAGTAGTTTGAGAAGGAAAAGTATTAGCCCTCAAATCATTTTCAAAAGGTTAATGAAACCACTAATCAAAAAGTAGAGCAATAAATTGACCACAGATCAAGGAAAAGCAAAAGCTTGAATTTCAATTATGCTTTTGTTGTCGGTAAAGTTACATCTTACTGACTAGTGGATGGACAGACTAAATCAGACCACCCAAGAATTCATGCAATCATTTAAGCATCCTGGGTGACGAAAGAATAATTGGTCCAGCATCCTAATGAGAAAGAATAAAAATCGAAAAAGAAATGCACCGTAGAAAAAGACAATTCTTTCCCTTCCAGCTGACACTTAAAATAACAGCACAAGAAACTCTCATTTTAGACTTTAAAAATGTGGTTTCTGTCAGATTAATAAAGAAGCTTTTGCCAAGAATAGTCTAGCAATATGAAGCTTACAGGTTGACACCTGCTTAGTTACTAAACTTACCAAATGAGCAAAAGCACTAAGGTTTTCAGGGATGGTCTTCAGCAGTTTCTGCTTTGTAGGTTCATATACACCAACAAATATCGCAGAGGCCCTGTGAATAATAGAAAAGTTTGTCAGAAACATGCACCAATGAGAAAATTTGAGCACTTAGGTCTACTTGAATGCAACAAAGAAGTTTGAAAAGGGGGAAAAAGGGATGCTCTAACAATAATCAATAAATTCATGGAAATCAACAACAATAAGTAGAATACTTTTGGATGGGTTTATACCTGCTCCACTTTTGCCACATCCACCCTTTCCAGGGCCATAGTGGTACATAAATAATACCAAAAACAAATGGAGAGGGTGAAGCAAAATATGGAGCAGCAATAGACCTAAATGATGATTTAGGTCAAAAGATCAACATGGCATCTCAATCCAATGAATTAGTAAAAGATTAAATATCACACGCATTTCCTCTCTCTGCAGAAAGAAAACAGTGCATGAAGGTGATCAAAAATTCACTACCAGTGCATCCTGCAAAGAGGAAAAGCATTGTCATAGAAAAAAATTTTAAAAAGTATTTTGATGAAATTTTTGAAGATCTAAATTCTGTTAAGGTTTATACTGAAATAAAGATTTGTACCCTGAAGGAAAAATGTATGTAGTCGAAATTCTCTGATATTCTTGAAAACCTAATGAAGATTAATCTCCAAAGCCATCTTTTCCTAGGGGTAAACCATTGTAGCAAATTGTGCTAGTCTCACACTAACTCGGACTTATTGGAAGGACTTTGTAAAAAAGTGAGGATTTTTCAGGATAGATGGAGGACTTTGTAAGAAATGTGGGATTCATTCTATTTCTTCTCTCTAGGCCTTGTCTAGTGCAACATTAGCAAGCACCCCTTTGACCATTACGATGCTAGATTGGAACCTAGAATGCAAATCTTTTTGAGGAGATACTCCCAACATGGACTCCTCCTCTGGTGGCTTGCTTCAAATTGAATTTCGATGGGTGCTTTTTGGGTAACCTAGGACAACAAAGAATTGGAGGAATGCTCACAAAGTCATTAATGTGAAGATTCTAGCCTTATTGGGGGGCCTAAAGCTAGCCAAAGGTAAAGGTCTATCCAATCTTCTAGTAGAGAAAGATTCTACGATGATCCTATGTTGGATGAATAGGAAGAAAGAGGTTCATGAAAGTTCAATAGGTGGCTTGGCCAAATTTTTTATTCAAAGTTGGGGTGCTCCTTTCTTTGGGTTCCTTGTTTAGCTAATCAAATGGTGAATATTTTAGCAAAGCAGGAAGCCAAAAATCTGATCTCTTTTGTAGGAAATTTTCTACCGACCCAAGCATTAAATTGTAGTTGTTAACACAGATATGCAATTACCTTTAACTACTAGAGTAGATAGTCTTTTTATACTTTTGCTAATAAGGGAACAGATTTCTCATCCTTCTTTGTACTTACCAATCCATGAAGCCATTTACAAAGAATTTGTCCTATAACTAATATAAAAATGAAAAGATAATACTAAATCATATTGTTACAAGAAAGAAGTCTCTGATAACCATCTCAGTATTAAGACACCAAGGAAAAAGATTTCCAACAATGACTAGAGTTTCTACAGTTTTCAAACATCCACAAGTTAAGTTGGTCTGGGAGTTACTAAAAGGGGAAAATTAAGCATGTACTTAATATTGTTGAAGGCACTCAAGCAATGAAGAAGACATTTGAGTCATTTCCTGCAGCTGATTCTAGATTCTAAAAGTACATTAAGAAAGCAACTCATTGTAGATAGGCAGACTATAAAATTAGTACTTGAAACTTTTGATAGTTACTTGACTGATTGCCAATACAAGAGCTTGAATTTGCATGACAATCATTGGGAAATGTTTCATTGATCACAAATCATAGCAGACCAGTTCTCTCTGCATGTTAGGGATTTATTAGCATACAACCTTCATAAGTGGAAGCTTTAGCTCTTTTCCAGTCCTTATCATTGCTAGTGGGGCTTAAGCTAACAAATATAGTGTTTAAACATTCCCAAGGGCATTATGATATTTATTGTCTTTCAACATCTCTTACCTTGTGATATGGTCTTTCAATGATGTGGGTGAAGAATAGGAAGAGTCTAGAGTTCTTGGGGATGTTTAGTGCTCCAATCTATGTTAAAAGGACCTTCCAAATGTTACCTCCTTTTGCTGAAAGCACCCATGGTATGATACAACATTTGGTACACACTGTCCCATTTCCTTTTGTTTGAGATCATGCTGAACACTCGATATCCCTGCTGGACACAAGGATCCACTTTGACTTTCTCTAAGATTTTCATTTGTGGTTATACAACTCAAAGTTGACCAAATATAGCACTCAGTTGGGGGTGAATTTATCATGAGTGCAAAGTATTGATCAGCTTTGAGCTTAAACTTGAAGACTGACTGAAGATCATGTAAAAAGCATACAGAACTGGATAACAAGCATAACACTCAAGCCACATTGAAACAATGAGCTTGCAAAGAAACAATGAGCTGGTAATGAATCAACAAAGATGAGGAAAGGCATGTCAGTACGTACGGTAAGACACCAGCAAGATTTCCTGCCAATCCAGAATAGAGACCCTTCAATACAATTTTTCCTCCACCATGAGCAGCCTAACATGAGAAATAGCATCACAAGTTTCAGAAATTGAAGTGTTGGATGATGAAACATGAACAGGTTTTCACCATTTTCATGATTATGTCAATGACTATTAGAAATATTGAAGTGAGCTTGATTGGAAAAAAAAAAAATGAAGGAACAAAAAGGCCTGAGAGGGACCCATTAAAAGCATTGGTGCAACCTCCCATCTGATGAAAGATCAAACTCATATCAATGAAGTGAAGGCTCAATTATTTATAAAGCTAACAAGATCTTATTTCCAATGTATAGGATAGGATAGACTCAGTTGTTGAATATAAACTTTACATCATCCAAAATAGGAAGCAACAATACTTCTTAGCAGTAAGTATTGCAGTTTGTAGAACTGTGTGGTCAAAAATTGGAGGCAGTATGCACTCTTTTTCCACAGAAAGCGGTATATTTGTCTCTAGTGTATGGTTTAGTTGGGGCTTCAGTAATGATGTATTTAAGGGCAGGTATCAACCTTGTATTTTCCCTTTCTTTTAGCAATAGCTCATCATTATTTGCTCCCCTTTTCTTTCTTTTTGGTGCCAGTTCTCTATTTTTCAGTCAAATACACACACACACATATTATGCAGATAGAGCTTGCAGAACATCTTCAGACTGATGCAGAGAAATCCTGGCAGACCCATGTCTAATGACCCATGCCAAATAAAATGCATCAGAATTACTCCTGAGGATTCCTTAAAAACTCTTCATTTATTTTTTATCTTACTTTTAGGGTGTTTCGTATTTTCTTTTTTTCTTTTTTCATTTTTGATAAGCAATTTTTTTTTCTTCTTTTGTTCTCATTGGGACTTGAACCACAAACCCACCTCAACCCTTTACCACTTGAGCCAACCCTCAAGGGCAGATTTCATATTTTTATGTGTATAGGTCTTTTTTTTTTTTTTCCCTGATAAACCTTCTATGGCCAAGACCTTAGGACTCTTCATAGGGACCCAAGCCTCGGGGTGCTGACTGCCCCACAACAACCAACACCGGGTAAATTCAAGGTATCATTAGTGGCAGGATTCAAACCCAATACCATATGTCACTTATTGGGACTACACTTCTCAGTGTTCGCCCTAACCAACTGGGCTACCCTAGCAGGTTTTTACGTGTATAGATCTATTGTTGTTATATTTTACAATATGCCAATATATATATAGAGAGACAGACAGACACACACACACATATAATAAAAAAGAAAAAATAAGAAGATAATGGCATATTAACATCTGGCTGCCACTACTAATGAAACTCAGTAAAGGAGTGATCATGCTTATCTGTTCTGTAAAAGAAAATATTATGTTTCATGATGAATGCAATTCTTTTTAGATTTAAATTCAGTCTGAAATGAACATAGAGAATGCTAGGATTGGCAATATAAAGCATACTATGATTAAGAATAGTATTCAGTTTAGTTAACCAGCCTGAAGTCTAGTTTTTATTGTATCAATTGGATATAAAGCTGCTTCAACAACAACACCAGCAATACCTCCAGCTACAAGACCCTCTGCAAAAACCCATAACAAAACATTAGAAGCATAAGATATTAAGCAAGGACGTGATTTTGTCATAAGATGAAATTTGGCAAAGAAAATAAAAATAAAAAATAAAAAACAAGGCCTTGTGCTCAGAAAAAACCACAATTTTAAAAAACAGAGCTGAAACCAGCCAATCTGAAAGTTAATGGCTGGAACCAGAAGATGATTCATTCAAAATTTAAAAAGACAAAACTGAGGAAAAAAAATTTCCTGGCAGCCATAAACAAAACATTATCAAAAACAAAGTTACAAGAAAAAGAAAGGGGGAGGGAAGACAGGTGTCAAAATTTATGTTCCACTTTTCCTTTTTATACCAAAACATAGGTTGCATGTGGACAGTATGATAGAATTCACAACCTGATGTACAAAATACTTGACAGGCTAGTGATTTACGAAAGCAATCTAATCTGGGGTTTAAATGTTTAAGTTCTGTAGAAGAAACAGACCAATTGGAGACTCTAAAAACCTTGATCACCCTATATCTATAGCAGCGGCAGCGAATAATAATGATGATGATGATGATGATGATGATGATGATGATGATTTTTTTTATAGGCAAATAAGAGAGTATATATTAATAAATATATAAAGGGTGCCATACTAAAGTAGTAAACACAGTATATTGGAAGTATACAAGTGAGAAACAAAAAAAACAGTTATAGTAGCTACCACTCCACTTCAAGAAAAAGAGTCAACCCATTCTATAAAATCTAACAAAGAAGATGGGTCTTCATGCTCGTCTCCTAAGAGGAACCCTCGAGAACACATAAACAGATTAGTTATGAGAGAATCCTTGAGAGCTTGAATAGTACATTGCTCCCCTTCAAAATTTCTTTGATTTCGCTTCTTCCAAATTGTCCATAAAAAGCAAAGAAGGATTGTTCTCCAAACCTTCCTTCTTTACCTACCCACAAAGTTACCATGTCATCCCTCTAACAAATCCTTAACAGAAAAAAGAAGAACTCACAAAATGCCAAAGAAGGAGAAGAGCAAGTGTCATAACTCTCTAGCTATCCCACAATGGATGAGAAGATGGTCTACCGATTCATCTACATTTGCACATACAACAAAAACCTGCCAAAACCCATCCTCTCCTCTTGAATTAGTCCATAGTTAGGATCCAGCCCCAAGTCACCTCCCAAGCAAAAAACTAACTTTGGTGGGGAACCCATGAACCCCATCATATTATCTTTGAAGGGAATGTCACTTCAGCCCCCCTCTTCCAATGCATCGTAGAAAGACCTCATAGAGAACACCCCATTCTTGCTAGCTTTCCAAACCATTTTATCCTCCTCTCCTCTAAATCTACAAAACTCATTAAGGTTTAGAAAAAAATTATGTACAACATCCAACTCCCAATTATGAAAGTTTCGTGAGAAGCAAAGGTTTCAAGTGACCATCCCTTCATCTACCTCCTAAAAGTCATCCGTCCATGCCTCCTTAGCAATAGAAAAAGTGAATAAAGAAGGAAAAGAATCCTTCAAAGGTATATCATCACACCACATGTCATGCCAAAATTTGATTCTTCTTCAATGGCCCACCTCAAATCTTGTTTTGGCTTTAAAAGTTCCCCATCCTTTTTTGTACACTTCCACAAGCCAACACCATGGCCTTCTCTCCCTTCCTTGGAGCACCAACCTCCCGGTTCTTCACCAAACTTTCCCACTATTAGTTTTCTCCACAACATATCCCTTTCTGAGATAAATCTTCAACACCATTTACCCAAAAGAGCTTTATTGATAGTGGATAAATCCTTAATACCAAGACCCCCTCTTTTTTTTATCGTTGCAAATCATTGAACCAATTCACAAGATGAGGTTTTTTTCCAAAGATCCTCCTTTCCAAATTCCAAAGGAAATCCCTTTGGATTTTCTCCAATCTATTAGCCACCGACTTAGGAATAATGAATAGGGCCAAGAAGTACATTGGAAAGCTACACAAAGTACTATGCAACAAAGTGATTCTTCCTCCTTTTGAGAGTTATTGCCTTTTCCAAAAAGCCGATCTTTTGAAAATCCTTTCCTCCACCACATCCCAAACAATTCTAGCCTTAAAGAGAGCACCAAGACGTAGGCCTAAGTATGTAGCAGGCAATTTTCCTTTACCACAGCCCATCACCAAAGCTAACTCCACATTAGGGACATCCCCTATTGGAATAAGCTCACTCTAGCTCAAGTTAATCTTTAAACCTGATAGAACCTCAAACCAAAGCAACACCCATGCTAAATAAGTGAGCTGGTTTGGACAAGGATCACAAAAAAGAAGAGTGGCATCTGCAAATAAGAGGTGAGAAATTTGATTTGGCAATTTGGCAACTTGGTTTAGATCTGATGTTTCAAGGTATTAAGTGTCTCTTATACATTATATTTGCTTAAAAACATTTAAGTTATGTACTTGCTACTTCCTTGGTGAAATGTGTGATTGCTGAAGTATTCAAATCCAGGCTTTGATTTGCAACCTATGAGTATGAGACTATCAAAACTATTGGGACTTAGGCTCAAAGAAATATCTTTTCCATCCTAGAAAAAAAATATACAGCAGCAACTAATTTAAAGATTTATGAAAATATATAGAAAGTAAAGAGGTCATAGGCACACAACAAAAAAGGCCCAAATCTCAAACAATAAATGTAACTGGAACCTTTTGCAAACGACTCAAACAAATTAAAAAAAGAAGACACTCAAAATGTTTAGAGTTGGTATTTTTTTGTATCCCCCACCTCACCGACATTAACTCTTTCTCTCTCTCTCTCTCTCTCTCTCTCTCTCTCTCTGTGTCTCTCTCTCTGTTCTCTTCTCTCAAAGCTCTAACATCTCTTTCTTTCCACAGCCTCTAAATGCTAGCAAAGGGAGTTAGGAAGTTAGGTTTCGCAACATCTTTCCTTTAGGGCCAAAACACGTTAATACAGTAAACCCAACAAATGATCGTCCAAGAGCTGAGGATGAGGATGATACTTAAGAGATGTGCAAAGAATTTGATCAAATATCAGAAACAAACGGATGATGAACAAAAACAATAGGTCTACTTGTTCTTCCAGATATAGGCACATAATGAATTCATTAACTGGCAACAACCCTACCATGATAGTCAAAAAAATTGTGAAGTCTTGAACAGGTAATAAAGACAAGTTTGCTGGTGGCTGCAAACCAACAAAAGAACATCTAGCATGGTAAGATCAAACCTTCCGATAACTGAAATTATTCCAAATGAAAAGACCCAGAACTAAGAGCCAAGTATTGCAGTACCACCTCCCTATTTCAACAATAGCATAGAAAGATTGGGCAAATATCCTTATTAACTATCTAGAAGTTCCAACAGCTTTCTCTGCTTTGTACCTCATTGCAGTTTATCATAAAAACATCAACTTTTCAATAATATAATTTTTTGATAGAAGAGACACATAAAAGTTCTTTTGTTTGAGCAATATCATGCTCTGGCATCATTACTAGTGAAACCATTTAACCATAGTAATCGTATTTCTACATCATTCTATGCAAGGTTCAACTTCAAATAACTCAAAGTAATGCCTTTTTCATTGATCTGACTTATGAGAAACTGTAGTTGAACTAATAATTGGCATGATAATAAAGCCTAGATTTCACTTGAAAATATTCGTAGAGCTTACCCCAGAAAACATGTAAAAAACTGAATGGCTTGTCTTCTTTAAACGACTTCTTTTGCTCCCTTTGAGAACTACACTTCAGAACATCTGTTGATATAGCATCACTTGTAAGCAATAGCTAAGAAAAACATAGTTAAGACAAATAATGTTCCTAGAGCGAGACAGTTAAAATACTATATGATGTTTGAAATAGGGAACCAGAATCAAACATTATTCATGTTGGGTTGATGAGAAAATGTGCATAAAGAAAATAAATTAAATTTGAATTAGAGATCGACCAGACATAAGATCCACACAACTGAGCCCAATGAAACAAACAACAAAAAATTCAGAAATATTTCTTTCGTTTTCTTCCATTTTCTCTGCTGCCCAAGAGGAGCATGACAGTGGAGCACTGAAAATGGGTTACCAGGCGGAAATGTTGGAGTGCTCTTCGCGCTCACTGCCGGCATCGGATGACCCATCGAGGTGCAATGATTCTCAGGGCTCCATACAAATGTAATGCCTTTTCTTCAATTTAGAGCTACAAGCTGCGCTGTTTGGCTGCGGAGAAACGGAAGAAAAAGAAAATATAGACAAATTATGAAGCTTAAAACCTTTTCCATGTTTGGGACTCAAGTGGACGAAAGCCTCCAGGCCCCAGCGAACTGAGCGACTGAGCCCGGCCTAGTCGTCGTCTAGTTGGGCGTGCGCGCGTGTTTTTTTTCCTTGCTTCTTCCTCTGTTTTTAATCAAAGCAAATTTAAAATTTTTAAATTCTAAATTTCTTAAAAAAATAATAATAAAATAAATAAATAAATAAATAAAAGGCAAAAAACTTCCATGAAAAATGTCAATAGAATTAAATAAACTGGAAGGTATTAATTTATTTTTTTAATCATCAAGATTGGCTCTTAATAATCTAACAATTTTAAGTAAATAGTTATAGGGTTTTGCACTACTATGTGCGTTAAAAAATTTAAATAAAAAAAATCTATAAAAATAAGGGGTGTCAATCAATTTTGGTCACTAAAACCCTACTTGGAAATTCTTCTTGAAAATGGGTTTTAGTTTTCTTAGAATAGAAAATAATTTTCAATAAAAATAATTTTTTTAGAATTATTATTATTAAATATTAATGCTACTATTAATATTATTATTTATGGTATTAGGATTATATTCATATTATTATTAATATTATATCTATTGTTAATATTTATCCATATTATTAATATTCTATAAGTATGTGTCATTATGAATTTTTTTTTTCTTTTAATTCATAAAGAACATAGGCTTTATTATAAAAAACATTCATAATAGTAAATCGCTATGTGTATAATGTTAATGCAACAAAATTATGCTTTGGTATAGAAGCCATGGTATAGGTACGACGGAAATGCATGGATCTTTGGGAAAATTACCAAATAGGATGAGCTAGTGGTGCCACCAAGTTTTTGAATTCCCACCAAGGACTCAATTTATTAAAGTATAGTTTTACCCTACAAATGACTTTTTTCCTATTACTCGTTATGTACATAAAATATGAGAAAAACAAAATAAAACATAATTTGATGTTTACTTGCATGGATTGTGAAAAAAGAATAGGAAAATATTAAAACAAGAAAACCACACCGAAACTCTAATCTCTAACCTTCTGATCCCCTTACCATCGCCATGGTCATTCTTCTTTTCCATAAATGACAATATGGAGAAGCCTAAGAAAACTATTTATCATAAGTATGTTAATCTCTTTATCTCTTTGGACCTGTTCATCCATTTTTCTATTGCAAAATCCTTTTATGGTGATTTAAATTTCTTGGGTTTCATTTTGAGTATTTGAGATATTTCTTTTACAATGATTTCAATTTCTAGGGTTTCATTTAAAATCTTTCTACTATTTTCATATTCAAAAAATGAGAAACTCTTCATAAGACATTAGTATTCAATCATACACCCTTTTTTTTTTTAGGAATTGAGCAATGGGATCTAAAATAAGAAATTAGGGCATTAGGTTTTGGTTTGTTTTCAAGGTCCTTTTTCAAATTGAATTTTTATATTTTTTTTCTATTAGTGTCTCTCTTTGCCTCCACCTTTCTTCAATCAATATGCCCTTTTCTACTACTAAGAATTTTTATTTTTCAATGTTACTTATTGGGTTTTTATTTTGGGTTTTTGAGGAGAAGAGTTTCCTACTATTGGGATAGCCACTAAAAGCAAGACATGATGTAACAAAGTTAGTTCCTTCAATTTCTACTATTCTATCCTTATTTGTATTGATTTTTATTTGAGCATTTTAGCTTGCATCACTTGCATTGTATATGGCTTAGGTACATTCGGAGTTACACAAAAGATCTAAGTCATAAGCTCTTTATGAGTTTTATAAGTTGTTCATGATCAGTTCATGGTGTTAAGTAATCCATTTAAGCTTGTAGTGAACTACCTCCTAATTAAAAGGATAACTTGTCTTGGTCATGAGAATAGGTTTCCCATGGTGAGTACACTAGTGTGTATGGTTACATTGGACATGACCTATGGTGAATCATGACATTTTCTATAAAGAGTCATGATTCTAATAGTTGTATGAAGTCACAACCTTGAGAGAATATTAAGCTAGTCATGAAATCTTTAATGATTTTGCCCTATATTTGAGACCTTAAGATAGTCATATATTCCCTATAAATTGGGTCACTATTTATTAAGGCAAGTGTCGATAGGTATCATCAAGATAAGCACCATGATATCTCATAGGATTGAGACAATGTGTCCCATTTAGTAATCCTAAGGACTTGTGTGATAGGAATCCCATATTATTTTGTTTCCAAGCCTTAGATCATATAAGTACATGCAATCTACCCTAGGCCTCTTGATCCTAAGCAACGGAAGCAAAAATAATATTTTGAACAATAAATGATCTAAATTAAATGTTTTAGAAAACTTTACCTCTTATTTGGACATTGCCAAATCGATTTCTTTCTATGAAGATTAGATTTGCAACACAGAAAGCCTTTTAAACCCAAGATCTTTCGCCTGATGGCTCTAACTTGATCTTGGCTCTCCAAAGGTTAGTATTTGGAAATGAGGAGGTCATGGCTCTATTCTCTAGATGGTAGAAGACAAATCACTTGAAAACCCTAACCCCTAAATGGGTATTTATAAGGTTTCCTAATTAGGCTTAAGTAACTTAATTTAGTCCAAAATGGGTCATAATTAATTAATTCAGCTCGCAAGGCTATTTAATTAATCAATTAGCCTAATCTAGAGACTTTGTTCACCAACCCCTAGGCAACCTCGTATAATTACCAAAATGTTCCTATGCACAAAAGTGAACCTAGAGTCAATCCAACCCTCATAAACTGTGTCATGAAGGTGTATGAGCTTGAATGAGGACCATGGGAACCCATAGGATTATTGGCTTCCTTAAAATCCAATTTTGAAGTTGATTATGTTGGAAACCTTGGATTATTTCATTTTCATGCCTTGGATATCGTAAGGTGCATGCATTTATCCCTAAGGCTCTTTAGATCTAACGAAGTGAAAAATAATGGCTTCAAAACCATTTTAGAATAAAGATCTAGAGATTTGAAACTCATGCTTGTAATCTAGATGTTCCCAAATCAAAATCCATTTGTTAAAGAACATGCCTAGAAAAACTGGAGAGTTTCTCTCCTTATGTTACTACTCACATGTGTGTCCCATGAGCTTCTCGTGCATGTGGCCTGTGCATGTCTTGTGTGCTTCTCATGCACACAGCTTGTGCACGTCCAAGTGTTGTATCCTTTCATCCAAGTAGACCTCATACACCTAAGATTTCCACTCGATAACTCGAACCACGATCTTAGCACTCAAAAGTGTGGGCTTTGAAAATGAGGAGGTTATGTTCTCTCTTTCTCTCTCTCTAGAGGTAGAAGACAACTCTCACCAAAAGTCATTAGGAAACCCTAACCTATAACTGAGTATTTATAGGGTTTCCCATTGGGCTTAAGTCACTTAAACCCATCAAAGCTTGGATCATTTAATCTAACCCAAAACAAGTCATAATTGATTAATTAACCACATAGAGTTATTTAATTAATTAATTATTTAGCCCAATCCAGAGAACTTGGTCATTAACCCTCATAAACCGTGTCATCATGGTATATGAGTTTAGAGCGAGGACCACTAGGACTAATAGGAGTATTGGCTCCCTCAAAATTCAATTTTGAAGTTGATTTAACATTTCACTAAAGAGAATCAATTGCACTCTAGTGCCTCATATAAATAACAACAAGACGAAACTCGAGTTTATGACCTATTATCTACTGCATGCTAACACCTCATGACTACCATCCGTAATCTAACAAGGTAGTGTTGTCACCTATTAAGATTATCTCTCAAATCATTGAGTTATAGATCCCACTTATTATGGATCAACTGACATATCCTAACTCCAAGGAGCATATGTCAAATTCCACTAAAGGAATCACTATGGTCATAGATTTCATAATCACATGTCCTTTTATGTTAGGACATTGAGTTTTGTTTATTTGTTGGCAATTTTGTTCCAATTAATGTTTGGCCATAGAAGTTTTTTTATATAGTAACTTGTTCTCCATTAAAGATCAAGGGTTGTTGTTCGTTGAATTGGTAAGTCACATATACATCTAAAAAGGTTTGGCTTATGAAATATAAGGCTTTTTGAGATATAAAAGGTTTAGTATCAATTTTGGACTTAAAATGTTTTAAAATAATTTTTAAAGAAGTAAAAGCCGCTCAAGCAGTTAATCCCGCTCAAGTTGTATGAACCGCTTAAGTGGTCTAAGCTCGCTCAAGCGATCATGTCAATCTTGTTAGGATGGAGTCCTTAAAATCATGATATGATGTAATAAATTTGGAATTCATTATTTATTTGATGATGTTTCAGTTTCACTTTTATCAATCTTTATTCCATGTATTATACTTTATGAGTATTCTTACCTGCATCTTTTGCATTGTACATGAGTTAGGTGTCTTAGGAGTTGCATAGAAGATCTAAGTCATGGGTTCCTTGCAAATTGATGACTTGTTCACAATCAGTTCATGGGCCTAGGTAGCCCATTAGAGGTTGTAGTGCATCACCTCCTAATTAGAGGGATGACTAGTCTTGGCCATTAGGATAAGTTTCCCATGGTGAGAGCACTAGTGTGTATGGTTGCATATTGGATAGGACCTATGATGAGTTATGACTTAAGGCTATCAAGTAGCCATGACTCCACCAACCTACTTCATTGTGTTATCTCTTAACCTTGAGAGAATATTGAGTTTGTGCTGAAGTTAGCAGTGGCTTTGGCCTATAGGTGAGATCGCAAGTTGATCATATATTCCCTATAGATTAAGTCACTATTGATGGAAGCTGGTAGCAATAGATATTCTAAATAAAGGCACCATGATATCTCTTGGGATTAAGATAGTGTGTCATCTTGGGTGATCCTAAGAAGGTGTGTTCATGGAAACTATGGTCATAGTAGTTCCTTAAGTGGAACTTGACATAGGTTTTTTAAGAGTTAAGATATGTCAATTGAACACACAAAGGAGGATTTGTAACTCAAGAATGGTAAAGGTAGTCTTGAAATGCTGATAGCTTTCACCTTGTTAGACTACAAACACCAGTTCATGGGGAGACAGAACACATGGATAGTAGGTCATAAACCCGAACACTTGGTGTCTTGTTGTTATTTACATAGAATACTAGAGTTCAGTTGATTCTTTATAGTAAGATGTTGAATCAAATTTAGAGTTGGATTATGAAGGAGCCAATATTTATATAGGTCTTAGTAGTCCCCGCTCTGAGCTCATATACCTTGTTGGCATGGGTTATGAGGACCATATTGGCTTTAGGTTCACTTTTGTGCATAAGGGTGTTTTGGTAATTATGCAAGGTTGCATAGGAGTAAGTGAACAAGGTCTTTAGATTGGGCTAATTGATTAATTAGTAGGCCCTATTGGGTTAATTAATCAATTATGACCCATTTTAAGTTAGATGAAGTGACCCAAGCCCTTAGTGGGCTCAAGTCACTTAAGCCTAGTAAAAAATCTCATAAATACCCCCTTAGGGGTTAGTGTTCACACAATTTTTTCTAGAGAGTCGTCTTCCATCTTCAGAGAGAGAAAAAAAGTCATAACCTCCACTTTCTCTTCCATCCCCATCGAAAGTGTGTCAAGATCAAGGTGCGAGTCATCAAATGGAAGACTTTCTTCATCATGTAGATTTGATTCGGGAACATCCGAATTTGAGGTATGGTTTTTGTTAGCATTTTTTGAATCCCTTTAAAGTTAAAAAAATAAATTTTTTTCGTTTTGCAAAGGATTTATAAAAGGCTTAGGATAGTTATGCATGTTCCTAACCTAATCCGAGCTTGAGAAACGGAGATATATGGGTTTTTCTCATCAAGTCTTGTTGAGTTTAGAAACGTATTTTGGATAAATTCCACTCAAACTCTGATTTGGAAACTTGAGACACTGAAATCCTTATGACTTTTGCCTATAAATACCTCTTTTGTAACCCTTTGAGGGTTAGAGATTTGGGTTAAGAGATTATAAAGATTTGAGATTATAAAGTTTTTAGGGATTTTAGGAGAGCCAAAATATATCGTTGAGAGACCATTCACTCCTTAAAAAATGATCTCTTTAAGGAGAAAACCTATTTTTCCACATCATTCTTGATCTCTCATTCAAGGATTTGATCATTTGAATATTTGGTTGAAGACCTTAATCCCTTCGGAGTGGCCGAATAATCTACTAAGGAGCAACGGAGAGTTGTTGTGTCGCAAACATGGATCAAGTGGCATGTACTAAAGAGTAAGTATTTAGGGTAAAGTGGTCAGGTAAATCTATGTAACTTGATTTCAAATAGTGGATTTAGATTGGAGGTCTTAAACCTTATGGTTTTTTATCTCCATAGTTTGTGGGGGTTTTCCATGTAAATTCTTATTCCTCATGGCATATCCTCTTATTATTGCTTATATTCTAGTTGATGATATTAATTATTTTGGATTGATTGGATAGTTTACTTTTGAGATTGTTGGGTTGGTTATCTTGATGGTTGTAGTGGTTATACCTATAACTAATTATTGTTAGCATATCTCAATAGATATTTCGGATATTGACAATTATATTATCCCTAACAAATTGCAAGGTATCCCTAAAAGTTAAAAATCATTTTTTTTATTTTTTTATATGCCTAAAGATTCTAGGTATAACTATTTATTTATTTGGGACATTCATAATATCTCTTAGGGTAAAAAAATTGGTTATAATTTATAAGTATTTATTTAAATTTTTAAATCACTCATTCACATTCCCTCTAGATGTTCCCTATTAGACTTTCAATCATTAGTCAAGTGGAATTTAAGTAATATCCATTTTTTATTTTGGATCACCCAAGGGGATATATTGTCTCAATTTCATGAGATATCATGGTGCCTTTATTGAGAATACCTGTTGCCACCAACTTCCATCAATAGTGACCCAATCCATATGGATGTATGACCACTTTAGTGTCTCTCCCATAGGTCAAAGCCTTCTGTTAATTTTGGCACAAACTCAATATCCTCTCAAAGTTGAGAGTTCATGTAGTATAGTAACTCGGTGAATCATGACAATTGATAGTCTTATGTCATGATTCACTGTAGGTGTTATCTAGTGTGTCTCACATACACTAGTGCACTCACTATAGGAAACTCATTTCGATGGCCAAGACAAGTTATAGTGAGGAGGATGTGATATTGATATTTTAGTTAACCATCTATTAAAATCCTTAGTCAAATTGCTTCATTTCACAACTTTTCACAATATATAAACAATTTAGAAGACAATCAATGTTCAAAACAAAAATCTACACAGCCTATCCACACTCTTTTAGTCCAAGCTTTATTTAAGGTATTTCATCCACCTTAGAGCCTTTAGCATAGTTAATAGGTCCCAAACATGACTTTGTTCTTGCTTACCCCAACTAAGTATAAAAAAACTCATCCTAACACAACCAAAAACCCACCTAGAGTAATCATGATAGAACAACATGGATATTAAAAGCTAGATAAATCCCAAAAACAAACTACCCTTTATTATCACCTTTTATCATTAATTTTCCCATATTTTTAATTTCGAGAATTTTCCTACATTCTTCATTTCCTATAGATTTCACAATGCATCCAATTAACAAATCTAAATAACAAAATATCTCAAATCTCAAATAAACAAGATTAAAACAAAACAAAATGCTGAAAATTTCTTAAAAATCATATCCCCTACTCATTCAATAGTCAAATTTTTCTTCCTTTTTTTGCATTCTCCCCAAGAACCATACAAAACAAAAACACAAAAGTGAAGAAAATAATAAAATAAAAAAATCAATAAAGGTCACCATATAGTTGTGAAAGGCACGCTTAGGCTCCACGTGGCGCGATGCCCTTTCGCGAAGGCATCACATAGGCGTGCAAGGCATGACATAACCCACAAGTGTGCCTTTATCCCTTATTTTCTTCTTCTTCTTCTTTTGGTCATCGTCTTCTTTTTCTACGATAAGTTGCAAATGGAAAAATGAATCTTTTTTTTAAAAAAAAAAAATCTTGAGACCAAAACAACATCGTTTTGGCCTTGTCTTTCATTCTAGCCCCCTAATCTAGTTCTTTTCAACCCGATAAAACCCCAAAATATTGTCATAACCTCTATTGTGCTATGAAGAAGCGAAGAAAACGAAGAAGATAAGGAAAAATAGACATATCTTTTCGAGCCCTTGGTTTTTTTTTTATTTAGATTTCTGCACTTTTTTTCATTCTTTTATCATAACTCTCATTGGAATTTTTTTTTTTTAAATAAATATTATATTTTGACATGAAATTTTTGCTAAATAAAAATAAACAAATAAAAAACACTCTCATGTGCACTTTTTTTATTAATATGATATGCATTTTTATTTTTTATTTTTCAATTTTTATTTTCTTAATTTAATTATAATTATTTATTATAGTATAGATAATTTGTTTACAAGATGGATAATGAAAGTGAAACTCAAGTAGACTCTAGTGCAAGTGGAAGAAGAGATCCTGAATGAAATTATGCTCGTTTGCCAAATGAAAAAAAATTGAACACCATTATATGCATTTGTTGTGACAAAATAACCAAATGAGACATATATAAACACAAACAACATCTTGTTGATAAATATGGAAATGCTAAAAAGTGTAGAAAATGTCTTGAGCATGTTAAAGAAAAAATGGAAGAGTATATGAGTTCCAAAAAAAGTCAAAAAGAGCAAATGAATAATATAGGGAGCGAAAATGTTAATGAAGATTTTGGTGAGGAGATTAATAGTAGAATGAATGTCACCAACATTTCTAGTGGAGGTAATAACCAAGGAGGAAGTAGTGATATGATGTTTTCTTAAATTAAAAATAAAAATAAAAAAATAAATAATAATAATAATAAACAAGACAAAAATGTCTCATGGATCATTTTTTTCACTCTCAAAGTAGAGATGGTTGTTCAAAATAAAAAAAGTTGGAAGATGAACCAAACTATTATCAATGATGCCTACAAAAAAGAAGTAAGAGGAAGAGCTTCTATGCTTATCACAAGGTAGATGTATGAGACTGCTATTTCATTTAATGCAATCACATATCCAAGTTTCCAACCAATGATTGAGGCTATTGGCCAATATGGTGTGGGTATGAAGGGACCAACTCTTCATGAGATAAGAATTAATTATCTCAAGAAAGAATTGGCTCTTACAAAAGATTTGATGAAGGATCATATGGTGGAATGAAAAAAAAATGAATGTTCAATAATGTCGAATGGATGAACTGATAGGAAAAAGAGAACTTCGTTGAACTTTTTGGTTAATTGTTCAAAGGGAACCATGTTTATGCAATCCATTTATGTTTCTTTGATGATTAAGACAGGAGAAAAAATGATTGAGTTATTTGACAAATGGGTAGAGCAAATTTGTGAGGAGAATGTTATTCAAGTTATAATAGATAATCACTGAAGTTATGTGATGGAAGGTAACAAATACTATTTCTTGAATTTTTATTTAAGGGTTTATTACATTGTACCCCCCAACCTATAGTGTGTTTTGCACATTGCCCCCTTGAATTCAAAATCGAACAGTATACCCTTCATCCTTTATAATTGGATGCAATGTGCATTTTTTTAGAGACAACGTTATTTTTTTGGATGGAAAGGCACGTGCTTTCTACATGACCGAGGATAAAATGGTCATTTTCTTAATAAGTGAGGGCAAAAGGGTCATTCCATTTTAACCTTAATCTGCAACTCTCTTTTCCCCCATATTTTCTCTCTCATTGATCATTTCTTTCCCTGTTGGCTGGTGAAGCCCCAAGCCAAAGCCCTCATACCCCAAGAAAGCTAATGCAAGGTTGACATCGAAGAAAAGACATGGAGTTCAATAGTAACTTTTTGAATTCCAATTCTTTAATAGGTGCATGTCGGGAAAAAAGGTTAGGGTTATGTTTTGATCTTTTAGAAAATTTGGGGAAATTTAAGGAGAATAAAAATTGGCCAAATTTAGCATTAAGGTTTCGTTTGATGTTTCAGAAGAGTGAGAGAAATTTTAGGGTAAATTTTGGGAAAATTTTGGCGATTTTAGGGTTAGAGAAATTATTTGGCGACTTTGCAAATTTTCACCCCACTGATAAGGAGGAACAATGAACAAAGAGAAATTATGTGGGGTTTTTAGCAACAACTTTGTGAGATTAGGATTTTAGGGCTTTGAAGGGAATGAGTAACAAGGGAGAAGAGCTTAGCTTGGGACTTCACCAACAACAATAGAGAAAGAAACAATCGGTTGACTAAAAAGATGAGGGCTACAAATTGAGAAAAAAATGACCATTTTGCCCTTGGTCACATGGAGAACACATGTCTTTTTGTTTAAAAACATAATGTTGTCTTTAAAAGAATGCACATTGCATACATTACTCGATTTTGAACTTGATGGGGCAATGTGCAAAACATGTTATAGGTTGAGGGGGTAAAGTGTAATAAACCCTTTATTTAATTTTACAATTTGAATTATTTATCTTGAGAGCTTATGTAAATTTATTATGTACAATGTCACATGGGGAGGTTGTTAGAATTAGAGTGTTTGCATTTGTATTGGACATGTATACCATGTGTTGTACATTGCTTTGACTTGATGTTGGAAGATATTAGAAAGCTACCAAACATCAAGAAGACATTGGAGAGGGCTATATCACTAAATGAGTATATTTATAATCGCTCAAGGCTACTCAACATGATGAGACGATTTACCGGACAAAGGGAATTACTTAGGCCTACTAATTAAGACTCAGTTTGAAGAGAAGTGCAAAGAAATCTACAAAATCATTAATAAAAGGTAGGAGATTCAGCTTCATTGGCCTTTGTATGCAGTCGGGTACCTTTTAAACCCGGAATTCTTCTATGATAAACCAGAAATAGAGCATGATGTAGAGATTATAAGTGATTTGTATAAATGTATCTTAAGGCTGACAAAAAAACCCTACTAAACAATAAAAAGTTATGGCCGAAGTGAGTTTACACACAAATGCCCAAAGACTATTCGAGAATAAGTTAGCTATTAGGATGAGGAAGACTAGAACACCAGGTTAGTTATTTAGTTTTGTTTGTTTAAATTATTATATTGAATTTTTGCTAAAATAGGTGAATTATTTCACTAAATTGTTAATATCTATACTACAGCTGAATGATGGGCTGCATATGGAGCTTTAGCTCCAAATTTGCAAAGATTTGCAATAAAAGTCCCCAATCTAACATGTAGTGCATTGGGTTGTGAACAAAATTGGAGCATCTTTGAAAATGTAAGTAACCAAAATAATTACAAGTAATAGTTTAATGGAGTTTTGAATGTAGCTTAAAAGTTCAAAGTTAAAACTTTAAAATATATTTATGAGCTTATAATTTTTTGCAGATTCATAGTAAGAGGAGAAATAAGTTAGATAATCAATGCTTGAATAATTTGGTATACATTAAGTGTAATCGAGCTCTGAAGAGAAGATACAATGAACGTGACAACATTGACCCGATTTCCTTGAAAGATATAGATGATAGCAATGAATGGTTGATAGGAAAAATGAAATATGAGGATTTTCATGGAGGT
This sequence comes from Vitis vinifera, assembly GCF_030704535.1. Classification (NCBI taxonomy): domain Eukaryota; kingdom Viridiplantae; phylum Streptophyta; class Magnoliopsida; order Vitales; family Vitaceae; genus Vitis; species Vitis vinifera. Next base: position 23,012,623 of record NC_081822.1, on the reverse strand, counting down.
GCACAAGATGATTTTGTATTTGATGATGGTAATTTGGCATGGGGTGATGTTGCTAGAGCTACTAGAATTGAAGAGACCAGGTTTGATACTAGAACTAGAGTTAGAGCAAGCTCAGGCATAATACCACCATCAAGGGGAATAACTTTAAGCTCTAGAAATTTGCCCTCTCATTCACTAATAGATGAAGATGGAGATGGAGAAATGGTTGATTCAACAAAGGAGGAAGATGAGTAAGGCTACAAATGTGATTATGGAAATGATAATGATGATGCTTTGGTTGATTTAGAGGACAAGTGATGATTGATTGTTGTGAACAAATTTGTTATTCAAATGTTTTTTAATGATGTTTTTTAATTGTGGACAAATTTCATGTTTTAGTTTAGAAAATTTGGATTTGGATGTGTATTAGCAATCATGATGCTTTGTTTTTATGCTTGGAGTTCTTTATTTTTATGTTTTTTGTTGAATAAATTGAAATTTTGGATGATATTTGATGATTTATGTACTTATGACAAATAAATTATTATTAAATTTGATTATATTATATAAAAATATATATGTAAATTATAGTGCGTCTCACTTCACTAAAGTCCGTACCTTAGGTGGGTCTTGCGCTTCAGTCTCTAGGAGTACTTTGCACCTTGGTGCGCCTCCTTGAGCTTTTTAAAACTATGGGTCACCAAGATCTCATTTTACCATTATTATTGAAAATTGAAACCATAATTCATTACAAATAAACCTTAAATAAATTAAAATATAAAAAAATAAATTATTAATGAACATTTTGAATGCAAAGATATACAATATAATCAAGTTGAATTCACAAAAATACATAAATCACATAACTGATAGTTTTCAAATCTCAAAGAATAAAAATTAAAAACCAAAATATAAAAAAAAATGATAAAATTTAATAAATACATATATTACCCAGAAAACCTTGGCTTCAAAGGTGAAATGCAACTACAATATTTCTATACTTCATTTGCTCTTTGTCTGTATTTGTTTATTTCTTTCTCTTGAAAGGAAAATTAAAACGAGGAAAGAATGGGAGAAATGGTTTCATTGGTAGTGAAGTGAAGAAAAGAAAAAAAATGGGCTCTTTTTGGAGTTAGAGTTTATTTGGGGTTAATGTTTGGACATTTATTTGGGGCTAATGGTTGGTGTTAGAATAAAGAGATTGTCGTCTTGATGGTGAAGGGAAGAGAGAAAAAAATGGTTGATGTTTGGAGAAGATAGGGTTTGCCTAATTTTTCTCTTCAATATATTTTTTTTAAAAAAAAAAAATTCCAATCCATGTGGACTATCTTTGTTGGATGGTGACATATACAAGGTTTGAATTATCAATAAACACAGATATATCAGTAGTTGAATTTTAAGAATATATTGAAAATATCAGTGGATATTTTGACAAAAATATTGATAGAAGAGAAATAGTTCAAAATTCATGAAAAAATTTAGAAATTTTAAAAAAAAATGATAAAAATAAGTAAAAATACACATATTAAAGTTATTTTATAAGTATAATTAACATAAATACGATTAAAGATAATATTTATCAAATCTTTATAATAAAAAAATTCAGCTTAAATTCCTTTAATATATTTATATTCATTTATTTAAAATAAAAATAAAAATATTTTTATTAAAACATTTGTGGACTCGTATTTTTCACGTTTGTCCCCACTCGACGGTGAAACTCATTTTTTATTTATTTGGTGAAAAATATGATTTTTAGAAAATAATTGGAGTCATCACTTATTTTTGTTTTATTTTTAAGGGAAAACAATATAAGAAAGAAAACCCTAAGTGTGATTCCTTATTTGGAAAAGACGGTCTGTGGAAAATCAAAGTTGAGTCCGGGGATTAGGTTACTTATCAAGAAGGTACGAAGAAAGACCATAACACCTATCTAAGCCTATAATGAGGTCTCTACTGATAAAAGTGAAGCAAGTGTTGCAATTGGTAAGGAAATCAGTGGATACCAATGAAATGATCAAATAATAAAACGAAACATGCATGAGAATAAGTAAAGTGGGAGTGAGATTGTGTCTTAGCAGCAAGTAATAGTGTCCTATCATGGAAACAAAGTTAGCTCAAGTATAAAAGTATCACATGCATATCAAAGAGTAAGACAAAGATCAAAAAAATTTCATTAAGTATAACAATTGACAATCAAGGGAGAAAACTCATAAGTAGGGTCCCCACCAAAACCCAATTGATTTTGCATGAATTAATCTCATAAATTCCATTGTTTTGTAATTATGAAAATTCATTCTTGTTTATTAAAAAAAATCGAGAAAAATGGAAAATTATTTTAAAATCAAAGAAAATTTGTGAAAGTACTTACCTGAAGGAAAATGTAGCAAGTTATTAAAAACGATATTTTTTTTGTGACTCTAAATCCTAAGGAAAGAAGAAGAAAAGAAATGACTTAAAATTATTTGAAAACTGGAGTGAAATTAAAATTATTTGAAAATTGGAGTTTTGAAAATTATTTGAAAATTGAAGTTTTGAAAATTATTTGAAAATTGAAGTTTTGAATATTAAATTTAAAATTTGGGATTTTGAAGAATTATTTCATAATGGAATTTTAAAAAAAATTAAATTTGAAAATTGGAATTTTGGGAATTATTTGAAAATGGAAGTTTTGAAAATTGGAATTTTGGAAATTTATTTGAGAATGGAATTTTAAAAAATTAAATTTGAAAATTGGAATTTTGGAAAATTATTTGAAAATGGAATTTTTAAAAATGAAATTTGAAAATTTGAACTTTAAAAAATTATTTGAAAATGGAAGTTTTGAAAATTAAATTTAAAAATTGGAATTTTGAAGAATTATTTGAGAATGAAATTTTTTTTAAATTTAAATTTAAAAATTGGAATTTTGGAAAATTATTTGAAAATGAAAGTTTTGAAAATTGAAATTTTAGAAAATTATTTGAGAATGGAATTTTTTTTAAAAAAGTTAATTTTTTAACATTAAAAGATGAAGAATTAAGATGACCGAAACTCGGCCCTTTGAGGTAGTACACTGAGGGTGGCCATGCATGGCCATGTAGGAGTGTGGCCCAAGGGCAAGGAGTGTTGGAATAGAACACATATGTATTTGATCTTCAAGCTCTAAGCCTACCAGTGTGAACATGTTTTGGAGCTATTACTATTGTCTTAAAGGCGGTTTCTAATCCCTAGCTACAAATGATCAACTTGAGGCAATCACATTTTCTTATTATAAATTGCAAAATCCTTTGGTCCCATTTTCTGAGCAAGACCTTTAACAAAATAGAGGTTCTGAACTGTCTTTTCAACCTTTGTGGATCTTCCTGCACTTGCCTTGTTCCATGAATCATATTGTTCTATATAGCACTAGCAGCTATCAGTATCATTCCAGTCATGCATGGTGTCATCATCAAAACAATGCTCATCTTGTATGGTACCAGCAAAGTCATTAAGGTCTCTGAGAAACGCATCTTCATTCAAGGCTTGTCATAGTGCTGGAGTCTTTACAAGTGGGGTCTAGTAGTAGCTTCATTATGGTAATCGAATTCAAAGAATATAAAAAAACATATAGCTTCCAGGACATTTCTTTCTTTCTCCATCAATTTCACTCACATCTCCAAATCATATACTTGAGTATTTGTAGGTTGAAGATCTGTTGAGTAACCTAGTGTAGTAGCCTCAGATTGCCTAATTTGACTTACCATCTCCATACAGATCTTTTAAAGAAGTTAATTCTCCAATGTTCTCAGGAATTGGCCTGCTGAACGTGTTACCATGAAGCCACTGTGTTTGGATCATCAACTACAAGAGGTTGAAGTGGCCACACACCAAAGGATTGAGGATTATGGGCCATTCCAGCACATAGGCAAGCTTCTTCAAGTCTACCATTTCAATGGAATCCTCTAGTTGAAACTTGAGAGTAAAAGCAAAGCTTCTAGTTTGTCCAATTTATGAGAGATGTCGACTCCAATGATAGCCGATGATATTCCACTGCATGAATAGAATTTGGGTATGGCTTGTTCCCTGTCAAAACCAACAATGACATATGCCACGTGTATGAGTTGTGAAGAGAGGCAATGCATTGCATGCAAACTATAGTAGATCTTCTTAGAACCCATTCCATAACAGTTCTCTACACATTCTTGACATACAAGTCTTTCTTTCCATTGACGGAAATTTCCATGCAACTGTAGTCTTGGAAAATGAGGTATCCAAAGGGGTCATGCATGCGCCAAAGTGGTCATGTATGCGGGTTGCATGCACATGGAAAAAATGGGAAAGAAGTTTATGAGGAACGAATGATGGAATGAGTGGAGAAGGTAGTGAGATCAAGAAGTGGGTTTGGTATGGTGATGAGTTGAGGAAGAACTGAAGGTGGTTGGTATGGTGATGGGTTCAGTGGGTGAAGAGTGATTGGTGAGGGTGATGTTGTGGGTTTGGTTGAGGCTTTATGCATAGAGTGGTTCGACTCAGGAATGTGGGTTTGACAGTTCTAGCTTCTCGAGGGTCAAAGGAACCAAATAATGCATTGGCTCCTAAATGGGTATTCAACCTTCTCATCACCTCCAAGGCAAACGTTTACAGCTATGGAATCAAGGTTTTAGAGATGGTGACCGGGAAGAGCCCAACTGCTATCCCCAATACTGATGCCCAAAGAGAGACAGAGCAACGCGGGTTGATTAAATGGGTGAGTGATCGAATGAATGAGAGTATTGCTAGGGGTCGTGGATTGAAAACACCTTGGACCCTACGGTGCAAGGCGAATGCGGCCTGCGCTGGATGGAAATTATGACCTGAGTTACCTTGTAATGTCATTGAATGAGTAATAAATAACTTGAAGGAGACCAAGGTTTTGAATATTTCCAAAGCTACTTTTAGATGAAAAGCTGGATGGGAATGTTGCTTTGAACTTCGGTAAATAAGTAGTGATCTTTCACAAACCACTAAACCCCCATTGTCCAAGCTGGGTTGCACCTCAGAGTTTGAAATCCTGAAGAACCCGACTATAAGACTCTAAAATCGCTTCCATCAAACTCTTGTGCTTGATGACGAAGATGGCATTATCAACACCATTAAGCATCTGATTTTTATCCTCCTTTGTCTTAATTGTCATATAAGGATCCTATCCTTGGACGACTTTATATTTAGAAGCAAGCTTGACACAAGGGTGCAAATCACAACTGAATGAAGCGTTCCAATACTTATCTTGCATCGGGCTGCTACTAGAGTTTAGAAGCTTGTACTAGGCCTGGGAAAGGTGGCCATGCATGGTTAAAATTGCATGTGCATGGGACATATATATCTCTATCTTATCTGCAACATTTCTAAGCTTTTCAGGTAATGACTTCACAGAACCCAACTCCACAACTCCGACATCAGTTGGGATTAAAATGATGGTCTGAATTCCAGTAGATTTAGCCAGGAAATGATCAAACACAATAATCCCATGGTCAGACAACCACAACTGCTTCCCAAACCCACATTCCATAAACACCCTCGTCTCATGATCACCCACAACTTCTTAATGCTCTATATTTACAGTGCCCATCTCCCTACAAACAGACATAAAAACAGGGGAAAAATAACAAGAAAACAGAGCACAAGGGAAGGAAATGAAATGAATCAACCATAGCCATGTTCCATGTTTTAATCAAAGGGCCAAGAACTGGTAAGACAAGTTGTGAACAATAATATGATATCAAACACCAAACTGAAACCCAAAGATGAATCCAATTATTTATAAGAGAAAATCAAGAATACAAAAGGGAACCAAAACAGAGCAATATATGCAAACAATCAGATTTAGCCAAAACAACCAAGAAACTCTTGATGTCCAAACTGAATAGCAAAACAATGCTCATAGGCCAGCAAAAAATGAAATAGAACATTAAGAATACGGAAAAATGCCAAGCTCATAGTGGTCTTACCTAGAAGTCCACATCATAGCTTTCTTCTGCTTCTCCTCCTCTGGCTCCTTTGGTTCCCCTGATTTCTTGCTAGAAACTCTACAGCCCTCTCTCATAGTCTCATTTTCTCCTTCTCTACTCCAACCTCCTCTCTCAAGCTACTCCATGTCTCCTTAAAAATCCTCTTCCTCCCTCTCTGTTTTTTCTTCCCGTCCAAGCCTCCACTAGTTTTACTGCTCATCCTCTACTCCTCTACCCTCTATTCAGAAAATGTCTCCATCTTAACCACCACCATGACAAAGTAGTAGTGTCCTTGGCCATGCGCTCCATGTAGCTCGCTCTTTTGCAGAGGTCGTCCCCCCAGTCCTCCAAATGACAAAAAAAAAAAAAAAAAAAAAAAAAAAACCAGCTCCCCGGTCCAAAGAGGGGTCTACAACATGTTTTATTATATTTTAAATAAAAAAAATCAAATCAATTTGTATAAAATGTTTTATTTAGATTTAATTTCTAAAACTTTTTCTATTAACATTAATTTATTTAAATAATTAAAATTATTAATAATTTATCTTATCAAATTAATTTTAATTTATAAAATATTAAGACTTCATTATTTTATATATATATTGTAGCAATTTTTTAGTAAAATTATATTTTTAATATTTCAAAATAAAAATTAAGAGTGAAGTGATGGTAATTTTTTAAAATAGGATTAATGAGATAAATATGCAAAGTCGTTAAAAATAAAAGGATAATATAAAATGAAATGATAATATAAATTTAAAATAAAAGATAAATTAAAAATGAATAATTAAAAAATTATGTATATATCATCAATATTTTAGAAACAATTGTTGATTTTTCAAGCTCTCCCCCACCTAATGTGTGCGTCACCTCATGCCCGACTTTTTTTCCAACTTTGTTCCAATATTTTTTTTTTATATTCTTGTCGATCGATAATCGGTGGCCGATATCATTTTAGCCACCACTAATATTTCGCCAATATTTCTTCGAAAAAAAAAACGATATTTCAGACCTTGGTCGTGTATCATGATCCATGTCATTACCTTAGGTTGAGAGCTAACTTGGAGCTTGCCGATGTACTATTTCCAAGTTGGTGATCTAGGTGGAAGTTTCAAGTGTCTTTTTGGAAGTTTGTCAAATTTACAATTATAGTATATGAAATGGTGATTTTTTCCCCCAAGTTATATTGAACCTGAAAAGCGAAAAGCAAAGTTCCCAAAATCCTTTTTTTTTGTTTTCGTGGCTTGATGTATTTCCCTAAATATATATATATATATATATATATATATAGTCGATAAAGGTGAAAGGATTGATTATGGATAAACTGTTCTCGATAAATCCATTGGTAAAGAAAATATCAATTTGATAACTCTTAAAAAAAAAACAATAATAATTGATAGGGATATTCTCTCTACAAGGTTTCCTAATTTATAAGGATTTGGGATGGGTGCAAGTCTTATAAAGGTAAACAAGATCCAAGTCTTGTAAATTCTCAAATATAGGATGTTAATATTATTCTATTATAAGATAATATCCCATTGAAGTGTTAGTTCTTGTCGTGATTGAAATACATACACATCGTTGGTTCAACATTTAACAATTTAATTTTTTAGGATGGTTTGATAAGATATCGTTGATTTGGAGGTTACCTTGAATTTCAATCTCTAGGTGCAATTGGAGTAGGTGAAGTTACATTTACATTCAATTTGAGCCCAACTTGAATCAATAAATAATAAACATTCAAATCAAACCCTCGTATAACCCAACCTCCAATTCAAAATTTTAACATAAACCTCATCAATCTCTATTTTTCTCAAGTTTGAATTAAATTCAAATTATACTTACGTTAATCTTAGGTTAGCTTCAAGGTTATTCAAGTTATCTGAGTTGTATAAATTAAATTTAAGTTGATTTGAGTTAAACTCATCTAGTACAAGTTAACGTTATATTTTATACATTGATGCCAAAAATTTAAATAACAGGTAATACCTCATTTTGAGATAATTAAAAAATGGCTTGTATTTATAAAAATAAAATAAAATAAAATAACATGTAATAAATTAAATTTGATATTTTTTATTTTAAAATTATTTAAAAGAATATGAGGGGAATATTATAATATAAAATAACATAAATTATAAATGCATATAAATATTGTTATCAAATACTCAATTCAGGCTCAACTGGATTTGGGCAATCTAACAACCCGACTCAAATTAGGTTTGAATTAGCTTTTTTTAACATAAGCTCAAACCAAATTCCAAAAGCGATGCACAAATCCACTCATGATCAAGTTTCGTGTTGGATCAGATTCGACCCTTCCAAATTGCACCCCTAATAAAATTTATTTACTTCCTCATATATGATTTGCCTTTGTACATAAAGATACATGGTTGTAATTAGCATGAAATAGAGAATTTTGATTCTTTCGTTTCTATATGATAAAATAAGCCACATCCATGTCCATCCTATTTCCATTAACCTATGTTGGAGTTAGCCACTTAATTGGAATGTCAAGAAGTGTCACCAAGAATTACCCACAATTAGGAGACTATTACATGTAATGTCCCTTTCACTAAAAGTGAACCAATAGTTTATTTGGGCACCACTACCTTATGTAAAAGAAAAAAGTCCCATCATTCCTTAATGACATTACAATAAAACTCACCAATGTATGGTCTCATCCATCCAATGGCCTCTCACAAAGGTTTGCCTTTTTGGGACAAATCAAATATTTTAAGAAAATATGTAAATCATTTGAAAATTTATATTTTATTAATTAGTTGAAAAAAATAAAATAAAATTTTCTTTTTATTTCAAATTTCCAAATCTGCATTAATAAATTTCTTTTTCGTTAATTTTTTTTTTTTCGTATTGGGTTATGATTAAAATTCATTTTCATATCTATTTCGATTCTCGTTGTCACATGTGAAACTTTAAAAATAAAATAAATATTTTTATTTTATACCATGTGACAAAAGACGAATACTAGCTTATTAAAAAAATTCTATCTATTCATCACTCATAGTGTGAATGGATTTTTATTTTTTTAAATATTGGTTAATTAAAATTAAAAATGATTAAAATATTGTAAGAATCTATTCATCACTCATGGTGTGAAATGAAAATTTAAATTTTTTATTAATTATATTAAAATATATATATATATATATTATAAAGAAGTCACATACACGTGGTTGAAGAATTCATAGCGAACATGAGAAAATGACACTTAACGCGCTTTCTATACAAGGGGGAACATGGAGATGCTCGCCATCCGAGATAAAGGTAAAACTAAGCAAGGGTGTTGACTTCTATTGCTTGTAAACGGTGTCGTTTTTGCGGGGCCTACGGCCTACCCACCACCCCTAATTTCCCCTACCGCCCCTTTGGTGATGCCACAGATTGTTTTTTCACCTACCGACCCTAAATGTCTTAAAAAAACTTTGAGACATTTAATTATTAATTATTTTTCAAATTAATTTTTATTTTTAAGGGTTGACCAAATCTCCTCCTTATTTTATATTTTAATCTCGTTATTTTGTTGGGATCTTGTTTTATATATATATATATATATATTATATTTTATTTATTTATATCTTTATTCATTACTTAAATTTTATTATATATAAATTAAATTTAAGTAAAATCATAGTTGATGACTACGGCTTTGAATTTATATTTTTTTATATATATATAAAATTACGTTGTTTCATATGAAATATTTTAGTTCATTTTTCAAAATATCATAAATTTATTATATTATTTTAATTGTTTATTTATTAATATGTAAGTAGTTAATAATTCATAAAACTAATTTTTTAAATAGAAATAACAAAAGTATTTTATATTAAATTAAAATATCAATTATTTAAATTCACATATTATTTTTTAGAAATAATCACATAAGTTTAATAAATAAAAACTAGAAATAATATAATAAATTTATGATATTAAATTTATTTAAACATAATATATTTTAAATAAAACAATATAATTTCATATATATATATATATATATATATATTAAAATTTAAAATCATAATTGGCAATTATAATTTTAAACTTAAATTTAAAGTTGTTATTAATGACTATGATTTTAATCATTAAAAAAAATAAATTCATAACCACTAACCACAGTTTTATGTAATAGATGTTTATGTGGCGGAAACAGGCTAAATTGAACATTATTTTAAAACCCCATCTTGATTTTAGATTTTTATTTTAAATGGGTTTTTTTTTTTGGTCAAAACTTTGAAGATTCATCTCCAATTTGACTGGTGCACACGTGTCAAATACCCAGTTGCTTGTGACTCAGGCACGCGCTTTCTCCGCGTCTAAAGGACAATTCAAGGAAAAAAATCTAATTAGCTACGCGTCACGATACGATTGCGCTAAAGCATCTAAAATCACGACCCGTCATAGTTTTTTTCCATGACAGACAAATCAGAGCCCAATAAACGCTGCAGATTTGATTCCCATACAATCTGTTTGGACAAAAGGAAAGTGAGCGCTCCAGAAAGATTGGTTTGCCTGACTTACTTTGCTTTTCTTATAAAAGGTCTTGGAATTGGCATCTCTCTGCAATTTTGTGGGTGAGTCCTTTTCTGTTTCGTTTTCTCTTCCACTTTCGTTTCCTCCGAACAGATTCTTTTTGGTAATCTTTTGAACTATATAGTATATAAATATTTTTTTCTGATTAAGGTTGCTTCAGAATATGTCTTATATAGAATGATGGATTAAGATATAACTGAGGTTGGTTTCCATCATTTTCATGTTGCAGGTGAAGCTTTTTCTTGAATATACATACAGAGATAGTGGTATAGAAATATATCTTTGTGATCATACAAGATGACTGTGAAGAATAATGGGTTGAGTAAAGGTTGTGTTTCTGAAGAATTAAGGAAACTGCTGATATCATTGGCATCAAGCTGGGGAGATGTTGTCGATGACCCGAAAAAGTTGCGGGTGATCCCATTGAAGGGTGCTATGACAAATGAGATTTATCAGATAAATTGGCCTATTGAGGCAGGCACAAGAAGCGTTCTTGTTCGGGTCTATGGTGAAGGTGTTGAGGTTTTTTTCGATCGGGACGATGAAATTAGGACTTTTGAGTGCATGTCTGAGCATGGACATGGGCCTCGCCTTCTTGGGAGGTTTGCAGATGGGCGTGTGGAGGAGTTTATCCATGCAAAGGTGTGTGAATTTTGAAAAACTTTTATGGTGTGTTGCTGTGAGAATTTGTTTGGTTTCTGAGAAAATGTAAAAGAAAGTGAATTATGATTTCTGTAGGGTATGATAGAGTCATTAGGCTTAACCGGTGTGTTTTTTCAGTTCTTGGGTACCAAATTAAACAAGATAGAAAATTCAACCCTCTGTTTTCATTTCCTCTGAATTTTCTTAGCAGCCAAATGAGGGGTTTTCATTTCCATCTGAAAAAACCCATCTATTTTCTAAACAAAGTCCAAAGATTCTGAGTAATTGCCTTATATGATGAACTCCAAATGAGGGTTTTGCTGTTGTGATTCCATCCATTCAGAAAATATTATGCATTTCCATTATGTAATCAGGTCCTTGTTATGTAGTTTCTTGGCTTCGGTACTGTGGTTGAAAAGATAACAAATCACTCTGGGACTCAAAGCTCTTAAGGATCTTCTTGAGACCAGTGTCCTTACCAGGCCATTCATATAAGGTTCATATCCATAAACATATCTTCTGCAGAAAAGCAAGCAAGAGCCTTATGTGCTTTTTGAGTCTTTGGCCAAAAACTATAGACTTTGTACAGATCATTTGCTAATCTTTCCCATTTATGGGGTGGCTACTAATCTTTTTTAACTTTCAGACACTATCAGCTGCTGATCTTCGCGATCCCGAAATATCTGCTCTGGTAGCTGCTAAGTTGAGAGAGTTCCACAGGCTTGAAATGCCAGGGCCTAAGAATGTATTCCTATGGGACAGAATGAGGTACTGACAATTTTTTTTGACAATTCTGTTAGTGAAAGTTTATCCCTACGGAATTCCAGATACTGACTTGAAACCCCTCTTTTTCCTTCCTCAGAAACTGGGTTGGTGAGGCCAAAAGATTGTCTTCTCCGAAAGACGCAAAGGAATTCTGCTTGGATACTCTGGAGGAGGAAATCAGTATGCTGCAGAAGGAGTTTTCACAGGACCACCAAGACATTGGGTTTTGTCACAATGATTTGCAGTACGGAAACATAATGATTGATGAGAAAACAAGGGCAATCACTATAATTGTATGTTGCTTACTCCATTATAATTGATTCAGATATCATACTGTTTTGAAATGTGATTTGCAGATTGTATTTTGCCCAATGATTTTCTTGATAGTTGTTTAGACCAACATACATTTGCCTATGTTGTAATGAGCTTACTGATGATTTTTTCAGGACTATGAATATGCAAGTTACAACCCTGTTGCCTATGACCTAGCAAATCACTTCTGTGAAATGGTAGCGAATTATCATACAGATACACCTCATATCTTAGACTATAGTAAATACCCAGGTGAGATTTCTCAACATCTAGTGAGTTCTTTCTGTTTCATTGACTTCATTTTTGCCTTCATTCTACCTTTTCTTGTTGACTAGATCATACAGCGTGCTTGGAAGTAAGTTGATTGCTTTTCTGATTTTGATTTATAAACAGACCAGGAGGAGCGCCATAGATTCATCCGCACATACCTCAGCAGTGCAGGTTAGTTTATCTGGTTTCACATCCTACTGAAATTTCTGTTGGTTCTCAACCTCAAGCTTTCCCAAAAAGTTTTAAAGTCAAGAGAGTGGGTGTCATGAAGTAGACTACCAAGATAGGGTTTGCGTTTACATCTCATGCTTGACTATTAGCATCCTGAGGTGACTTTCAACCTATATGAATTGGAGGAAATATTGACGCGTATACTTGTCAACAACAACATCCCAAGTGGATTGATCAATGATCATCGCCTTTTCTGTTACCCTGGGTATCTTGTTTGGTTTCCTGGAAAAACGATACAGCAACTATCGCTCTTTTGATGCAGTTTACTGACTAAAAACAGGGGGTGGACTTGTTTGTGGTTGGTTTTATATCTTTAGATGATGGGTCCTTCTCAAATCTATATATACTTACTTTCTCCAACATTGTGAATAGGTAACCAACCAAGTGACAGTGAAGTTGAAAAATTAGCCTGTGATGCAGAGAAGTACACTCTTGCAAATCATCTATTTTGGGGCATATGGGGAATAATTTCGGTATGCATTTCTGGGTTCATTCGCTTACTATCAACTGTATTCATGCGGGTATAATCTGAGATTTCACCTGAATCTATCACTGATTTGCAGGGTCATGTAAACACGATTGAATTCAACTACATGGAGTATGCAAGGCAGAGGTTTCAGCAGTACTGGCTCAGAAAGCCCCTGCTTTTGGGTTCCTCGAAAGCTAGATCTGATAGTGTCATCAATGATTCTTCTATATCTCCCATGTGAAGTTGTAATTCTTTTCATTGGGACTGGATTGTGTAAATTCATGTAAAATTACGTTCAGTGAGGAGTATAGTTAGCAAATATAGATATGCAGAACAAGTCATAGGGTGTATTGTTTGATTCACTGGCATATCAACCTCATTGTTGCAACAACCAATTCAGCCAAATCTATGTTTCTATTAAAGTTGGATTGCTGTCTAAGTTTTACATCAAATTTCTGGAACAATGGAATAAGAAAATTTTTCCCAAACATGAAATATTGCAACCTGATTTTTTCAGTTTATGAGGAAAGAGCAGAAAGACCAGAGAAAGAACGGAGATTGCCAATGATGGAATCAATCATGGCATGAGAGCTCCTGGTTGCCGCAAACATCAAGTGTTTAGGAGCTTCAGCTCGGTCAAAATAGAATGCGCCAGATACCAATTTTTCTTTTGGCTGTAAAGCCAACCAAATGATCGTGTCTGCACCTTCTTCAATCGTTCTAAGATTTCCTGATAGCCTGGAACACATCATTTACAATGAGTGAATTTCATTTCCTACCTTAAGAAAATGTGTATTAATGAAACATTAAATGGGATGGGGTCTTTTAGGATGATATTCAAAAATTAAACATGCTTACAATTTGTAAAAACCGGGCAAACTTTTAGCAAGTCCAGATGTCTCAGCCCACCCAGGGTGCATCGCATAGAATCCAATCCCCTTATTTTTATACATTTCAGCCCATTTTTCTGTCAGTGCCACCTGATAAAAAAGGATAGAGGAAAAGATTTTAATCTAAATTAATCACCATGGCCTTTTCAATTTCAATGATGTTTTGTTATTTGCCTGCACTCCTTGTAAAATGTAGAAAACACCCAAAGTGATCAAGGAAAAATGTCAGAACAAGAGATCAGAAACATCATTCATCCACAAAGGATTCAATTTACAGTTTACACCACCTTGGTCTTTATTCTATGTTAATAAAATCAAGAGTTAGACAAGCCTAGATTATCTTTCTTTGCTAAAAAATATTGCATGTAGACAGCATAGGCAACTCTCTACAACTTAATGTCTGTTTGGATACACCTCCTGTTTTCTATTTTCAAAAACAGAAAATAATAATAATTTTTATATAAAATATAAAAAAGTAATCATTTTTTAAAAATTGTTTAAAAAATCGAGGACATAAGGTAAACTTAAATTTTTTGTAAAAGAGTTTCTTCTTTTTATATAGAAGTTATTCCGACTTTCTATTTTTAAAAACAAAAACAAAAAGTGCATCTAAACAGACACTTAACTATATGTACAAACACGAAAATAACTACCATTTCTCAGTGGAGATAAACGGAGTTGGACTAAAACAAAAAAGAAACCAAGTGTCTCAGTATTTAAAAGGACTAATTGATATATTCCTTAGAAAATTTTGGCACCGGTTCTCTTGAGTCCGTGAAATGTAAGATAAAGGACAAATATGCTTAACTACCGGTTGCCCAAAAGCTTAAACTATTAAGTGGACAAAAAATGTATACTAAGCAAATGCCCTCCATCATGCACAGCCCCAATCCACAGGTGAAGAGACGGAGAAACAATCACAAACAAACAAACAAATATGAGAACAAATAAACAGGAAAGTTTCAAACTCAGGACCTCTAGGAACCTGGGCTCTATTACCACATTCAATGACCAGGTAGCCCAAATGCTTAAGCTATTAGGGAAAGGACCAACAATGTATAACAAACTAACAACAAGATGTCTTTACCTCATGGAAGTTTGCGGCAATGCAGGTTATAGAACTTTACAAAAATTCAACATAAATTATGAAATCAGTGTTTCCAGTTTCAAGAAGAGTTTATTTTACAGAACACAAAAGGAGTGAGCAGGAATCCCTTCAGATCTGGAATCCAAACCATAGACTAAGCAGTTGGAGAACAACAAAAAAATTTTATCCGACATATTTCAGTTATGGGCACCAAACATGCAAGGAAACAGCTAAAGTGGCACCTTTTGTAATGAGACATCAGTGGAAAAGAGCTGCAGTTAAAATTGGGTTCAAATAGCAAATCATATTGGAAAAATCAAGTACTACAATTTCGAAACTCCACGACTAAACTTGGTCTCTCTATAGCAGCATTAGCAGATAAAGTTAATTTGTTGCTTCTGGAGATCCCAAGGGAATTTAATTGGTCCATATGGTTTAGAATAAAATATTTTAAGCACATAAGTTGGTTGCACACGAAATGATGACCAAAATGGATTAGAAATAAGGTCATTTTTTGAATCCCCAAAGTGAACATATACTTGAACAAATGTTTAGAAAAACAAAACAACAAAACTATCAAAAGATACTGGATTCACCCTCATAATTAAAAAAAAAAATGCTTGCACAATAGTAACATGTTCAAATCTACATAAAACACAATGAACTCCTTTCATTTCCATGGGGTGTTCCTTCCCCAATCCCCCCAAAATATAAATAAGAAAATGAAAATTTAGTATATGTTCTGAAAGGAAAGTTATACTTAATCTGCACAAAATCATAATAGATATGCTATGAAATGAGGACACACAAGTGTTAGATTCTCCAAGTTGTTCTGTTCCTTGAAATAAGAACATGACTTGTGCTTGACGTTTTTACCTTTAGTTCCAATTGAAGAGATCATGGACCATTTAAAATGTTGTTGTTTTCTCTTTTTGAATTATCATTACAAGAACTAAAAGAAAATGATCAAAGTGAAACAAAGCAAAAAATTTGAAAGTTATTTAGGAAATAGCAAATATGCATATCATGCTTTGCAAAACAGTGTAAACACTGTACTTTGGGGAGGAAAAACCAAAAGAACACCGTACCCAAAGTGCTAAATAGACTACATGGTAACCTGTAAAGTAGATTGTGCTCTCTCTCTCTCTCTCTCTCTCTCTGGGGTTGAAAGAAAAAACAAATTCATTGAATCACATTTAGACATTTATTCACTGAAGTACAAGCAGTCAAAATTTACATTAAGTTCAAATAAAAAGCTTTTGCTGAAATAAGCAGCTTTAACTTCAATCTTATTTTAAAGAAATAAATAAATATATAAAAACAAACAAACAGAAAATCAGCAGGAATAATTGTACTAACATTTTCTGTATCTTTGTATTGACAACACAACACTAGAAACTAGATATTTCATAGCATCAAAATATAGAACCAATAATTAGCATGGAGAAACATATCACCTGAAGAATCCTGGATATTTTGTACTGAACATCAATTTTTTACTGACCTGAACTCGCTTGTTTCGAGCATATTGTGTCACACCATCAAATTTATCATCACTAAACTGCATTGAAATCATTAATTGCAGATGTCATACATATCCAATGATGAAACATAGAGTGTGCTCAGTAGAAATTCACAAAACCACTTACCTGAAGATCATTGGTCAAGGGAACAGAGTACATTCCACCTGAAGAAACTGTGATGACTCGAGCATCAGGAGCAGCTTTTTCCAGCAGTGGCAACATTGATTCTGTCATAGTGAAAGTGCCTAGTACATTTACAGCAAAATTCAACTCGAATCTGAAATTATAAAAAATAGAGAAGGCACTGAATCAATTCTTCAACACAGGTAAAAAGGAATAACATATATATCAAATCTGTATTGAAACACAAATGGTGGAGAAGTGGAAATGCACCCTTCTGATGTGGTAATCCGGTTATACTCAAGCAAACCAGCATTGTTAACCTAAAGGCAGCAAATTTACTAATATCAGATTTCCAGTTATTCATGTAGAAGGTTAGAGAAGGAACAAAAGTCTATACATAAAAAATATTCAAGATAGACAATGCATTGTCACAAGAAAGTTTTCAACCCACATCACTAAGTCCCCACTTAGTGAGCCCTCCAACATTTGAAACAATGCTGATACATGCCAGGCATCCTTGGCTGTGTCCTTGGGCTGTGTGATGCCAAGGCACACCATTGCTGCCTAAGATTTTCCCTCATGCTGTAGGCTGGTCCATGCACATCAAATGTTCCAGAAAATTCCTCTTAGCGCCCACCTTCCTTAAACCAGTAACAAAAGACTTAAAACTATCCAGTCACTCCCAACACTAAAAAATGGCTAAGTAGCCACAATCCAACCACCTTGTTGAAAGCCACTTGACGTGTTACCAGTCATGCCTTAAGTCCTCATGGGTGCAAGGTGCTACCCCATGAGGCTTCCCTTGTCATGGTCATTGTTAGGGTGCTAACAGAGATTATACTAAATAACAAAATGTGAAACTTTACCAAAACATGAATCGGTACATCCTTCTTTGAAAACTTGGATGCAAAAGACTTGATCTCACTAACCGATGAAAGATCACACACCTGCAAACTAAAATTAATTAAGTCATTTAAGATCAAGAAACAAGTAACAAAGTTTGCAAGTTAGCAACAATACAAAGTAAAACTACCCAACTTTAGTCCATCAAATTCCTGTGAAAATATTAAAGCTCGTAAACATAGATGGGTCCTCAAAAAACAAATACATAGCAAGAAGGTATCCAAATACCTCCAAATGAACATTACTATTCCCAGTCTTTGACTGGATTTCAGAGAGAGCCGCTTCTCCCCTCTCCTTATTACGGCATACCATATATACATTTGCCCCACTGTTACATTAGATATAAAGAAACATTGTCACCACAGTTCATTGTTTTAACCTAATTTCAGGAAACAAAACAATATACAGAAATTAAAACAAGAACCATACCGTGAAGCAAGACCTTCAGCAGTTGCATAACCAATACCAGAATTAGCTCCTGTCACTATGCAATTCTTCCCTTCTATTTGAGTTTGCATATCTTCTGACTTGAAATTCTTTGAGTGTTCCCTGTTGTTTAATAATCATAAATTAGTGGGAACGAAATTGCCATTCTCCATTTACATAAGTTGCTAAAATTTCCAACATATAGCTTTTGTAAGAAGAGCAAGAACATCCAGCTCCAATAAATACTCGAAACCTATGTTAATCAGGGAACTTCAAGTACAACAAAAAATCAAACACCACCCACTTTCATAACAGAAGATTGTACCCTCGTCATTCAGTTTCTCCTTAATGCAAGTGGGGCAGTCCTTAAAAATCATTCAGTGAAAAATCTTCAGGGAAGCAATTTAATCCTGAAAATTTCTTTCTTCCAATTCTTTTCCTTGAAGAGGATGGGACAAACTAATCATGAGATTGCGCCCTATGGAATCTAAAATCAAACAGCCAGTTCATCCACTTTGACCACAATTTTCAAGTGGTAATCGGCATGTTATAAGCAACAGATTCACAAACCCATTTCTACCATAAACTGAAAAAGGGGAATAAAGATTAAAACTATAGCTCAAAATATGGAAATAAATCTTAGTCGATAAGCATTGAACTTCTGGGGCTGACAGAAAACTGATACATAAAGCAACCCATACAAACATGTTCATGATCAAACCACCATACATCTCTAGCACATCTTTCTTCCTATTTCCAAATCACCCAAAAGAAGTTACACTGAATCGAACTCACATGAAACCAGTTTTGGTGGAATTCTTGTACCCGTGTACACCAAAAGCAATTGATCTCCATGTCTGTGAAGATGGAAGGATAATATTACAACTTCTTAATTCAAAAAATAAAATTAAAAGAAAAAAATTAGAGCAAAATTACAATTTTAAAAGTTCCAAAAAGAAAAAAAAAAAAAAAAAAACCTTGAGAATGAACATAATGGATTCTCTAATGGAGATGTGAATTTGAATATGAAGTGTTGGGTTTTGCATTTGTTGGTGTTGGGTTTTGTTAGGGTTTGAAGAAAGGAAGTAGAAATAAACCGTACTGTGTGTGTTCTGTTGTGCCACGTCGATAATTTGGAATTTTAGTCTCTTTTTTTTTCAAATTTTTTGAAACCAAACATAGCCTAACAAATAATTATAATATCAACAAAATACGAAGAGTTTATAATATATGAGTCAGTGATCATAATTAAAAGCAAAAGAAAAGTCATATAAAGATACGAACAAGCTCCCATTCATGAGGAAGCCTAGACACAAATTTTTCTAAAAAAATAAAAATTTTGATTGTTTTATGAAAGTGATTATACATGCATTCACGTAATATTAAAACATTGGGCATGCATTCACGTAATGCTAATTATGCTATTAGCAACTCCGCCTAATTATTACCAATATATTTAAAATATCATTTATTTCAAGTGTGAGAGAACCCACTGAAGACTTGTTAGTTTGAGTTGACGTTCCTCATGGAGACTACTTGTTTTCGAATTTTTTTAAGTGCTTCATCGAATATAATTTAGATTTATTATTTATGAAAATTTTGACAAATATGTGAGGCTAAAATAGTTGAAAAAAGTGACTTTTCACACCCGTTCAAAAAAATTAGACTATTCAAATATCAACTTTTAATGGGTATAGTAAAACCTAGTTTAAATAATAAAATCTTATGCTCCGTTAAGTGTATAAAAATAATAATATTTTTAAAAATCCATAAATAACTTCTTATAAATAAGATTGAGTAATTTTTTATAACTTCTATTTTTTTAATTAATTTATTCATTCTTATAATTATCATTTATCTATTTTTATTTTTATTTTTTAGGGTATTAAGTTTTAATATCACATCTTTTTTTTTTTTTTTTATGAGTCTTTTTATCTTATATAATTAAGAATCATATCCTATTTTTAGAATCTATCAGACTTTTATGTATTAATTTTTTTATGGTACCCATTATTTAAAATTTATAAATATAAACAATGGAAACATAATATTCTTTATAAAGTAATAAATATTTATTTATGGATAAATTAATAAATTATTTATTTATTGATAAAATCAATAACTCCACTAAAATAATAATTTCTTTTTGAGCAACCCAAGTATTATTTTTAATGAACCATGCAACGAAACTTTAATTATTTTAAAGGGTTCCTATTTTATGATTTTTTAAAAAAAAATTAAAATAAAAAACAATCTTTTGTACGAATAGTTTTGAAAAAAAATCATTGGATTTTTTGTTTACTCATTGTTCAAGAACAAAAACAATAACTTTCTTTAAAAATCTTGTTGCTGTTTTGAAGAGAAGAGAAAAAGGAAATAGAGGAAGAACATAGGTGTATGCATTGAATTTTAAGGATATTTTAGTCTATATATATATATATATATATATATATATATATTGTTGTAAAACAATTTTAAAATTCAGGTGGGTGTGAAAAAAATCAAAAAAGACAATCTCAATATTATTTTTTTTATTCTATTAGGAAAGTCTTCCAAAAGACAAAAATGCCCTCCAAGCATTTTAATGTTTAATTGTGGATTAAAAGCATCTTCCAAAGAAACACAAAATTCTTTGGTAAATCTTCAAATAATACCTTAATTTATTCTGTCCAAGTGTTAAAATTTTCAAATAAAATCTTCAAAGTCTCCCATTGGAAAATTTTCAAGTTTTCAACTCAAATATTCAATTAAAAAAATCTTGAAAGCTTGGAGAAAATCTTCAAAATCTTCAAGCTTTCATGAAAATCTTCAATACGTCATCCTCTTTCAGATCAAAGATACCTGCTATTCATATTTTAGCATGCAACCAACCAGAGGAAAAGTTTCCATTCATCAATCAAACCATGCAGTTTTCTTTTTTTTTTTAAAAAAATATATATATATATATTATTTATACACTAGTAATGACTCAAGTTTCCAATATCACAGACTCACTAGAAGAAAAAACAAGGTGATTGAATTAGACAAACCATGATAATTACAAACAAATACCCGTGGGTTGTACAAGAATGGATCAAAACACTACTCTTTTAACTAATCTGCTCTCAAACTCTCCCTGAAAACATCTATACCCCACTCCTTTACACACTCACTGTAATTTACATGATCCATCACCCAACCCACTAAATTAAATCAATGGATGTGAGGCAAGAGTATCCGAGAAGAGCTTCAGCTCTTGCTCAAGGCCCTCTTCAAGTTTGTTGTAGACTGTAGGCGGACTACTCTTACCGCTCCCAATCATATATATCCTGCATCACGAGACAATGGATTCTGTGAGAGATTTCAAGAAAGAAACCTTACTAGCAATATATTTGAAGCACACAAGCAAATAGGCTGGCATAGACCCCTAGGTTGACTGCTGAACAAACAATCTGAAAAATTGGTCGGATAATATAGATCGGTGAGAATGAAAAGGAAACAACCTATTTGCAATTTGAAGACCCTCAAATCATTCCAAAATGTATATATCATTCTTCCCCCACACCTCCTTTAATTTGGACGAGAAAATTTGAACAGTATCCTAGTTCTGATGCAAAACAGCATTCTCATCATCCTTTACCCTCCATGACTTTGGCTTCCTAGAAACAAACAACAGAAGCTATTTGAGAATGTTAAGCATCATGCTGTTTTTTCTTTCAATGGACATGGGAAGTGATCGCATTTTTCTTTTTGTAACTTAAAATTATGCTAAAAATAACTGTCCTTTATCACCTTCACATGGTTTCCAAAGACGTACTATTCAACTATATTCTTTTTAAACAAAAACCATTCATGCAATTTAGGTACATAACAGTGTAGTCACCTTTCCCACTCTTAAGAAGTTCATTCCAACATCTACTCCTGTATCTGCTAGAATTTCCTCATCTTCAATTTCTGCATCCATGATTGTGAGGGCCCGTTGTAGCTTCCGAGCAGAAAAGACCTCAACTTCTGCCATATAAGCAGCACTTACAGGTCGATGATCTGAAAACCTCAGCTCACTTCTCTTATAAGTCAGCAGCCTTATACCCTTACCATATGAAAGAATGCGGTCACACCTGAAAAGAGGGCACATATTATAGAAAATTTGATACAACCAACTGATTGAAACAATAACAGAAATCTTTTGACCAGCAATTCTAACATTTCTCTCTCTCTCTCTCTCATTTTTGAACTCATGGAATTTAAAATTCCAGGTCTCTCCCTCCCTCCCTCTAATAATTAATGTAGGGTTATTATACATTCTCACTCTCCCTCCCCCTCCCTCTGTTCATCACTGCAAAATTAAATTTGGGTTATATTGTATGAGGAGTCTTTTAATTATAAAAATCAAAACACTAAATGGAAAAAGAAATCAGTTGAACTGAAACTGACCCGTCAGTCAAAAATTTAAATCAGGTTCTATTTTGATCAAGCAGGCTCAACAAAAGACGACCCAATCACAGTAAACAAATTTCTGAGTTGTTTCCTTTATTTCCAAAAATAATTTTTAAAATTTATTTTACGTCATTTGGATTTAAATTATTTCAAGTAAAATTTTAAAACATAGGCAACTACAAAACACTGCTCAAGTCACCAACCTATACTTGTCTAAACCTAATTTGCCAACTCTTCAAATTTGAATTAGTTTAAGGCCACTTTTTGAAAAATTGAGGAACTCAAATCATTTTATTTAGTAACATGTGTATCGTATTTGGATTATTTAAGCCTGACCCCAATCCACTTGCCTGTTCATATCAATATTGTTATATAATATTAGTATTTTGAGCTATATCGTTAAATTTCAAATCAAACATTATTCTAATTGAAGGGAAAAATATGTTAAATGACTCACTTATATTAGGGCATAAATATAGGAAGTGATCATGTTTTTCTTTATTTTAGTGTTATTGTTATATAGTGATGAAGTTTTATTAGAATTAGAATTAGAATTTTTTATATTATTATTAAAATTAGTTTCCTACAAAAGTTAGGATTGTCTATATATATATATAAATAGGGCTAGTGATGTTAATCACTGTACTTCTCATTAATAATTTTACAATTATTTAGTATCTCTCTTCTAGTTCTATTTCTCTCCCGACTTTGTTTCTCTCTACTATCTTACATCAATTGGCATAAGAGCAAGGCTATCAAGGCAAAGTTGATTTTGGACATGTTTTACAGTGAGTATACTTACCACTATACTACAACTACTTGGAATTCTCACCATTAAATTACAGGCCCTAAACTATAACTACATGGAATTTTCACCACTAAACTACAAACACTAAACTATAGCTAAAGTTGATTTTTAGACATGTTTTGCATCGTTGAAATCTTTAAGTCAAACTAAGGGTTCAATTCCTCCATTACATCTCGTGGGGTAATTTTTTTACTACTTGGAAATCTGTGTTTTTAATTCAATTCTTTGGTTTAACAAATAATGTTTTAGGATTCTTGCCTTTATTTCTCTCATTTCTCTTTGCATAAGAGCATTTTATTTACATTTATTTATTTTATACCTATTTTGTACATTCTGCCTTTCTTTAAAGCCATTGCATAGTCCTTTATTTGAGTTTTTATCCCCATTGTGTTGATCTGGTCCAAAGTAATTTGATATTAATTGAAATAATTCAAGTTTGCCTCAGCTCATTATCCTTCAAGCAGATGTCCAAAATCTTACAACCACTGACAACTCAACAAGCCAATCAGAAAGGTACATCTAGAAAGTACTTTTTGTTCAAGAGGTTTCAGGACTAAAAGCTCTTCTTAGTGAAGCAGCACCATGCTCAATGAAAAGAGGTTGTCTGAAGTACATTTGAAGTTCAAGTGGAAATAGCAATTGCTAACCTGGACACTTGCCCATCCAAAAAAAAAAATCAAGTGGGAGCTTGATGAACCTGAAAATAAATGAACCAACTTGAAACTGTCCCAGTTATGATTGGATCGTTGGTTAAAGCAAGATTTTGTACCGTGTTCGGGCATCCCATTGCTAATGGGTTGGTTCCATCAACCTGATTAACATAACGATGAATGAATTTTGCATTATTTTAATATATTAACTACATTATTTAATTTCTTTCCTTTTTTTATAATATTTTTTTACCTGAACTAGAATGGATTGGGTTGGCATTTCTCAATGGCTCAATTTTATTGTAATTGGGTAGGGTCTGATTTGACACATTTCAAGCTGACAGAATATTTAGGGCCCTATAAATTTAGGTAAAAGCTTTTAGGTAGGGTAGGGATGCATGTCCTTGCAAGATCTCTAAAAGCATAAAAATTTTCTTTTGGGGCTTACCTACTGCAAAAGGCTAAACATCAATATAAACCTCTTTGAGAATTATATAAATAAGCTTAACAAGCTAACAAACATATGAAAACCATCTTTGACACCCAGGAAAAACAACATGCTGATACAATACAGACAAGAAAAATATTTACAAAGGAAACAAATAAGCAAAACTAGGAAAAGTTAAGAGACAGATTCATGTAGATGGTTACTCACTGAAGAAGAAGACCAAAACAGTAACCAGATACAAGCATGACTAAAGCAAATATCCATAAAAGATGGGACAGCAACCAAATGGAAACATCAACCCTTATGAACTTATAATAAATAAATAACTTATAAAAGCATACCATGATGGAGTACGCCTCCCAGCCTTTGGATCCTCCCCAAAGTACTTCTCTGAATTTGACTCATATTTATAAGTTGGTGGGAAATTTAAGACCCCTTCAGACCATCCATCAAATGCACGACCTTTTCTCAGTTCTCTTACAAGCTGCCAGAATAAGAAGATCTCAGTTTATTCAACAGCTAAAGCTGAAATCAAATCAACTGGACTTAAACCTATCCTCAACTATTTAATGAGAAACATGAGGGTGGCAGAATGGTCACTGCAAGCTTCCAGAATTAGAAGATGATAGTATTTTCAACAGCTAAAGTTAAAATCATGTAGACCTCAAGCCAAATCTCCACGATTTAATAAGAGAACTGGGGTACACCTAGCACCCACAAGTAAAACATGAGGTTGGCAGAATGCTCCCACTCTCTCTCTCTCTCTCTCTTTTTCTCCAACATCTTTGAGCAACAAATACTCTAGATATATTATTCTGCTTTTATTGCCCTTGAGGTCTAGCTCAAGTGGTAAAGGGTTGGGAGCGTTTGTGGGAGGTTCCAAGTTCAAGTCCCAATGGAGACAAAAATTTACCTATCAAAAAGTTACTCCGTTTTTATTGATACATTTATTGAATACCTAAAGTGATTTTTGGGTTTTAATTGAATTCCCAATATGGATCCATCTACTGAAATAATACACTACTCAGTGTTACCATATATGTGAACTGGAATTATAAGATATATATCAGGCTACAGCATAAAAAATTGATAGACATGGAACACCTGAACATAGTCACACAAATCTGCATGTAAAATGGATGAAAAAAACTAATCCACAAGCCACACAAACATTATATACAAAATATAACTACATAAGATGATAAATAAGGATGAGGATACAGTGCCGTAGCTGAACCACCCTCAAATATTTGCATTTACTTCAACTTGGTATCTAATGGATACCAATATTAAAAATAATTTTTAAATTTGAATTCTACTTGTTCTTTTTGTTGTAACTTTCTTTGATCTCTTCTTTCTATTTAGAAGAGTTACCAGTTCAATGGAAGTACCGCACAATTTGAAATAATTGACCTCTGCATGCTGTTTCTCATTTTTATGCTATATATGAAAAATATGCAATCCAAGAAACCTTCCACATTAAAATAAATATGGGGAAGAATCGAAGTATGAGGCTATGTGGAAAACTATGATTATAACATCTATTGGCGATTCAAAATATTACCAATGCTGAAAATGGATTTCTTTAAATACTATCTCAGGAAAATAAAGACTCACAAACCTGGTCTGTCGCAACCAACTTGGACCACTCCTTTTTTGAGATTAGATCTCGTGTCTTCTCATAGGACAAGGTGATGCGATAATTCAGATCACCCAGCCAGATAATTCTTCTGCAAAGAACATAAATTAAATCCATTTAGAGGAAAAGAGAAATGTTAAGCCTAAATTTGGAGATTGATAGAATCTAGTTTTCAGAAGTTCAATGTAATACTTGAGGAAGACAATTTATTATTTTGATAGGCTAGGAGGAAGACAAATCGTTTCCTGCCATAAGTAGCATGTGTTCAGTTTTTTCTGATGAGTGTGATGTAATATATACTTTTTAAGTTCATTAAACTTGGGCAGTGACCCCCAGTCCCATGAGAATGTTAACACAGGTAGCCGAAATTTTGTAGAAACATGTCCCATTGACAAGAATCCACAAGTAAACAAAATCTCACAGGAAAAAGAAAAATTCAAGATTGATGAGAGTTAGTTGTATTTTAATATTCTCTTCTTGATAAAGGTGGATTCTTAGTGTAAATTTGTCCAAGAAGGATGGTGACAATTTCTAACTATGAAGAATTTTATGTGGTTTACAATCAAGAATGGCTCTAGTGACACCAACTCCCAATTTGATTTTTGCACATATTTGTTTAAATTCAGATCAGGAGATATCCCTTTAACTTGAAGCAAATGAAATTCTGCACTAGTAAAAGGTTTTCGGAAAGTAATACACATTCCTGAAACAAAAAGAATCTATATATGTGATCAAGACAAGATCAGCAACAATGTATTTGTTTTAGATTTTCTATGCTATGGAATGTCAAAATATCAAGCAAAAATTCAAGTAATCTGATAGACCAATACCTTCTTTTCAATTCCTTATATTCCTTGAAATTTCTCCTTATTACTTATGAATTTATATAAATAAATTCAGAAATTCATGACTTTTACATGAAACCTTGCACATCATCTCATAAAAAGACTAAAACCCTTTTTATGTACGCATGCATGAACACATGCATATGATAAGCAAACATGAATATACCATTATCCAAATTGCAAGAATACAGAATTATGGACCAAGCACATGAACAAAGAGTGGTACAATTATCAAAACAAGATTCAACCTTAAATGCTCTTCTTGAATGATATAAAGACAAAAATCTAGCATTCATAAAATGGCAATTTTTATCCTTAGGAGGAAAAAAGTTTTTGGGCCCATAAATTAACTTGAACTTCTGCCACATCAGCTCAGGCCTATTTATCCATATAGATCCTATTATCTAACAATGTGAACAGTAAAATACAGGCAGATTAAGGCTACTGAAATTCATCATAATCTCAAGTCAACCATGCTTCAGAGAAAATTATGGAGAAAAAGAGTTTCTTTATTTTCCCTTTTATTTTTGTAAGGGAGGAAAATCAATCCTGGAGAGGCCTTTGCTTCTCCAAGTGATGATTGGATATAGATATAGAATTCAAAAATTTTTGACAAGAACCTTCCAGGCACAAGTGTGGCAAGACAAGATACATATGGAATGCATGACAATGTGAAATAAAAGCATTTGAATGGAGACCTCAAGCAAAATTTATTGACTCAAAACAATAGATGAAATGTTATAGTAAAGGCTCTAACTAAAAGACTTGCCTCAAAGCATTTATCTTTAAAGATGATCATGCATAGTATAATAGTCGTGTATCAATAAGCACATCTACTTCTCTTTTAAAAACTAAGAATTTTTTATTACCACAGTTTCAGAATTAGGGATTTCGCCTTGATAAAAAACAAGACCCCTTTAACCAAAAAAAATTAAGGTAAAAGTAGAATCACTCATTAAATGGACCTTACTCTCCCATGCTCAAAAAAAAAACGAAAGGTACAGCCTATATTGATGTTCCAAAAAGGGGCTATAACTTAAATTGGGTGCCCAAGAAGGAAGAAAACTGGTATTTTCACAAGTAAATACTCACTCGTGGTCAAGGATGCTTTTGGGAAGCCCAATACTAGAAACGGGATGAAAACGAGTCCTTCGATGTATTTCTTGCACATCAGCATTTCTTTTGAGTTCATCTCCATCTTTTTCACCCGCTGTTAGGTGAGTACATATAAAACAAAAAAATGTCTGATATATCGACATGCTGACAGATACTGATCCCTGGAAGTTTAAGAACCATCATCTTATTTAAAGAATTACTACATGATAAATGAAGAATTAAAGAAAACAAGTACACACAAATGAAATGGCATTAGTAGTTATTATCTGCATAGAGAAAATTAAACCATGTGGCAAGGGAAATAAGAAGCCATAATTTGATAGTTCAAAAATGAAATCTGCTTTCTCTTAACTAACCAACCCGAAAAGTAACTGAGAGGCTCCTATATATGAGTTCTAGCTAGATTTTTTGTATGATGTT
The DNA here is from genome assembly GCF_030704535.1 of Vitis vinifera. Lineage (NCBI taxonomy): Eukaryota > Viridiplantae > Streptophyta > Magnoliopsida > Vitales > Vitaceae > Vitis > Vitis vinifera. The sequence goes on along the minus strand of NC_081822.1, from coordinate 22,984,159 downwards.
CAGTAGCATGCATTAGATAGTTAAATGTGTTCGATAAGGTTGATACTTCGATATAATCTCCAAGAAAGGAGAAAGTTATATGCTACATGGACACAAAGTACCCATGTCGAACACTTATCAAATATCACCAATTCAAGGACTCCAACATGACATTCTTAAGTCACAGTATCATTACTAGCATAGTACTTCATCATTTTTTTTCTCTTTTTTTTTTATTTATAGGTCAAGATCAATTGAATTAACAGTGCCTAACAATGGGGCACAAAAGTATACTAGCATAGAACATCAATATATGCCCATGTACTTCAAATCCTGAAAATAGGCCTTTTGTAAGCTGATAATTAATCTAGGTGCTATTGAATATGAAAACTATAAAGTAACTATCATAGTCCACATATGTAATTTATATTCATTCAAAATGGGTAATCCTGAGACCCTAGGACCTAAGGATGGGCAAATCTGACACATAGATAAACCTGTACACTGAGTATCTACACCCAAACCCCAAACCCATAGAATAAAACTCTAAAATGATTTTGTTTGTTTGTTTGTATTTTTTTTTTTTTTCTGTTGATAGGCGCTAAAGCCCTAAAATGATGTGCCACCTTCCTGACCATTTGCTCACAAGCTAGAAATATTACTGTTGAACATCACCTAGAGGAGTACAGTAGAATGCTTTTTCTGCCCTCAGTTCAGGCAGATAGCTTTGTTTGTTGTGGGACATACTTTTCTACTTTTCTGATATTTTATTTTTTGGAAGAATTTCTTGTCCTTTTTTCTACTTAATTCAATACAATGAATTTTTTTTTTTATGTTAAAAAAAGGGTGAAATAGATGTGCCTACTTGAGTGAATGAAAATATGTATCATCCATACATAAACCAAAAAAATGTACATAAACCTCAATAACCTCCCTATCTGAAAAGTGAATGTTGAGATAGAGCAGAAGACAAGAAAGGATAAAATTAGATTTAGATTTAGCCAATAAAATTTGGAGCCACCAAGTGGCAACAAGATGAGAAGAATTGATTAAGAAGACCAGACCATATGTAACAAAGACCAGCAATAGCATTACAAGGGGTGAAAATGATTCAGAATAGAGGTGTCACTGGGATGAAAGAAAAACCAAAAAGAAAAGAGATTGATGTACTGACAGAAGTGTTGGCTTGATATGCATTGTTGTTTCACCTCTCAATAGCTTATTCTTTCATGGGAAGTTGTGGTCTGATATGGAATCAGGGCCCTATTTTTCTGTTTCTTAGAAGTCTTATTTGTTTCCCATTTGTTTGTCTGTCAGCTTTGTCTGTCTCCCTCTCTATGTGCAGAAGAGTTGACTAATGGTACAACCTTTTGAGGCGGGTTTAACAAAACAAAATGTTGGTGCATGGCCTAACAGAAAATATGACCCTGGATAAAGAGGAATACCAAAGTAAGATTCATGAATGAATTCTATAATTTTTTTGGAGTATCTCCTGATTAGTAAATTTATCCTGACAGAGCTAGTGTTATTTTGTAATTGTTGATCTCATTCTTTTCACGTTCAGATCTCTGCTCATATTGCAGGTGTTGAAAAAATGGCAAGAAATGCACCACACCTTCTTATGAGACTAATATATGGGAGGTTATCATTCACTACCAATTAAGATTGTTTTGTTCATTCAACAACTAAATAATATTGTGCATTATAACTTAATAAGCAACTTTGCAAACTTATTGTGTATCAGGGCAAATGAGAAAGAGAAAACCAACAGAACAAATTAGACATTAGCATCAAATACTCAAATAACCCCAAGACAAGAATTACAAAAAGAAACAGACCTTGTTACCAATGTAGCCCATAACACCGACTCCAACAGTAGATACCTTTAGGTTCTGAATATGCTTACGCAAGCTTCTTCGAACCCATATAGTAAGGAAGATCCCAACCATTTGCTTGCTTACTATCCTTACAAAACACGATCTTCTTTTCCGGTGCATAAGTGATTCAAGGTCAAGTTGTGCAAGAAAGGCTATTTCTGGTGGCACTCGTTGATCATCATTTGTAAATGACTTGAAAGAATTACATGTTCTGAATGACCTGTACGCTTTGAAAGATTTAATCGCCTTAAAGGAATTCGGTCTCTCTAAAACACGCTGAGCTAGCAAGTCTAATGGAGGTTCTGGCCAGCTCAAACCAATCCTTTCTGATCCACTGAATGTTCTGGTTAATATCCTATTGGATTGGGCAACAGATGGCCCACTGAGTACCTTGTTTAATGTCCCATTGGATTGGGCACCTGCATTTCCCATATAATCTTCTGTCCGAAGGCAATTCAACCTATCCAGCCTCTTTGGAGAAGAAAATTGCCTCTGTAGATCTTGTTCCATAGATGTGTCTGATTTGGGACCCTCAGTAGAGTCTGATTTGGGACCCTCAGTAGAGTCTGATACTTCCGAATCCATGAACATTTTGTCTCCTGTGACTGGTCTATCCCCGGTCTCATCAAAACCAACAGTTTCTTCATCCAATGGATGAACTACCTCATCACCATCACTATCAGTTTCAAGCAGTATATCTTCTTCTATGTCTGGGACATCATCAGATGGCTTGAACCTTGATGGAGAAGGAGGATCACTATAGCATTTATACTTTGTCTTCATAGGTCGAACTCTATTCAATGTTTCACGAATAATGTTTTCCCATCTTGGAACTGGGCGGCTATCTTCAGCACCAAAAATGTTCCCAGCATTTAAAGGTACAATCTCCTGAAAACTGTAAATGTAATCATTTTATCACCATTTTAAAATGGAGGTATGTATCTATGTATGTTTGTAAGTGTGAATGTGTGTTTATATGTACTATAAGAATTTGCAGGTAGACACAATATATACAAAAGATTAAAAAGACACAACATTTTGGAATCTACTAAAATAAATGCAGAAATCATAAACTACATCACATAGAAAACTAGATTGAAACAAAATAAGTTAGTTGCGACAGTATCAGTCTCATTGTAAAAAATATCACACATATATGTACAGTAAAAATTGAATACAAAAAAAACAGCATATCATCACAAGTGACTAGAGGAATCTACAAAATGAATCCAGGAAACACTCACCCCAGCACATAGATGTCAGCAGGATTGTCGATGTCCAACCACTCATCAATATCTAAGTCTTCAGATGGAAGTTTTCCTCCAACATTCCATGTTCCAACACATATTCTAGGAACATAAAAAGACACAGAAGTGAAAACACATTGACTGATATGATTCAACAAAACAGAGGCATTCACACCTGCTAAGCAAGTTCAAAAACTGTAAGGTCAGCTTGTATCATTAAAATATGAGGGAGGAGCGACATACCTGAGTTCTTTTGTGTTTATGTACTGAGCCCTGAAAGTCTCCGACTTCCGTCTTCTACTTCTTGGTAGAGCATCTGAGATCCCAAGAAATTCAGACCATAAGTAGATGTATTGAAAAATGCACTGTATAAAAGTAATTCTGACAAAAGTTCAAAACTAAAGGAAATGCAAGAGAGTAAGATTGCAATTAAAATTACATCTTTTGAGATTAAGCAGCATAGATGATGCCTATAAATGGTGGTTGGTGAATAATAGGCTAAAGGCTAACAAAAGAATATAAAAACACGAGCTATTTTAGAAACTTAATGGAAATGAAAATATTTCATTTCAATTGCCATGGAACTTTGAAATCACAAGTCTGTCATAAAAAATGGAATCATCAGGAAGGAAAAAATACAAATGAATTTTAAATTGACTCATATCTAATGCTATGGAACGAGTTTGTTTACACGTGGAGCCCAGGCATCTCTCCCTGAATAGAAATATATACAACTGTTCCCGAATTACTTACATAAATTAAAAGTAAAGAGATAATACCACAATGGCCAATCAAAATGTATCATCCAGAAAGGGTCAGTCCTATTTTGAAGAATTCTTCAACTAGATAAGGAAAGAATGTTTATGCATAAGTACCTTACTCCCACAGTAAATTAATTTAGTACAGCTACTGCAATGCCCTATATTAAATAAAATGAACCAGCTCAGATACATAAAACTATAAGTGATTAATGGTATTAAATATTGTCCCAGAAAATTTAAAATTATTATGGACTGAGTTTTCTTTGCCCAGAATTATGTGGAATTCAAGAAAATACCACTTCTTGTGGAATTGCCTACATACATTCAGGTTTAATTTCGGATCAAAATTAAATTGCAATCCATTGGTATAATAATAAAACCACCTAATGGTGGAATTACAATTGGACCTACAATTTGAAGGTTTAAATTCCAAGAGACCAAACAGACCCTGTAATGATCTCCAAATTAAATTCTACTATTTTCAGAATCAAAATACAAGTGCCTCTCCTAAACCATACTACATTCTGAACCTATTTTAAGACTATGGAAACTGAAATTCACCAAAAAGTAAATAAATTAACACCAAAATTTTAAAAACCAAAACCCAAGCTCCAAACTACACACATTACCATTAGGATCAATTGAAACGCCATCCCCTCGGTCATTTCGAAACCGAGATTCTCTCCCCCATTGACCAAAATCTGCAAAAAACCACTTTGCAATCAGACCCAAATCCCAAATGGGGTTCCTCAAAAGTTAAAATAAAAGACCAATAATAACAGTCACATCCACAAGAACCGCCGAAACCCAAATTTTCCAACAAGCCAAACAGAAGCATAAAAATTAAAATGACGCAGTTGGCTAACACACCTTCAGTATCGGAATCCCCGGAGTCGCTGTCCTCTTCCTCGGTATCTGCACTGTAATCTGACTCCCTGGCACTGATGTTGAGCCATTTGCGCATCACAATCCTCGGCCAAAAGGCCTGCAGGCACGTGCAACCCAAACAACAGAGTTCAGCCCAACTTCTCTGCAAATTTGCCCGGTTACCCAGAGAATAAAACAAAAAAACACACACGATCCCAAGCAAAAAGAATCCCCATTCAAGCATCCGAAAATGCCCCCTCGAGAAAAAAAAAAAATTCAAGAACCCCAGAGAGAGAAAGTAGAGAGATGAGTTACCTCAGGCTGACGCTTCGAACTGTTCTTCATCTGTAAAAAAAAAAGAGGATGCTATGGAGGGCGAAAGGGAGTCAAAAAGCAAAAACAACTGAAAAGAATGAAAGTGAAAGAAAAAGCCTTAGAACCAAATTGTAGAAGATGAAGAAGCCATGGAGGGAGGAGGGTGCGTAGGTTAAGCTCTAACCACCTGGGTCGCAAAATAACGGTAGTCCTAGTGGGCATGTGAGGACCACTGTGCAATTCCCAACCGATTCGAATTTGACTCTTAATTTCAGTTATTCAATTTAAGCCACCCAATTTTTATTAATTCCAACTTTGGCCCTCCCAAAGTGGCCCCTACAGCATTTTTCCCTACTACTTTTTTACTTAATCATCTAGAAACACATCAGACAAAATCTTGAAGAATACGTTTGGTTCTCGAGAAAATTTGAGAAAAAAATACCCTAGAGAAAAATTAAAAATAAAGAAAAAAAACATTTATATTTAGCAAATTATTTTCATATATTCTTTTTACTTTTATTTAATTTTTTAATGTAAAAATTAAATAATTTGAGAATATATAAATTTTTAAATAATTTAATTATTTTCTCTAATTTAAACAAAAACAATTGATGAATAATAAATTTCAAGCCGACATAATCATTAATTTTATTTTTTATTTTTTATTTCTTGATAAATGTTATTAATATGTACCTAACTTTGACTTCAGGACTTTGGATGTAAGTCTTAAATGGGAAAGGTGAGACCGTGAGACCCACGCCGAAACTAGAACAATTATGGCCACAACCGACCGCCATGGACTTCTTCCAAAAAAGAGCATAACGGCTTGATAAGAACCGGAGACGGACGGATTTTTTTATACTTTGTAATTTATATTTATAAAAATAATTTAAAATTTATAGTAATTTAAAATATATTTTTAAATTTTTATCAAAGCTAACTTATGATTTAAAAAAAGCTTAATCGAAAATAAAGAGGAATGTTAATTATTGTAAAAATTTTATTTTAATTTAAAATCTATTCATTTAAAGACAGACTACGAAAAAAAGACAATAAAGTATTTAAGAAATCGAAGAAGAATCGGGTGAATATTACTAATATTATTTTTAAAAATTTAAGGTTTTGAGTTAACTTCAACTCTCAATTAAAACAAAAAAAAAAATGAAATTATTTTAAATAAAATCTTAAACTAAGAGTCCGTTCTATAGTAATTCTAGTAACCGCTTAAATTTTAAAAATTATTTTTGACTAAGTGTTTCGTAAGATTTAGGAAACATTTTTAAAAATATAAGAGTTTGTTTGATCGTATGATTTAAAAACAGTTTTCTGTTTTTAAAACGAAGTAAGATAAAAAAACAATTTTTAGTGGACAAGTAAGAACTTTTTTCACCTATTTTTTTTTTTAAAAAAAACATAGGTTCATTTTGTCATGTTTTCTAAAACTTGTTTTTAGAAACTGTTTTTAAGTTAAAAAACAAAAAACAGTTTTTAAAAATAAGTTTAAAAAAATATGGCTAAACGGGTCCTAAAAAACTAAAAAATTATTTATGGTGTTGAAGGGTGATTCTCCTAAAAATGTTTATAGAGGAAACACTTCTACTTAAAAAATTTTGAGTAAAAATTTGGTTAAATACACTCGTATCTTAAAGAAAAAAAATTCAATTTCATTGATTTATAAATAATTTTTGGATTATCATAAATTTTTCTAAAATATCCTATATTTAAAAATAAAAAATAAAAAATCCGGAGCAAAATCAAAACGTGGATCCAAAAGGTTGAAAATTGGGGTACAAAGGCCAACAAAATGACCCCACTTTCCCACCTAACTTATGCAATGATCACAAGCCCCCCACCACTCCTCTACCATCCTCATTTTTCTTCCATTTATGGCTCCATACGTTTTGGGATCTATCATCTATGTGGTTGGAACATACAAAAGTGACTTTTCTATTTACTATTTATTTGGTCTACCTATTTAGAATTTTAAATATGATTAATTTTTTATGTTTTCTAATTAATTTTATTTTAAAAATTATTAGAAATACTCCTTAGCTTTAAGATAATAGACTAATAATGTAAGTCTTGTTGACCTTATCTAAAGAGCATTCCCGACCTTACCGAAAGAGCATTTGCTTTTACATTCACGCGTAACCTAAATAATAATAAAAAATAGTATCACTCATGACTTATTAAATAAAATAAAACTTTATTATTGTGTTAAAGTATTAATTTTATTGAAAATTTTGAGTTATTAGGTAATGAATCAACAACATCTACTCTGTTTATGATCAAATCTATTTTTAATTACCTAAAATTCTAATTATAAAATAATTGACTTATAGTGCATATCAAGCCAGTTTCAATTGCCTAAAACCCTAATTATAAGATAATAGATTTGATGATATCATCAGGTTAACTTTATCTTAATAGAAAAGTAAAATGTTTTGACTTTTTTTATTCAGTCAAAAAACAAACACTATGAGAATATTTGTTTTTTTTATAACTTATTATAATTTTTTTGATTGAATGAAAAAACCAAAATATTTTATTTTTACTAAATAAAAAAATAAATTATCAATTTTTTAATATTTAATAAAAATAAACACAACATAAACAAACAACTTAATACTTACTAAACACTATTTAGTTTTAAGTTCTATATAAAATTAAGTTAAAAAAAAAAATACCCACCCACCTTATTGCATTTCAAGCCAATTCAGCTATGTTAAGGCCCTCATAGTTATCATTTTTTTTTTGTTGCAATTATTTGAACTTTTTTTCCCCATTAAAATGGCTCATATAATCATAAATATAATTGCTTTTCCTACAATAAATAAATAAATAAAGAATAATAAAATTTTATTGCCTGTTATTAATTTGACTATTTGACTTCTATATAATCTTTAAAAATTATTATCTTTTTAAAATAAGTCTCATCAATAAAAACTCAATGAATTTAAGTATTTGAAAATAATATAAATTGTTATTTTTACATTTAAAAGGAAAAAAAAAAAGAAAAAAAAAAGAAAAGAAAAGAAAAGTAGGCACATCTAAATGTGTGATCTGGAACCCACATGAGAGGATAGTGGGGGGTCGAATGCCATGTGAGGATACTGCCTAGGATTCTAATCTTCCTTTCTAATCAAAATCCAATCTCACTTAACTTTCACATTCTTCTTATCACCTTAATTTCATCTTTAAAATAAAATAAAAAACAATAATTTTAATATTAATTAATATTACCAATTTTTTTATTTAAAAAAAAGCTATGTTTTTAAAGAAAATGATTTTATTATATTTAATTTTATTAAAAAAATTAAAAATATGATTAAAATGAGTTAAAATTTTATATATATTTAAATTATTTAATTTTTATATTTATTAACTTTATATATATATTTCTAATTTCTTTTTCATCATAGTGGGCTCTTGCAATTAATTTAATATATCAATTGAAAACCACCTTAGTGGGTCAGTGGATTTTGATGGAGGCAGCATGGAATTCAATACAGCTGCATTGCATCTTATCCAGTCTTTTTTTCTTTTCTTTTGGACCATGAAGAATTTTTAGCCTAAAAAATGTTTTAAAAAAAATTAAATATTAATAAAATTTAAGAAACACTTTAAAATTTTTTAAAAATTATGTTGAAAAATCACTTATAACCAATTGAGCAAATTTTAAGAAGCGTTTTTAAGGCAATTCTTTTGGACCACTTGTATTAGATTGGGTTCATCATATAACTATTTGTGGGTAGGTTTGAAGGCCCCGTTTTAAGAAGCGTTTGTTCAATTCTATGAAAAACGCTTTTAAGAAAAAAGTTTTTATTATAATCACCGTCAAACGGGCTCTTAGTAGAAATTTTAAGAAGCGCTTTTAATATTTTAAATGTACTCTTATAATATTTTATAGAGAAACACTTAATGATTTCCTTAAAATCATCACATAAAACATTTCTATTAAAAATATTTTCAACCTCGCTCTAAGCCTCAATGAAACTAATTAAAGAAAAGAAAAAGAAAAAAAAAAAAAGAAGGAAGAAGAAGAAGAAGAAAAACTACAGTAATTTAGACGCTGATAGATCGGATGGGCTCAAAGCAAAGAAAAATAAAGGGACCAATGAATGAAAAAAAGCAAGACAAGTAAATTTAAATTATACGGAAAAAAAGGACAGACAAAAAAAAAAAAGTTCAGAGTTCGTAGTAACTTGTTTGACTTCTTTTTCTCCGATTCGTTATTTTGATAGGCAAACACAAAATTTGAAAGATAAGCAGACAGAGATGAGATCATTAACTGATATGCTTGCCATGAAAAGAAAAGAAAAGAAAAGAAAAGAAAATAGGAGAGATGCATACCTTAGAGGCGAAGAAGAAGCGAAAAGAAATCGAAACTGGCGGTGAGGAGGTAGAGAGGTAGCTGCGTTTGTCTCATGGAAACGAAGAAGGAAGGAAGGAGGAAGGCTGGGTTGCCTGCCTGCTTGCTTGCTCTGTGTCTTGGCTTATTTGTTGGTTGGTTGGACGGAAAGATGGCTTTCTTGCTTTATTTATATCGCCAACAATTGGGTCAAAAGGAGTGGTCTGTGGTCCATCCATCCACTTTCCAATACCAGTGGGAATCCCTTTTTTATGTCTTCGTGTTTTCTTAATTATGTTTTTCTTGTTTTAGGTAACGCTAATCTAACATGCTTGCCAGTAATTTAAAATTTATCCGCTTAACTCTAAACTAATGATTTCTGAAGATATGATGTGAAAAAAGAAAAATAAAATTACGATTCATAAATATAGGGATGACAACATACCCTACCCATTAAAAAAAATATTAAACAGGATGGGTACCTATGCGAATTTCTTATGTTCGTCTCAGCCTGTCCCTTTTAACTTTTTTTTTTTTTTTTTAAGAAAATTATTTTTAATTTTTTAAATTACATTAAAATAAATATATTTTATAATAATTGAAATATTATAATTTTTTATTTAAAATTATTATTTTTTATTATTATATATTAAAAATACAAAAATAAAAATTAAATTCGATTAATTTTATATATAATTAGGGTGGAATGGGATAACACAATATCACCTCAAATTAAAAATAAAAAATCTTAGACCCACCTTGAATTCATTTTTTTAAATATTAAGCTCCTCCATCAGGGATGAGGTTGAATGGGTACAAAAAATTCGTCTTATTATGATCTATACATTAATAAATAAGATATGAAAGCTTTAATATTGACTTTTATACAAAATCTATCTGATAATATATTGAAACGATTATAATTAAAAAAAAAAAGTTTATAAAAATTAACGGGAATTTCTGATTTTGAAAGCAAGAAGCAGAAAATATATTTAAATGGATACTTCACATTTTACTTTTAATATAAAGCTTTTATATAATACAATGCATTATAAAAAAACAAAGGGAATTACGTTAGAGTAAAATTCTCTTGTTAATATTATTTATAAAGTTTGCCTTAGAAATCAAGTAAAACATGGCTCCCTTATTGTTTTTGTCTCGCTTTCACTTAGTTTTGGTGTGACTAATGAGGCGGTCGGCGGCCTAACACGTTAAAAAAAAAAAAAAAAAAAAAAATTTAAATGATGCCCTAAAATTGAGTGCAGCAAACCCAGACACATCACACTAATTTATTTATTATGAAAATTGGTACTTTTTTTTGGAGTGTTCCACATCAATTTTTGAAAAGCTCAAATCATAAATTTTAACTTGTCCCTATAAAAAAAAATTCTAAACATCCCAAAATATCAAAATGCATTACATTACAAAAAGTTTATAATGATGAATTTGGTAATTTGATGATTATTAGGGTTTTAATTATGTACCAAACATGAATTTATGGATTTATGATGGAGATGTTTTGAAAATTTTATGAATTTACTTTTTATGCTTGTTTTTTTATCCTTATTTTAAATTAAACTTATATCGATTATACTCAACTTGTGATTGATGTGTCAGCGGAAACTTTAATGCAAATAATGTTAGATAAAAAACACAAAAATAAGACATTCAATATAAAAGTATATACGGTTTTAACGTGGTTTGATCAACTATGCATATATCCATGGATAAAAGAAAATATTTTTATTTTATTATAAAAAAATATTATAAATGACAAAACCAGATATAACTATTGAGTTTTTAAAACATTTCATAATTCCTTATTCTTTGTATCTACACATTGAATCATAAGTCCCTCAATCCGATAGGTATTTCTCATTTTTCCTCAAATCTCTACTAATTTTATATAGTCTCTACAAACATATATTGTGATATGAGACCTATAATATTTATCGAGATATTTCTAATAAGTTTTCTTATAGTAAAAAGAAAATATAATATTATATATATACTAATTAGGAATTTAAGATACTTTATAACAAACATAATTTTATTAATTAATAAAATTTAAGTGTCTTTTTGAAATATATTTTTTATTTTTTTGTTTTTAAAAATAAAAGATAGAAACTCTTATATAAAAAGTATTTATTTACATTATACCTTTAAAAATTACTTTGAAAAAGTTTAAAATTTGTGGTGATAAAATTTTTTAATATCTAAAATTTTTAAACAATTTTTTAAAAAATTATTACTATTTTTAATTTTAAAAATATAAATTATGAAGCATATTAAAACATATAATATTAATTTAATTTAATTTTAAATTAATAATTAATATAAAGTTTTAAAAGTAAATTTGGCTTTATTTTGAGTAAAAAAAATAATCCAACACCCATTTCAATTGAACAAAACAAAGAAAAGCTAAAAATGATATGATAAATAAAATAATAAAAAACACCACCTTGATTGGCAACCATTTCAATTGCAAGTGAGAAAACAAACCCCCAACACTCATTATGTTGCTTTGACATCAATTATTATTATTTTTTTAATTTTGGATTATATTCGCAATTATTCCATCCTCCACTATTTGCCAGGAATTGTCAATTCCATTCACTTTCATTACTATACACCCGCCTTTTCCAGTCATATCATATACTAATAGAAAGCACTTAGTCTGTCTATTTATTTTTTGAGTGTGCAGAGAAGGAAATTTCATTTTGTCCATTTCCGGAAAGCACAATCAACCTATGTACACCTCTATACAAATACAATCAAAGTGGTCCTAAGCTGGTTGTCACATGACACTAGCCACTTGCCGTTTGCCAGTTGTGGTTAAACCCGGCCTCTCATGCCAGGGGCACCATATCATGAATCACGATTTTCTTTTCTTTTCTTTTCTTTTCTTTTCTTTTCTTTCCCTTCCCTTATGGTAACCAAAAGAGATGGTTGAAGATTCTTGAAAGGCAGCAACATGTTCCAACCAACCTATGTTGTGTCTTGATTACAACCATTCTTTCTTTCTTTCTTTTTTTGCATAAAGTAAGGGGCTTTTTCTTCAGAACCATGAGTGGTAAAGTTGTTCATTGGGAAACTCTCTCTTTTTGGAAAACATTTCTATCTGATCTTCCTTCCTTTCCTTCTCCTTGTCCTTTTCCTCACCCAAAAAGGTGAAAAATGAGATTAGGGTTAGGAATGAGTCAACGTTTGGAGATTGAGAAAGAGCATAATTTCATCATTTTAAAAATAAATTTTATTTTTAAAAATTGTATATAAAGTGTTGGATAAACGCTGGAGCAGTTCCAACCGCTGTATTTACCTGTAGCTTTCCGATTGAGTCAACAACAATCTTGAATCATCAATGAAGAGTAAGTTGTTTAAAAATTTAAAAAATATTGAAACAAAATATCAGCATAGGAGACTCGTTGTCCTAGCATTTTCATAAATGAGATTAATTAAAATTTATGAATAGTCACCTACATTTGCCTGTGCTTTCAATAAATACCAATAATTTTTATACGTAAAAACCCAAGTAAATAAATTAAATTCTTTTAATTTATAAATAATTATATAATAAAAATAATAACAAAATAACTTTGATCCAAAATATATTTAATAAAATAAAACTTAAATTTTTTTTTTAAAAAAAATTGATTTTTATTTCTCAATGTAGTCATTTAGTTTTTTTTTATGCCATCCAAGATGGAGAAAAAATGAAGAGAAATGGGACCCACATAATAATAATAATTTACATTATGCTTAGAAACTTAGATTAATTTTATTAATCATGTAAACGTTACGTGTCAAGATTATAAGTGTGCTACATTAAATAATAAAATTTAAAATAAACCACCCACCTAAACAAATAAATTGGGTGACAACAATCCTCTATTTCAATGCCACCTGCACATGCCAAGCATAAATTCCAAACCATTAGAATCTTTATTTTTCTTTTGCCTCTTAAATTAAACCAAAGTCAAAATTAATTAATTAATAGGCGAATAAGACAATAATTCATCGTCTAATGTCTTAAAATTATACGTAGGTCTCACATGAAAGCTACCATTTGTCTTCATTTAAACGTAACGCATGAATTATTAATGTTTCTAGTTTTTTTGGGCAGGTAAGCCATAATGCAACATTGGGACAAGTGTCATACATAGTCGATTTTATTTTATTTTTAATTTCATTTTTCTAAGTAGGTTTGATTTGATTGGAGAATATTTGGAATAATAAAATGTCCGATATGATAGTGATTTATTTAAAAATTAATCGTGGTAGGTTCATGCATGGGATTCTAAAAAATTGATTAATTAATATGATTTAGAAAATAAAAAATTGATGGGGTGACGGACCAATACCATGATGTTGAACTTTATATATACAAGGCATGTGACATTGGTCAATTGGACAATTATTGTTAATGGGCTTTCTGTTGAAATCCAAATTAAATCGAAATTAGTTCAATAATTCATAATATTCTTTTTTTTTTCTTGGAATAAAACAGAAAATTATGATTAATTGGAAATGGGCTTTTGTTTGGTTGTGTGATTCGACATGAATTAATGTTAATTTAATTTAATTTATTTATTTATTTGTGTTGTCCTTATCTTCTTCATGGGATGACATTTTTGTAGGGCTACCACCTAGAAGGTTAGAGGAAGAGGGGGCAAAAGCAATGGGGTGATACACGTGATGTGGGGGCGCAACGAAATGGCTTTGGAATGTGCTTGAGATGTATCCATTGCTTTCTTGAGCCCTACTTTTGAAATGGTTTTCCCTTTTTAGAAAATTTATAAATATAAATATTTTTGTTTAATGAAAAAAAAAAATCCAAGGAATTGATTAATTTTCGTATTTTAATTAAATGATAATTCTCCTCATCTAGCCTTGGGTTGGGCTTGGTCATTACTTCTAGGCCCAAGCAAGATGCAACTTTTGGGCATTATCAATTAATGTTTTTTTAGAAATATTCTTATGTGTAAGTGATTTGAAAAAATATTAAAATATTAGAGTATGACCCATGATTTGATAGTTTTTTTGTCACTTGTATAACTGCATACATATAATTAAGTTGTCTTCTAAGTACATGTCACTACTCATTGACTCATCGGAGTAGATAACACTCAAGAAGATTATCAACTTATAATATTAATTTACTATGTCGAACATACGTATTATCCATGATATTTGGAGTTTTGGAGCCCTCGTGGCCTTGACTCAACTCATATTTTAATAATAATAATAATAATCTATATTTATACGTATTAAAAGTATGTTGAGTTTATAAAATATTTTTTTTCTCAAAAATACCCCTATAAAGAATTTGATTTCCTTTTATCACGTGGAATATGTCTTTTTCGATCTATTATTTTGCATTCATTTTTCTTATTATTTTCCAAGACCTTTCATGTTTTTCCCCTTTTATCTAAAAAAATTAATTTCTTGTCATAATATAAAATATGTCTTTTCAGATATTACCTTTATTCTTCTTTGGCTTTTTGTTCTCTCACCGTATATTTGTTTTCCATGTGTCTTCCTTTTTGTGGCTTCTCATTCTTCTACTATTGTGATCATTGCCTGGTCTTCGGTGTCATAATAGAATCTTTTTCTTTGTTTTTTTCCTCCTCCTTTATAATATCCCCATCTACTTTTTGCTTTTTTTTTTTTTTAAATACGTTAGCTTGATCAAATCCTTTTAATGTCATTTTTCTAATCTTTAATCTTTTTATATTTATTGATTTTAATTATTTATGAATATTTTTAAACATAAAATAATAATATATAATAGATAATTAATGAAAATCAATTTAATATAAAAATAAATACATAATGAATAAATTTAGAGATTTAGAATATAAAATTTTCTATATTCCTACTAAATAAAACATTTATTTATTTCATAAATTTTATTATATTGTCATATTATTTTATTAGTTACCTTTTTAATTTTAAATTTTCATATAAAAATCATAGTTGAAGAATATAGTTTTAACTTTTTGCTTATGAATTTAGCTTGACATAAATCATAGTTG
The DNA here is from genome assembly GCF_030704535.1 of Vitis vinifera. Lineage (NCBI taxonomy): Eukaryota > Viridiplantae > Streptophyta > Magnoliopsida > Vitales > Vitaceae > Vitis > Vitis vinifera. The sequence continues at coordinate 22,968,727 of NC_081822.1, read as the reverse complement.
AGATTTAGGACATAAATTTTTTTCTTAGTTAAAATATTTAATATTTGTAATTAAAGAAGACAAAAATTCGTTTGTGGTTATAATATTTTGCTTTATTAAAATTTTTAATTTTCATAAAAAATTGTATTTAATCATTTATATTAGTGTGAACCCCGCATTTCGGCTCATGCATTTCCCACTCGATGGCGAGCTCGATTTTTATTTTGAAAAATTGATTTATTTATTGATTGAAAAAATTGACTTGGAGTCGCCACTTATTTTTGTTTTATTTTTAAAGGGTAAACAAAAGAATAAAGAAAACCCTAAATATGACTCCTTATTTGGGAAAGGTGATCTGAGAAAAATCGGATCGGGTTCGGGGGTCAGGTTACTTATCGGGAAGGTAAGGTAACAAAAATAACTGAATGAATAGGAAATGCAAAGAATATACCTGAGTGATGAACCAATTTACTTCAATGAAAACAAATGTTAGCAATTAAACACAGAATAAATGTGTGTGTATCATAGATTAGTGTAGATCAATCACATATAGCAATTAAATCAATCATAAAATCACGTATGTGGGACCCCCACCAAAACACGATCTATTTTGCACTAATTAGTCTCATAAATTCCATTATTCTGAAATTATGAAAATTACATTCATGCTTATGTAAAATCAAGAGGAATAAAAGATTATTTGAAACCCGAATGGAATTAAAAACAGTTAGAGAGAAAACTGGATTTTTGAAATTTATTTTAAAATTGGAGTCTTGGGAATTAAATTTAATAATTGGAATTTTGGAAATTAAATTTGAAAGAAATTGAAAATCTTAAAATTATTTGAGAAGTAAAAATTGTGAAAATTAAATTTAAGAATTTGAGTTTTAGAAATTAAATTTAAAAGAAATTTGAATTTTGGAAATAATGAGAATTTGAATTTTGAAAATTAAATTTAAGAATTGGAGTTTCAAAAATTAAATTTGAAATAAATTGGAATTTTAAAAATTATGTGAGAATTGTAATTCTGAAAATTAAATTTAAAATTTTGAGTTTTGGAAATTAAATTTGAAAGAAATTGGGATTTTAAAAGTTATTTGAGAGTTTGGAATTTTTAAAATTTAAATTTAAGAAATGGAGTTTTAAAAATTAATTTTTGAAAGAAATTGGAGTCTTGGAAATTGAATTTAAGAATGAGAATTTTGGAAGTTATTTAAATGTTGAATTTTTAAAAATAAACAAATAAATAGGTGAGTAAAATGATAATGATTAAATAAATTGATATGAAAATTGAAATTTCGGAAATTGGAATTTAGATTTAAAAATCGGAATTTTGAAGAATTATTTAAAAAAATTGAATTTCAAAAAATAAGTAAGTAGATAAATAAACGAAGTAATAATGATGAAAATAATAATGATTAAATAAATAAACGTGAAGCTTGGAAATTTTGAAATGAGAAATTAAATTTAGAAACCGAGATTTTCAAGAATTTGTTAATGGATAAAATTTTAAAAATAATCAATTAAATAAATAAACAAAGTAATAATAATAACGAAAAATTATAATTAAATATATGAACATGAATAGTTGAATTTTTTTTTTAAGTTGGAAATTAAATTCGAAAAAAAACTAAATTTTGAAGGAAATTATTTTTGGCATGGAATTTTTATATATATGCTTAAAATATATATATATATATATATATATACTTGGGAGGATGACAGGTAGGGTGCCATGCATAGCCCAAACATGCCAACCTATGCTTTATGTATGCCATCAAATGCAAATCATGCTGGTGGGACCCATTCCAAAATTCATTTCTCCATAAAGTTCTCTGCCAACATCTTTTCAAGCACCAACATTGTTTCATCAAACTTCCCAGCCACTACTGGCATAATAAAGAGCCCCATCCGCAGTCACCACCGGCACTTAGAAACGGGAAAGTGCAAACCTGAACATATAATCTGGCTCGTCCACCTCCAAAGACTCGACACAAACGTCCATTTCCGACATTACTCCATCGTCATCACGAAATAGAGCCATTAACAGGGGAAAAGAAATAAAAAGAAAACAATTAAATAAAATAAAAAAATAAAATTCAGACACCCCCCTTCTCTGTTCCCCCTAGATTTCTTTTTTTTATTTCCCCCCTCCACCCAGCTGCTCCCGTCCTCTCCCGTCCACTCTCACTCACTTTTCTAAAGAAAAAGAAGCAATCTCTTGCTCCTTGGGGCCCCCAGCCAACCGGGTCTACAATTAGTTTTCTTAATTTTATTAAAAATTAATTGTTTTGTATACTAACATTGTACATCAATCAACACAAGTATTAGAAAAAAAAGTATTACCCTTTGATATAAAAGGCATCATTTTTTATGAAAAAAATTAACACTAAAGCGTATTAAAGTAACACGCTTTCATGGTACTTTTAACACACTTTAGTGTTACTTTTTTTCATAAAAAAAGTGGTACATTCTTTTCCAAAAATTATGTTTGTCAATGTGCAACTTTAATATGCAAAAATTTTAATTTTTAATAAATTTAAGAGAAAATTAATATAAATGATTAAATACAATTTTTATGAAAAATATATTTTATTTTTATTTTATATGAATAAAAAATTAAAATTTATTATACTATTATTTTAAAATAAAAACTTTCAAAATATAGTGTGAAACCATTTATTACATATTATTATAATATTTATTTAAATTAAAATTTTCAGTTTATAGTGTGAAAACATTTATTACATGAAAATTATGTTTTTGAAGATATGCTATTTAAAAAATAAGAGAATAAACTCAATATTTTAAAACATCACTTCGTGTCAAGGTGATACCTCCATTCTGACCAAATAGACTCTCCCTAACACGCCAATTTTTCGATAAAAACGAGTTATAGGTCAAGAGTTAAGACTAAAGACTTTAGTTTTAAAACCTGATTTTACACCAAAAACTTTTTAAATAACTCAATCATTTCATTTATTTATTTTTATTTTCTTTATTTTATTTTTAAATTTGATGGAAACATTATATATATGAATAATCTATGTATATTGCATATATTAACTAGTAAAAGAAAACTGAAATATGATTCAAGTAATTTTCATTTCCCTACTTTATCTTTTTACTCATTTTACTCTCTAAGGGTAAGAAAAAAAGACACAAATAAAATGAATTCGAAATAAAATGAGAACAAAATTTAACAAAAATTTCTTACTTCTTATTTTTGATCGTAGAAATTTACAAAGCTGAAGATATAACTGACACTCCGATCTCTCACTCCTAACTTGCTTCCAACTTACTTCTTTTTTCTCACTTTACAACTTATTTATAGACATAACATTTACAATATGACAAACGGAATTTAATTTGAGTTGTTGGCAATTGATAGATGGCAAAAAAAAAAAAAAAAAAAAAAAAAAAATTTACAAAGTCTTCAGAGGTTTCGTTAACAATAAATACAAAGATGGTAAAGACTTATGACATTTGACTTTTCTTTCTTCTTTTACCATCCATCTGGTGGCTTCTTCTTTATCACATGTAGTATACGTAGTTTTATTGATTTTGAACTTCTACTGCTACATTAAATTCTTGTAGTTGGAGACGCATTTATTGCTTCAATGTCGTCATTGTTGACATCAATGTTCCATTGCATTTTACAGATTATAATAACTTTCATTGTCAAGGTTTTCCCAAAATAATGCGTCATCGCTGAGGTAAGAAGATGGTTCTGGTATTTTTACACTAAGTTCGGTTATAAAATCTTGTTCTTTAGGAGTAATAAGAGGTTTTTGAACAATAATGTGTTCTAAAGGTTTGTTTCTCCATATGGACATAGTTTTTGTTTCTTCAATGAGATGAAATAATTTAGTTCGGGTTGGTCTAAGATCATAGGGCTCTAAAACGAGTAAAAAATTCTGAAAATTCATTTGGACGAGTCATTTCCTATTCTAGTTTTTGTTGAGGAATCAGTGGTTCTTTATTATGTTTTATATAAACATGGTGATAGATTGACACTATTGATCCATCGATTTGAAATAAAGGTGGAATGGTTTCAAAAGAAATGTTTATCTATTTTTTGGTTTTGAAAAGATAAGTTAAAATATCTTTTAATTTTTCTAGGAAATTTTTAGGGATTTGAGATACATGGTTCATAAAAATATTTTTTAAAATTCCATGATCCATGAACTAGGGTACTAAATAAAAAATTTCTTTATTTACAACAGACATACTCACATAAGCTAAATATTTAACAAAGAAAAATTTAGGGTCATGATATGCCATATACTTTGTTTTTATCTTGACATTTTTGGTTCTAAAATGTTTATACAAAAGTTGTTGATTTTTAAACACTTTGTTATATTGGGTTTGTAGAAAGAAGGTTTCAACTAAAGAGTAGTTATCAGCTCCAATTAGGTTTTTAACAACAAGTTTTTCATATTGTTAAGACATAAGAGCTGATTTCTTAATTAAACTAAGCATTTCAGGTTGACTATTCGAAAACTGGTTTGACTAGTTGACACTGTACTAGTTTTCAAATTCTTTATCAGTCTTTCTTGATTTTCTTGGATTTTGAGGTTTTGAAATTTTTGAGTTTCTAAAGCAATCAATTGGTTTTGAGGGTTTTGTAAATGTTGAGCTAAGGTTGACACGGTTTTTCCATAAGAATATTCTAAATTTTGGTTTGAAAAACTTTGTGGTTTTAAAGACCAAAAGTTATCTACAATAACTTATGTTCTTCAAAAAGGTTTTGAGAATATAAAGAGTTAAACCTCAAATTTGGATTCAACACTTTGTTAAGACATGGTTCCAAATTGAAAGGTTCTAACTTTAGTGGGTTTTCTTTGAGCCATGTTCATGTAAAATAAAATCAATCGTTAGCATTATCAACATTATTAATTATTTGTCTACTTAACCAATCTACTAATATATTATATTTTCCTTTAATATGTTCAAATTTAGGTTTGAAACCAATTAAAGAGGTTTAAAACTTTATCCATCTTTTGGTGGACAATTTTGAAGAATTTTTATTTTCGAAGAATTTTTTAATGTTCTCACAATCGGTTCTTAAAGTAAATTGTTCTTGGTTTAAAAATAATTGAAAATTTTCTAAGACTAATATTATTGCTTCAATTTCTAAATCTGTAGAACTTAGGTTCTTTTGATAATCATTAAAAGTTCCACTACAATATTTACAAAGTTTTTTGTTCTCCTATATTAGTGACTACTAAAAGTATACCTTCACATTCTATTTAGCTAGCATCGGTTTGAACTATTTTGTATTCACTTTCTAAGGGTAAATGTAAGGTTGGGAGATGCTTTACAAGTTCTTTTATTTTTTTTACAAGTTTAATATCTTCTTGGTTAAAATATCTTTGTCCTATGTCTTTTGTTTTACTATAAAGGGGTTCAGCTAATCTACTAAGGTTTTTAATATATAGTCTAGCATAGTTTAATAATCCTAAAAACCTTTGAAGGGTTTTTAAATCTTCGAATTTATCTGGAAAATTATTTATTTTTTGTACTATATGATCTTGCAATTTTATTTGTCCATCTTCCTATTCTAATCCTAAATATTCTATTTGGGTTTTAAATAATTTCAGTTTCTTTTTACTTACTATTAATCCATGGCTAATTAATTTTTCAAAAATAAATTCTAAATGCTTTTTATGTTCCTGAAGAGAATGCGAAAAAACAAGAATATCATCAATATATATAAGAACAAAAGAGTATTTACCAAAAACATTATCCATCATCTATTGGAGTATTTGAGGAACATTTTTTTAGTCCAAATGACATTACATTCCATTCATATAATTCATAGGGGCATGAAAACATTGTCCATGGTTTATTATCTTCTTCTAATCTAATTTGCCAAAATCCACTTTTACAATCTAGCTGAGAAAAGTATTTACATCATTGAATAAAATTAATTAAAGAATCCTTGTTTGGAATTTTATAGGCTTCATCATATGTGTTATCATTTAATCTTTTATAATTAATAACCATCATAGTTTTTTTTTCTTCATTATGGTTCCTTACTAAAAAGGCTAAAGATCTATGGGGACTGAAACTTGATTTAATGAGGTTATTCTGCAACAGTTCTTCTATTTGAATTTTGAATTCCTTTGTATCTATAAGGTTACATGCTATATCTGCCGTTTTTATTGTTAAGTCCGAGTCTTTAATTGGTATTTTACAAGTTGTTTTATTTTTATTCTAATGTTTTTGGGGATCTTTTCCTATAATTCCTATTTTTTCTGCTTTTAATATAAGGTTTTTTTAAAAATCTATTTGCATTTCTTAATTGTTCTGAATAATCATTAATTATGATATCCTTTTGTGCTTCTATTTTGTTAATTTGATGAGATATTACATTATGATTTTTATTTGACGCATTTTCCATGTTTGTATAAACAATTGTTGTGGTTTTAGGATGAAAACTGATTTGGTTATTTTGTATTGTTATCCCTCCTTGTAAAGAATGTACAAAATTTAAACCTAAAATGAAAGGCTATAAACTTATAGTAGGTACAAGATACGTTTGAGGTAACACTAAGGTTATGTTGTTAATTATGACTGGTACATTTGAAATATACTTGGTTAATATTAGTTTTTGTTGATTATATTGGACTAATTCTATTGGTTGAACTAATGTTTACTGGTCTTCCTGAGGTAATAAAGTTTCAAATAAAAGGTTTTTATTGGCTATAGTTTCCCTAATTAATTACTAAACACTAATTGCTTTGATTTTCTTAAAGCCTAACCTATTAACAAATCTCAAGTGTCCAAATAACCTAATTAATCACATGTTCACTAATCTATTTTTCAATTAAACCAAATTAAACAAGATTTATGTTGATCTTACCATTAATAAAATACTTAAGCTAAAATACTTTAATCCCTAATTAATTGTGATTTTTAACTAAAACATGTTTATAGCTAATTACACTCAACTTTTACACAAATTTTATTGTTAATTTGTTTCAGCATACCATTAGGAATAAAAATAAACTGAAATTACTAAATTAAACAACTTGCTTACCTTAAATCTACACTTTCTCTCTCTAAACCAAGTTGTTGCAGCTAAAATGGTGCAAAACAAGCTGTAGGCCCTTATATAGGACTCTCCATGCAGCCAAGTAGGAGGTGGTAGCCATGTGGCCTACTACCAGCCCACCCAAGTAGGAGCTGGCATGCCATTTGGCTTCCACTAACTCCAACTTCCCAATTTTGCACTTTAGTCCTTCAAGTTATCAAAAATAAAACCCTTAATTGCCCATTAGTTCTTTAGGTTTTCAAATCTATAATCAACCCCTAAAAATCTAATAAGCATGGTTAAGTCATTAACTAATCTTAATTAACCTTAATCAAACTTTAATTCATAATTAAACAGGATTAACACTAAACTAGTTTTAACATCTAATTAAGCACGTTTAAAGTTAAGTACTAAGATAATCATTATTGCCTATTTAATTCATTAGTGCTAGGTATTATAGTTACTGTCACCTTTACCGTCACTATTATCGATACCGTTATCGTTACCGTCACTGTTACCATCATCGTTATCGTAACTATTATTGTCATTGTTACCGTCATCGTTATCGTATCCGTTACCATCATTATTATCGTCATCGTTATTGTCACCGTTACAGTCAGTGTTACCGTACGCATTACAGTCACTGTCACCATCATCGTTACCGTTACAATTACGGTCACCATCAACGTTACCAACACTGTCATCATTATCGTCACCGTTACTATTGTCATTACCGTTATCGTTGTCATTACCGTTACCGTTATCGTTACTGCTATCGATACCGTTATCGTTACTGTTACCGATACTGTTACTATTACTGTCACCATTACCGTTACCATCACTGTCACCGTTACCGATACTATCAACGTTATTGTCACCGTCACCATCACCGTTACTGATACTGATACAGTCAATGTTACCGTCACTGTTACAATCAACGTTACCGTTATCATTACCATCACCGCTACCATTACCATTACTGTTACTGTAACCGTTATAGTTACCATTGCCATTATCGTTATTGTTACGGTTATCGTCATCGTTACCGTTATCGTCACTGTTACCATTACCATAACCGTCCGCGACACCGTTTCCATCACCATCATCGTTAACCTTACCGTTATCATTACGGTCATTGTCACCGTTACTGTTACTTTGACTGTTATCATCATCGTAATGAGAAGTTACATTATGATTTTTATTTGACGCATTTTCCATGTTTGTATAAACAATTGTTGTGGTTTTAGAATGAAAACCGATTTGATTATTTTGTATTGTTATCCCTCATTGTAAAGAATGTACAAAATTTAAACTTAAAATGAAAGGATATAAACTTATAGTAGGTACAAGATAAGTTTGAGGTAACACTAAGGTTATGTTGTTAATTATGATTGGTACATTTGAAATATACTTGGTTAATATTAGTTTTTGTTGATTATATTGGACTAATTCTATTGGTTGAACTAATGTTTACTGGTCCTCCTGAGGTAATAAAGTTTCAAATAAAAGGTTTTTATTGGCTATAGTATTCCCTAATTAATTACTAAACACTAATTGCTTTGATTTTCTTAAAGCCTAACCTATTAACAAATCTCAAGTGTCCAAATAACCTAATTAATCACATGTTCACTAATCTATTTTTCAATTAAACCAAATTAAACAAGATTTATGTTGATCTTACCATTAATAAAATACTTAAGCTAAAATACTTTAATCCCTAATTAATTGTGATTTTTAACTAAAACATGTTTATAGCTAATTACACTCAACTTTTACACAAATTTTATTGTTAATTTGTTTCAGCATACCATTAGGAATAAAAATAAACTGAAATTACTAAATTAAACAACTTGCTTACCTTAAATCTACACTTTCTCTCTCTAAACCAAGTTGTTGCAGCTAAAATGGTGTAAAACAAGCTGTAGGCCCTTATATAGGGCTCTCCATGCAGCCAAGTAGGAGGTGGCAGCCATGTGGCCTGCTACCAGCCCACCCAAGTAGGAGCTGGCATGCCATTTGGCTTCCACTAACTCCAACTTCCCAATTTTGCACTTTAGTCCTTCAAGTTATCAAAAATAAAACCCTTAATTGCCCATTAGTTCTTTAGGTTTTCAAAACTATAATCAACCCCTAAAAATCTAATAAGCATGGTTAAGTCATTAACTAATCTTAATTAACCTTAATCAAACTTTAATTCATAATTAAACAGGATTAACACTAAACTAGTTTTAACATTTAATTAAGCACGTTTAAAGTTAAGTACTAAGATAATCATTATTGCCTATTTAATTCATTAGTGCTAGGTATTATAGTTACTGTCACCTTTACCGTCACTATTATCGATATCGTTACCATCACCGTTACCATTATCGTTATCGTAACTGTTATTGTCATTGTTATCGTCATCGTTATCGTATCCGTAACCATCATCATTATCGTCATTGTTATTGTCACCGTTACCGTCAGTGTTACAGTACGCATTACAGTCACCGTCACCATCATCGGTACCGTTACAATTACCGTCACCATCACCATCACCGTTACCGTCACTATCATCGTTACTATTGTCATTACCGTTACCGTTACCGTTACTGCTATCGATACCGTTACCATTACTGTTACCCATACCGTTACCGTTACTGTCACCATTACCGTTACCATTACCATCACCGTTACTGATACTATCAACATTATTGTCACCATCACCATCATCGTTACTGATACTGATACAGTCAATGTTACCGTCGCTGTTACAATCAACGTCACTGTTATCATTACCATCACCGCTACCATTACCATTACTGTAACCGTTATAGTTACCATTGCCATTATCGTTATTGTTACGGTTACCGTCATCATTACCGTTATCGTCACCGTTACCATTACCGTAACCGTCCGCGACACCGTTTCCATCACCATCATCGTTAACCTTACCATTATAATTATGGTCATTGTCACCGTTACTGTTACTTTGACTGTTATCATTATCGTAATGAGAGGTTACATTATGATTTTTATTTGACGCATTTTCCATGTTTGTATAAACAATTGTTGTGGTTTTAGGATGAAAACTGATTTGGTTATTTTGTATTGTTATCCCTCATTTTAAAGAATGTACAAAATTTAAACTTAAAATGAAAGGATATAAACTTATAGTAGGTACAAGATAAGTTTGAAGTAACACTAAGGTTATGTTGTTAATTATGATTGATACATTTGAAATATACTTGGTTAATATTAGTTTTTGTTGATTATATTGGACTAATTCTACTGGTTGAACTAATGTTTGTTGGTCTTCCTGAGGTACTAAAGTTCCAAATAAAAGGTTTTTATTGGTTTAAGGATTGTTCCCAATTTTTTATGGTTTTCTTAAGGTCTTGTGTATTGTCTATATCTAATATTGTTCCATATTCATATATTGGTTGTAAAAAGCTAGAAGGTTCTATTTTAGTTTTCCATTGAGGTCCTTTTGGCTTATTGTACGACTTACTATATCTTATTATTTCAATTTTTACATTTACAAATTCTTTTTCTTCATTTATTGTATTTATTGATTAATTTGAGACTATTTTTAAGTTTTCTTTAGCTTTTGGTTGAATAGTAAATTGATTTATTGTTTCTATATCTATAAGTTTTTTTTTTTTTTATCAAATTGGTTTTATAAAGTTGTTCTATTATTTGCTCATCTGTATAGTTTTTGCACATTATATCAACAAAGTTTTCTTGATCTGCATGTTCTTCTAGTAATGTTGGGTTACTGAATCCTTCTAACATTATATTGATTAGTTCTGAATTTTTGTATAGGTTTTCTAATGTTTCGATGTTTATTAAAATATCTTCTTTTATAACATTTATAGATTCCATTTCACCATCTGACTCTACCTCTATATTTATAGTTATATAGTTTCCAAAGGCTATACTTACACTTCCATCTTGATTTTCATATAAACTACTAGATGTTGGATATTTTATTACTAGTTTATTTATTTGGGGTAATTCCCACTCTCGTCATAACAAATAGTCTATATTTACGAGTTTTGCTTCTATCATATTTACAGTCTTATTTCCAATGGTTTTTACTATATCATCAAATTCCATCATACATTTTAAGCTTAGAGCATTATTGGTTTTTCCTATAAATCCTATAGCTATGCTAAGGTTCTTACTTCCTAATTCCATATCATAACCTTTAGTATTTATAATTATTTTTATTTCTTCCTTGAATTCCTTAAGATCTATTTAAAATTGAGGTATACAACCAATGATTGCGTTGTTTTGGTTCATATTAACTTCTGCGCTAGCTAAAAGAGCTCGTTCTACTGTATTGTTTCTAATATCTAAAAGGTTAATATTTATAAGTGCTCAAATTTCTTTACGATGAAGTCATATTATTCCTATTAAAATTATCCCTAAATGCATATATTTATCGGTTTTGGTTTTTAATAGTTTATGTTTTGTTTTTGGAGATACTAAGTCTAAATATACAATATTTCCTATTGAAATTATAGTATGTTAGTTTAAAAATCTAGTTATTTTAAGATTTGAAACTAATTGTTTTTTGTAAGGTGTTACTTCCTTTACTGCATTTTTTAATTTTTCTTCAATCAATTCTTTTACATTATCTTTAGGGTTTATAGCTTCTACTATTTCCATGGTTTTATTGCTAAATTTTTTGGTTCAAAAGGATTTATTTTTCGTTCTATTCTAATTACTGGTTTTTCTCCTAAACTAAAGTTTTAAAATTATTTTAAAAGATGATTTAATTTTTATTCTTCCAATGATTTTGTATTTCTTTGTTCTAAAAGTTTATCTACCTTTTGGTTAAATTTTTCTAATGTTTCTTTTAAATTTTGTTGTTCTAACTTTATTTGTTCTATTTTTTTCACAAACAAAATTTTCATCTCTAACTAATTGTTCTTTAATATAATTTAGGTTATTTCTTGGCAGATTATGGTTCTTAAAGTCTTCTAACTTCTTTTCTAATTCCTAAGACTATATTTAGTTTTTCTAAGGATTTTCTGTCTTTTTTGGATTTTTTCTAAACAATTGATATTATTTTGGTTTTCTTCTTGAATTTGTTCCTTATGTTCTTGTAATACTACGTTTGTTATTTTTAACTGTGTTTCTACTACAAATTTTAGTTGTTTTACCTCTTGGGTTTGTAGATGAGGGGTTCATTAGTTTTTAATATTTTCTAATTAGATGAACTAGCATATAAATTATCGATATAATATTTTATTATTTCTCTTTTAATTGGGGTTTCTGTAGCAAAAAGTTCGTCAAAGGCTTATATAGCTATTTCGTACTTGTTCAAATATTTACGAGAAGTTAGGTTTTTGATATCTATGGTTAAATATTTTACAGTAGTCCTTAAATTATGTAATGTATCATAAGTTTCTCTAAATTCTTTCCGTTGAGCATACAATCTATTATTAAGTTATTTTACACGATCATAATCTAAATTATATATACCAGGAAGATAAGGAATAAAAGACATCAATTCATATCAAACTAAATGAACATGCAGACTAAATAAATAAATAGAGCAAATATAATCAGACTTTTAATGGGGTAAGATAAAATTTGATACTGTGAAAATTAATTTGAATCAACAGTTACTTTTCCTAATTAATATACTAACAATATACATAAAGCTTTGATACTAACTTTTCCCATCAATTTTATTTACATAGATATAAATAATTATTCACAATCAAGGCTATGGCAAGAACCTGAAATTTTTTTATTCAAAATCAAAGTTTTAAAACCAAAACTAGTGTGAATGCTTTTATTATACTATTATGTTAAAATAAAAACTTTCAAAATACAACGTGAAACTATTTATTAGATATTATTATAATATTTATTTAAATTAAAACTTTCAGTTTATAGTGTGAAAACATTTATTACATGAAAGTTATGTTTTTGAAGATCAACTATTTCAAAAATTCAGAGAATAAACTCAAGATTTTAAAACATCACTTTGTGTCAAGGTGATACCCCTTTCTAACCGGATAGAGTCTTCTAGGTCAAGGGTTAAGACTAAAGACTCTAGTTTTAAAACTTGATTTTACACCAAAAACTTTCTAAATAACCCGATCATTTTATTTATTTATTTATATATTTTTTAATTTGATGGAAAAATTATTCTATGCTATATTAAAATTTGGTTCAATTTGTAAAACATTCTTTCCCGAAAACATCCTATTAAGAATTTGATTCCCTGTTGTTATGTGGAAGATGGTTTTTCAGATATTACCTCTACATTATATTGCATTGACTTTTCTTATCTTCAAAGTCTTTCCATGTCTCCCCTTTTTTTTTATGTAAAAAAAATTAATTTTCTATCATAATGTAAAAGATGTCTTTTCATATATTACCTTTCCATCATAATGTTCGTTTTTCTTCTTTGGCTTTTTGTTCTCACACTATATAGTTGTTTTCCATGTCTCTTCCTTTTTATGGCTTTTCATTCTCCTACTATTGTGGCTATCACTTTCTTACTCTTCCTTTTTGTGTAGAAAAATCTATTTTATCCCTACAAGTAATGGTGGTTTTCATTATCCAATCCTCACTCCCTCCATTTTCACTTTTAGTAATGCTAAGAACTTACAACCTCAAGTGTTTCTTTTGGAATATCTTTTAAGCCTGTTGGATGCTTAAAAAATAAGGGAAAATAAGGAAAACCAAAAATTTTCATTATTGTATGTTTTTTTGTTTGATTTGTTCCTTATGTTAGGAACAAAAGGATTTAAAGTTTTGGTTATTTTCTAATAGTTTCTAAACAACTAATCTATGATTTGAATGTTGATAGGTCTCAAATGGAGCTGAAACATTTAATGCTCAAATTATTTTGATTTGATGCAAAACATATTATTATTTCTTTTTCTTCAATTTTATCACATTCTTTTTATTGGTCACTTTTTGCTTAATTACTTTTATTTCAACCCCTTTCTCAAAATCTTTTGTACAAATTTTTATTGAATGACAAATTTTTGCATGGACTAGAAAAAGTGGGTTAGATTCTTTCATTCCTATGTTAGGTTTGCTTTTTTTATACTTAATTGAACTAGAAAACATATGGTGTAAGAGGGGAAAACAACGGAATCCTTTTAGCTCTTAAGATTTTGCTTAAAGTACAAATGAGTGATTATTATTATTTATTTATTGTTTAAATTGTAACTCATTTAATAATGTTTGATGCCATGATATGGGCTATATATGGAGGAGTTGTTTCATGCTTTTATATGGTCTAATAGTTAAACACTTGCGGGTGCACGTGGGTCAGTGATGTTGGTTTCACAATTTAATCTCTTATTCAAATACTATTTATATATATTTTTTTTATAGTTATATCTTTTATATTTTTATTATTCATTATAAAAATAAATATTAAATTCATAAAATATCAATAATTTAATATTTTAAAAAACTTTTATTTAATTTATTATATTGGATAAAAGTTGAAACTCACATGAATTTATTTTTATTTTTCATAGTAATTTACAATTTTTGTCTCATTGTTAATTCAAATAATTTTTTCTAACTCAAAATTATTTTAGTAACTTTATCAAATACGAAGAATATCATTTAGGTGGTGTTTGTTTTTTGGCTGAATAAAAAAAGCCAAAATATTTGACTTTTTCTATTCAGTTAAAAGTAACTCATTGACATCAACTAACATAATTAAACTAAACTTAATGATAATAAGTTCACTTTAATTATATTAGTGAATATCAATAAAGTACTTTTAACTGAATAGAAAAAATCAAATATTTTGGTTTTTTCTATTCAGTCAAAAAACAAACACCACCTTAATGTTTGATTTTTTTTTTTAAAGTAAGATTTTTTTTCATTATGTTCGGTATAAATTTTTTAAATATTAATAATTTAATATTTAAAATTAATTTGAGTTATTAATTTCTAGCAATTAATAATTATTGGTATCATATCTTTTAATCATTCTCAATAAAATGATTTTTTTTGAATTTTAATTTTATTTATTATTAATAATTATTTGAAAAATAAATTTTACAAGTTTTATAAGTGAAGTCCCTAGGATTATTTTTACTAATGAAATCATTTAAATTAATTTTAAGAGCTCTCTCTCTCTCTCTCTCTCTCTCTCTCTATATATATATATATATATATATATATATATATATATATATATATATATATATATATTCATTATTAAAAAAATCATAATTTAATTGTAAGTTATTTATTTTAAATAATTTATAAATAACTTAAAATTAGTTAAAATAATATATAAAGTGAAATTTTTAAATATGATATTAATTAATAAATAATATAAGATTATATTAATAGATAAATCAAATATAATGTATTATAATAATATAAGATTATCTTTTACATTTCTTTAAATAATTTATATTTTTTTCATAATTAATTGATTAACTTAGTTTCTATATTTGTGTTATAGGTCATATATTTTTTTAAATCATCTAAACTTTTAAGTTTATTACTATTTTATTTTAAGAATTGTGGATCCCACATTTTGCTCGATGCGTTCACACTCGATGACGAAACTCGTTTTTTTATTTTATTTGGTGAAAATTTAATTTTTAGAAAAAGACTTGGAGTCGCCACTTATTTTTGTTTTATTTTTTTTAAGGGAAAAACAAAATAAGAAAGAAAAATAATCAATGTACAAGTCATGATGGAAATCAATATACACAAAAACAGTGATAAAATCTAATTATAAAAATATACAAAATAAATAATAAGAGAATTATGCAAAATGATTTATTGAATTAAATAAATAAAAGATATTAAAAAAAAGTTTTAAAGAAATTTAAAAGGATTTTATTAAAAATGATTTTGAATTAATGATTTCAATTTATTCACTTACAAAAAAGAATTAATTTATTTTCTCAATTCATTTGTATTCAATTTTCAAAAAACTATTTACACTTATTATCAAAAGAATTTATTACAAAATTTCAATTTGGGCACAAAAATTATTTTTACTCGTTTTTATTAGAAAATAATGAATTTTTACAATTTTATTTACAAAATTATTTAGATTCATTTTCATTTAAAAAAAAAGTGATTTTTACAAATTATTTAAAATGACATAACTTTATTTGCAAAAGAAATTTTAATTAAAAGGAAAAACAAAGATTTAAATCCTCTATTTCTAAAAAAAAACACATTTAATCCTATTTTAATTAAGGAAAAAGAATTTATAAAAAAAAAATAAATTATTTTTGAACAATTTTATTAAAAATTAATTTTTGGAACAACTTTATTTACAAAACAATTTTTAGATAATTTTTATTAAACAAATAAATTTTTGGATGATGTTGTTAAAAACAACTCTTTTGGATTTTTCTAAATGCATTTTTCTAAATTTTTATAAATAAAAAAAAAACTTTCTTTTATTAAAAATAATATTTTAATATTATTGTTTTATCAAAACACATTTATTGAATTCTTCCTCTCATTTAAACAAAATTTCTAGTTTGTTCGATGTTTGATTCTGTACACACTCAATAAATATATACAAACAAATATTCATAAGAACTAATAAAAATAAAACCAAATAAAAGTGGAAAATAAAATATGTACCCAAATAAACTTACAACAAGTTACACGTGTCATAAATTCGTACTCAGCCAACAAGATTGTAGAATGGGCTCATGCAAAAACAAAAATAGCACAAATGTAAATATCTAAAAATGTGTATAGTCCAAAATAATTATTCAAGCTCAAATTCAAACTTCAAATTAGTTTAATAAATTTCACCAATTATAAATGGACCCAAATTAACAAATATAACTTAATAAAAATATTTCACATATCATAGTCCCTAATCTAACATTTCCAAATTAATAGCCAAAATATAAGCCCAATTAATTAAACCCAAAATACGATAAATTAAGATAAATCCCATTATGCTTAAATTTAATATTCCATAATCCAAGCTTAATTTAATATACACCACAATTACCCCATGTCAAAATTAAATAATTCAATTAGATCAAGCTCATATTAAATATTCAAATCATCCAACAAATCTCACCCACATTGTTGGCCCAAAATTCACATCAATTAACAAGCCCACATTAATAATACACATGACCAAAGAAAATAATATCTCAAACCCAATCTAATAAGCCCAAACAAATAGTCAATTAACAAGTCCACATTAATAATACACATGGCCAAAAAAAATAATATTTTGAGCTTAATCTAATAAACCCAAACAAATAACCAATTAACAATAGGCCCAACTCCAAATAAATAATATGTAATTAATATAATCCAAATATCCCAAATTAATCACCAAATTTAATATAACCACAAAACCAAATTAACAAATTTCAAATTAATCCATCAACAATAAATTAACCCAAATTTCCTATTAATTAACAAAGCCCAAACATAAGGCCCATAAACAAACATAAATACACAAACCCAATTTCAACAACGATTACTATTAAAATCAAATCAAGAAAATAGTAATAATAATAATAATAATAATAATAATAATAATAATAATAATAATAATAATAATAATAATAAAAAATGAAAATAATAAGAAAAAGAGGGATGTAAGGGTGCCGAAAATGGCAGGCAGTGGTTGTTTGGGGAAGATTTGGGTGTGTTGGAATGGAAGAAGAAAATGAAAATAAAAATAAAAAGAAAAATGGGCTGTGAGAGCGGTCTCGTGAGTGGCAGTGTGTGGGTAGGAATAAGAGAAATTGAAGAAAAAAAGGAAAAAAAGAAAAGAATAGAGGAGATAAGGAGATGAGCAGTCGATTGGGTGTGGGAGTTGGCTGTGAGTGGAGTGTGGTGTTGAGGAAAGAAAAAAATGAAGAAGAATGGGGGAAAATGGGGGAGCCAACCACTGTTGGGAATAGGTAAGGAGAGGGAGATGAGAAAAAATTGAGTAAAAAAATGGGGTCCATGTGAGAGTTTTTCTTTGGGTAGAGAAAGGGTTTCAACCAAAAGGTAAGAAGTATGGGAAATAACTAGAAGAGGGGACGGTCATTCTATGGGTGTTTGGGAGGGAAGAAAAAAAAGGAAAAAAAAAAAAACCCAAAAAAATGGGGGAGCAGCTGAAGAAAGGGAAAATAAAAAATAAAAAATGGGGAGAAGAGATATTAGGAGGGGGGGAGGGCACCCGCTGTTTCTTAGAATGGGGGCTGTCATTCAATCTCAAAAAGAAAAAGGGAGAAAGTGGAGGGCCAAATGGGGAGAAATGAGAGAAAAGTGGGTAGGAAAAAATAAAAAATAAAAGGAAAAAAAACATGAAGAATGGAGATTGGGGGGGCCTTGGATGTGGGGGGTATGTGGGGTAGGTGAGGGTAGATAGGATGAGGAGAAAGCGGAAGAGAGAGAAGAGAGGAGAGAGTAGAGAGAAAGTGATAAATAAAATATAAAAATACAATATACCATAATATAATATAATATAATATAATATAATATAATATAATATAATATAATATAATAATAATAACAAATAAAAATAAAAGTAAAACAATTTACAAAATAATAAAAATTAAGAATTAAAAGGGTGAGTCGGCAAAAAAAAAAAACACATGTAATCGGGATTTAAAATTGGGCTCAAAATTAATGAAAAAATAAAATTGGAACAAATTTTTGTTGAGATATTAGGAATGCTTTCCTTATATCATTCTTTCCTTATGTCATTCAATGTTTGGATATTAGGAATGTTTAGATATTAGGAATATTGAGATATTAAGAATATTGAGATATTAGGAAAGTTGAGATATTAGGATATTAGTTGTTATTTCCTTATATTATTCTTTCCTTGTATCATCCTTTCCCATTCTTAGAATGGTGATTACCCTTTATATATACTCTGTACATGAACGAATGAAAGTATGAATGAAAAACTACCATTCATCAATTTGAAGATGGTATCAGAGCCATGGAATTGAAATCCTGGATATTTTGTCAGTAAGGCCAACCATCGTCCCTCCTTTGCGAGAGAAAAAAAAAATGAGTGAAAAAAATACTATTGTTTTTCAATATGAAGGTACTTTCAATTCAGGAATTATTTTGACTGAATCAAACTATGATGTTTGGTCACAACTCATGGAGATGCATATTACCAAACGGGAAAAAATTTCCTACATTCAAGGTAAGACAAATCTACCAAAAGAGTCAAAAGATGGATATGAAAAATGGTATGCTGAGAATCAAAAGGTGAAGAAATGGTTGTTAATGTCCATGAGTCCAGAAATTATGAAGCGTTACTTACGCTTACCCACCGCTCAAGAAATTTGGAGTGCATTATCAAAGGCATTCTATGATGGAAGTGATGAATTACAAGTTTTCACTTTGAATAAAAAAGCCTTCACTGCCAAACAAAACGACAGGTCTCTTTCTGAATATTATGGAGAGTTAACTAAAATTTTTTATGAATTGGATCATTAGGATAAGGTAGTCATGAAAGACCCTGAGGACATTGCAGCATACCGGAAATCCATTGAACGACAGCGGGTGCACATCTTTCTTGCTGGATTGGGTGGTGACTTTGAGCAAGTTCGAGGAGAGATTCTACGCAAAGATCCTCTTCCCGATTTGGAAGAATGCATGCACTGATTCGACGAGAAGCAGTACGTCATGCTAGTATGAAAGCAGAATCTGACAACCCTGACACCTCAGCTATGGTAGTTCGACAATAATCAACCCGAAATTGGTAGGACCAATCCAAGATCAACCATCCTAAGACAGACCCTAATATTGATAAGTCAACCTTCAAATGCACTCACTGTAATAAGACTTGTTATACCAAGAGTCATTGCTTTGAAATTGTAGGATATCCAGACTGGTGGGATCACAATCGTGATCAATGGAAGAAGGATTCCAAGAAAGCCTCGACTGCAGCTGTTGTCGAAATAAAAACAGAGGCTAATGTTGATGAGAAAGCCTCTGCATTGGTAGCCGCTACAGATTATGGTGGTAAGTTTTTAAATACTTCTACACCTGTTATTAATAGTGCATGGATAATTGATTCTGGCGCTATAGATCATATGACTTTTGATTCTAGACAGGTCTCACTCCTTAGACCTTCCTCACAAAAAATTGTTTCCACAGCCAATGGTAACACAACCCTAGTCATTGGAGAAGGATCCTTAATTCTTACTGATACTTTGAATTTGGATTCTATTTTAGTTGTTCCATCCTTAAATTACAATCTTTTGTCAGTTTCTTAAATCACTGCAGCCTTATCTTGTATTGTCATTTTTTGGTCTGAATTTTGTGTTTTTAAGGACATCCAAACAAGACAGACGATTGGTTGTGGTATTAAGCGGGGAAAACTCTATTATTTGGACCTGCAGTCAAAGGATTCAAATAAGTTGCGACAAGCCTTGATGGCGGATGGATATGAGGGGGAGAAGAAAAAGTCTAAAATTTGGTTGTAGCATCGACGTCTAGGACATGCTTCCTTTGGTTATTTAAAAAAATTGTTTCCTAGTTTGTTTACAAAGAGTGATATTTGTGAATTGGCTAAAAGCCATCGTGCTTCGTTTCCATTAATTTTGAATAAAAGTCCGTCTTCTTTTATGGTTATACATTCTGATGTTTGGGGCCCATCCAAAGTCCCAACTTTGAGTGGTTCACGTTGGTTTGTTACTTTTATTGATGATTGTACCAGAATGACATGATTATGCTTGACGAAGACCAAAGATGAAGTGAACTTGTTGTTTCAAAAATTTCATAAAATGATTGAAACTCAGTACAATGCAAAGGTTCGGGTTCTGCGTAGTGATAATGGTGGAGAATATCAAAGTTCTGATCTTCAAAAGTATTTGGAAGGACATGGCATCATTCATCAGACTACTTGTTCCAATATACCCCAGCAAAATGGAATCGCTGAACGGAAAAATTGACACTTGTTAGAGGTTGTTCGTGCTTCCTTGATAACAACAAAAATACCGCTATCTTATTGGGGAGAAGCAATCATAGCTACCGCATACTTGATCAATCGGGTACCTTCTAGCTCAATTAACTTCCAAACACCTTTCCAAGCTCTTACTAATGCCATAGTTGCCCCAACCGTCCCAAATCTACCTCTTCATGTTTTTGGTTGCGTGGCATTTGTGCATCAACACAAACACCAACGCACCAAGTTAACTTCCCATGCATTGCAATGTGTGTTTGTTGGATATGCATTGCACAAAAAGGGATATCGATGTTACCATCCTCCAACTCGACAAATGTTTATTACAATGGATGTAGTGTTTCATGAAGATTCGATGTATTTTTCATCCGAGTTTGAACTTCAGGGAGAGTACCATAAGGAAATTTAGACTCTCGATTATGATTATCATATCTCTGAGGAGGAGGAATCTGGACAATCTGAACTAGTGAACCAAGAAGCGGGTGAGTTGGATATGAGTGGTCAACAATTTGGGTTCGAAGATGTCTTCACTGAAATACCAAACCAATCGTCGTCTGTCGAGGGTGTTCTTAATTAGGAACCCGATCCATTCATGAAACGGTTACCACACCGTCATAATAGAGGTATTCCTAAACCCACATATGAACCTGAATTGTCTACCAAAGTCAAATATCCCATGAGCAACTATGTGTCTAACCATCGTTTGTCTGAATCAAATAAGTCATTTGTAAATCAATTATCTACTGTAGCTATTCCTAACAGTGTGCAAGAAGCCTTAACTGATCCAAGGTCGAAAGCAGCCATGAATGAAGAGATGAAATCATTGTAGAAGAATGAAACATGGGAACTTGTAGAATGTCCACTAGGAAAGAAGCCAATTGGGTGTCGTTGGATCTATACTGTGAAGTACAAGGCAGATGGTAGTATTGAACGATTTAAAGCAAGATTGGTAGCAAAAGGGTACATTCAAACTTATGGAATTGACTACACAGAGACATTTGTACCTGTAGCTAAGATCAACACAGTTCGAGTATTACTGTCTTTAGCTGCAAACCTAGATTGGCCATTACAACAGTTCGATGTGAAAAATGCCTTTCTGCATGGCGAGTTATCTGAAGAAGTATATATGGATCTTCCACCAGGATGCATGGTGTCAGAAAAGCAATGTCAAAAGGTGTGCAAATTGAAGAAGTCATTGTATGGGTTGAAACAATCCCCGTGAGCATGGTTTGGAAGGTTCACAAAGTCAATGAGAGCTTTTGGCTATCGTCAAAGTAATTCAGATCACACTTTGTTCCTGAAAAAGCAACATGGTAAGATTACGACACTCATCATATATGTGGATGACATGGTAGTTACAGGAAATGATCCTGAAGAAAGAAAAACTCTGCAAAATTATCTATCTAAAGAATTTGAAATGAAATATCTAGGTCCTCTGAAATACTTTCTTGAGATTGAAGTTTCTCGATCAAGTGAAGGAATTTTTCTGTCTCAAAGAAAGTATGCCTTAGATCTTTTACAAGAGACTGGAATGTCGGGATGTCAACCTGTTAATACACCGATAGAAGAAGGTCTGAAATTGTGTGTTGAGTCTAATCAAGTATCAACCGATAAGGGAAGATACAGGAGACTTGTGGGGAGATTAATGTACTTAGCTCATACAAGACCAAATCTTGCTTATGTATTAAGTGTAGTGAGTCAATACATGCATAATCCTGAAGAGCAACATGTAAATGCAGTCATGCGTATTTTGAGGTATTTGAAGAATGCTCATGGGAAGGGAATTTTGTTCGCTAAAAATGTTGATCATCAGAGTATAGAAGTATATACTGATGCTGATTGGGCCGGTGCAGTGGATGATAGACGATCTACATCTGGTTACTTTACCTTTGTAGGTGGTAATCTTGTGACGTGGAAAAGTAAGAAGTAGAATGTCGTCGCTCGTTCAAGTGCAGAAGAGGAATTTAGAGGTATGACTCTAGAACTTTGTGAGACATTATGGTTAAGACTCCTTTTACAGGATTTAGGTTACCTATCTAGGCAACCAATCTGATTGTTTTGTGACAATAAAGCCGCATGTGACATTGCTCATAATCCAGTACAACATGATCGTACAAAGCATGTCGAGGTGGATAGATTCTTCGTTAAGGAAAAGTTGGATGATAAGATTGTGGAATTGCCTAAGATTCGATCAGAAGATCAATTGGCCGATATCCTCACCAAAGCTGTCTCAAGTCAAGTATTCTTAAAATTTTTAGACAAGTTGGGCATGTGTGACATCTATGCACCAACTTGAGGGGTAGTGTTGAGATATTAGGAATACTTTCCTTATATCATTCTTTCCTTATGTCATTCAGTGTTTGGATATTAGGAATGTTTAGATATTAGGAATATTGAAAAATTAGGAAAGTTGAGATATTAGGATATTAGTTGTTATTTCCTTATATTATTCTTTCCTTGTATCATCTTTTCCCATTCTTAGAATGGTGATTACCCTCTATATATACTCTGTACATGAACGAATGAAAGTATGAATGATATAAAGTAATTAATTAATTAATTAAACTCATTAAAGGTGAAAAAGTCCTTTTACAATTAATAATCCTAGGTAAAAATTAGATTTTCCTCTTGCCTTCTTTATTCAGAAAACCCTATTAACCAAAATTAGAGAATTGGAGATCGTAAGGTTGAAGATTTAGAGGTTCAGATTTTTCCAAGTAAGATTTTAATCCTAAATTAATATACTATATTCATTAGTTAGTTCTGACCACGTTAGATATTCTTTGAATTTTTTTAAATTTAAATTAGGATTAGTTTATTTTATTTATTTATTTATTTTTAAGATCAAAATATTGGAAACTTAAGATTATGGGTTGTGTGGACCCCGCATTTCGGCTCATGCGTTTCCCACTCGATGGCGAGCTCAATTTTATTTTCGAAAATGATTTTATTGTTTGAAAAATGACTTGGAGTCGCCACTTACTTTTGTTTTATTTTTTAAAGGGTAAACAAAATAAGAAAGAAAAAACCCTAAGTGTGACTCCTTAGTTTGGAAAAGGTGGTTTACGAAAAACCGGATCGGGTTCGGGGGTCAGGTTACTTATCGGGAAGGTACGGTAAAGACTGTAGCACCCCTCTAAGTCCCTAAAGTCAGGTCTCTACTAATAAAATGAAGTTGACGTGGCAATTGATGAGTAAATCAATGAATATCCTGAATGATCATGCACACATAAGAATTGAGACATGCATAGACAACGATTAGAGGGAGAATGGGTACATACCTGGGCCACGAGCCACCATGCGCTATAAATAAAGAGGGTTAGTACACCATATAGAGCACAAAACATATCACATGCATCACTAAATAGGGATTAAAATTGTTCGAAGGAAAACTGAATTTTTGAAATTCATTTGAGAATCGGAATCTTAAAGATTATTTGAAAATTGGATTCTTAGGAATTAGATGTAAGAATGAGAACTTTTAGAAATTAGATTTGAAAGAAAATTGGGATTTTGAAGAATTATTTGAAAGTCGGATCTCTGAATAATTGGACTCTAATTATTGGAATTTTTAGAAGAAAGAAATAAGTAAACGTGGAATTTATAACAATGATAACAAATATGATATTTGAATGAATAAAAGTGAATGGTGGAATTTTTGAGTCTCAAGGTTAAATTTGGAAGTCCGGTTTTGAAGAATTGAATTTTAATGATTGAAATAAATAAGTAAATAAGTATGGAGTAATGATACTAATTAGCAAAAATAATGTTTAAATGAGTAAAAAAAGAATAGTAGAATTTTTCTAATTAAGAATTTGAATTAGGGCGTTGGATTTTTAAAGGATATGACTTTGAATAAATAGGTAGGTATGAGATTATAATACTAATTAATGAGAATAATATTTAAGCGAATAAAGATGGATAGTAGAATTTTGGGATTGGAGTTTTAATTAAGGCATGGGGTTTTCAGAAAATTGGACTTTAAATAGACATGGAAATAATGATTTTAATTGATGAAGATAAAATTTAGATGAACTGTAGAATTTTTAGGGTTAACAAATTGAGTTAAGACAAGAGATTTTTGAAGAACTAGGTTTTAGATAAATAGACGAATACGAGATGATAATCCTAATTGATGAAAATAAAATTTAAACAAATTACTGAGAAACTAAATTACGACAGGGGATTTTTGAAAGATTAGATTTTAAATAACTAAATAAACATGGGATAACAATTCGATTTATGAGAATAAGATTTAAACAAGTACTTGAAGAATTAAATTAAAGCATGAGATTTTTGGAGGATTGGTATAGATAAATAAATAAATAAATGAAAATAGGATACTAATTCTAATTAAAGAAAATAACATTTAGACAAATAGTGGGATTTTAGGATTGAACATTAAATTAGGATATTGGATTTTTGAAGGAATTGGACTTTAATGAGTGCGAATCTTAGAAGAGGATGAATAAATATATATGAAGTAATAATAATAATTAACAAACATAATATTTAAGTGAGTGAAATTGAATAGTGGAAATTTTGAGATTGAAAATTAATTTAAGAAGTCAGGTTTTTGAAGAATTGAATTTTAATGATTGGAGTTTTTAGAAGAATTAAATACATAAATACGGACTAATAATAATAATAACAAGAATAATATTTAAACAGATGAAAGTAAATAGTCGGATATTTGAAATTGAAAATTAATTTAGGAAGTCAAATTTTTGAAGAAATGAATTTTAGTGATTGGAATTTTTAAAAGAATTAAATACATGAATACGGACTAATAATAATAATACCAAGAATAATTTCTAAACAATCGAATATTTGAAATTGAAAATTAATTTAGAAAGTCGGATTTTTGAAGAATGGTTTTAAAAGACATGGGTTTTGAATATGGGACTTGAAATTCGGAATGTAGAAAATTCATTGAGATCAACATAAATCAATTATATAGAAATTTTCATACATGATGATTAGACAAAACTAAAGCAATGAAGATAAAATATAAATTATTTTAAGTTTTAAAAACAATATTCAACCTTAATAATTTGTCTTTTAATTATGCTTAAGTCGAGTTAAAGAAGGTAGGTAAAAATATAATAAGATGTAAATAAAATTAAATAATAGATTAATAGATTATGAAGATTAGGGGTTTAGAGATTTTTTTTTTTTTTTTTAGAAATGAAGTAGCCAAATGGGCTAACCCAACATGGACTTGGGCCATGAGGGTGGCTGGCATGGGAGCATGAGGCCCTCCATCAACAATGTTTGGGCTAGGCTCCAATTCAAGCCCAAACCCGTCACCATGGGCAAGCCCAAACCCATCACCAACACGAACTCCATCACAACCCACTTCTTCTCAAGCCCTCCATTTATTTAAGAGAACATTGCCCTCCATCAATATGCCTGGGTTGGGCTTCTTCTCAAGCCCAATATCCATCATGGGCAAGCCCAAAAAAACTCCATCTCAGCCCACTTTCTGATCACCTCAGGCCTTTCCCTCACCACCAATGGAGCATCTCTCATGCACGAGAAACAGCAAGAACACCACCAACCTACCAGGTTCCTGCCCAAATAATGAAACCTCCAGCGCCTTCAATCCTTTGACGTTCATCAGATCTATCAGGTTTGTGATCAGTGGACAGCGGGATAGCTGAACCAGCTCTACAAGCAGCCACTCTTCCAGCAGGGTACACGACGGAGGACAACGGGGATAATTCCGGCCCGGTACCCGGCGATCCTGAGAAGCACGGGCATGGCAAGGTTGAAGTGAGGACAAGGAGAGTTGCATCAGCCGCCATTGTAGCTGGGAAGAGCGTAGCTCGACGGGCAGAAGTTGGTGGCGGTGATGAAGATGGAGGGGGCTGCCGGGGTGGCACCATTGGCACAAACGCCGAGGATTCAAGCATGAACCAAGGTGAGAAAAGAGAAGAGTGAAGCAAGGGAAAGAAGAACGAGAAGAACCATTGAGAGAGAGAGTATAGGGTGGTGAAGATGCAGTCCTTGGTGCAGGTAAGACGTGGCCATGCATGGCCACGCATGGTGCTGGATATATTGGAGCATAACAGTGGATATTGGTAAGAGGGGGGCTATGTGCATGAAAAGAGGGCAAATAATCTAAGACAAAGCAATGTTGAGCTTGAAAACTAAATGGTGGCATCAAAATAGATCCAAAAACAACACTGGTAAATGCAAAACTTCCAACGAAAATCCCACATCCAAACCAAAGAAACGATAACCAGGAGAAGTAAAATAAACTGAAGAATAAAAACGAGTCCATGAAGTCATACCTGAGAGCCTTTCCTTAGCCTCCTAAGTTGAATAAGATCCCCTCTCTCGCCGGTACAACGCCCGCTCCTCTCCAGCACCTCTCTGGATTTCTCTCCCCTTTTCTCTTTCCTTGCCCCCCTTGTTTTTTCTTGTTTGTGTCTTCCTCAGCAAGTCATCCTCAGCTCCACTGCTCCTCCTGTCAGCAAGGATGGAGTCTCTGACCATCAGCATGGCCGCTGCCATGCCCATGCAGCTGATTTTCCGGGCATAGGGAAAAGAGAGCCCCCCACTTATCTCAAGTGCTGCCCGGCTCCTCTAATGCTATATATATAAAAAAAACTAAAATCCTTTGGCTCTTCAAAGGGGGTCTACAGGTTAATTTGTTGTTGGAAATTGGGAAATTTTGGAAATTAGGAAATTTTGGAAATTGGAAAATTTTAAGTTTTTAGATGAAAAAAAAAAATGAATCGTGACTTTTATATGCTGGAAGTATGTTATTATTTATATGCATAAAAATTTTGATGCATTGTAGATTGTGGCAATTTTGGAGGAAAAAAAAAAGATGGGGGGAGGAGGGGTTTGCGTGATCTCAATGTGTGCACAATTCCATTAGATTAGAAGAGAGAAAAAAAAAAAAAGGACACGTGTGCATGGTAGAAAGGCATTGGAATATATATATAATATGCAGGCTTGGGTGTTGAGCGCATGGAAAAGAATGAGTATGATGGGAAAAATAAGAATAATAAATATAATAATAATAAAAACAATATTAATAATAAATGAAGACATGTACAGAGTGTGTATTTGGTGGTTAATATATGTATAGATAATTATATTAACAATGATTATGAGTTGTTTTGTATACATGTTATGTTTGGTGAAAAAAAAACTGAAAGTGAGAGAATAGAATATATAAATAAAGGGAAGTGAAGTAAAGTTTTTGGTATTATAATTATATTAATGATGGATGTAAGTTAATAAATAACATATAATTTAATTAGTGAAATAAATTGTAATTTAATTAAATTATGTTGTGTGCCAAGAAATAAATTGAAAATAAAATTTAAGTTTTATATGAATTAAAAATTTATTAATTCTTCTAAAATAGGAATAAATTAAATTATCTTTCATAGTTAAAAATATTAATTTGAATACCTAAAATTTTAGGATTGTCAAACCTATCATTTTAGATAAATAATAATAGTTATTTCTCTTATGTTACGTTAGGTGAAGAATAAACTTTCCAGAATTACTTTTCTCCAAAGATTTTAAGAACTTACTTTGAGGTAAATGAAATTAATATAGATTTTGCAAAAGAAAATAATTTTTTTATATGTTGTTTAAAATGTGTAATTGTTATTTTTGCTTTTAAGCATGAATTAAATATATTTTTGCATGGAAAAATGTGTTATAACATTTATTTTGCTTATAACGAAACACTTGGAGATATTTTGCTTTTGTTAGTTGAAATAAATAAAATAAAGAATTTGACTCTGGTTTGTTCGACCCTTGTCAACAAGATATAATAGTTGACTTTTCGACATTTGTCAACAGGATATAATAGTTGACCTTTACAGTTTTTGTTGTGAGAAATGTAATTGATTTAGACCCCAACCTCTAAGGGTTTGGTTAGAGGTTACTAGTACTAGTAGTATTTGGTTCCATCAATCTTAAAAAGGAACATTTGAGGCTAGCCACCCATTTGTGAAGTCCCTCTTAACGGGATACTATTTGTTATTTGATAACCAGAGTGAAAACAATTGAAATGTATTTGATTTGAAATGATATGAAATGATTTTTATATATATGAAAATGTTTGTTGAACAGTTTAAATGTATTAGCATGTTTAATTAAAAATTTTTACAAATAAAGTATATATATGTTATATCTCCTGTTTGTGAGTATAATTGAAAATATTTGATCCATGAAATTGTGTTAATGTTCCTTATTGGACTTTGAGTTCATCCCTTTTTATTGATAATTTTCCAGGTACCCTTAGTTCAAGCGATGAGTGATAGTTAGGAGGAGAAATTGGTTTGTTAAGACATTTGTCAAAACTCTCTTTATTTTGAGCATTGTTTAGATGTTAAAATTTATTTCAAGTATGGAGTTATTTGGACAATAACACTTGGTTTGATGTGTTAGTTTTTAAAATTGATATCTAGAGATTTTAGAATTTTTGTTCTACTACTTTAAAAAACAATTTGGTAATTGGAAATTTCCAATTACAAGATGAATGTTTGTGTTGTTTCCACTTTGAGCCTTTGGATTTGAAGCATGAAATAACTGTCATGCCCTTGGAGTGGGTTTTGGGAGGTGATAGAGTGGTATCAGAGTACCAGGTTATGATCTTGTTGAGAACTTATTTTAGTTTACTTTGGGGATAGATGAAAGACGCATTAGTTGAAGTTGTAGCTTCATCTTATATAAATTCTTATTATTCCTTATAAATCTAAATTGTCTAATTGGTTTCTTAGTGACTAATTTAGCTATACCTTATGCTTTATAGGAGATCATGGCACTAAGAAGAACAACATCTTCCCAAAACAGTCATGCTAATGATTATATACCTCCTTCACTTGAGAGTTTGATTTCCATGAATGTAGAAGGACTTTATAGGTATCTTAAACTTTAGTTGGTTTGGTTGAGTGTCAAGCTAGAGCCATTGAGACTAATAGTTAGGGACAATCCTCCTCTTCTAGGGGTAGCTCATTTGATGACTTTAAGAAACTAGGTTCTCATTATTTTTCTGGCACTTCAAATCCAACAAAAGCAGAGGCTTGGATTCTTAAGATGGAGAAATTCTTTGATGTCATAGATTACTTTGAGGAGCAAAAGGCTTCTTATGCAACATTTATGTTAGACAAAAAAACAGATCATTGGTGGCGTATGACCAAGAAGCTTTTGGAGGATTAGAGACCTATAACTTGGAGATAGTTCAGGGAGGCTTTCTATAAGAAGTACTTCCCTGACAGTGTTAGATGAAAAAATGTGGGAGAGTTTGTCTGTTTGGAGTAAGAGGAGATAATTATGGCCTAGTATGAGGCTAAATTTACAGAGTTGTCACGTTTTGCCCCATAGTTGATTGCTATCGAGGAGAAAAAAACATTAAAGTTTCAGGATAGATTAAAGCCCTACCTAAAGAATAAGATATCTATTCTGAAACTTGGCATCTATTCAAAGATTGTGGACAAAGCCCTTATTGCAAAAAAGGATAATGGGGAGCTTCATTAGTATAGGGAACTGATTACTACCCAAAAAGTGCTATTTTACACCTTTAATTCATTATGTTTTAAGCACTTTTGTGTAGTAGTTCTCCATCTTTATTCCAATTGGCATGTTAAGGACCTAGCAATAACTTCTAATCATATTTGTGGCTAGTTTTAGTATTTTGACAGCTTTTTGGATCATTAAGACAAGCCAAGTAAAGGAGAGAAGCAAAGAGGAAAAACAAGCAAAGTGAAGAAAATAGAGGACAGTAGCTGCAGTCTTCCTTCGCACTTTTGGAGCACTTTCCGAAGTCCATTTTCTACATGCTATATACCATTTCAAAGCTCAGGAAGTCAAGAATCCAACGCTTCAAACTGTGTACGATTTGGAGCTGAAATGAGGAAGATATGGCCTTTGGAAGACAACTGCATCAAGCTATGGGAACACCATTTCGCAAGGAGATTTTCTTCATGGTGCGAAATTTGGCCATTTCGCACCATGAAGACCCACTATGCGAAAGTTCGCAAGGTGGCTTTTCACCTTGCGAAATTTGGACCCTTCATCTTTCCCCTTTCGAAAATGCCTTTGAAATCCTCTGTTTCTCCACGCACGCACCACTGACTTCCCAGATATTTTTAGCTTGATATTTTCTCGTGTAAATTCCTTTTGTAACCTTGTATTCAGCCGACATAAGGCTTTATCTTGTAATTTTGCTATATATAGAGGTGCACAACACCTCCAAAAGATATTGGGGGATATTGGGGGATCGATCCTCTGTACATTAACTTAGAAATATATAAAGCTCTGTTTTTCTCTCTTTTCCTGTTCTTCCCCATTTCTATTTTCTTAGTAGCCAAACAGCCTCTGAGGGCTTTTCCTCAGAGGATGATTGGCTAAAAATTTTAGTTTCTCAAAGTATGGATGTTATGTGATGGCTTGGATGCAATCCCATGGAAATTTCTCGCACCTAGAAGGTAAGGTAGTCGTTTTTCATTAATGGTTCATTAATGCAAAGTTTGGTTTTTATTTCCTTTGGACAACTTCCAACGGCCAATACTTGATAAGCTTTTGGATTTCTATCCATTAGTTATCTCCTACGAGCTATTGGAAGGTGAGGTTTCCAATTCCAAGTTTTGCATTAATCCGTTAGAACCAATTTCAATGGCCATTGAAAGGTGAGTTTATCACCTGGAATGACTTTGAGTTGCCAATACTTGGTAAGCTTTTGGCTTTAGACCATTAGTTATCTCTTACGAGCCATTCAAAGGAAGTCTAAGGTGAATAACTATTGATGAAATTCACTACCATCTGTTTTGCCATTTTAAAGGATTAAAACTTGATTTGCTAAATCCATACCGGTTCGGGAAGCAAGCATCACCATAGTTGCAACCCCAACGCGAGGAGCCTATCCTGAGATTTCCAATTTGCATAAGAGCCAGAGCATAGCTATCCTATCTTTGAGAAACTTGTTTTTACACCCTTTCATTTTAGTCTTTAATGTTAGCTTAGATTAGTTTAAATCTTTCTAAAACATTTACATCTTCTTTTAAAGCTAACATCCATAAGAAAATCACCTATTTTCCTAATTTGAATATCACTAGTGTTTGCGAAAACCCTTCCCAGTGAACGATCCTAGAACCACTATGCTATAGTAGCTTGGCTACTTTAGTAATAGTATTTAAGGTATAAATTTTGTTGATACGCCTTTAAAGCTAAGCTACCATGAGTCGCATCAGGAACAACAAAGGAAAATGAATATGAGTGATGGTGCTCATGGTAACCAAGCATAGAAAAGGTATGCCTCCACTAGAAATCACAATAAAGGGAAGAAAACACAAAATCCAGATGTGATTTGTCTTACTTGTGGTAAGAAACAAGGGGGTAAGCCATGTTATAGGGGGACTGGAGCTTGTTTTGGTTATGGGAAGCAAGGACACATGATTCAAGATTGTCTAGAGAATAAAAAGTTTATCCTTGAGAAGCCTAAGGAGGAGAATAAAGAGAATATTAAGGGCCTAAGGGTGGGCGTTTGCTATGACTCATTGAGATGCTCAAGCTACTTCTGATATGGTGATAGGTACTATTCGAATCCACACTTTATTTACTAGAGCCTTAATTGATCTAGGCTGAACACATTCTTTTGTTTCAATATCTTTTATTGGTTTGTTGGGTATGCCTATTTCTAGCATGGACTTTGATTTGATTGTTGCTACTCCTATGAAAGATTCTGTTGTGACCAGTAAAATGCTTAGAGATTGTCTTGTGATGATTGGTTATAGGGAAATGCCAGTTGACTTAGTACTCCTTGACCTTTAGGATTTTGATGTAATTTTGGGGATGGATTGGTTAGCTTCCTATCATGCTTTTGTTGATTGCTTTGGGAAAAAAAAAATGATATTTAGCATCCCTGGTCAGCTTGAGTTTAGTTTTGAGGGGAAACATGCGGATAGACCACTGCGTATGATCTCAACCTTACAAGCTAGTTCTTTGCTTATGAAGGATTGTCAAGGCTTTTTGGCTTATGTGGTGAGTGATGAAAATGATTTAAAGTTGGAGGACATACCCGTTGTAAGGGATTTTCCTTATGCAAACGATTTCCTTGGCTTGCCACCAAAAAGTGAGGTGGAATTTACCATTGATTTGGTACCAGGAACAACTCTTATCTTTAAGACTCCATACAGGATGGCACCTGTGGAGATTAAAGAGTTGAAGGCTCAACTTTAGCAGTTGTTAGATAAGGGTTTTATTAGACCTAGTGTTTCACCTTGGGGAACTCTTGTTTTATTTGTGAAGAAGAAGGATGGATCAATGAGACTTTGCATTGATTATAAAGAGTTGAATAAAGTGACTGTGAGGAATAAGTATCATCTTCCTTGAATTGACGATTTGTTTGATTAGCTTCAAGGTGCTTGTGTATTCTTTAAGATCAATATTCGGTCTGGATATCATCAATTGAGGGTTAGAGGTGAGGATGTACCCAAAACTGTTTTTCGAACTAGATATGGGCACTATGAGTTTTTGGTTATGCCTTTTTATTTGACTAATGCACCTACTACTTTTATGGATTTAATGAATAGGGTATTCAAACCTTATCTAGATCAGTTTGTGGTGGTTTTTATAGATGATATTTTGGTGTACTCAAGGATTGGAGAAGAGCATGAGTGCCATTTGAGTATTGTATTGCAGACTCTAAGAGATAAGCAATTGTATGCTAAATTGAAGAAGTGTGAGTTTTGGTTAGATAAAGTCTCTTTTCTTGGGCATGTGGTAACTAAGGATGACATCTTAGTTGGCCTTGGAAAGGTAGATGTCGTAGCAAATTGGAGAAGACCTAATACTGTGACTGAGATTCGAAGTTTCTTGGGACTTGCTAGTTACTATAGACGATTTATTGAGGAGTTCTTTAAGATCGCCTTATCTTTGACTAAGTTGACATAGAAAGGCTTTAAGTTTGAGTGGTTTGATGACTGTGAACATAGCTTTCAGGAGTTAAAGAATATATTAGTGAGAATTCCTATTTTGACTATCCCTTTAGGTTTAAGACGATTTGTAGTGTATAGTGATGCCTTTCATCAGGGTTTGGGTCATGTCCTTATGCAACATGGAAAAGTTGTGGCTTATGCTTCTAGACAGTTGAAGTCTTATGAGCGAAATTACCCCACTCATGATTTGTAGTTAGCTATAGTGATTTTTGCACTTAAGATTTGGAGACATTTTCTTTTTGGTACAACTTGTGAAATATTCACTGATCATAAGAGCATGAATTATTTGTTTTCCCAAAAGGAATTGAGCATGAGACAGAGAAGATGGATAGAACTACTTAAGGATTATGATTGTATTATTTAGTATCATCCAGGGAAGACGAATGTTGTAGCTTATACCTTACGCAGGAAATCTGTTGGTTCTCTAGCAACTATTAAAGATTGTCATAGGCATTTAATAGAGGATTTGAGGAGTTTACATGTCCATATTAGAGTTTTGGACTCAGAAGCACTTGTGGCGAATGTCAGAGTGCAAACAGACTTAGGAGAATTAAGGCCTTACAAAATAACGATTTGAAATTAGTGCAACTTATGGAGGAGGTTAAAAAGAGTAGTAAACCTGACTTTGTTTTATCAGATGATGGGATTTTGAGGTTTAGGACTAGACTTTGTGTCCCAAATGATGGAGACCTAAGGAGAAAGCTTTTGGAGGAAGCTCATTGTTCTAAGCTTGTGACCCACCTAAGAGGGACAAATATGTACAAAGATTTGAGGCAGAATTATTGATGGTCAGGTATGAAGCGAGATATTGAAAAATTTGTGGCTTAGTGTTTGGTGTGTCAACAAGTGAAAGTTAAGCATCAATGACTATTAGGGTCTTTGCAACCACTTTCTATTCCTAAGGGGAAGTGAGAACATATTACTATGGATTTTGTGACAGGGTTACCAAGGACCTTAGGGGGCAATAATGCTATTTGGGTGATTGTTGATCGATTGACAAAGTTTGCTCACTTTTTGCCTATTAAAGTCAATTTCTCTATGGACTGTCTAACTTCTTTATATGTTAGGGAGATTGTGAGGATGCATGGTGTACCTATTTCTATAGTGTATGATAGAAATCCTCATTTTACTTCTAGATTTTGGCATAGTCTACAGAAAGCTTTGGGTACTAAATTGAGTTTCAGTACTACTTTCCATCCTTAGACTGATGGTCAATTAGAAAGGTTAATTCAAGTTTTGGAAGATTTGTTGAGAGCTTGTACTTTAGACCTAAAAGGTAATTGAGATGATTACTTACCTTTAGTAGAATTTGCTTATAATAATAGTTTTCAAGCTAGCATTGGATGACACATTTTGAGGGGCTATATTGTAGGAAATGTCGATCTCCTGTTTGTTGGGATGATGTTGGAGAAAGAAAACTTTTGGGGCCTGAACTTGTGCAATTGACTGTTGAAAAAGTTGCCTTAATTAAAGAGAAATTAAAAATAGCTCAAAGTAGACATAAAAATTATGTTGACAATCACAGACGGGATTTGGAGTTTGAGGTAGGTGATCATGTTTTCTTAAAAGTTTCGCCTATGAAATCTATAATGAGATTTGGGAGAAAGGGAAAGCTCAGTCCTCGATTTGTGGGTCCATTCGAAATATTTGAAAGAGTAGGGACTTTGGCATATAAAGTGGCCTTACCCCCAAGCTTGTCTAAGATTCATAATGTATTCCATATTTCAACTTTGAGGAAATATGTTTTTGATATTTCTCATATTGTGGAGTTGGAGCCTATTTAGATTTCTGAAGACTTGACTTATGAAGAAGTACCAATTCAGATTGTGGATATGATGGACAAGGTACTACGTCATGCTGTTGTCGAGTTAGTAAAGATCCAATGGAGCAATCACAGTATTCAAGAAGCCACTTGGGAATTAGAAGAGGATATAAGAGAAAAACACCCACATATTTTTCAAGACCCAGGTATATCAAGTTTAGAGGACTAAACTTTTGTTGAGGAGGGGAGGATGTAACACCCCAAAATTAACTCTAGGGGCAGAATAATAAATTATAAAGTAATTAATTAGTTAATTAAACTCATTAAAGGTGAAAAAGTCCTTTTACCATTAATAATCCTAGGTATAAATTAGATTTTGTCTTCTTTATTCAAAAAACCCTATTAATCAAAATTAGAGAATTGGAGATCGTAGGGCTGAAGGTTAGAGGTTAGAGTTTGAAGTTTAGATTTTTCTAGGTAAAATTTTAACTCTAAATTAATATATTACATTCGTTAGTTAGTTTTGAACACACTAGATATTCTTTAAATTTTTTTTAATTTAAATTAAGGTTAGTTAATTTTATTTTTTATTTTTTTAAAATCAAAATATTGGAAACTTAAGATTATGGGTTGATTTGTTGTTGGAAATTGGGAAATTCTGGAAATTAGGAAATTCTGGAAATTGGAAAATTTTAAGTTTTTAGATGAAAAAAATGATGAATTGTGACTTTTATATGTTGGAAGTATGTTATAATTTATATGCATATAAAGTTTTGATGCACGGTAGATTGTGGCAATTTTGGAAGCAAAAAAAAGGGTTTGTGTGATCTCAATGTGTGCACAATTCCCATTAGATTAGAAAAAAACAAAAGACGTGTGTGCACGAGAAAAAGGCATTGGAAATATATATATAATATGTAGGCCTGGGTGTTGGGTGTGTGGAAAAGAATGAGTATGATGGGAAAAATAAGAATAATAAATATAATAATGATAAAAACAATATTAATAATAAATGAAGATATGTACGAAGTGTGTGTTTGGTGGTTAATATATGTATAGATAATTATATTAACAAGGATGGAGAGTTGTTGTGTGTACATGTTATGTTTGGTTGAAAAAAAAAAAAAAACACTAAAAGTGAGAGAATATAATATATATATATAAAAGGAAGTGAAGTAAAGTTTTTTGTATTATAATTATATTAATGATGGATGTAAGTTAATAAATAGCATAGAATTTAATTAGTGAAATAAATTGTAATTTAATTAAATTATGTTGTGTGCCAAGAAATAAATTGAAAATAAAATTTAAGTTTTATATGAATTAAAAATTTATTAATTCTTCTAAAATAGGAATAGATTAAATTATCTTTCATAATTAAAAATATTAATTTGAATACCTAAAATTTTAGGATTGTCAAACCTATCATTTTAGATAAATAATAATAGTTATTTCTCTTATGTTATGTTAGGTGAAGAATAGCCTTTCCAGAATTAATTTTCTCCAAAGATTTTGAGAACTTCCTTTGAGGTAAGGGAAATTAATACAGGGTTTACAAAAGAAAATAATTTTTTTTATATATTGTTTGAAATGTGTAATTGTTATTTTTGCTTTTAAGCAGGGATCAAATATATTTTTGCATGGAAAAATGTGTTATAACATTTATTTTGCTTATAACGAAACACTTGGAGATATTTTGCCTTTGTAAGTTGGAACTAATAAAATAAAGAATTCGACTCTAGTTTGTTGGCTCTTATCAACATGATATAATAGTTGACCTTTACATTTTTGTTGTGGGAAATGTAATTGATTTGGACCCCAACCTCTAGGGGTTTGGTTAGAGGTTGCTAGTACTAGTAGTGTTTGGTTTCATTCACATTAAAAAAGAACATTTGAGGTTAGTCACCCATTTGTGAAGTCCCTTTTAATTGGACACTATTTGTTATTTGATAACCAGAATGAAAACAATTAAAATGTATTTGATTTGAAATGATTTTTATATATATGAAAATGTTTGTTGAATAGTTTAAATGTATTAACATGTTTAACTCAAAAGTTTTATAAATATATTATATATTATATCTCATGTTTGTAAGTATAATTGAAAATATTTGATCCATGAAATTGTGTTAATGTTCCTTATTGGGTTTTGAGTTCATCCTCATTTGTTGATAATTTTCCAAGTACCCTCAATTCGAGTGATGAGTGACGGTTAGGAGGGGAAATTGGTTTGTTAGGACATTTGTCAAAACTCTCTTTATTTTGAGCATTGTTTAGATGTTAAAATTTATTTCCTATTTAAATTATTTGAATTTAGAGTTATTTGGGCAATAATATTTGGTTTGATGTGTTAGTTTTTAAAATTGATATATGGAGATTTTAGAATTTTTGTTATACTACTTAAAACAACAATTTGGTAATTGAAAATTTTCAGTTACAAGATGAATGTTTGTATTGTTTCCTCTTTGAGCCTTTGGGATTGAAGTGTGAAATGACCGTCATGCCCTTGGAGTGGGTTTTGGGGCATGACATATTATGCCAAAGAGAGACACAAAATTGAAGAATGTTGAAGAAAAACACAAAGAATAAATCCAACATCAAACGATAGAGCAAGTGCCAAGGTGGTATCCAATATTGGAACTATAGGATCTACAAAAAAATAAAATAAAAAAATAATAATAATACCAAACCTACAAAAAAATAAAATAAAAAATAATAATAATACCAAACCTTTCATGTTATGACATTTTGTGAGTAAATAGGATCTAAAAAATATATATATACTAATTTGTGTCATTTTGTGAGCAAATAAAATTTAGCAATGAAAAAAAAAGGGAGAGGAATAAAAACAAATGTTTTATGAGTTGAGAACACGAGTTCATTTATAGGTGAATAGAATCAAAACACATTAAATATGAAAGCTAAAATTAAAAGACATTAAATATGAAATTTATAAAATTCTTAGTGTTGATACCTAAAAGACACCATCCATATAAAGAGGAATATAAAGGGAAAAGTCATCAACATTTATTGAAGGGATTCTAGAGAATAATAAAATTTTTGAGGGGAGGTTTTGGGTATAAGATGTTTTAGAGGATGACAATTCTTTTAGATGTAATACAAATGTAGATATAGGCTTTTTAAAGTATTATTTTAAAAAATAATACTATTTAAATAAAAATACCCCTTAATTATAGTGTAGTTGATATGGAATAAGTAATAAATAGGTAATATCATATTACAAAATAAGAGTAACTTGATAAAAGGAGACACAAAAGAAAAAAAAATTAATTGGATGCAAAAATAAAATAATAAAATTTAATGGGATATAAAAGTAGGAGTAATAGATAAAGAGAGATGTTGAAACATAATATAATTTAATGAAATGAATCTATTTAACGGGCCTATTAATGAGATGAATTTATTTAAGGTGCAATTTACTAGGATTAAAAGATTGACTCTTTAAATTTCATACTCCAATGAAGAGTTTTTTTTTTC
Source organism: Vitis vinifera (assembly GCF_030704535.1). NCBI lineage: Eukaryota > Viridiplantae > Streptophyta > Magnoliopsida > Vitales > Vitaceae > Vitis > Vitis vinifera. The sequence continues at coordinate 22,929,578 of NC_081822.1, read as the reverse complement.
TTTTTTTTTTTTTTTTGTCATAACTATGTAAAAATAGTCTTGAATCTATTTTAAAAAATATAATATTTTTCAAAATCATCGTTTAAAAATATAATTTTATTACAAATTCATAAATTCTATTCATAATAAAATCTTATTTTAAAGAATGATTTTACATTAAATAGCACAATAATGATTAAACAATAATAATATATATAAATATTGTTTAATATGGATAAACAAATCATTTGCCATAATTGTATTTATTCAAATTTTAAAAAAAATTTAATTATCATCAATTTTTTTAAAAGGATATTTATCCAAATTAAGTTTTATTTTATTTGATTGAAATGTTAAAATTATTTTAATTAATAATTTTTATAAAAGGTGGAGAAAACAAGAATTAATTACATTTAGATATCTGAATTAATAAATATAAATGAGTGTGTATGAAAACAGGGTATGAATAAGTATGTACCAAAAGTTATTTTGGGAAATGAAACAATGTGAAAAGATATTTTTTTAATAAGAGATTTTTTTAATGATAAATTTAAAATAAATAGATAATGATTCTTAATATTTATTTTGGTAAAAAAGTATTGCTAAAAAAATAAAATTTAATTAATATAATAATGAATACTTTGAATGAGTATAATAATAAATATATGATACATGAACAATTTATTAAAATTTTTCTATAAAAAAATTATATCTTCTTCAAATATTAATTTTTTAAAAAAAATTGAAATAACTATTATTGAAACAATAATATATTATTATAATATGAATTGAATAACAATTTCTGTTTAAAATTTGGATTAAAAAAATTAATTAATTCAAACCAATTTTTTTAAAAAATTTATTTGATTTTAATTTAAATCTCTTTCTATTGAATAAATTAAGAATGAAAAATAAAATTATGATAAGTTTTTAAAAGAGAATTATTATTTAAATCATTTTTTTTTAATTTTTAAAAAATAATGATATTTTTTAAAAGAGAAACATTAACTAAATTATGTTTTCGAAAGAGAATTATTATTTTAATCTATTTTTTCTAAAAAAAGAAACATTATCTAAACTAATTTAACATATAATAATGATAGGATATAAGCCTATAATATAAACTATAAGACTATTTTTGAAAAAAAAAAGTGTCTAAATTAGTATAGATAAGGTCATTTCTATTTTTTTTATTATGTTATTCAATATATATATATATATATGTATATTATTTTACAATATATTTTATAAATATTTTTTTTATTTTTTAAACACAAATTTAATTTTACAATAATTTTTTTTATTGTGTAAAATAAGTATATAAAAAAAATAATTTATAATATATAAGATACGTATATCCTAACAAATCCTATATAGAAAGGATATAAAAGAGAAAATGCATAATAATATATCTCATCACTCATCGACCAAACATGAAATAGGATATGATATCCATTATGTTATCATCTTATGTCATGTTATATCTAGGAAACCAAACGTGGTCTTATGATTAAACTTTTAAATAGTACCCCCCATTGTTCATAAATGCCCAGCCAAATGAAATAATGACTTTCCTCATCTAGCCTTGGGTTGGGCTTGGTCATTATTTTTAAAAATAGTGTTTTTAAAAATCTTTTTATGCAAGGGAGTGATTTAAAAAAATATTAAAATATTACTTATAGTATAGTATACTAATGGAATGTTTTTCCCCCACTAACCTATAAACCTTGAAGGAGTTGAGATCATGTCTACTCCATATCTTCTAAGTACGTGCCACTACTAATTGATTCATTCCGGGAAGATTATCAATTTGTCGGAGGTTTCAAGTAGGAGCCAGTTGCGCCCCTGAATCATATGAAAGTCTGACAACTGGGGTAAAGCCACAGATTCATCACATGTGTGATATTAATGCAATGGTACTATGGATTATGGCGTTTTGTGGATGGTTGCGATATACTTATTGACATTCCATCTACCACAAAGCAACTACAGAAGACATTCTACATAAAAATGATAAGAGTCATGGATTTTATTATAAATTTGCTCTGATTTTTCTAATATTTCAACGTCGCATTTATTTCGTTAAACAAAGGATGCTTCAAAGTCATGGGCCTTGGAATCCACGTTCACGTTCTGCCGCCCATAGTTTGCTTTGTGTTGAAGGTATTGTGTGCTGCCTATTAAATGCACTATATGAGCACCTTTTGAGCTTCAGATGTAAGATTGACTTCTCCTTGAACCAATAAAAAATTCATTGAAGCTCACCTACAAGGCTACGGGTCAAACCCTGGCGCTCAGGCATGGGTGGGATTCTCTTAACCACCGGACCAAAGGCCTTTCAATGCTAAATTTGCACATTAAATAGGATTACTATAAATAAATTAATTTTAATTATGTTGTTATATATTTTTTATAATAATTAAAAATAAGATAAATATAAATTTATAAAAAAAAAAATTATGAATGCTTTTAGATAAAAAAAAAAACAAGTTATCCATATTGTTATTTCAAGAGTTCTCTTAATTAAGTTGTGATGGTTATAAAATAAAGATTAAGTTTACTAATTCTAGTCTTATTATCAATTTAAAGAGAAGCTCAAAGTATGCTTTAGAGAGATTTAAATGACACGAAGAGATCTATCTTTGAAGACTCATAAGGTTTATGAACTTTTGTAAGATGAATTTCTTAAGTACACTTACGATTAAATTGTTTTAATGTACTTTCAATGCATTCATTCATACTTAATTAGCTTTTCATGAAAGTGACCTTAAATGTTTAAAATTGAATGAATATGTTTTATATATCGAACCCTTGAGCTAAAATATTCTAAAATTGCCCTATAAAGGTTTCTAAATGAATTGCCCAAATTTTTAGTAGGTTAAGATTGAAAAGGGAAGAATTTTGGGCAATTTTAAGCTCAATCAATCAAGAAAACTTTGAACTGGTCAAATTAGTTGGGAAATTGATTCAACTAGTTAGGTTTTCCCAATTAAGTCTTCCTCATCTAGAACCGATCAAGCACACTCAAAATCTTTTTATCTTTTAGAACCTTGGTACTATTAGCAAAGACTTTACCTTTCTCGGTTGAGCGACGATCACTTACAAATGCATTAAATGGTCCAATAGTTAACCAATTGGTTGAACTAGAGCTTGGCTAATTGAGGCTAATTTTATAATTTAAGGTGTTCAAAACTATTTTCTATAAATTAAGAGATTCTATGCATTAACTTACTTGCCTACCATTTTCTCTCATTCAAAGTTGTCAACTCAAGTGCACTTATTCCTTCACCTACAAATCCATTTAGTGCCTCAAGTTGGTATAGAATTTGAAGGGAGTGTATTACCCATTGGAGTCGTGAATTCAAGTGTAAATATTGAAGACTTGGTTTGAAGCTTTAGCTAGTGGAACCCTTACTCAAAAAAGAGATTGAGAAGATTGGACATGGGCAAGTATACCAAAGCACTACAAAAAGAGTTTATATCCTCTTCCTTTTACTATCTACTTATTTACTTCAATTATTGTTTAATTTGAATAGTCTTTTGAAAAGTTTTTATCACCCAATTTATCACCCATTTTGGGTGCTTTTCTCAATCAAATTAGCCTTATTTCACACATATATCATCATTTTTTATGTCCTTTAATATATCCAAATGAAATATATTATAATTTTAATATTAATGTGTTTTTTAATTTTGTGTATTATTACAAAATCTCACAAACGATATAATACATATATAATTTTTAAAGAAAACAACTGAATATGTATATTCTTTTTTATTTTATCATGTCTTGAAGTTTTTTATGCATTTCTATGAGTTAAAATTAATTTTTGTCTTATTGATATTTTTGTCAAATTTTTTACCAATATATCTTGATATATCCGTAAATCCAACTACTGATATATCCATAGAGACTGATATTTTCTTCTTTGGATATGACGTATATGCACTTAACAATACACTAAAAATACAATGCATTTCAATATGACCTAATTTTGCTTTTTAGCAAGTATCAATATTGACTTTCTTTTGTCTTTATAATATTTTTTAGACCATATTAGGAAGTAAAATCATAAAAAAATAAAAATGAAGTCGATATAATAACAAATATAATGATTTTGTTATTTAATTACGACACTCTCCCTCATGTGAAGAGACACAAGCTCGAAAGCAAACAACTATGATTAACCTTTTCTTAGGCTTATATATGGGCTTAATAAATATTATGTGGTGAGGCTTGAACATATGACATTCTAGAGACTTTGATGCCATGTTAAACAACTATTTTTAAATTTTTTTTTTTTTTAATGCTAAATTAGTAATTTTCCTAAAGACTTAAGTTTGTAAAAAATTAGTTATCCAACATGGTACATGAACCTTGTTGGTGGAAGGTTTAGTATTCGAACCTTACCGAAGCATATTATGTTTGTTTCTCATGTTCCCTTAATTTATTAAACCCAAAAAGAGACTATTTTATTTCCCCAATTTATTCAGCCATGAAGAATCTAGCATAAAGGTATTTATATTTATAAAATAAATAATAATAAATAAAATAAATTAAAAAGATTATAAATAATAACAATAATCATAATAATGAAAAGTAATTAAAAAAACTTCTTAATTCTAAAATCATTTTTAGGACTTATAAGAAAATAAATCATCCTCAAAAGAACTTATAAATTAGATTGAGTCGTTCAAATAATTAGAGTTTTGTTGATATTATTATTATTAGCAATATTTAATACAACTATTTTTAATATTACTATTTTATAACTATTATTATTAAAATATTCACAATATTTATTTTACATTTTTTTTTTTTGGGGGAATAAAACAGAAAATTATGATAAGAAAATGCTTGGATGACCTTTAGACCCCGGGGGGGGGGGGGGGGGGGGGGGGGGCGCGGGGGCTTTTATAAAATTTATAAATAATTTTATTTGATGAAAAAAAAAACATATCATGTGCCATATTTAAAAAATGGATTAATTTTCGTATTTTAGTGTTGCTTCAAATTTTGTCTTTGAAAAAGAAATAAATACCATATAATTGAATTTATTATTTGGAACTACAGTCATGATTGGATACAAGTAAGAGATTAATTATAATGGTTCAGAAATGATGATTGGATCCATGTTTTTCTTCAAATTTAATGAGAACATAAGATTTTTATTTAGTTAAAATTTTAAAAATATTATAATTCTTTTAATATTTAATAAAAATATTTTTAACATCTAGTTTCAAACATAAAATTCAATTAGTTTGTAGTAGTGTTTACGAGTCTGTTTCATAATGATTTTAGGAATTGTTTTTAGTTTAAAAAATGTTTTTGAAAAAATATTTGGTATTTGACAAAATTTATGAAACATTTTTAAATTTTGAAAAATCGCTTGTAGTATTGAAAAATAATGTATAGAGTTTTTTTTAGGAATACTTTTAAAATGTGTTTTATAGTGATTCTAGGAAGTGTTTCCAATCTTTTTAATACTTGAAAAATAAAAATTTTCAAGTATTAGAATGACAAAAATACTTTCTTAAATCATTGTCAAACATACTTTTAGAGTTTGTTTGGTAGTGATTTTAGGAAGCACTTTTAATATTTTTAATATTTAAATTTTTTTTAAGAAGTGAGAAGTGTTTTTGATATTTCTAATACTTGAAAAATAAAAATTTTCAAATATTAAAAAGATTAAAAATATTTCCCAAAATCACTATTAAACACACTTAGAGTGTGTTTGATAATGATTCTAAAAAATGTTTTTAGTCTTTCTAATACTTAAATGATAAAAATTTTTAAATGTTAATAAATTTAAAAACACTTTCTAAAATCACTTTCAGACTCTTAGTTTGATTCTAGAAAATGTTTATGATATTTCTAATGTTAAAAATTTTGTAAGTGTTAAAAACATTAAAAACCTCTCCTAAAAGTCATTCTCAAAAGTACTCTTCATAAAAAAAATATTTCAATTAAAAACAATTTGAGTGGAAACACTCCCAAACATACCCATCTTTTTCATATGTTTTTATTTATATTTTTTATTTTTTTATTGTTTAACTTAAAAATTAAAGGGAGAATTGTTTTTTCAACCCAACTAGGTTGGGTAATTGTGGTAAGGTCCTCGTAATTAAACCCAAAACCCAATGAAAGAGTAGAAATTGATAGGAAGGATATTGTCTTCAAAAAATCCCTAAAATACCATTGACTATGAAATGAAAAAACTAACCAATCACCTCACATTTATCATTTTCTCTTTAACTCTTTTTTCTTTCTCTCACGTGTTTAATAGTGGAACCAAGTTGAATCATTTTTCTTCATCAAATTGAATATGAAATATGGTTAAAAATTATTATTGTCAAATATATTTTTAAAATGAATAACTTTTAAATACCTCATCAAATATTATTCTCTTTTCAAACTTACATAATATATAATAAATATTTTTTAAATATGTTGAAAACTTACATAATATATAATAAATATTATTCTTTATTTCAAACTTATATTATTTCTCATATATATTAAATATTCCAATCATCTAACTTGTAAATTATATATCATCAAATATTATTTTTTTTCCAAATTTATAGAACATATAATAAATACTTTTTAAATACCTCATAATATATATATATATATATATTTTCTAACTTGCAAATTAGACACATGGTGTTTATTATTTCTCATATTGTTTCAAAAATAATGTAAACACTCACATGCATAAATATATATAATATTAATTAAGAAGACAATATTTATAAGACTAATTTACTAACCTTCCAATAATTTTGAAAGTTTAAATAGGGTAATTGGTCAAATTAAAGTCTTCAAAATATTCAAAATTTTTCCATTCCAAAATTATTTAATTGTTCCCCACACTAATCCTAAATATTTTTGAATAAAGATTTAAATATTTAAAACCATTAAAATAAATATTTTCTTATTAAAACAATTTTTTCAAAGTAATAAGATAAAAATCATAAAACCTTCAAAACTATAATTACAACAAATATTTTTAATTTTAAAACTAATTTAATAATTTAAATTAATGATTTTAAAAAATTAAAATGTTATAAAAATAATTTTTGTTTATTTTTAATTCCATTTAAATATGATGTTTTTAATCTCTATTGATAACAATGAAATTATGTTTATAAAGACAAAATAGTAAAATATATATATATATTTCATTTAGTTTACTTATAATGAACATTTCAAACATGATTGATTTTACTTTTGTTTCCTATGTGTTAATTTTTGTAGGGAATGTCTTAATGATATAGTTTGATAAAAAAAGAAAAAAAAAACTATTAATAATCGTTTTAATGTCTAACTCAAGTTGTTTAAAAATCGTATAAAACCTATTAGGAGTTTTGTACACCCTAATACACTTGACACATTTTCCTTGTACAGTTAGTATAATATCCTTGTACAATGACACAAATTTCGTATCTTTCCTAAGTTATATGTTTATGTAGGTGTATTAATCATATTTTCAATGGTTTGGTTGAAAAAATGGCAAATGACTTAGGGTCAATTTTTTTTTCCTAAATATCATTATTGGGGAAAATATTGGAATTTTCATGTGAGAGTTAAATAAAGTGCATGACATAGGTGTACAATCCTTGAGTGACAAGGAAAATAAAAAAAGTGGTTTAGAATCTATTGAAATCATTCACAAAGGATAATCTTGTATACCTTTGTACAATTAATACATTTTCCTTATATAATTAGAGGGTGTTTGGTACACGGGAATAGGGAGTGGGAATAGACATCTCATTCCTTTTCTCCCTTATTCCTATGTTTGGATAAATGTTAAGAAGGCGGAAATGAAATAAAAAATTATTCCGACAGAAATCAAATCCAACTTATGAGTCGGATTTGCATTCATTAAAAGTAGGTGGTATTTTGATTCATTAAACCTATTTGATAATATAAAATAACCTAAATTACTATTTCACCCTCTTATCTTGTTCTTCAAACCTGATGTTTATCTTCTTTGCAAAGGTAGAGATCCATTCATCATCCACTTCTTATCTTCTTTGCAAAGCTAGAGACCCACTCATCATCCAATTCTCTGCAACAAGTGATTCTTCCAAATTGAATCAATTAAACCTTCCATGATATTTAAAAAAAAAAAAAATCAATTTCTAATTTATAGGGTTTTGGATGTTCATTTTGATTGTTGGATCTAGGATTCGTCATTGTTTGCTGCAACTAGGTTCTGAAAACTCCCTTCTACATCTTCGATCAGGTTTACCTTATTTTTTCTTTCTTCTTCTACTTCTTTATATGTGTTTCTTCTTCTCTATAAATCGATTAATTTTTTTTTATTAATTTATGTTTGAAATCTTTGATGTTTCTTTATCTTGTATTAATGGAAACTGGAGAGAAAAATTGAAATGGTTGGAAAAAGATTTTTCGATTTCACGTGTTTACAATATTGAAAATTTTTAATGGTTAGGAAAAAAATAAAAAGAAAAAAACAAACAAAAACAAAACTTTTGGTTTTTTTTCCCTTTTGTTTATTATTATCGGCGTCTTCCTTTCCTAGTTAAAGCTATGGATTCTGCCGCAGAAAATCTGCTGCGTTTTCGGCTCATTTTGGAACTTTAGCATGAGCCACAGTGAAGATCTCTTCATATCATTGCTATTTAACAGTAAACAAACCATTAAGCACCGAGAAACCAACATTGATTAATTTTTTTATTCTAGCTTTTTTTGCATGACAAATTATTTAAAATTTTGATAAAAAAACGAATATTTAAAATTTTTTAAGGTTATGGATTTTATCGGATATGATACTTATTGAAAATTAGAATAAATTTGAATTCTTTTATTTCCTCTTTTGAAAATAGGAAAAACATTTGCTAGCTTTGAGAATTTAAATATTATAATAAATAATTTTTTTTTGAAAAATATAATTTTATAACTACTTAAGTATGACAAATTATTCAAATTTTTAATAAAAATAATAATTGAATATTTGTGCATTAGGGTTATACGATTTTTTATGGTTAATTTTTTATTTATTGAGTATATATATATTTTTTAGTCTTATTATTTAATAACAAAAAACCTCTCAAATTTTATTTTTTTAAAGTAAAAGTAAAAATAAAAAAATATTTTAAATTATATGTAAGGATATTATTGTAAATTTATTTCTTTTTCATTTCCATTCCTATTATTATCAAACATTGGAATGGAAACAAATAGTCATTCAAATCTTGCATTCCTAAGTTCATCCAAATGCTAGAAATTGAATCATCAAATTCATTCCATTCCACTAAGAAATAGGAAAGAAAACAAAATATTATTTCCATTTCCTATTCCGACGTACCAAACACCCCCTTAGTGTAATACCCTTGTATAATAACACAAATTTCATATCCCTTCTAAGTTATGTGTTCAAGTAGGAGTGTTTAACCATATTTCCAGTTGTTTAGTTGAGAAGATGGTGGATGACTTAAGGTCAAATTTTTTTTCCCCATATATCATTATTGGAGAAAGTATTGGAATTTCCATACGAGAATTAAATAAAGTGCATGACATATGTGTACAATTCGTGAGTAATAAGAAAAATAAATGAGTGACTCATAATCGATTATAACATTTCACAAAGAGTAGCCTTATACACCTTTGTACACTTAGTACATTTCCCTTGTACAGATAGTGTAATATAATTGTACAGTGGCGCAATAAATGAATAAATGATTTTTTTTTCATATAAAAAAATAGTATTAAACAAGGTTTTCAATTTTTATTTTTAAAAATAGTTTTTATTTTTTAATTAAACGTATTTTCAAAAAGAAACAATATAGAAAATAAAAATTATTTTTAAATAAGTAAATATGCCTTTCAACATTTTTATATAAAAAAAATTCAATCTCTACTATGTATTGATATAATTCACTTCTAAAATTAGGTCATATGAAAACATTTTAATTGAATACTTAAAATAAAAACTCTTCATCCATCCTCTTTCTTTCTTTTTCTTTTTCTTTTTTTTTTTTTTTAATAAATTTTCAATTAATTCAAATCATTAAAAAAAATCCTTAGTAAACAAATTTGTAACATTTCATATAACTTATTACTAAAAGTTATGTTCAAAAAGTTATTAAAATAAAGAAGGAAGAAGATTAAAAAAATTAAACTTTTTATTTTATAATAGTAAAAAAAAAAATACTTTTTAGTATAAAAGAAATTAAAATAGTGAATATATTTATTTTAAACAATGTTTTAATCATTAAATTATTTACTTCTAAAATGTAAAAAATAATTTTTATTTATTTAAATTAATATTTTTTTAGAAAGTGTTTTCCAAAATAATTTATTAATCATTCATATAATTTTTATTTATTTATAATTTAAAAATAAAAAATAATGTTGATTTTTCAATTATTTATAAAAGAGTTTAAACAAATAATAAAAAATCTAAAAATGATTAAATAAAAAAGAATAGCGTCATATGAAGAATGGTATAACAAAGACAAAAATGAGTTAAATGAGTATTTTTGTCGATTACTATCTTATGTACTTGTAATCAATTATGGGTGGTTGGAGGATTTTTCCTTAATTATGAAGCCTATATGGTTGAAAACACAAGTGTCCCAAAATTAAATGCTATTTCTTATAGAGTTTAATTGACACCATCCACCATTTGTGGGATGTGCAACCAAATGAAATAACTCCACTCAGCTAACCTTGAATTGGTCGTTAGTCATTACTTCTAGGTCACCATGCCTAGCTAAACCCTAAAAATCCAAGTCAACTTGCCAACCAACTGTACGATTTTTGTTACAATATATTTTATTTTATACTAATAATAATGAATATTTACTTTCTCACTATAGACGAAAAAAAAAATTAAAAAGAAATGTTCAAATACTATTTTTTTAAATATCTTTTCATGAGAGTAAGTGATTTTAAAAATATTAAAATATAAATAAATGGAAACAAAATTTTAAAATGAGTGGAAAGTGAAAATAAAAAAGTCTTCCTTTATCTTTTTTCCTTATTTGGTGGTGTTTATTTGTTTTAATTTAATTTTAAATTGAACTTAAAATTAAATAATACTTAATAATATTAAATATTAAATTATTTATTTTTATAATATTTTTATTTCTATTAAATATTAAAAAGTAAAGAAAAATTAATATATTATTTTTTTTATTTTAAAAAAATTAAATATTTTGATTTTTTATATTCAATAAAAAATTTATAATAAGTCATAAAAAAATTTAAAGTAAATTATTTTAAAAAAACACACACCCTTGATTTTTTCCTTTTTTTATTTCTATTTTCAATTGGTCATTCTATTTATTTATTTATTATTATTATTATTATTATTAATAAAATATAATTAATGCTTATATCATTATTACTATTTTTAATACTATTATTTTATAACTATTATTATTATTATTAAAAAATTCACCACATTTATTTGATTTGATTTATTTTTGGAATAAAACAAAAAATTATGATTATTTTGCAATGGACCTGAAGGTTTTAATGAGAGATTGCTTGGTTCGTTGCATTAATTTTATTTTATTTATTTATTTATTTTCATTTTCCTTATCTTCTCCATTGGATGGCCTTTTTTCAAAGGCTACCCACCACGGTTAGGGAAGAAAATATCACAAGCATTAAGAGGATACATGTGATAAATGATTTTTTGAGTTAATGCCACTGACCCTACTTTCAAAACCATTTTCCCTTTTTGAAAAACATAAATATTAATTTTATATTTAGTTCTTCAAAATTTAGAGAAAATAAGAAAAGTAGAAAATAGAGAAAATAAATAAATAAATATAATATTAAAAAAAGTGAACATAAAAAATAATTTTAAAATTAATAAATTATTTTTATACATTTTTTTGAAACTCATCCCACTTATTTTTCTTCTATAATATAAATATTAAATAATTTAAAAATATATAAGTTTTTAATTAATTCTAATTATATCATATGATATGGTATATATATGGTAATTATATTAAATTTACAATGCATGGAAGACTATATTTTGGGGGAACATAAGCCAATATATGTTTATTAAACTCTATGACACATGCAATAACCTATAATTTATCTTCCTAATATCTTCTTACAAAAATATAGCAATTATTATACAAAAAGTTTCAACTTGTTTTATATACATAAAAATTATTTTTAAAATTTAAGGTAATAATTCAATTTTCAGATTGTTTTTGGAAGTCATTATATTTTTAAGGTATGTTTTAAGGAATTCTTACATTTCATGCAAAAAAATACTATCATTTCTGATTTTCAAAGGAAAAAAAAAATTAAAATTGTTAGCAAACCAGAATTTATTAATTTATTTTTATATTTTAAAAAATCCAAGTAATTTTAATTTAATAATAGGAAAAATGGACAAGTTGACCCAAATGATATACTTCTAATCCAATGCAAGAAACCTTACTTACTACAAATTAAATAAAGCAAAAGCCCATTTCTAGGACTATAAAACGACAAGTGGGTGACACAAAAACAATTAATCTTCAACCGACCCTATGTATATACACACCCAAAACTGAAAATTTTAAACCCAATGACATAATCAATTCACATAAAGCCATATGACAACTGTGATACAGGGTTGAGGTCAAAAATGATAAATAGAAATAAATTTTATAGGGCTGTGGCTTATTTCTTGTATTATTTATTGTACTACTTGGAAAGGAGTGAATTAATTAATGTATACCTGGCATGAGGTGAAAGCCAAGTTGGCGCAGAGCAGGCAGGGCCTACAGCTGGCAGTTGAAGAAGAGGAAGAAGAAGATAAATGCATTGGAATTGATTGGCATCTTCATACGATGTATTTCTTTCTCTGTCTACGCTTGAATGCAACATTCATTACCGTAGCTTTGAAGGTACGTGGGACTTGCCTACGCACAAGAATGGGTCGCCCATGGCACCAAAACTGCATACTAAACAAACCCTTTTTTTTTTTATATGCATCTAGGCTAACCTCTTGGGATTCATTATTAGAATTGCTATTCTAATAAAATCCATTTGTTTAGGGCTCCAAGAGCAGCTTCGGGTCGGCATGAGTAAAGTTTGAATGGGTTATTAAGGTCTAAGTAATTTGGCGAACCTTAAACCAAGCCTTTTACTTAATTTTGTTAAGATGTGTGGAGCCTAATTAATATTAGTAAGGATATTTTAAGTTGGGATATTTTGAGGATTTTACATATGTGATTTGGTTACCCTATTTGTATCATGTTTAGGGTAGCAAACTTTGAGATTTTTATTTTTTGGGGTATCAAAAGAAATAGAAAAATACAAAGAGAAAAACTTAGAGGATGAGGTATTTTTGGAATTCTCTTGTACTCTCTTTTTATCATAATGAAAATTTACAATGACTACAAGTGAATATAACTCTCACATTGAGAGTGAACCACTATAAATCTCATGTGTTTTTGTGTTTTATTTTTCGCATTAGTTTATTATCACTTTCAGAAAATAGGATTAAAGATTTTTAATCCTAATAATTGATATCAAAGCTTTTGGTTGTGATTGAGAGTGATGGTTGACGAAGACAGTTCGACCCATGGAATTGGGAAGTCTGATGGTAAAGATTTTGTTTTTTGGAGAATACAAATAGAAGGTTATCTTTATGGTAAGAAGCTTCATTTACCTCTTTTAAGAACAAAACTAGAAAGAATGTTGGATGGTGATTGGGTCCCTTGATAGATAGGTGTTGGGAGTTATTCGGTTGACACTATCAAAGAATGTTACTCATAATGCGACAAAAGAGAAATCAACCTTGGGATTGATGAAGATATTGTCTAATATGTATGAAAATTTGTCTACAAATAATTAGGTATTTCTCATGAATAAATTGTTTCATTTAAATATGAGAGAAGGTGTTTCAGTGGCAACACGTCTTAATAAGTTCAACATGATTGTTAACCAATTGTCATCTATTGAAATTGATTTTGATGATGAGGTTTGTGCTCTAATTCTTTGGGCATTTCTACCAAACAGTTGGGAGCCCATGAGGGCAATAGTTAGTAACTTTGTAGGTAGTGCCAAGTTGAAGTTTAATGATGTCAAGAACTGAATTCTTATTAAGGAGGTTTGTAGAATTGATTCAGGTGAAGTGTCAACATTGAGTTTTGGCCTGAATCTCGAAGGTAGGAGTAGGGGGAATGACAAAAAATCATACTAGAATGAAGATAGATTGAAGTTGAGGAATGGAAGAAGTAATTCTAGATTTAGGCAGAATGTGGATTATTGGAACTATAGGAAAACAAGTCATATAAAAAACATTATAGAGCATCGAAAAAAAAGGAAGAAAACAAAGGTGATGTTGCGAATGCAGTCACCGAGGAGATGCATGATGCATTACTTCCATCAGTTAATAGTCCTATTGATTATTGGGTTTTGGACTTAAAAGGCATCTTTCCACACAATTGTACACCGAGAAATGAGGGAAAACTATGTTTCTTAGAATTATGGGAAGGTGTATTTAGTAGATGTCGAACTATTGGATACTGTGGGTGTTGGAGACATTCATCTAAAAATGTTAAATGGTTCTATATGGAAGATTCATAAGGTGAGACATGTACCGAAATTGATGCATAATCTTATTTTAGTAGGGTAGCTTGATGATGAAGGATATAATGTGACCTTTACCAATGGTGCATGGAAAGTTATGAGAGGTTCCATGGTTGTTGTGCGAGGGAACAAAACTAGAACACTATACATGACATCTAGTAGTAGAGACATGGTTTTTGTTGTTGATAGTAATGCTAATTTAGATTTATGGCATTGTAGGCTCGGGCACATGAGTGAAAAAAGAATTAGAGTACTCATATCAAATAGTAAATTGCCATGGTTGAAATCTATTGGGCATAAATTGTACGAGAGCTACATTTTCAAAAAACAGAAAAGGGTAAGCTTCTCTAAAGTCGACAAGGAGTTGAAAGAAGAAGAATTAGAGTTGATTCATACAGATGTATGGGGACCTTCAACTATAGCCTCTCTTGGAGGATCCAACTATTATGTAACATTCATTGATGACTCAATTAGAAAAGTATGAATTTATTTTCTAAAAAATAAATTTGATGTGTTTGATGCCTTTAAAAAGTGGAAGGCTATAATTGAGAATGAAACAAACTTAAAAGTGAAGTTTGAAGTCTAATAAAAGGAGGAAATACATTGATGATGATTTCAATCGGTATTGTGCTAAGAATGAGATCAAGATGACAAAAACTATTCCTAAAAAACCTTAACAAAATGGTGTGATTGAAGTGATGAACAAGACCTTGAAGAGTGTGTGAGGAGTATGAGGATTCATGTGGGATTACCTAAGACATTTTGTGCAGATGCAGTTAACACTACGACTTACCTAATCAATAGAGTTCTTTTAGTTCATTTGGATTGTAAAATGCCTAAAGAGGTTTGGAGTGGCAAAAAGGTAAAACTTTCTTTTTTGAAAGCGTGTAGTCTTTTTTATGTTCATATTGATGTTACTGCTAAAGTAGACTTGATATAAAATCTAAGAAATGTTTCTTTATTGGTTATGGTGGCATCGAGTTTGATTCTTGTTTCTAGGATGACCAAAATCGAAAAATCATTAAAAACAAGGATGTGATCTTCAATGAGCAAGTGCTTCATAAAGATAGGTTGGATAAAGTTTCAGACAACGTAGATTTTGAACTGAGGATGCCTGAGGTAGTTCACTTGAAAGATTAATAGGTGAAAAATTTACAAGTGAATGTTTGTGATGTTCAAGAAACCATACCCTTAGAAGATCAAGAAAATGTAACCCCAAAAATGAATAATTCTACTCCTGTGACTAAACTCAACAGATCTTCTAGAACTATCAGGCCACCATAGAGATATTCTCCTTCACTTAACTACATTTTGCTTATTGATAGAGAGGTAAACCAAAGAGTTATGAAGAAGCAATGCAAGTTGATGAATCAATCAAGTGGGAATTAACCATAAAGAATGGGATGGATTTGTTGATGTCCAATAAAACATGGTAGTTGGTAGAACTACCAGAAGGGAAAAAAAAGATTTGCATAATAAATGGATATATCGGATAAAGGAAGAACATGATTATAACAAGAGGTACAATGCAAGGCTTGTAGTAAAAGGCTTTAAGTAAAAGGAAAACATTAATTACATAAAGATTTTCTTCCCAATGGTTAAATTGACTACTATCAAAATAGTATTTAGGTTAGTGGCAAAAGAAGATTTGCATTTACAGTAGATAAACTTAAAAATGACATTTCTTCATGGTGATTTGGATGAAGAAATTTATATACATCAGCTACATGGATTTTAGGTTCAGGGAAAAAAGAAAATGGTGTGTAAGCTCCAAAAGAGTCTATATAGCTTGAAATAAGCTCCAAGACAAAGACATAAGAAGTTTAATAACTTCATTAGTAGTAATGGTTTTTTGAGGTGTTAGACATATCATTGTTGTTATATCAAGAGGTTTGATGAATCATGTATTATTTTACTATTATATGTTGATGATATATTGGATTGAGAGGGCTAGCATACATGAGTCGCATGAACTAAATAAGAGTGGGTTTACATGCCCAAAGTTCCTTATGTCTCTGTTATTGACAATCTTATGTATGTCATGATTTGTAGTAGATCAAATATAGTACATGCAATGGGATTGTGAGTAGACATATGTTAGCTATTTGAGTGGCACTATAAAGTCAGCTTTATGCTTTAGGAAGTTAGATTTAGACTTGTAGGGGTATGTAAATGTTGATATGGCTAGTGATATAGACAAACAAAAAAAATTACTACAGGATATGTTTATACTTTGAGCGGTGCCATAGTCAGTTATGTATCAAATTACTTCTATAAGGAGTAGTAATTTTCATCGGTTCCTTTTCCTTCTCTTTGACTTTGATTTGATGGTTTCTTTCCAACTGTTATTGGGATTGGATAAGGTTTTACATTTTCCATATTATGTTTCCTGAGAAGATCAATCACATATTTCAATTAAGTGAGTTATAGCTCTATTGTATCATGATGCGTTTCAATGCCCAAAAAATGGTGAATTTGTCCTAATTTTTTTAGAGCAAACTCTTCATTTAGGTCACTAGTGAGTTTATGCAACAACAATTCATCATTCTTTATTATCATGATGTCATCAACATAAACTAAAAGGTAAATAATCTTCCCATTTAAGTTGAAAATGAAGAGGAATATGTCAAACCTTAAGTTTTGAAAAACCCACAATATTAAAGAAACTCTCAATTTATCAAACCATGTTATGGGAGCTTGCTTCAATCTATACAAAGCATGATTGAGTTTGCACACATGATTTGGTTTTAAGGCATCAACATATTCCTCGGGTTGAGCTATGCAAACCACCACTTGAAGAGTGTCATTTAAGAGAACATTATTTACATCTAACTGTCTAATGTCCCAATTTCTTGAAATAGCTACTATTAACACTACTTGAATGGTTGCAACTTTGACCACTTAGTTGAAGGTCTCTTTAAAATCAATTCTAAGTGTTTGGTAGAACCCTTTAGCAACCAACCTGGTTTTGTATCTTTTCACACTTTCATTAAGGTTGGGTTTTAGCTTGAACATCTATTTTTTCCAATTATATTGTATTGTGGTGGATAAGGTACAATGTCCTAAGTATGATTTTGGATCAATGCACCAAATTCTTCATCCATTGCCTTCTTCCAACTTGGATAGGTCAAAACATTTTGCAATCAAGTTGGTTCACTATCAATTTGAAGGATATCAGGTGGTTGTTTTGAAGTCCAAATGGTTGGTTGCATAAAGTTTAAGTTCAAAAATGCCATTTTTTGACCATGTTTGCATAGGATGTCTAGACTAGTTTTTTAAGGTTAATGATGTTTGAAATTATGGTGCTTCAATTTATTTAAAGATGGTTGGAATTAACAGAATTGCTGGCTAATTTGGTGTTAAGGGTCATGGAGCGATTGTAACTTCCAAATATTGAGAGAATGGGATTATAAGAGCTATAGTTGAATGTTGACTCTCAATTGTAGGAGCTATAGTTGAAGGTTGACTCTCATTTGTATTTTTCTTCATTACATACCTAAGATTGAATTGATTTTTCTTTAGATTCCAATGATGGGCCATTTTCTAAAATATCTAAAAATTAAGAGGCAAAGGATGGTTGTGTTGAGGGCCTTAACTTTTCAATTCTAGGAAAACCCCCCAAAATAAGGGAATTCATTTTCATTGAACACAACATATTGAGAAATATAAATTTTCCACTAGGATGAAGACATAGGTTCCCTTTGTAAGAGTTGCAGTAGCTTAGAAAGACATGCTTGTGTGAAATTAGAATTTAGTGGATTGAAACCTGTCATAAAGGAAGTAAGAACACCCAAATGTTTTGGGAAAAAAAAAAAAGGAGTAATTTGGTTTTTCTTTTATGAACTTTTTCTAATAGGGATAGAAACTTCAAAATTGGTGTAAACAAGCAATCTATAAGGTGGATAGAGGTTTAGAAAGCCTCATACCAAAATCTTAGAGGCATAGAGGCTTGATCATGGAGGGTCAAACCTAATCTACATTGTGTTTGTGCTTTCTCTTAGTTTTTCCATTTTGTTTATGAGCATATGGGCAAGGATGCTGAAATACTATTCTATTGTTCTTAAGATAGTTCTAAAAAGGTTTGTAGTTACCGCCCTAATCTAATTGAAGTTTCTTTATTTTAGTGTATAAAGTTTTCTCAATTTGGTTTATGAAAAAGATAAATGAGTTTAAAAGTTTAACCCTAGTTCAAAGAGGATAAACCTACGTGTATTAGGAAAAATCATCTATGAAGTGAATATAATATATTTATCCTGAGTGTGAAACAAGTGTGGATCAACTCAAGAGGTGAAGAAATTTAGGAGAAAGAAGGGTTAAAGGTATAGCATGAATTTTTCTAGATTGGTAAGCATGAAAAAAAGTTAAGTTTTCCATTTATTGAATTATTTGGATTACAAGATTTTTGGACTTGACACACAATTTTACTAGATTCTATATAAGACATTAGCACTAATTGAAACAAAGGACACATGATGGTAGGCATCAACCTTTCTTTTTGACTTAACTAAACTTAACCCAATAAAAGGACTGGCTGATGGATTCACAAATGAATGAATAATTAACTTTGTATGATTTTTTACTTTATGAAATATACTACTTTTATAATACATTTTTAAGCTTCCCTTATAGTAGCACTTGATGGCTTTCCTTGTTTTTCACCAAACAAACATTATAATGAAATTCAAATCCTTTATTATCAGTTGTTAAATAGGAAATACTTGAGAAACTCTCTTTAATCTAAGGAACCAACAATATATTTCTCACATAAAGATGAGAGGATAGAGAAGTTATTTTAGTATGACCAACTTGAGTAATAAGAAATTTATTACCATTTTCAACTACAAGTTTTTCCTCACCATGGTAGTCAATTTTAGAAAGAGGTTGCTTAGTTTAATAATAACATGGCTAGCGCCTCCACTATCGGTGTACCATGATTGGTCAAATACTGGCTTAGGTGTGGCAATGTATGCAAAAACTTGATTGTTTTAAGTGTTGGGAATCTGGATTTCTCAATTCCTTGGCCTTAGATCATATAAGGTATATGTAATCTATCTTAAGTTTTTTTTTAAATTTATCGCAACGAAAACATATGACATTAAAAACCAATATTAAACATAGATCTAGAGATCGTTTCCAAGCCAATGAAAAAGTGGAATATGCGGTAGTAGTAGTAGTAAAACTCGTTAACCTAAAGGTCTTCTACCTTATCTCTCTCTCCACGAATCTTGACATAAAAGAAGGGTGAGCTTCTCTCACTCTTCTTGAGGGTGGCTAGGGTTCCTCTTTTTGGAATTTTAAAAAACTAAACAAGAAGACTGAGCCTTAACCTTTAAGGGAGCTTATATAAGCTTTCCTATGGGCTTAAGAGACTTGAGCCTAAATTGGGCTTGGGTCTCCTAATCTAACCCATTCAATAGGTTTCAATTAAATAATTAGTTCATTCTAGAAAGACAATTTATAAGATCTAATGCAACCCTTCCATTTTTATCAAGACGCCCTTATGCGCATTTATGAATTACATATCCAAAATACCCTTAAAACGTGTGCCACTATGAATTAAGAGTCCAAGTAGGGACGATTGAAACCTATAAGAAAAAACTGACTCCAATTATGAAGTTAACTTAACACTCCAATAAAAAGAGTCAATTGCTCTCGAATATTGTATGAAATTACAACGAGACAAAGCTCGGGTCCATAACCGACTATTCATTGACTTTCTATGAAATTATACCAAAGATTATGGACGGATATGTTACCAACAAGATAGTGTTACCAATTCAGCAAGATTATCTCTTCAACCCTTGAGTTATAAATCCACCTATTATGTGATCAACTAACATACTCTAACTCTAAGGAGCATATGTCAAATTTTACTAAAAGAATTATTGTGACCACAAATTTTATGATCACCTAAAGAGGCACAGCGTCTCAATCTCATAAGATATTATGACGCCTTTATTGAGAATACATGTTGCCACTTGCCTCCATCAATAGTGATCTAATTTGTAGGAACATATGGCCACATTATGGTCTTACCCATGGGTCAAAACCTCCCATTAATTTTAGCATAAGCTGAATATCTTCTCAAGGTTGAGAATCTATATAATATAGTAGCTTAGTGAATCATAACAATCTTATAGCCTCACGTTATGATTCATCGTAGGTCATGTTTAATGTATAACCATACACACTAGTATAGTTACCATAGGAAACTCATCCCACTGACCAAGATAAGTCATCCTTCCAATTAGGAGATAGTATACTATAGTATCTACTAGATTGCTTAAATCCATGAATCGACTATGAACTACTTATCTTTTTGTAAGGAACTTATGACTTATATCTTTTGTGCAATTCTTAATGTACTTAAGTCATATACAATGCAAATGATATGAGTTGAATACTCAACAATGCTAATGCATAAAAATGGATAGTTAGGAGACAATTAAGTCTAACCTTATTTCATCATATCTTACTTTTAGAGGTTCAATTCTAACATTAAGGAGTTAACAAAGTATGATCAAAGTGATAGTAGCAACGAAGAGTAGTGTGTCCAACTTTGTTTAAAACCTAACATATGGGCTAGGAATTTCCTCAAGCACCTCATCCATGTTGACCTTAGCCTCCTCTAATTTTTTTCAATCCTAAGCCTCTACCTCTTTCATTTATGTTTTTGTTATCATTACCTCCAATTTTCTAATTAGAGACATAGTTAGCATAACCATTTGAGAGATCCAATGTTACTATAACATTCATTTGATTTATGTGACTCTCTTAGTTTAGTATAACAGCTTGCTTCTTGCTAAGTAATAGGCATGGTTTTGGAGGTAATATTAACCACGACAAGGTCATATTCTAACCCAAGGTCGACTAAAACATGAAACATGAGGTCCTTATAATTGATTTTAAATAAAATATTATTAATGATTATCATTTTAAAAATACTATTCTTTATTTTTTTTTTTTAAGAATGATCATACTAATTTTCAAAACTAGTCAAGAAAAAAATTGCATTTCCTTACAATCACTTAGTAAGTGATTTTTCCAAATATATATATATATATTTGGTTATAAAATTACATTAGCAAAGATACTATCAAAACTTTCTTTTAGTTTATATCCAAACAATATAGTGTAATTTGAGTACCTTTTCTATTTTTTATTTTTGATATAAGAAAATAATAGAAATTTTTATATAAAATATAAGAACCCTTTGGGACTCACCTTAAAAAAATGAAGAATTTTTAAAATTTAGGTTAATTTCATTCACCTCCTCTGAGGTTTTGACTAAATACATTAGTTTTCATAAATTTAAAATTTTATTAAATACTTCTCTTATTATTTTCATTTTTTATTTTCACTCATCTCCCTTCTCACTCAAAATCAAATTTTATTAAAACCTCTAAGGTGCATAATGAAATTTCAAACCTATAAAAACTAGATGTATTTAACCAAAGCCTCAAGTAGGTGAATGAAATAACCCTAAAAACTATTTAAAAATTTTAAAATATTAAAAAAAATTACTAATTTTTTCCTTCTTTTTATTTTTCCTCCCCACTTTGTTTCCCTCACATTTTTTCTCAAATTTTCTGAAATCAAAGATAGTATTAATGACAACCTCACGCTCTAAGCAAATTTCACATGCATGAAAGGGGTCTTACAAACTTAAAATACAATGGACCGGCCTAAGTCTATGAAAAAAAAAGTGAGGAAAAAAGAAAGCCCACATGATTTTGAGGATGAAATGAATTGTTTTCAACTTTGATGTTTGAATGCAAGGTGTGAATGAGATGAATTCTTGAATTTATATCAAAAACCTTTCCAAAAGTTGACTTGTACGTGGCTAGCTAAAAGCTACCTTCCATAAATGGCCACCAAATATGTGGGCTTTCTTGTTGAATTTTGTAGTGGTGAGGGATATTTATTTACACATAAGAGGTGGAGCAGCTTCTTGTGAGGTTTGAACTTTGAAGCAAGTGGAAGCCAACCACTTGGGTAAACTTTCAACGCCATTGAAAGTTATTGCCTCTTCTCTCCTTAGCATAGTAGGACGGGGGACGGGAGACCTTGTCCCCCTTCCCCACCCACACAAAATAATAATAATAATAATAATAATAATTTTATTTTTTATTATTTAAAAAACCCCAAATTTTATTAAAAAAATTGTTACATTCTTTTAAAAAAATGTGAAAAGTTTTTCTTAAAGAGCTATTGAAATTATTACAAATTTTGTAATAAGAATTTTTTGCTTATATATATATATATATATATTACAATTTATGGATATGATTGTTGTAGGAGTAAAAAAAAATTATCCTAATAATATTAGGAGTAAGACACAAGTAGTTTTTGGATAAAGTTATTTAATTTGGTGTACCATTTACTTACTTTTATAGCAACTATAAGGTTACTAAATATCTTAGGGATGACGAAAATGTCATCCTTAATTAAAAATATCACATTTTTCCTTCTTGTATTTGCAGGACATTGGGTTCAATTTTTTGGTTATTGAATCTCTGATTTTTGCTGTCCACCAACTTGGTAGTTTTGCATCAAGTTCGTAATCAATTTGCTAAGATAGTTAGTCATAAGTGGTGATCATCGCACTACTCCCCCTCACACTACCTTTTGCTCAAAAGAAAAATGGTAAGGGACTCTACATCTTGTAGTTAGCGGCAAGGAACTCTACTCGTTATAGTTGGCAATCTTTCATAATCTTCTTATTATCAATCTTTTCCTTCATTCTTTAAAGTTATTTAATTAGACATAACATATGAAGTGTCCTAATCTCATTCCCAAGATATAGCCATGTAGAGAGTGGTAAATTTTATTCGATTCGTACTCGCTATAAATTATAAATAAATAAAAATCAAAAGTAGAAAATCTCTAAGTATTATTTTCCAATGAAAGTTTCGAATTTTGAAGTGCATATTTTCCTATGAAAGTTTTGAATTTGAAAGTGAGTTCTAAGTTCTAACACGGATTGTATACTAGTTTGCACTCACTTTCAATATGCAAGACCCTTGTTTTGCTTTGCTCTATAAGGAAGATGGTTTTATCCATCTTTCCCAAATGTGGGGAAAAAGTTGGGGAAAAAGTTGGTATTTTCTTTTGAGTATTTTGAGGAAGTCATTTAATTTTTAAATAATTTGAATACAAATTTGTTCCAATTTGACCAACTGATCTCTTTTAAAAATAAAATATTAAACTTATTTTTCAAAAGAAAAGTATAATATATTATTTCATAAAATGAAGATATATTTTTTAGTGTCTTGAGCTTAATATTTCAAGTAACAGTTTCTTATATAATTTTTAATTATTTTTTAAAAACAAAAAAAAACTTAAATTAAGAAAAATAATTTTATCGACATAGAGGTAATGTGTAGTTATATACAATGCAATAATTCATAAAAGTATTCTCCATATTTTAGTTATTACTCAAAATGCTCAAAAACAAAAGAACATTCCTCAAATTTATTCTAAAAGTAACCTGTTTTTAAAATATTAAAAAAATAATTTTGGCAAAAATTTGTGAGATGTGTATATAAATTAGAAGATTATTTTTTATTATAAAAAACAAGGAACTACTTTTAAAAAGAGTTCTCCAACTTGATTTAGGAATTGTTTGGGAAACTTTATAAAAATGTAGTTCTTAAAAAACAAATTTTCAATTAATTTTAGGAACAAAATTTGTAGAATCTGCCCAAAACAAGTTTGTTAGGCAGTTGTCTTCATCAACATTGTACATTTGATAAAACGTTGGATTAATTTTAACCTTTCCGTACAAGAAATCCAAAGCAGCTTTTACATCACCATCTCTCATTTAAACTCTACAATCAACATCAACATGCTTACATGAATATTTTTTGTGAAGCTAACATTGCTATAATTACCTTATTCTTACACTATGTAATCCATAATTTGGCTTATGCCAACACCAAGTATTGCACTAAATTGAGCCTTTTTTGAATTCTTCATGACCCTATGGGATTGAAGGAATTGGGTTTTTTTTTTTTTTTTTGTTCCACCATAGAATGATTATGATTGACCATAAACATAACATTAATATTTCATATTCTTCATATCCTTTCTCATATTATTTGTATCATCTCTCACATTGTTTGTATCATTTTTCATACTCTTTCTTATATTATTTGTACTATTTCTCACATTCCTTGTATGATGCCTTATATTATTTGTATTTTCTCTCACATGATTCATATCCTTTCTCACATGTTTCATGTATTTTCCTTCATATCCTTTCTCACATGTTTCATGTATTTTCCAACATTTTTGTTTATAATAAAGAGTTGATTTAAAATTTAAAAATATCATGAATAATATTTTATGATCCCTAAATACAAAAAATGAAACAAGATGATATAAAAATAATAATTTAAAAAAAATGATAAATGACTAAATTATCTCAATTTAATTAATCATATACTCATAAAAAAATTTCAAAATTTATATCTTGTAAATCATTACATATTCAAATGTTATTTAACGTAGTATGTTTAGTTACAAAATTTACATTTACATGAGAAAAAAATATCAAATATTATCTTTTAACACTTGCCGTCACTTGAAATCTTCTTCAAGAAATAAAATTTCTTTCTTTTCCTTCTTCAAGACAAAACTTAATCTTAAAATGTATTTATGTAAACACAGAAAAATACTATAAAAATATTGAAAACAATTTGACAACAAATGATTGAGTTATCTCGATTTGATCAATAATAAACACATATAAAAAAAAAATTCTAAAGTCTAAATCTTATGAATCATTAAATATTCAAATGCTATGTAACATGATTTTTTTACATACAAAATACATATTTAGATGAAAAAAAATCAAATATTACTTTTAATAGTTGTCATCGCTTGAATTCCTTCATACAATATCTTCTTTAAGAAATTCAAATCTCTTTCTTTCATTCCTTCAAAAAATCAAATTTGATTTATCAAAACACATCCTACATGTTTTCTAATATGATATTTAAAACTACTTAATTTTCAAATTAAATTATTATCTCTTTTTATATATTTAATTAATTAAATAAGGAGAGTGCACGAGTAGTTGATAGGATTTTCTTATTTTAGAAAAATGTTAGGTATTTAATTAAATAAAAAATTATATTTAATATTTAATAATAAATTGAAAAAAAAATTGTTAAAGTAAATAGTGGATATGAAAGAATAACCTATACTTACATATGATGTAAAAAAATTTACAATATTCTTTAGATTTTTAATTATTACTTAAAATACTACTATTTTGGGTACCAAATAATTGTTTGACTCTAAATTGTTCAAAAATAGTGACGTCTCGATCCCTTATCTTATTTAGGATTAGTCAATTCTATTTCTCGATAGGGACAAGAAAATGATATAATTCAATGGTAGAGTGTTGACTTAACCGATACTTGTATATGATGAAGTTTTTTATAATATTCTTTAAAATTTTAATTATGTCTTAAAATACTATTATTTTTCTACTAAAAATGTTTGTAAAACATGTTTTCTTACAGGAATTAAAAAACCTATTTTTATTTTAAAATATTAAAAAATATCTACAAAAAGGGTTAACTCTGTCGGTTAAAAATAATAATTTCAATTTAGGATTTTTATTTTTTAAAATTGAAGCCCTCGCCCTCTTGGCCATTCTTTTCAAAATTTTAATTGTTTTTTGGAAGTGTCTTTCGAGGAAGTTCTGCATGATGACATGATAAAATGTGGGTTTTATCGTCTTTTATTAATTAAAGATAAAGAAATAAAGAAATAGTTTATCTAGTGTGTAGTGCTAGCCCGCTGCCCGCCACAGCGCTACCGCTGCCAACGGTCCATTAATGTAGAAGAAGATGATCAAACAACTGTAAAATTTAATGCCATTTGAAGTTTCCCCCATCTCTCCATGCATATAAATTCTCTGCTATCTTTATCCCATTTTCCCAAAACCCTTTCGAGATTTGGAGATCTGGAGAAGGAGCAGCCATGAGACCCTTTACTCCTCTCACCTGCATTCAACTCCTCCAGCTCTCCTTCGCCTCTCTTTTCTTCTTTACCCTCCTCCTTCACAC
The DNA here is from genome assembly GCF_030704535.1 of Vitis vinifera. Lineage (NCBI taxonomy): Eukaryota > Viridiplantae > Streptophyta > Magnoliopsida > Vitales > Vitaceae > Vitis > Vitis vinifera. The sequence goes on along the minus strand of NC_081822.1, from coordinate 22,902,935 downwards.
CCTCCTATCTGGCACCCCCTTCACCTACCTCTTCCGTCTCCTCTCCGCCGCCCCCACCTCTGTCTCTCTCTCCTGCGCCTGGTGTGTACTTCTCTCTCTTTTCTACTTTTACTCTACTCGCCCACGTCCTGTTTTGCTTCTCAACTATGCCTGCTTCAAGCCGGAAAGCCACCGCCGATGTACCCTCGAGGTCTCTGAGTACTTTCTTCGCCGGAGCCACAGCTTCTCTGCCGAGAGTGAAGCCTTCATGCGCGGCATCTACCTCAAGTCCGGTCTCGGCGACGAGACTTATGCACCGAAGTTCTTCTTCGAGGAAAGCTGTGAACCCAACTTCGAATACGCCGTCGATGAGGCCCGAGAAGGGATGTTCTCGGCCATCGATGCGCTTCTCTCCAAGACCCGGATAGACGCGAGTAGAATCGACGTGGTCATCATCACCTCCGGTAGCTTCTCGCCGTCGCCATCGCTTTCGTCCCTCGTAGTCAACCATTACAAGCTCAAACCGGATGTGAAAACTTTCAACCTCAGCGGCATGGGTTGCAGCTCTGGCTTGATCTCTATCGACTTAGCGGCGAAGATACTCCGCGCCAGCCGCAAGTCTCTCTACGCCCTTGTCGTCGTCACCGAGAGCATCAGCCTGAACTGGTACTGCGGCAACAACCGCTCCATGCTTGTCACCAACTGCATCTTCCGAGTCGGCTGCGCCGCCGCGCTCATGACGAACGACCAGAGTCTCCGTCGAATCGCCAAGATGGAACTCACCCACTCCCTCCGAACCCACCATGGCGCCAACGACAGCGCCTACAAAGCCGCATTCCAACAAGAGGACGACAACGGCACCACCGGAGTCGCGCTTACCAAAGACCTCATTCGAGTCGCCGGCGTCAACCTTCACCATCACATCAAACAACTCGCACCCCGAGTCCTCCCACTGTGTCAGCTCGCTCATTATCTCTACTCAGTCATAACCTCTACAATCTCCGGCGGAGAGTCCAAACCCATTGTCCCTGACTTCACCACTGCTTTTGAGCACCTATGCATTCACACTGGGGGGAAAGCGGTGATAGAGCAGGTGGGGCGAGTTCTAAAGCTCAGTGACTCAGTGACTGAGCCGGCTCGTATGAGTCTGCACAGATTCGGGAACACATCGAGTAGCCTGGTGTTCTATGAACTGGCATATTTTGAAGCGAAAGGGAGGGTGAAGAAAGGTGATAGGATGTGGATGCTGGCGTTTGGGACTGGGTTCAAGGTCTGCAGTTTGGCGTGGAAATGCCTGAGGGACTCTCCTAAGGATTATGATAATCCATGGAGAGATTGCATTCACAGATACCCAGTCAAGGCATGGTAACAAAATAATCATATTATTTATTTTTATTTTTGGAAAATAATATTTTCATTTTTTTTCTTTTTGTCAAAATAAAAAATCTTTTTCCGGAAAAGAAAATTTTATGAATATTATTTGGCTTTTGTAAAATGATGGGTGATTATTGTCTATTGATGATTTAAAATATGATATGGAAAAAATATTATTTCATCATATTTTTAACCTCTAATCAATTACCTATCACATCAATTTATAAAGTGATGCATATAGTATTATTTTCTTCTTTTTTTTATTTTTTAAGAAAAATTGTAATCCCTTGTAACTCTAAGAGTGGAACCTACTTTAGCCGTGGGTGATTTGGATGGAAGATATTGTCACGTGAACAAGTTTGGGTAAGACAACGCATCTTTGGTGTGAATAAAAGAGGCAAAGCTCTCTTGTTCAAATAATTTCCATCATCTCTGAAGTCTGTTGCATACCAATTTAGGTTTGGTTAACAAAACCATGAACACACACCCCAAAAAAAAAAAAAAAAACAAAAGAATAAGCATCCCGAATGAAATACTGAGACTTCATAATCTAATAAAATCTAAAGAATATATAGGTTTGTTTGGAAACTCCTTTTAGGTGTAGTTTTCAAAAACAATTCTAGGCTGTTTGGAACTTCGAATATTAATTACCAATTATTTTTTATATTTTTTAAAAATAACTTTTATATATAGTATTTTATTTTTAATTTTTTTTATATTTGAATCATTATTTTTTATATAAAACAATTCCTACAACAAATAAATAAAAGCAACTTAAAATAATTAAAATAGGTTCCTAGGAAACACAGAATAAGTTTTCAAAAGATTGTTTTTTGTCAAAAAAAAATTATCAAATGTATGTTCAAGTTTTAAAAAAACAAAAAAATCCATTTTTAAGAATAAAAATATATTTTAAAAAAATATTCCTAATCTCAAATTTTCTAATATTGGATTTACCATGCAAAGAAATTCGATATAACTAAAATTACTTAAAAATTTATATGCTATGTATTTTGGATACACTTATTATTTTTTATTTTTAAAAACAAAAATATCAATAATTTTAACATAAAAATACAAGAATGATTTTTAAAAGTTGTTTAAAAAATTTACAATACCCTAATTTAAAAAAAAAAATTAAAGTTAATTTTAAGAATTATAAGATGAGTCCATGCTTTTTATGTAAAAGTTCTTGCAATTTTTTTTTATAGATAAGTTACTCCTATTTTCTACTTTTAATAATGAATAATATATGAATGACATTCAATCAAGTACTAAAATTGTTTAATTTTTATGTAAAAATGTGAAATGATTCTAAAAAAGAATACACTACAATTTATTAATATTATTTTTTTTATTTTTAATAACAAAAAATAGAAAGAGTGCTGAAAATTTTTATAAGGACATTGAATAGTTGCAAGAAAACAATTTGCATGGGATAATTAAGGCAATTGCGAAGCTTTTACTAATATACCTTACAACTCGTACTGTTTATTTATTATAATTCATGAACCCTATCATAAGGAGCATATCATGAATATTTAATGAATAATTTTTTATTTTGCTTGAGACAAATTGTGAATGTCGTGTTTTTTATGGTGAAAGGAGTTGGGAAGAAGTCGTTCATAATAAATTACCTAAAGAGACAAATTAAACAAATTTTCATGCAAGATTTAATAGTCGAGTATAAAATTATTTATATTTATATAAAAATAATGAAATAATTTTAAAGAAGTATATAAAAATGATTTATTAATTTATACTTTTTTTTTCACTATTTTATATTAATTCTATTTTTTTTCTAAAATTTTCATATACCAGACATAACATTAATCTTTTGAAGTTTGAATTTCCACGTTCCATAAAGTTGAAAACAAGAAATAGATTATTAATTGGTAAAGCATAAGTACTAGCTTTGTTAGGGTGAAAAATACATTTGATAATCAAAAATTATTTTCTATTTTCTATTCTTAAAACAAAAAAATAGTGTGCTTTCAAATAACATCTTTTAGTTATTTTTTTTATTTTCACCTATTTTTTTAGAGTTGTTTTAAAAAATAATTATATAAATATACAAAATGATTAAAAATAAAATACTACACATAAAAATTAAGAGAAATTTATATAAAAAATAATTAACCACAAAAAAAAGAGAAAAAAAATTACAAAACTTCTTTTTTGTTTTTAATTCCCTCATGTCTACTATCCAATAAATTATTAATTCTTTATATTAGAAGGAAACCCAATTTATGCATAATGTTTATTTGGGTTTTTTAATAAATGAAGAGCAAGAGGTGTAGCTAATAAAGGGGCTGGCAGATCTTCACAACAATGAAGAAGGACGAGGGAAGACGCAACAGTCCTTTGGATGCTCATAAATTCATAATGCATGTATGATAACAAGAACAAAAGGGCCTGCACTGACCAAGAATTTAATATTTCACCAACCTGATTTTGTTCATAACAGTTGAATGCAACTTGTTTGATTTATACATACCTACTATTAGGTAAACACATGCCATGCATGTACCCGCAGATTACATTGGATGATAGTAGATGATATTGGTTTTATAATTTAATTATTAACTTTTTAATATTACCCCCTTTACTTGTAAGATCACATCTTGGACTTGTCAGCTATGTTATGGTTGGAGTCCTACTTATGATGAAGTTGTAGGTATTATTGTGGGACAATCTATTGAGAACTAGGTACTCAACTAACATTAAGAACTTTTCATATCGATCGAGTATCCACTAGGGGTACTACAGAGCATGTACGAGTCCCTTCCGATGAAAAACTAAAATTCAATGAAAATTTGGTTCATTCCACATTTTTTTTTAATATATATATATATATAATATTTCACTTCTAAATAATAAATTTATTATATAAAAACTAAAATTAATATATACAACTTAAATCACCCTTTTGACTAAATAAACTAAATCAAAATCTATTATGGTAGATATAAGATTATTTAATGTTTGCAAATTAATTTTAATTATTAATTTTTAATAACTAGTTATGATATTCTATTATATAGTTTAAATTGATATCTATTATATCATTTAAATTAGTATCATTGAATGACTCTTTTAATACAAAGGTTAAACTAAGTCATTAATACAAATGTACGTGACATAGGTAGAGTAAGTCAGAAGAAATAAAACTTCAAAAATTAATTAGTAATTATAAAAATTTGATTTTATTATTTTAAATGCATATCTTAGTCTTCTATATGACTCTAGCAAAGTTAACAAACTTTATACTTCAGAGGTAAAGTAGCTTCTAATCTTTCTCAAATCTTCCTCTTTACATGAAACTTTTGTGAGATATTTTTTTACCATATTCAATAAATTAATTTAAATTAGATTTGTGGCTTATATAAATTATTTAAATTAATCAAAATAATAAATAAAATGACATAGAATACTAATAATTCATATTAATCAATAAATAATATATAAATATCAAATATATTATTCAATAATATTTTATTATATTAATAGAGAAATTAAAATTTGTTATAGTAATTTTAGAAATGTAGAATATTAATATTTTAATGTTTGAAAATTAATTTTAACTGATTATGTTGAGTTGAGTTTGAAAAACATTTTTCAGTTTTAATTTTCAATTTTCATTTTAGTTATTTTATAAATAATTTAAATTAATTAAAATAATATATGAAATGAAATAATATAATAATAATTCATATTAATCGATAATATATATATATCAAATATATTATTCAATTTTATTATATTAAAAGATAAATTAAAATTTATTATAGTAATTTTAGAAATGTAGAATGTTAATATTTTAATGTTTGAGAATTAATTTTAATGATTATGTTGTGTTCAGTTTGAAAAAATGTTTTGTTAGTTTTAACCTTCAATTTTCATTTTCTATTTTTACTTTCTTGAATGTTTGATTAGGAAAAGTAAAAATTATTTTTTTAAAAAGAATTGTGAAATTTTGTTTGATTTTAAGCTCAAAAATTGTGAATAAAATTTTATAAAATGTATATGTTTGTTAAGAGATATATTATTATAATGGATAATGTTGCTTCTTTTATAATATACATAATGTGATATTATGTAATAATAATAAAACTAATATTCTATATCATGTTGTTATATATTATATTTTATATACCTTAATATGATATTGCATGAGTTGATTAATTTTTTACCTTTTATTTTAAAATGCTTTAATATAATTTTCTAATATATTTATGATTAATCAAGTAAATTATTTTAATATAAAAAATATTTATTTATTTATCATAATCTAGTCTAATAAATAAATAAAATATTGATGAGGGATATAATATTTACTTTCAAATATATATGAGACAATGTTTTATTTATATTAATATTTAATTTATGCTAATAATATTTATCTTCCTTTTATGTTGGGTTCTATAAAGTCTTTAGTTTTTATAGAATAATTTAAATTAAATTAGAATTTTTTTATACATAATTTAAAAATTATTTAAAGTAAATAATTTTTAGATTTTCTAAAATTAATTCAAATAATATATAAATATATAAAATGACATAAATAACTCTAATCGTAATTATCTTCACTATATCATAAATAATTATAAAAAAAATTCTTAAAAGATATATTTTTTTCTTGGATTTCTATTGTATTCTTGTTTCAATCAAAAAAAAAATATTTAAATAAAAATAGGGATAATTATTAATAAATATTTTATAATGAATCCAAAATTATTTATTTAATAAATAATGCTTACATGACATCAATCCCATTAAAATGAAATCCAATACAATCACATTAATCATATCAAAACTTAATGCCCTGACTGCGTCATGATCGTAGAGTTGATCGATGAGATGCACAAAAAACCTAGTCCAACTTGGTGACGAGGCAAAGACAGTAGTAACCTTAAAGAAAAGTGAAGGAAAGACTATGAAGAAAAGCTAACATTATTCCCTTACAATTATAAAACCCTTAACAAAAGACTATGAAGAAAAGTCATGTTGCCTTACAAATTTGTCGTGGTTGGTATTCAAGAGTAGATCGAATGACATCATCAATGACCAAGGACGCACGAGTGGATCTCACTAAAGGTTGAGACAAGGCAACATCTTCCAAGCAATGGTTATGTAGATTTCGGAATGTGTGTACTTGAACAATGTTCGAATACCCTATTGCATGGGCAGTGATTTTCCAAGGACAATTTTCAATTGTGCATACTACGGTCATGTGTTTTGGACTATTTCTTTTGTAAGAATATCAGAATTTTCTAGCCAAAGACATCAAATAGATTGCATCTCGAAACTTCGAGGCATTTGGGAAGGTTTGTTCACTACCTACAATTGAATGTTCAAACCGACTTGGTTGATTGAACGATATTTGTTTCAGCACATCTTTATGAAAACCCAAATGACTCAATTGTGGGCGACTCATTAGACATGTGCAATGGGGGCTCGCCAATAGAGGAAACATGAGCCGATTTTGAAGCAACAATAGGTGTTGGGGCACTACAAAAAACACAGGGAAAGAAATTGCTCATCCATCCACCTAGGTGTGAAAAACGCTTATACAAAAGGGAACATTATTGTGGAAATACATTAGGTACCTAGTATGGCAAATGAAGCCATCACCACCTTCAATACATTGGAAGACATAGGCACGACAAAACATGTCGTTGAATTTGAACATCTTCACTATGTCGGCATCATTATGCAATGGGAGTAGACATGATGGGTCAAACTTCACTGTGAAATCCAATTTTATTGAATTGGGCTCCAAGTTAAGTTCACCACATACTTTTGAAAAGAATTCAGAATGTGAGATATTCTTGCTAACAACAATGCAATTAGTCCGACCACCCTTATATTCGACGGACCCAACAACTGTCTTAACATGCTCACCACCTTCATGAATGTAACAAAACATCTCGTCTTCCATTTTCTTAGTGACATAAAGATTTGTTACAAACAATACAACAACGAAAGATTGAGGAATTATGTATGTTGAGTCCATATACTTTGATGTAGGAAATATATAAGCGTCACATACGCACTTTCGAAGATTCCAACAAGGAACTATGCAATTAAGGTTCAAACATGATAATTGGATGATGCACACAAGTCGTGTGCAAGTCCAACTATGGTAGTACCTAAAGATTACTAAGGTTAGACCTAAGGTTAATTAAGATAGTACCTATGGTATAGTCTATAGTAAGGGTAAGGGGAACCAAATGAGCAGAGTAATCAAACACATAATGTCATGATAAGTTGTATGTGGAAGTGAATACAATTTAATTTATGCATGGCTTGAAAACAACCTGTGGGTCCTATGTTTCACAAACTGACCCCATTGGGTTAAAAATAAAGACAACTTTTATTCACATATTAATTATCTACTATTGAATAAAATATAGTTTCCAATCGTCACATAGCTAGTACCCAAGGTGGGCTCAAGTAGTACTTAACATTGACTAAGGCAGTACCTACATTCGATTAAGGTCGTACTTTCAGGAATAATGAGCTAGTACATAAGGTTAACTTAGCAGTAGAATAAGGTTAACCAACTGATCACCAAAATAAAACACGATGCGCAATTGAGTATGTTTTGTGCACGTAGCCCATGCAATGCGATTGATTGGTTATATCCTTGCGAAACGGCCTACGTATTGACAAAGGAATTACCTAATGTTAAGGAATGAAGTTACTAAGGCTAATATGAGAAGTGAACATTTTCTAACTACCACACCACAACGGAATCGGAACAGCTTTATGGTCAGCCATGGAGATTTACCTCACCCCCACACTGTTTATTCATAAAGAACCATTTATCTGAAGATTAGAGTGTCATAAAATTTTCATTTCTTAATTTACGTCAATTAAAATTTAGTTATTTCATTTAAGGGTTACAATTATTACTTGTATGTATAAAATATAAATTTGACTAGATAATTTTAACTGTTGAAAACCCATATCCTTTTTTCTACGCATTTATAGCAACTACCTAATAGTTAAAGTAATTTTATATAAATATACGAAAATCAAATTGATAAAATTATCAAATCTACGTCATTTTGTGTTAAATGGGAGTAATCATAGACAAACAAAAAAAACAATATATAGATCAAAATGCATTTCATCCTTTCTACTTGCATTCCCTAGTTCCAAAAAAGTTCTGAAGGAAATTAAACCACTGCATGGATACCAATAGTTCCTATATAGCCTTTCTTATTTTCATCTTCTAAAAGGGATCTCTAAATCAATATCACAAAAACCCAAAAACCTGAGTAAGTTGGAATCTAAAAATCACCATTTCACAAGCACTTATTTCGCTCTAAAAGAAAAAACATCATCCCGAAAAAGTGTTCACTTTTGGTAATCCACTGCATAGCCCAATCTAATAAATGGGTTTCACTAAAAATGCATTGTTTCCCAATACCCAAAAGCAGCAAGGAAATTTTATTTTATTTTTTGGCAAATCAATTCAATATCTGTTTTTCCCAGTTCTAAACCACAACCAAAACAAATGGGTTTTTCATTCTTGCCTTCATTTTATATCAAAACAACAGAGTTTCGAGAATTTGCCAATTAAAAAAAAAACAGTAGAAACTCAGATAATCCAATGGAATTGAAAAAGACGATGATGATTCATTACGAATAGATTTAAAATTTCAGTACCAAATCCTAAATGCCAACATTTGAGCCACAACTAGTTCAGAAAAAACCCACACAAACAGCAGATTTTCGTGAATGTGAATGCCAATGCAAAACAAGGAAGGAATGGGTTACCTCGAGAAAGAAAATATGAGATGAGACAAATGGGATTAAGGCCTTTTCAACTGAAATGACAGAACTTTTTTAAAACTCTACACGCTTCTCTGCTTCGCCTCGGTCACGGAGTGAAGAAAAATGAGAGGAATGGGCATCAAATGAGAGAGAGGGAAGAAACAACCGTCGGCTACACTGTTTTTGTGGGAAACTCAAATCGCCTCAATAACGGAGTGAAAATAGATAAGAGAAATGAGTTTCAAATGAGAGAGAGGGAAGAAAGAACCATTGGCTAGGGTGTTGAATCGTTGATTTCACTGTTTTTGTGGGAAGCTCAAATCGCCTCGGTGACGGAGTGAAGACAGATGAGAGGAATGGGTATCAAATGAAAGAGGAAAGAAAAAACCGTCGACTAGGGTGTTGAACCGTCGGCTTCACTGTTTTTGTGGGAAGCTCAAATCGCCTCGGTGACAGTGTGAAAACAGATGAGAGGAATGGGTATCAAATGAGAGAAAATGAAGAAAGAACCGTTGGCTACAGTGTTTTTGTGGGAACCTCGATATTTGATTTTGGAGTTTCAGCCTGTGCTGACATGCCCTGCGGATGCTGCTAACCTGGATAGTAGGAGGGGCAATCTTGGTACAAAAAAGACAAGCGGCTCAGAGTTCATGAAACTCATAAAAGTTTCCACATTAAAAAATGTTTTTAATATTTCACAAACCTAGGTTCCAAAAACCATATATTTAACAAATTGGCCCACCAAAACACAACTTTCCCAAAACAAATAATCAGAATAAGATAAAAAATAAAAAAATAAAAAAGGAAAAAATGTACCATACCCAAAACCAACTAATTAGAATGAAGAAAAAATGAACAAGGAAAAAAAATATTGTACCCAAAACCAACACCCACCTAAGGTAAACATATAGAATGAATATTCTATACCTAAAAACAACAGTAAGTAGAGAATACCTATGAAACAAAAAATCAGAAATAATGGTTTTTTTTTTAATTATAATTTTACAAATGTTGCGAATGCATATAGGTGGGTGTAGGCCTTTATATAGGTGAATAAAGAGTGAGACGAATAGAATTTTTAATTATTAAATATCTTTTTGGATAAGGGAATAGAATTTTTTATTATTAAATATTTTTTGTAAAGGTTTTTTAATTATGTAAATCTAAACAACAAAAAAATAGGTGAATAAAGAGGCTAAGATGACAAGTGGTCTTAATTATTGAAGAATTGAAACTACGGATGATGGGCTTATAAGTAATAAAGACATTTAAATGAAGTTTTTTAGGGCATTGGCATGTCAAGAAAAACATTGAAGTGACAAACTCAAATCTTAAAAGTCAATAAAGAGAGTAAATTATGAATAATCGTAATACTTGAGACTAAATTGTAATATAGTCAAAGAAAAAAGAAAGAAAAAAAGAGAGACAGAAGAAGTAGAAGAAGAAGAAGAAAAGAACAAAATAACTTGCTATAATGTTAGTGGGGTTTCCAAAAGGTAATACATTTGGGGAATGGAACTAGTGTCAACTGAGTCAATGATGAGAACTTAAAAAGGCAACATGGTGATTGAATGATTTTTTAGTAAGTTTATAAGAAAATGAGTTTTTTGTTGGAGTTGTTGGTTGTCAGTTAGAAAGTTATCACTAAAACATTAAGAGTCTGAACTGAATTAGTTTTTAGAATTTTTGTTACTTATGGGGGTTTTTCTAAACATATAGGGTAATAAAATATTTTAAATAGGTTTTTTAGGTATAAAAATATTAACATCTAGCATGTTCTTTTTATATAGCATAGATAGATGGAGGGTGTGGGCCCATATTTTTCGCATGCATGGGCCCATATTTTTCGCATGCATGGGCCCATATTTTTCGCATGCATTCCTTGTGAATGAGAGAAACTCATTTTTTTTTTTTTTTATAAAAAACTAATTTTATAAATATTGAAGTGGTCACTTATTATTGTTTTTTTTTAAAGGAAAACAAAATAATAAATAAAACCTTAAAAAAATGACTCATTGTTTTAAAAAAACATGTATTTGAAAACTTGAGTCTATGTCTAGAGGTTAAGTTACCTATCAGAAAGGTACCATAACGATAGCACCTTTTTAAGCCCTAAAAATAGTCTCCACTAAGTAAGTTGAAATAATTATGACAATTAATAGGTAAATTAGTGGATACCATGGGTGTCAAAGTATATATCAAAACAGCACACTCAATGAGCAATAATAACATAAAGTGGAGAACATACCTTCATAACTTGTTAAGTGCTTCCATAAAACAAAAGAATTAGTTCACAAGCAACAATGTCATAACATATACAATATGCATTCCACCTAAGATCAATAAGCAAGGACATATCAACACAAAGATCAAACAAAGTAAAGCTAACCAATCATATGAATTAAGCATAAATACAAATGTATATAAAGAGGTAAGCGAAGGACACGTACTTTGGTAGCATTCAAAAGTGCTTTTATAAAAGTTAAGCAACATAAAATAAATATCAAATTGCACAATAAACATTAGATATTGATAGCAAGTCAAACTCAACATCATATGATTTCAACACAACAAACAAACAATTGCAAACAAAGTTCACACGTATACCTTAATTTAAATAAAAAGTGAGGGGAAAGTTTGTGTACCTAGTTTAGCAAGCATAGTGTTTCTTCCAAAGGCAATATTTAATTTATAAGATACGATAACATTGACTTTAAAGGGCAAACTTAAATCTAACCAGTGACATGCATATCAATAACAAATTGAATATGATTAAAGAAATATTATCAAATTCATAATTATACCAAATCATAATGTAATTTAAGGTTGTTTTATTTGTTTAATGCTCTGCTACTCCTTAAATTAATGATTCCTACTATTGCAAAGAATTGAAATATCCCCTAAATAATTTGAGTTTTAATTTAAGAATTGGTTGTTTAAATAGATAAAAAATCGTTTAAGAGAAACACAATTCATTTTTTAAATCATTTTATATGTTAGGATTTGTTAAATCTCATTATGATTTCCACGAATTTATCCACAAGTCTCCATTAATCGGAGTCATGAAATTCAATTCATGTATATCATTTTTAAAACGTTTTTCAAACATGCTTGTCAAATGAAATTAGGTAGTATCTATTTTAAGAGAATAGAAGTTTCATTGTCTAGAGGAGCTATATTATTTTGAATGGAAAACTAAATGGCTATAAAAGGGTTTAAAATTGATTTTAAAACATTATATTTTTAACATATAAAAAAGTGTCATTTTGAAGTTCAATGATTAAAGAAAACAAGGGTGAGAGAGTTCTTGTAAGACATTCAGAGACATTTTATGTCTCATAAGAAAATAGGAAATCAAGTCTTTCTAAAATAGAGAGTTTTATTCCAAAGTCCATTGTCATGCAATTTGTCCAAGCGCTTTCAAAAGCCAAAATTTATATTTTCATAATCAGATTTTAAAGCTAATAAAATTTGATAAGTTTAGATTATGATGATCAAAAGCTGTACAATGATATTTTGTTCTTTCATATGTCGTGTAAGATGGTAATCTACTAGTTATCTAGATCAATTGTCTACAATCAATTGCATTTATTGATTTATTGTTTTATGTAATCAATTAATTAAAATTGTTCTTGTTATTTCTTTTTTCTTGTTTAAACTATAAAATCTAGATATCCTAACCTTCCTCAACCTTTTTTGCATCCATCCTTACTTCCTAGAATTATTATTCAGTCATTTGTTTCTCTTCTATTCAACCATTTTTGTATTAGTCCAAAAGCTTATCTCAATATCACCAGAATCCATAAATAGAATTCGATCATTATTGACATCTCAAGATACAATTAGAAAAAAGAAAGACTTACATTATGAACAAGAATTCTGAGTATAATATTCAATCACTTTCAGAGTACACATTTCATATTAAATCATTAATTCAATTTCACATAATTCATGAAATCTAAAACTAATCCAACCAATTCCTATAATGTCTAGGAGGATTTCAAATTTGAAAAAAAAACAATTTTCATTCTCAAGATAAATTAATCAGCATCAATCAATTAATATTTGTGGAATGTCATCAGTCAAGTTCTTGATCAAAGCATACCAAAACAAGATCAATGATCTCAAAATATCATTACCAAGATTTTAAATCTCATTATGTTAACTCAAAATCAATGTAAATCAAGAAGAGATTATTTCAAGTATTTGATTAAATCAAATTAATAGGTACAAATTTGATTTCCCCTGCACAAAGTCCTAAAATATGCAAATTTTAACAAATCAATATATACTAACATTGTCTATTACTCGATTATTAATTCAATTGTCAAAATTAAAAAAAAAAAAACTACAGATTAAGATTTCTGAACAAACAAAGCTAAACCAAGTCATCAATAAATTCCATCATACTTTCAAATGATATCAAACTATTATAAATTGGTGGAAAATGAAGAATTATTACAAATCAAAGTTTAAAAATAACTAAAACTCATTTAAAATCATAGAAAATACAACTTGATTATATTTAGTCAACATGAAGTCATTGATGTTCTAAGTAAATAGCAAATTGATTGCATAAAATAATCCAGTTAACAATGATTTATCAATACTATTTTAATCCATTTGTAATAGTTGAAATTTTAATGAAAATGAATCACTAATTACACAATGATCTTATGAGAATATATCAAACAGAGATTTAAAGAAAACAATAGTTCAAGTTTTTTAGAAAAAAAAAATCAATTGAATCATGATGATTTGATGTAGATTTGAAAAAAAAAAAAAGGAATATGAAAAAAAAATAAAAATTTAGAGTGACTAATTTCTTTTAATCCCACAAAACTAGAATCTAAATATTTTGAACCAGCATGGAAATTTCAAGTGAGTCACTAATTAAACACATGTAATAATCATATTAACATAATACAATAAAACAGAGAAATCCAGATTCTGAATTTTCTAAAATATTTGGATCAACCTATAACAATTAAGATTAAAAGGGAAGATGAATTTCCACTTATGCAATAATTCAGTCAGAGTATTATTTAAACAAAGATTAAAAAAAGCAACAATTTTAAATTCGAAAAAAAATTCCTTTTAAATCATTATAATTAACAAGGATTTGAGAAAAAATGTAAAATAAGGATTTAGATTAACCAAGTTCATGTAAGTCATAGAGTTAAAAATCTTAGTATATTGAATTAAATTAGATTTATGGAAATTCCAAGTAAATCACCAATCAACTACATAAGATGATAAAAACTAATATTAAGTTAACAATTCTTAAATGAAAAGCCTAGATCTAAAAATTTCAAAAAAATTACGTCAACTTTTAATAATTAATACCTAAAATAATGAATCTATGATCATGTGATAACCTACTCAAAATTTATTAAATAGAGACATGCAAGAAACATTAATTTATGATTGCAACAAACAAACCAAATACCCACAGAGAAAACAGAAAAAAAATTCTAGATCCCAAATTTCCAAAGCGATTACATCAACTTTTAATAATTGGTACCTAAAACAATGAATCTCTAATCATATGTAACCTATTCAAATTCTCTTAAACAAAAATCTACAAGGAATGTCAATTTATGATTGCAGCAAATAAACCAAACATCTACAAAGAAAACAAAAGAGGCAAAAAATAAAAAATAAAAAAATAATCATCTCAATCTTTCAAGACAACCTAATCTATAGGAATTAAAAAAAAAATGAACAAACTATAATGTAAAAAAAGCCTCCAAACAAATTTGATATAAATCAATAAGGAATTACTAGACGTAATGATCTACGATTTAAAAAAAAATGATCCAAATCAAGGTATAAAATGTAGAGATCGTAGAAATCTATTAAAAAAATTCCAAGATAACCAAACACAAATCAACAATAGGAAAACAAAATACAATCACCAGTTCTAAAATGATTTGATCCAAACAAAAAAAAAAATACAAAACCAGAGAATCACAAGCTTGATTTTCATGAATACATAAAATAATTAGAGAAAATGGAACCTGAAAGGAAGACGAAGTGTAGAAAATCAAACAATCGAAAACTTTATTTCACTTTTAACTCCTGTTGAAACACTCTTACCAAAGATCTCTCTCAACCTTAGTCTTTTCTCTTCTCTCTCTATAGTTTTTCTCTTAGTAAAGAAGAAAAATACGATAGCCAAAGATCTCTAATAGAGGCAGTTTCTCTGCTTTTATATCGCCTCTATAGAGAAACAAAAATTGCCGAAGAATTTCCACCCATTTTATTGATAGAAACTCTATATTATATACAGTGATTGAGAAACTATACACGGTAAGGATGCTATGCTACTGTTATAAATTGAATGACAGAGCTATACACGGTAAGGATGCTATGCTACTGTTACAATTTGAATGACAGCCAAATTTAGAAGAAATGGTAAGACTAAATCTATGCTACTATTACAAATTGAATGATAGAATATTTGGCATGATTTTAGGCTGCTTCCCTTATACGCCCCCGCAAGATAGGACTGCCATCGACAAGCCCAATCTTGGTGCGTAACAATTCTGTGCGTTGTTTGGACAACGGCTTGGTTAACAGATCAACTAGTTGGTATTGAGTATGTACATGGCAGACTTGGATGCTTCCATTTTGCACTAAGTCACACACAAAGTGAAGATCTATTTGAATGTGTTTCATGCGTGAATGATTGACAGAGTTAAAACTAAAATGTGTGGCTCCAAGGTTGTCACATAACAATTGGAGAGATTCTTTGACTAGAAAAGCTAGTTCTTTGAAAAGAGTGAACAACCACATTGTCTCGGAAACCATAGTTGCTAGTGCTCAGTATTCAGCCTCTGTTGAGGATCTTGCAACAACTCTTTACTTCTTTGAACTCCAAGAAATGGGGTTAGATCCCAAAAAACTGATATAAGCAAATGTGGACGTGCGGTCGTCCACATTTCCAACCCAATCTGCATCTAAGTATGTTCGTAATACTGGAGTTCTAGCTTTGTTGATTTGAATACCATAAAAAATGGTTTGTTTTAAGTATTGAATGAGTCGTTTGGTTGCTATCCAGTGATTTGTAGTCGGTTTGTACATAAATTGCGAGTTTGTTGACTGCAAATGAGATATTTGGACTCGTCAAAGAAAGGTATTGAAGGTGGCCAATGATTCTACGGAACTCTGAGTTGTCCACAGCAGCAGTGCCATCAACCAGTTGAAGAGATTGAGTGGTAGAAAGAGGTGTTGAGACATCTTTTGCACTACTCATACTAGTGTGGGCTAAAAGTTCATGAACATATTTATGTTGTGAGAGGAATAATCCTGCCCGAGTTGAAATTACTTCAATTCCTAAGAAAAAATGAAGAGAACCCATATCCTTGAGAGAAAACATGTCACCCAACTGCTTAATAATAGTTACCACAAGTATGGAATTATTCCCTGTAATGACAAGATCATCAACATAAACCAGGAAATAACAAAGATTGGAACCGTGGCTGTAAATGAAAAGAGAGGAATCCACTTTGGAATTGTGAAAACCCAACTGAAGAATGACATGTTTGAGTGTTGTGTACCAAGCTCATGGGGCTTGTTTAATCCCATAGATGGCCTTGTTTAACCTGCAAACATGATTAGGTTTGGACAAATCTTTGAACCCTAGGGTTGTGCCATAAACATGGTCTCAGATAATTCATCATTTAGAAAAGCATTGTTGATATCCAGTTGCCTCAAAACCCATCCATTCATGACTGCAATATATAGAACAGCTCTAATAGTTGTTGGTTTGGTGACAAGGCTAAAAGTTTCTTTGTAATCAACACTAGGATGTTGATGATAGCCCTTAGCAACTAGACGGGCTTTGAATCTGTCCATTGACCCATCAACTTTTCTTTTTACTCGAAATACCTACTTACAACCCACGGGTTTACAATTTGAAGGTGGTAAAACTAAGTCCCAAGTCCCATGTTTCATTAGAGCAGTAAGCTCATTAGGCATGGCCTCAAGCCAGTGAGGTTGAGAAATGGCTTGGCTCACATTTGTTGGTTCAATGGTCGGGAGGGGGAGGATATTTTGACAAGGTGTGGAGTTGTTTGGATTTGAAGATTTGGTTCATTGATCTTGTGGTCATGGTATGAGTGCGTTGAGGAGGATTATTGGGTTCGGTAGGGGTTAGAAAATTGAGAGTATTAGCTAGACCTTGATGCTGATCATGAGAAGAAGCATGAGATTGTGAAAGAAGAACCAGTCTGAGTGTCATGTAAAGGAAAGCTCGAGTTGGTGGTGTTGTGATCTAGGGTTGGCAAGCAATCATGAAGGAAAGGAGCAGAGGGTCCGAAATTACCTGAAGAGGACGCAACAATGGCAGACGGACCTTTTGGAGGCAGCGATGAGGTTGGTGCACCGAACAACTATGATGGAGACACGATAGCCTACTGAGCATCGAAGAAAAGAGGAAAAAAGTTGTGAGATTCTTGAGTGGGTTGGGTTGTTACGGAAGGCGCGGTTTGGGATAGACTGGAATGGGTTAGATTTTCATCAAATAACACATGCCGTGAGAGAAATAATTTTTTTGTTTGAGGTTCAAAACACTTGTATGTGTTTTGGGTTGGTGAATAACTGAGAAAAATGCAGACTTTGGATTTGGGCTGCAGTTTATTTAAGTTATAGGCCCATGTGAGGGGGTAACAAATGCACCCAAATTTTTTTAATTTCAAGTAATTGGGTGGTTTACTAAAAAGGGCTTCAAAAGGTGATTTTTCTTGGAAGAAAGGCATTAGTTGTCTATTTATGAGATAAGAAGTTATTTGAAAGGCATAGAGCCAATACAAGAAAGCAAAATTTGCATCATAAAGAAGTGTAAGGCCTGTTTCAACAAGATGACGGTGACGACGTTCAGAGACACTATTTTGTTGGAGTGTATGAAGCAGTGGTGTAGTGAGTTATGACATGAAGTAATAGATAAGATTTTAAAGCGATAAACTCACCACCATTGTTGGAGTAAAGTGTTTTAATAGCTTTCTAAAAACGAGTTTCAACAAACTTTTTGAAATGCTGGAAAATATTATAAACACTGGATTTTGTGACCATTGGATAAAACCATATATATTTTGTATAATGATCAACAAAAATAAGGTAATATCGTGATCCATCAATGCCAGTATAACTAGTGGGACCCCACACATCCGTGTAAATAAGGTCAAGTGGCTCATGACTTTGGAGACTAGTGGCACAAAATGGTTGTTGATGTGCTATATTAATAGAACATGAAGAACATAATGAAGACAAACTTTTGTTTAAGGAAATAGGAAGAGAAAGTTTCTTGACAAGATGATGGACAATTTTAGTAGAAGGATGCCCAAGGCACTTGTGCCATCCATCAATAGAAGTCCATTCATACACATTAGCAACCTTTTTTTATGCCACCATTGATGCCGAAAAAGTGTAGATGCCATTGTTACATGTTCCTCTTAGTAGGATTGCCTCTATAATCTTGTCCTTCACAAGAAAATGAAAATGGTGAAATTCAACAAAGACATTGTTTAGTTTGGTGAAATGATGAACGAAAATTAAATTTCTGCAAAGATTTGGAACACAAAGAGTATCATGCAATGTAAAAGTTCAATGAGGGGAGTGCAAAGCCAAAGAACTAATGTGTGAGACAACCAAACCTAAACCATCATCGAGAATTACTTCATCAGTTCCATCATATTCGGAGTGAATGGATAAGTTGGAAAGATCACTCGTGATATTATGAGAAGCAGCCAAATCAAGTAATCAATTTTTATCCTTGCTAGTAGAGGTTGTAGTACAATTGATGGAGGCATTCTATGAATGGAGTTGAGGACAAGACTTTGCAATGTGGCCCAATTGGTCACAAATTTGACATTTGGGTTGGTAACGCTGATTGGAGTTGTTAGGTCACCTAGAGTTGTTGGAGCAACGTCCATCACGTTGGGCTCCATTTGAGTTGCGGCCTGGTTGAGAACCTTGAGGCCCACAGTGAGAGCTAGTTTACTTGAAATACCACGATGACTCCTCCTTTGCAAAAATTGCTTCGTCTTCGTGAAATTTGCAGAAACAACCAGGTTATGTGTCGCAACTTCCAAACGTCGTAAGTATGCCTTGTGTCCAACCAAAAGATCATGCAACTCCTCAAAAGTTAGTGATGATTCTCGAGTCCGAATAGGCACAACAATCTCCCAAAAATCTGGACTTAAGCCATTCAACACATAAAGGGTTAGGTCATCATTATAAATTGAATGATTAATAATGGTATTTCATCAGCCAAGGCCTTCACAACATGGAGGTATTCTGTAATTGACTGATCTTCTCGTTGGATTAAGGTGAGTTTCTCCTTTAACTACATAGCACGTGTTCTTGATCGGCTAGCATACAAAGTTTTTAATTTTTTCCAAGCTCCATGGGAGGTTTTTACGGTAGCAATGAGTGGTGTGATTGAAGGAGATGTGGAAGCTAGAATAGCACTCAAGATAAGTTTATACTGTCGGACCCAGTGGTTTTTGTGCAGCTCATCAGCATGAGTGGCAGCGAAGAAGGGGCACCGAAGGGTGCCTTCGACATAGTTGAGTAAATCGTAACCAATAAGGAGTGCTTCAAATTGAGCACGCCATTGAGGAAAGGTGGAAGGAGTTAATTTTTCATTGATTTGGGTTGTGATATTGAGAGCAATTAGGGGTTTATCGGCTGCAGATGGAGGTTGAGTATGGATATTAAAGTTTGGAGTTTGATCAGAGGAGGAAGACATGGTGATAACTTGGATCGATGGCTCGTTTGAGATCAGTGCTCTGATACCATATAGAGAAACTATACACGATAAGGATGCTATGCTACTGTTACAAATTGAATGACAGAGCTATACACGGTAAGGATGCCATGCTATTGTTACAAATTGAATGACAGTCAAATTTAGAAGAAATGGTAAGACTAAATCTATGCTACTGTTACAAATTGAATGATAGAATATTTGGCATTATTTTAGGCTGCTTCCCTTATAGCCTCCAGAAATATCCAGAGAACTCTATTTTCACATGATCTCACTCTCTCGACCTAATGCAATCAACATGACTCTCAAAACCGTTCCCCTATATTCTCGACCAAACAAGGCCTTAGAAAACTAACTTTCCCATCCTTTTGTATCACTTGATCACTTACTTTTTTTACCTTGCACGTCATTCTCATAGCTTAGAGATGCAAAGTAATAAAAATAAATAAATAAATAAATAAAAATCAAAACGAAAATAGAACAATAAAAAAAAAAGCAAACAAACAAACATAATGAATAAAATGGATAAAAAGCAACATGCATGGCCTGCAAGATCAATGAGAACATCCAAATGGTGCATTAAAATTAGCAACAGGCTTAAACTCCATGACTAGAGAATGGCAAAGAAATCATCGACCATCTAAAAAGTTCATCTTCGATCAGTAAAATGGTCCAATAGGTAATGACCTAGATAAACTTGGTTAGGTGCCACCCAACTTGAACCTTTGTCTATAACAGCATAGGCGAAGATCACTGATGAAGAACATGGCCCAAAGGTAAAGCTACATGAGGAATATATTCAAGTGATGAGTTCTAGCGAAGCTAGCGAGAGAGATGACCATGATGTCCATTCCAATTATTATCAACAACTACTATAGAAACTTCATATAATCGATGTTGTCGGTCAAGAGGTTTGTGGGAATGGATTCAATTGCAGAAGTGGTTTGGAGATGAGATTAGGAGACTTGGTGGTCTGATGAGGTTGTGCGGGGATAATATAAAAAAAAAACTTGGCTTTGATGTGACTTTAACAAAGGCCGGTTGTGAGAGTCATATATTAGGTTATGGGGTATGGGTTATGGCAGTTGTCTTATTCAATGTTTTCAGAACTGGACCGATCATTGAACTAGAAAAGTTACTAGTTCATGGTTCACTAGTTAGATTGACAGTCGAACCGATGACGTCATAAATGTATATTTTATATATTATTAAAATTTTAAAAATTAAAAATAAAAATAATAAATTCTATCTAAATTTTGACAGCATATACTTTGTTTTTTGAGTTTTTTCACAATATTTTTTACCTATAAAAGTCTTCATATATCATATCTCTAACACAATGTAAGATGTTATGCATTCATAATGTAAATCAACTCAATATTTATCAAATTAATAATTAAACCATTATTACCCTACATCCATATATGAGCAATAAACCAACAATGACCAAATTATTAAAGAGTTTTTAACACATTATCGATAATAGATAATACAAATGTCAACCACAATACTTAAATAGTTACTCAAAATATATGTTAATATTTGTCTAACCATAAAAAAATTTCCATACTAATAAATATAAAATTCATGTCTTTATTCATTTTGAAAATTGAGATATGGAGATTCAAAATGAGCATCTAGAAAACCAAAGTTCTCCACATCAAACCCTTCTAAAGCCACACCACCACTATCCTCGTCATTTACAAAAATATTGAATATATATCAACAAGAAATAATTTTTGAAGAAAAAAATATAATTATTGAACTTTTATATGTTTAAATATTCTACTAACCAATGTGAAAACTTGAACCTTCCACTTCAATTATTTAATTAAACCTTCTTCATATAGAAGATTTTCCAATTCTTCAACATCTACCTTTCCTGACTCATCCTCATCAACTATCCAAAAATTAGTTTCATTAATGCATGCATAGTCAATGGGATCATAGGTTCTTTTCTTGTTGTAAAACCTAAAAAAGAAAAGCATATAATTATTCATAATTGTCAATGAAAAAATTTAAATTCAAAATAACTAAGAAAGCATTAAACCGATTTTTTAGCCACAAATTATAATGAATGTATAAAAGATCATTAAGCTTTGATGTTCCAATCTATTCCTTTTTTGGTATGTATACGTTCAAACACACTCCAATTCCTCTCACATCCAGAAGACAATGCAATTTGGTTCAATATTTGAATGGTCAACTTTTACAAATGTGGTGCACTATATCCATGTAGCCTTTACCATTCATCTAGTTACCATTTTCACATTAAAAATAAGAAGAAAAAAAAAGGCTTTAGCAAGTTTAAAACACACTAGTAAATATTAAATAGTAAGTAGATAACTAATGAAAAAGAACAAACACACTAATAAACTAATTAAAATTATCTTTTACTGGTTTGAAGTACTTCACATGAAGAATAAGCAAGGTCTCTTCCAAAACTTCTCAATTGATCATGAAACAACTTCAATTCATTCAACGTTTCATGCTTGCCTTTTAGAACTTTCTGATCAATAACATCCATGACACCTCCAATAACTATTAGCCTATTACAAAAGTTTTCCTGATCATATTAGAAACATGGATTCAACCAATAAGTTGTTGAATGAATGCTTTTCTTTAGTTGTTGATCTCAACTTTGCTTTATGATCTTTGTATAAGGCTTGTATAGTCTTTTGTTGTGGTTAAATAATTTCTTGATGCCCAAATGAGCCCTATGCATGTCTTCATACACATATCCCGTCGAAAGCCTCTCATCACAATCAACAATACGCAATAAGCGCACTAGTTGGCCATAAGATTCACAACTATCAAACAATCATTCCAAAATTTGTTATCCAAAATGATAGAAACTGCAACTCTACTCTTATTATCCTTTGAATATCTAGAGTCTATAAAGAACTTGCTAGTCACCAAAGCTTGCAAGTCATGCTTATGATCATGAAGACTCTTGAGTACAATGAATGTAGTAGCAAAGCGAGTTGCACCAAGTCGGAGAATCTCTATCCATTCTTCTTTTTTTGTCAACTAACTTAACAAAGCAACATGATTATACAAAAAAAATGTCATCTTTGATGCAAGTCTTACAAGTTCAGCAACATGGTCCATCTTACCAATAAATATCCTTAAAAATCAAATTAAAAGAATGAGCTACACTAGTGACCAATTGATGTGTCTATACTTATGAGAAATCAATTTTCCTATGACCACACAATTTGTTGCATTATTAGTCACTACATGAACTACATTGAGTGGACCAACCCATTCAATCACCTCATCAAATAGTTGAAACAAATTAGTTGCATCCTTGACAATATATTATCAATAGATTTCACAAACAATATTCCTTTAGGACAATAAACAAGGAAGTTGATAAGTGTTCTTTGTTTGTTATCTGTCCAACCATCACCCATCATTATACACCCAACTTTTGCCCAAATTTCACGATAAGAGTTCACAAGTAACTAAATTTTCTTCCTGACATCCTTTAAAAGATTAACACATAACTAATGGTAATTTGGACCCTTATATCTAGGACCAATTGCAGATATAACATCCAACAATGGCTTGAAGTAGAAGGAATTCACAACATTAGTAGGAATACATACATCATGAAATAATCTCCCCAAATCATATCTGCTCTCCAAACAACTTATTTCCTAGCTAATAAACTTATAATGGAAGGTTGAGCTCCTTGAGTATTTCTTGGTATAAAATCTTATCCATTGTTGATTTTTTTTCTTTTTCCACTACTAGCTGTCATAGGATTTTGCATTTCTTCAACCTCTTCTTTACCTTATAGCATATCCCTTCAAATTGTGACACATTAGAACCATAATGATTTCTATACTCATATGTTTCTTGGGCTGCTTTCTTGGAATTCACAAACTTTTATAAAGAATTTTTCATTCGAAATCTAAGATCAGGAGAAACCGATTTACATGGACCAATATCCTCTTTCATACCAGCAAGGTATTGCTTCATTTTATGAATATCCCCACCTTTTGTAACTTTTTACAATACAAACAACGAGAATTTTCTTTCCACTTGCATATCTTTCTTCATAAACATGCTCCCATTCAGGGTCGGTCTTGCATCTACTTATTTATGAATTTACAATTGCATCTTGACTGGAGGATGAGATTAAGTTTGATTCCATTTTTTATTTCTCTATCAAATTGTAAACAAAAATCACAATTTTAATCATAAAATTAAATAATCAAGCCATCAATAATTTAATTTTTTTTTAAATCAAGTTATCAACAATTTAAAGAAACCCCACATTACTTTAAAGATTCAAGTCATCGACAATTTAAAAAATCAACAAATTAAAGAATTTGAAATTTATTAACTATTACAAAAAAAAAAAATCAAAATCAGAAATTTACTTCAAATAAAAAAAAATTTCAAAATTTAAAAATCATAATTTTACTTGAAAATCAGAAAATTATTTGAAAATTATACAAATTGTTTGAATTCCTAATGTTTTCAATGATTTCATTAATTTATCTAAACTCAAATAAAATTTTTGTAAATAAATATAAAATAAAAATAAAGTAAATATATAAATGTACATATATATATATAATCTAAAATCTAAACTAAATAAAATATGAAACTTATTCAAATTTCAATGGCAATAAATAAATGGGAGAATTATCTCTTGGGGGTAGATGGGCCCCCAAATTAACAAAAGGTTCATATAACTCTTCAAATTGAGTTGAAGGATATGAAATAGTAACGGACAAATATACCCTTTAAGAACACATATAAAATATTTTATAAAATTAAGTTAAATAATTTTTTTTCAATAATTTTTTTTCAAAAATACTAAATTAAATAAAAGTAGTTTTCAAAAATATTAAATTAAATAATCTTTTTTCAAAAATATTAAATTAAATTTTTTTTTCAAAAATATTAAATTAAATTAAAGTATTTAAAAAAATATTAAATTAAATTTTTTTTAAATATTAAATTAAATAAATTTATTTTTAAAAAATATTAAATTAAATAAATTTATTTTTAAAAAATATTAAATTAAATAAATTTATTTTTAAAAAATATTAAATTAAATAAATTTATTTTTTAAAAATATTAAATTAATATAAAAGTATTTTAAAAAATATTAAATTAGTAAAAGTATTTTTAAAAAATATTAAATTAAATCAAAAATATTAAATTAAATAAAAGTATTTTTTAAAAATATTAATTTTTTTTTCAAAATCAACAAAGGGCATTTTTGGAAATACTGAAGGATGATATCCTTCAACTCAATTTCCATACTTTTATTGGGTTTTGGGCTCAATTTAAAGAGTTACATGGACCTTTTGTTAATTTGGGAGTCCATCTACCCCCAAAACATAATTCTCCCTAAATAAATAAATAAATTCAATAAATTAAAATTTCAATATGCAATAAATAAATAAGGGATAACAAATTTTAATCAACAAAAATTATAAATCAACAAAAATTAAAGCATTAAATATTAAACATAAAATATAAAAATATTCAATATTAAAGTTAAAAAATAAAAACTTAAACTATTAAACAACTTAAACTAATGAACTCACAATCACAACCACTAAAAAAAATTGATTTCAGGCTCTCGTCGACGGCGACTGCACCGATGGTGACAATACCGACGCTGGCGATAGTGTTGCAAGAAAAGTGGTTATGGCTGGGGAGCTAGACTATGGGAAGAGGCGACCAGGTAGGGTTTGTTGACGGAGAGGAGTGGGGGAGAAAAAAATGCAACCATTTATATTGATCAAGATGATGTCGTTTTGATGAAAATGAAAAAAAATAAAAATTTTGATTCGAAAGGAACTAGCCAGTTTGTCGGTTTGACTGTTGGTTCACCCGATCCATCACTGGTCCAACCCCTAGATGGCTTAACTCACGGGATCGAACCAAAACCATGACCAGCCAATTGTTGGACCGGTCAGCCCGGATGGTCCGGTCCGATTTTTAAAACTATGGTCTTATTGCTAAGTTATGGGCTGGCAAAGGGCTATTAGGGGCAGCTGAAGAGATGGTTTGCAGGTTGTAAGGTATGGTTTGTGGAGATAAATCAGCTAGTAGGTGGGTTGGTGTCACTTTGGGCAGCTCAAAGGGAAGTAATAGTTCAAGCAAAGGTAATGGCTGATAGGTGAAAAGATTATGTCTTAAGTGGCCAAAGCTGGACTATAACAAAGAGTGGAATAGCTAATTGCAGCTATAAGGGGATAAAGCTAGGAGCAGCTGTGTTGTTGACTGGTTATGGGATATTGTGCTTAATCAGATTATTTTAATACAATGGGCTATGAAGGTAGATAAGTAAATACATTTGAATGGAAATATAACTAATATTATTTTGTTTTGAAACATGGGATATGATAAACATAAAGCTTTATTTTGATATATAATTCATGAAATGTTATTCAAAGTAGGTTATTCTACTATGATTAGTTATTATTTTTATTATTATCATTGTTATTATTATCATTGTTATCATTATTATTATTATTAAAAATAACTCACTTTATATTTCGAGATATGGATTGAATAATTATAGTGATGTTTTAATTTATAATTAATAAAATATTGAAAAGATTATAATTTCATCATGATTTATCAATTTAAAAATACATATTAACAAATGTGATTAATATTTTCATTTTTATCATTTATAAGGTGGTTTTTAATAGAATAATTGGATCACATAAAAGTCTCATTCGTATAAAGTTTTGTTTGAATTCATTATGAGCCCTTTATCATATTCTATATTTTAAAAGAGAATGAAATCAGTTATTAATTAATTCAAATCTTGAATCTATTTTACGAAATTAAAGTTTTAAAATTCTAAACAAACCTAAATCTGTTATAAATCAATCAAAAACAAAATATTAAACTAAGAATCAAAGGTCACTAAAATCATGGTTGGGATCCACATGATCCCTCCAAGGCGTCCCTTAGATAAAGTCCAAAAATAGTGATCAAAAGAGTTATAGTTGACCATAGATGAAAGCTCAAAAACAGCTTAAAAAAGGTCGTAAGTGCACAATATAGTAACAGAGGATGTAGAAAGGCAATCTTGGATGGAATGTGCTAAGAAAACAAAATAGAGGGTCTACAGAGGGGTTTTTTGGACTTATAGAATAATAAAAAATTTTAAAGGGGTTTTTTAGATATAAAAACTTTTAAGTATAGTAGCTTAGTGAATCAGGACAATTGATAGTTTTATATCATGATTCATTATAAGTCATGTTCAATGTGCATTACATATACTAGTGCACTCACCATTAGAAACTCATGTTGCGACCAAAACAAGTCAATTCCAACACTTATTTTACCATGACACCATTGTAAGTCAAAATAAATCTAGAAAATCAACTCTTTTTTTTAAAAGCAACCTAGAAACCCTCTTTTTAATAAATCTATAAATCTAATCTTTCTTAAAACAAATTTGTAAAATCATATTTTCCAAATAAAAATAGTAAAAATACATTTTTAAAATAAGATTTGTAAAATCATATTCCAAATAAAAATGGTAAAAATAATTTTTCTAAATAAAACCATAAAATATTTTTAAATAAAATGGTAATTTTTTTAAATAAAATTATATAATCCTTTTCTTTTGAATGAAAATCTATGAAATCATTTCAAAATAAATCCAGAAAATCACCTTTTTAAATAAATACAAATCTAGAAACTCTCTTTCAAATAAATCTATAAATCTATTTTTTTTCTTAAAACAAATTTATAAAATTACCTTTTCGGATAAAAATGGAAAATTTTTTTTTTTCCAAATAAAAATAGTAAAAATACTTTTTCTAAATAAAATCATAAAATCTTTTAAAATACATGGTAAAATTTAAAAAAATATATATATAACCCCTTTCTTTTGAATGAAAATCTGTAAGATCATTTTCAAAATAAAATGAGAAAATCGCCTTTTTAAAAAACAAATCTAAAAACCCTCTTTTTAGTATATCTATAAATCTAATCTTTCTTAAAACAAATTTGTAAAATCACATTTTCCAAATAAAAAAGGTAAAATTATTTTTTTCAAATAAGATTTGTAAAATCATTTTCCAAATTAAAAAGGTAAAAACATTTTTTCTAAATAATGATAAGGCTATGCAATGGATAAGGATATATTGTATAGTTGATAAAGATAAAGATACATATTTGTATTTTTAAAATCCTGTGTATTTGTTTTCTACTCCATGATTCTAGCAACAACCCAATATACATACGTGTGTATATATATATATATATATCCATAAGAGAAGCAAGTTCCTTCTTTAACCATCCTTCTGCATTTACAAATAAAATTATAACATCTTTTTAAATAAAATGGTAAATTTGTTTTTTTTTTAAATAAAATTGTATAACCCTTTCCTTTGAATGAAAATATGAAATATTTTTAAAATAAAGTTACAAATCATATTTTTGTTAATAAAAGTAAAAAGAAAAAATCTTTTCTTGAATAAAATAAAATTTTAAAAAATAAGGGTAAAATCATTTGGTAATATATACTTTCTAATAAAATTAAATAAAAATCACTTTTCTTAATACAATTGGATTGGAAATATTTTTCTAAAGACTCATTTTCCAAAATAAAAATTGGATTGAGAATAAAAATTGTAATAAAAACTCTTTTCTTAAATAAAATAATTTAGTTTGAAAATAATTTTCATGAATAAAAGTTTTAAAAAATCTTTTTTATAAATAATATTGGTTGGGAAATAATTTTGCATAAATGAAATTAAATAAAAGTCACTTTCCTAATATAAAGATTGGTTTAGAACTATATTTGTAAATAAAGTTGTAAAAGTAATTTTCTTAAATAAAAATTGGATTTGGAGATAATTTTGTAAATAGAAATTGTAAAAAAAAATAATCTTTAATAAAAATTTGGTTGGAAATAGAAGTTGTAAAAAAAAAAAAAAAAATCATTGTGGATTGGAATATTCTTTTAAACAATTTATAAAAATCATATTCCTTAAATAAAAAATTAAATTGGCCTCTTTCTTCTTTTAATAAATTTGTGAAAACTTTTTTCCTTTTAAAATCATTTTTCCAAAATAATAATCAAATTGATGGTTTTTAAAATCGTATAAATCTAGTTTTCAATAAAATAATAAGATCACTTCCTTTGTAAATAAAATCAAATTCAAATATTCTTTCCCAAATAAATTTGTCACATTTTTTTTATATTTTTTAAAAAATAAAATTTGAATTAAAATATTTTCTTAAAAATAGAATTGTAAAAATTCTTTCTTTCTTTCTTTTTTTATGTAGCAAAGTGCACAAAATTATTTTTTTCTAATAAAATCAAATTGAACCCCCCTTTTTTTTAGTGGAATTGAATTAATAAATTATTTTTATTAAAAACAAGAGAAATTATTTAGAAATAAATTTGAACATGAGTAAGAATCAAATCTTTTGAAAATAAATTGTATCTTTTTTAGTAAATAAATTGCAATTATCAATATGAAATTGTTTTCAATATAAATAAATTCTTTTGAAATTTCTTGAAAATATTATAATATTTAGAAATAATCAAACTCGGTTTTTTTTTTAATTAATCCATTAAATCACTTTGTGTAATTATCTCATTATTTGTGTTGTATATTCTTGTAACTTGTCTTTATTTTATCTTACATATTTATGTGTATTGGTATTTAACAATTAATTAACTCATTGTCATAATTCTCTCTATTTATTTAGTAAAAATTGTAAGTACATGAGCTTAGAGGAGTGTTACGATTTATTAGCTTACCTTCCAATTTGACCCTCAATTCATTTTTTGTTTGTAAACTTATCATTTTTTAAAAATAATAAGTACAAGATTTTTTTTTTCTTATTTTGTTTCCCTTTTAAAAAACAAACTAAAATAAGTAGCGACTCTAAATTTTTAAAAATCAAAATTTTAGCGTGTCTCATCATCAAGTAGAAACACACATGAAAAAATGTGAGCCCACTTTGTGAGTGTCATCTCATCCATTTAGATGGTGTTATTTATTATTTCATGATTTAAATCGACTTTAAATCAAATTATTCTTAAGTTATTACTTAAACTTATTATTTATTTTTACTTTAAATATTAAAGTTATTTGATAAAGTTAACTTAAACTTTATTTTAAATTATTAAATTAACATACTTATTTTTATAAGAAAACAATATGAAAAATATATGAATCAAAATAAAATGACTTCCTTTTTTCCATTGGTTTTTCAAACTTCGAAAGAAATGAAAACAACTCATAACTTTGACAGATGAAGGAGGACATCAATTAGCATTAAAACATATAGAAATAATTCAAAAAAGAATTTCAATGATAACCTTAGAATTAGGTTCTCAATCGTCCCTAAACAATCATCAATTTAACTTTGACAATAATTCAATTACTATTTTACCTTTCAAAATTCCAAGAACAAAAGATAAACAATATCCCATAATTTATAAAGATGTTAAACAAGTTCAACAACAATTAAATTGTACAAATCATTCTCTTCAACATTTAAATCAACAGACAATAACAATTTCTCAATTTTTGTTTTGTTCTGTCCTGGGAAGGAAGAAATGAGAAATATCAAAATCAACTTTTTCTTCAACCTTTTCCTCAACTTTATCATCATCATCATCATATTTTACAATGTTTTTAAACCAATCTTTCATTATTCCTAGAAATGCTGCAAAGTAAAAAATACAACTCTCTACTCCAACAGAAACAATATTAAAAGAAATACAACTTAAATTAGATAAACTTAGTATTAATGAGATTAATCAAAATATGAATCAAATTCAAATCATAACAAAAGATAAATCAAGAACCAATAAAATAGAAGAACAATTCAAAATGTCCCCAGACTCAATAGCTACACCCCCCTTTAACAATTAATGCAATATCTAATAATTTTGTAAGTAGAAAAAATTGTTATTCAAAACCTTCTTTTCCTAATGTACAATTAGAAGAAAGAAATTATCAATTAGTTGCAAGCTATGATGGTAGTAGTTTTTACGAACGAAATATAGGTGGAATAAGTGAACATCAAATAATTAATTTACTTCATGAAATGATGATGGTTGCTAATGATTATAGAATCAAGACTAATAATTCTGATTTTTATGCTATTGGTACCTTAGTAATAGTGTGGACCCCGCATTTCGGCTCATGCATTTCCACTTGATGGCAAGCTCGATTATTGTTTGAAAATGATTTTATTTATTAGAAAATGACTTGAAGTCGCCACTTATTTTTGTTTTATTTTTAAAAAGGTGAACAAAATAAGAAAGAAAACCCTAAGTGTAACTCCTTATTTTGGAAAAGGTGGTCTGTGAAAAACCGAATCGGGCTCAGGGGTCAGGTTACTTGTCGGAAAGGTACGATAAAGACCGTAGCACCCCTCTAAGTCCCTAAAGTCGGGTCTCTACTAATAAAATGAAGCTGACATGACAATCAATAGGAAAATCAATGGATACTCAAATCGATGATGCACATATGAGAATCAAAACATGCATAGAGAATTACCCGAATGGGAGTGGATGTGTACCTGGGCCACGAACGAGCAATGCGTTATCATAAAATATGGGGTCAATGTACAATAAAGAGCACGAAACATATCACATGCATCACCAAACAGAAATTAAAACAGTTCGAGGGATAACTAGATTTTTGAAATTATTTGAAAATCGGATTTTTAGAAATTATTTGAAAATCGAATTTTTAGAAATTATTTGAAAATCGAATTTTTAGAAATTATTTGAAAATCAGATTTTTAGAAATTAAATGTAAGAATGAGAATTTTAGAAATTAAATTTGAAAGAGATTGAAATTTTGAAAATTATCTGAGAGTTCGGGATTTAAAAAAAAAAAATTACGAAAATTGGGACCTTGGAAATTAAATTTTGAAAGAAATCAGAATTGAAAATTATTTGAGAAGCAGAAACTATGGAAATTGAATTATAAAAATTGGAAATCTTGGAAATCATTCGAAGGCAGAAATTTTATAAATAAATGAATAAAATGATAATAATAATGAAAATAATAAAAGTAACGAAATAAATGCGAGAATTGAAATATTGGAAATTGAAAATTAAGTTCGAAAATTGGAAAATTGGAATTTCAGATAACTAAATTTGGAAATTGGAATTTTGAAGAATTATTTAAAGACAGAATTTTAAATAAATGAATAAGTGAATAAATAAATGAATGAAATAATAATAATGACGAAATAATAATAATTGGATAAATAATTGTGGAAGTTAGGATTTCGGAAATTGGAAATTGAACTTAGGGATTTGAAATTTAAGAATTATTTAGGGATGAAATTTTAAATAAATGAACCAGTGAATAAATAAATGAATAGGATAGCGAAAATATGAATAAATGATTACGAAGATGGGAATTTTGGGAATTGGAAATTGAATTTAGAGATTTGGGAATTTGAAGAATTATTTAGAGAGGGGATTTTAAATAAGTGGATAAGTGAATAGGTAAATGAATGGAATAATAACAATGACGAAATAATAAAGATTAGGTAAATAATTGTGAAAAATAGAATTTTAGAGATTGGAGATTGGATTTAGAGATTGAAAATTTGGGAAATTATTTAAAGATGAGATTTTTAATATAAGAATAAGTAAATAAATAAACGGATGGGATAATAATAATAACGAAAATAATCATTAAATAATTGAATGTGAATAGTGGAGTTTTTTAGATTGGAGATTAAATTTGGAAGTCAAATTTTGAATAATTAAACTTTAATGATTGGAATTTTTTAAAATAAATAAATAAATATGGAGTAATAATAATAATAACAAAAATGGTATTTAAATGAATAGAAGTGGATGGTGGAATTTTTGAGATTGAAAGTTAGAAGTCAGATTTTGAAGAATTGAACTTTAATGATTGAAATTTTTAAATGGATAAATAAATAAATATGGAATAATAATACTAATTAACGAAAATAATATTTAAACGAATAAAGGTGAATAGTGGAATTTTTGAGATGAGAAATTAAATTTGGACGTCGGATTTTTGAAGAATTGGACTTTAATGAATGAAATTTTTAAAAGAAAATAAATAAATAAATATGGAATAATAATAATAATTAACAAACCTAATATTTAAACAAATGAAAGTGAATAGTGGAAGTTTTGAGGTTGAAATTTAAATTTGAAAGTCGGATTTTTGAATAATTGAACTTTAATTATTGGAATTTTTAAAATAAATAAATAAATAAATATGGAATAATAATAAAAAAAAATGTTTAAATGAATGAACATGAATAATGGAATTTTTGAGATTGAACATTTGAAGAGTTATTTAGAGATGGGATCTTAAATAAATGAGGGAGTTAATAAATAAATGAATGGAATAATAAAAATAATAAATGAATGAATAGAATAATAAAAATAATAATGATTGAATAAATAATTACAAAGATAGGAATTTTAGAAATTGTAAATTGGATTTAGAAATCAGAAATTTGCGAAATTATTTAGAGATGGAATTTTAAATAATTGAATAAGTGAATAAATAAATGAATAGAATAAAAAATAATAATGATTGGATAACTAATTGTGAAAAATGGAATTTTGGAAATTGGAAAATAAATTTAAAAATCGGAAATTTGTAAAATTATTTAGAGATGAAATTTTAAATAATTGAATAAGTGAATAAATAAATGAATAGATTAAAAAATAATAATGATTGGATAAATAATTGCGAGAAATAGAATTTTGGAAATTGAAAATTAAATTTAGAAATCGGAAATTTACAAAATTATTTAGAGATGGAATTTTAAATAATTGAATAAGTGAATAAATAAATGAATGGAATAAAAAATAATAATGATTGGATAAATAATCGCGAAAAATGGAATTTTGAAGAATACATAAACAAATGAATAAATAAAATAATAATAATAACAAAAAAAATAATGATTAAGTTAATAAATGTGAAAATTGGAATTTTGGAAATTATTTTTGAATTATTTTGAAAATAAATAAATAAAGTAATAATAATAATAATAATAACAAACAAATGTAAGAATTAGAATTTTGAAAATTGGAAAATGAAAATTCTGAAAATTAGATTTGAAAGAAATTGGAGTTTCGAAAATTTATTTAAAAATTGGAGTTTTTGAAAGTTAAATTAATGAATTGAAATTTTAGAAATTAAATTGGAAAGAAATTGGAATTTTGGAAATTATTTTTGAAAGAAAATGGAATTTTGAAAATTATTTTTGAATCATTTTGGAAATCAAAGGTGGCAATTGATTTATTAAAAATTGGATTTATTTACAATAAAAAAAGAGAAAGAAAAAATAAATAAATAAATAAATAGATAAATAAAATTAAAATGATTTGAAAACAAGATTTTTGAAAATCCATTGTTCAGGGCATGCATGAAAATGAGTAAATAAAGGAAGCAAGTGGGCTTTTCTAGCATATGATCAAAAACACACTGAGCATCTTCAATGCTCCCACACTTAATGTACAAGTCAATCAGTGCACAAGCCATGAAAACATCTCCGCATATACTTGTCTTCAAAGAGCAAGAGTATGTTTGCCTTCCAGCAAAAATGAGCCCCAATCCAACAGATGCTTGAATCATTGTCACAAACATCTGAGACTCAGCATCAAAAAAAAAAAAAAAAATCTGCCACATCATTAGAAACATCAAAAAAAAAAAAAAAATCCGCCACATCATTAGAAACAAACAGAGTGCCCCGAAATAATCTCCAACATCCACGAGTCCCCTAACTATCGTATTCCATGATAAAATGTTCTTTATTAGCATTTCATCAAACAGTCCATGTGCATCAATCATCATCCCATATTTTACTTGCATTAACAAAAACCTGTTCCCCAAATACTCATCCGGATCAAACCCACTATTAATCCTATAATTGAACACCTTTTCCACCCTTCTAATTGATCTCAATCCAATACACACACTCACTAACGCATCATTTGTCTCGTTATCCATATAATAAGCACTAAGCATAAAACAAAATTAACAAGAAATAAAATAAAACAATTTGAAATGAGGTATGTAAAGCATGCAGAAATCTTACCTGGACCAAAATGTCAAGCTCCTCCTCTGCTCAGCTTGAAACGCCCATTTCTCCTCTCTCCCACGTCTCTCTCTCGTCGATTCTTCGGACCTCTTTTCCTCCAACCCTCTCTAATTTTTTTTTTTCCAGCTGAAAGTCCCCCAGTCTACTGCCCCAAAATCCCCCGCCCAGCTCTCTTCATTTTTCCCCCTTCTTCCCGTCCCATCTCGCCGCAAAAAAACCTGCCCATCTCATCCTCTTTGGCCGCCTAAAAAAGGCTCATCCATCTTGTCCCATGGCCGCCCTGTTTTGGCTGCCACCCTAGCTCATTCTCGGGTTCTAAAGAAGAGAAAAAAAAAAAGCAAAAGAAAAAGGAATAAAATAATAATCTAAAAAAAAAAAACGCCCTGCTGCTGCTACTGAGGGAGTCTACAATTAGGTTTCACTAGTTTACTTAAAGGATGGTGGGATCATTATTTGAGTCAAACGGATAAAGAATACATATTAAATACAAAAAAGATAATGATTAAAGAGGAAGGAACATTAGTCCAAACTTATGAAAATGTTATTAGTACTTTAATATTTGTAATAACAAAACATTTTACAGAAGATCTAGTATATTTTCAAAAAAGAACCTCCAAAATTCTCAATAATCTTAAATTTCCAATACTTCAAGATATGTTTTTAGTCAAAGTAATGACCAGACTTGATTGTGGAAGTTATTACTAGAAAGAAAAATTTATATCAAGGTTACCCACTTTATTGCTAAAAAGGTTAGACAAAGAATTAGAAACGTTTATAATAAAAGATTTTCTTATGAGTCATTAACATATTGAGAATTAATTACCTTTATTAATAATAAAGGTTTAGCTCTCTGTACATATCTCAAATTAAAGAATCAAATGAAAAAAAGGAAACAAAATAGTAAGAAAGAATTAGGAAAATTGTGTTCATATTATGGTACGACACTATAGTGGATCCTTCAAAAAGGAAAAGTAAACAAAATAACATAAAGGGGAAAAAGACATCACCTGAGTCAAAATATCAAAAGAAATTTGTAAAAAATAATACTAATAAATCAAAATCTTTCAATAAAACAATTTTCTAAAAGAAAACACCAGCTTGTTAAAAATGTGGAAAAATAGGTCATTATTCAAAAGACTGTCAATTAGAAAACAAAATTAATTCTTTAAAGATAAGTGATGAACTTAATAATTTAATGATAAGATTAATGATTAATAAAGAAGAAAAAGAAGATTCAATTGAATATTATGAATCAAAAGAAGAAAATCATATATTAATAACTTAAGAAATATCAAGAGAAAAGTCAAGTCAAAATGAATCGGACGATCAAAAGGATTGTGATGGTATTTGTGCTTGTTCTTATAAATCAATAAATTTGATTTCAAAATATTCAAAAACTCCTTTAAATATTTTTATTCATAATTATCTGTCACTCATAAATTCAATATATTTTCAATTTTGGTATATGAAAGATAAATTGCTTAGATATCTTATTCATGTGTCAAAGCTTGTACTAACATTTAAATTTTCTTTATAGATAGAGCAAGAACAGATTAATTATGGGAAATTTACTCTTCTAGTATTTCCTAAAAGTAATTTGTTATTTCAGATTCATGAAGATATAGAAATTTTAGACAAATCACATAAATGCATTTTAGACAACCTTTGGAATGCACGAAGTGATATTCAAAAGTTGGAAGCTTTAAATGCATTATCTTTTTATTTTAAATAGATTAATAATAATTTAGATAATTTTTCTAACCCCTCAAGTTCTGATATACATTATGTTCCAATGGATATAAGTCTTGAAAGTTTCAATGGTAGGAAACAAAGGAAATTTTTTGAAGATGAGTCAAAAATTGCATTTTCAAAAAATTTCCAAAATGAATTTCAAAATGCAAAACTTTCAAAAGAAGATCAAGAATTTCAAAAATCAAGATTTTCCTTTTATCAACAAAAGATTTTAAATCTCCCTCAAGACCTTAGACAGATGATAAGTTTAAAGGTTCAAGCTACAGGCGAAGCAAAACAAGAACACATCATGTAATTCATTGCGTCAGTAGCACTTTTGGAGTTACTATTTAAGGAATTAGTGTTATTTGGCAAAATCATTAGGGCAACCCCAAAAATGAGTGTCCAAAGCTCGATCCCTTGTATAGGGAAATTCCATTAGAAAGGTAAGATTACAAGTGTGCCCTTACTTATAGTATTTATAAGGCCAATATTAACTTAGACATATATAAATTAATAGTCATCAAATTCAATAATGAGTCAATAGAATTAACCCCTGCTCTCCTCGTGGATTATGAGTTACTTCATCAACTAATTTTCTCCAATCCTAAGCAAGCTGATGGATTTTGAAGAAAATTAACAGTATATATTTTAAATGCTTTTATTCTAGAATTCAAATCCATTGAACTCATTATCAATAGTAAACCTTCAGAGTGGTTGAACAATGGAGGGGTTTACCCAATCCAATATATCATTCTTCTTAAAGTTAATTACAAAAAACATCAATTATTTGGTACAAAGGACCCTTGACCCTATGATGATTGCCGAAGATCAATAATGATTGCCAGAGACCTAGATTCTGAGTTTTATAGTTCTTCTAACCATAATCTCATTACTAAGGACAACATTAAAAAAATCATCTCTACAAATATCTTTCCAAAAGTCCCTCTCCTTTTTTAGACTCAATTTTCTTATCTTGTAGTAGATATGTACAAAAAAGAGTACATACAAGAAAAGTAATCTGGTAGAGAATTTGAAAAACTTCTCTTGGAAGCCCTAAGCTAAAAGATTTCAAGAATCTTTTGTACACTATAATTTTGTACATTCCCCCCCGTGTATTTATCTAGTAAAAAAACAAGTTGAAAAAAGAAGTGTGCATATGAGATAGAAGAATGTAAAAATAAAAATAAATAAATAAATAAATAATCAAATCAAATACTATCCATATAGTGTTGAATGGTACTCAAATAGTTTCAAATGGTGTTGAAGAGTACTCAAATAGAGAAAGTTGCCTTCCATATGACAACTTTTATTTTCAAAGAAACACGTGAAGAAACGAGGATTACTTACTTGAAGCCTCTTTGATATGAAGTAATTTCCTTCGTTTGAATCAAGAAAGAAATCAATCAATTGTCTACTCAAATTATTTTCGGATTCAAATAAGCTTCAATGCCGTGGACTCCAACAAGTTTCAAGTCCATCAATTTTCTCTATAAATACAGACGTGAAGTTTATCACAAGATAGAAGCGAAAAAACAAAGACCATAGTGAGTAAGAGTGTTTTCCAAAATTTTCTCTTAGTTTTTGTAATTCTTCTCCTTTAAAAAACCTTTTCTTTTGTAATCAAATCCCTCTATCGTTAACAAGCCGGTTTGTAATCAATAACTCTCTTGTACTCAAGCTTTATTTTTAATACAAAGTTTTATTTCATATTCAATTTCTGTGTTCTTGTGTTCAATTTTATGCTTTATTAGACAGTAATTATCATTTTGATTCATAAACATAATTTATCTTTTAATGTTTTTGAATTGTTTTTATGTCTAATTTTATTACTTTAATTAATTTTAAATAATAATAAATTGGATTGTTGAACATCTATATTAAAAGTGTTAATGATTTATAAAATAACTATTAAAAGACTACTTTGAAAAATTAGTAGTACATAGATATGAAGCCGTGATAGTAAAATATAATATTATTAAATATAGATAAATGAGTTAAAAAAATATTTAAAATTAAAAATAAGTTAATTGATTTAATAATTAAAATTATTTTTATTTAAATTATTAAATATATTTAATCAATATAATAACTTAAATTAAGTTATTAAATAATATTAAACTATTAAATTGATTTATCAAACGCTATCTTTGATGAGTATTAAGTTTCAAATTTTGTAAGTTTGTGAAATGATTCGTGTAAAAAGTTCTGATTCGTTATCTCAACAATAAAATTATATTTTAAGTTTTTTTTAAAATAATTTAATTTAATTCAATTTTTTTAAAGTTAATTTTTATTTATTTTTTCACATAAGTGAATAATAATAATAATATTAAAAATGATAAAACAACGGACATTACGTTTTAGACAAATTCATGGCTGAGGAGTCCACAACGTCAAGGAAAATCAAGCTGAAAGAATCCAACAGACAGAGCTCACGCTCATGAGTTTCTGCTTCAGATAAGGAGATGCCAATAGTCCTTGCCCATCCCTCCAATTCCCTCTCTTTTCGCTTCTCATCTCATCCACCTCTAAATTCCAACATCTCGTTTACTTCCTTCCACAACACACCCAAATTACCACTTCGAAAACCCCAATCAAAAACCCTAGTTTCTCCTAAGAATTCGCCCGTTTGGAGAACAACCCAAATCTCCTTTTGCTCCCCAAACGACATTTTTTATGATATTTCGAGTACCCAGCTGCCGGAAACCCCAGAAATTGATGGGGTTCAAGATATTGAAGAGCTTGAATTGTTGGGTAAGCCTTCTCCGGTGCCTTTAAACAATGGTTCTGCTTCAGATATTGATTCTGAATTGAAAAAGCCTGATAAAGATGAGGCATTAGCACCTTTTTTAAAGTTCTTTAAGCCTAGGGAGAGTTCAGAGGAGGCCAACGGAGCATCTGGGGAAGATGGCAGTGAGATAAGTGAGAGCGGGTCTACTAAACTGGTGTCTGTGGAGTATTATGAGCCAAAACCTGGTGATTTTGTAGTGGGTGTGGTTGTTTCAGGGAATGAGAACAAGCTTGATGTGAATGTTGGGGCAGACCTTCTGGGCACAATGCTGACCAAGGAGGTGCTTCCTTTGTATGACAAAGAGATGGAATACTTGTTGTGTGATGTGGAGAAAGATGCTGAGGAGTTTATGGTTCATGGGAAAATGAGCATCGTTAGGAATGATGATGCATTGAGTAGGGTACCTATGCAAGGGAGCCCTGTTGTGGAGACTGGCACCGTTTTGTTTGCTGAGGTTCTTGGAAGAACTCTCAGTGGCCGGCCTTTGCTTTCTACACGGCGGTTCTTTCGGAGGATTGCCTGGCATCGAGTGAGGCAGGTTCTTTTCTTACTTTTTCTTTTGGTGAAACGTCTATTTGATATTTTCTTGCTGTTACTATAGAGTCGGTGCTTGGCCTCTTAGTGGTATTCAACACTGTATGGGGCAGTTATTACCGGTTTTTTGAATCTAAGCTCATGATTTTAGTTGCCTATGATAACGTTGAACTTATATGTGATATCTGTCAATGGGATTCAAACGTTTTGTTGAAATTTTTTGTGTTTTTGGCAGATAAAACAACTCAATGAACCTATCGAGGTTAGAATAACAGAGTGGAATACTGGTGGTCTTCTGACAAGAATTGAGGTTTAATTCCATACACACTCCCTTTGATTGGTCCTTGTAAGTGTTTGTTACTAAATTTGGAATTTGGTTTTGGCAGGGTTTACGAGCTTTTCTTCCTAAGGCTGAGTTGTTGAATAGAGTTAAAAGCTTTACCGAGTTGAAAGAAAATGTAAGTTAGAACTTCTTGGGATTTCAGGCTGGGTAATTTTC
This sequence comes from Vitis vinifera, assembly GCF_030704535.1. Classification (NCBI taxonomy): domain Eukaryota; kingdom Viridiplantae; phylum Streptophyta; class Magnoliopsida; order Vitales; family Vitaceae; genus Vitis; species Vitis vinifera. Next base: position 22,862,387 of record NC_081822.1, on the reverse strand, counting down.
TAATATTAGTTACTTGTGGGGTTACCATTGATTCTGTTTATATGTATACATGTTGCATTAATCTCAACTTTAATATAGTTGTACTGCATCAGATGGAGATTTCCATGGTGACAATGGTTTAGAATGTGTCAAGATAACAGATTAACGTTCATAATAGATGGATACTGACTGTTTAATCTAGAACTAGGATTTACTAGAGAAGAGGAGATATGCAACATGTTTACATACTATGAGACTTTGGGAGTGAGTGATTAGGCTAAGTCTACTACTTGAAGGAAGAGTACAAGGACATTAGTTTAGATCCCTGTGGGGGAAATCAAATAGAAGCTATCTTATTGTTCAGATGTCAGATTGTGAAGGTATATATGGTAGAAGAAGACCTGTGTATGGTCATTATTGACATAGGATAAGCATAAAGGGTATTGAGGAGTAATATGGTGAATTATGGAAAATAAAGGAAGACTAAATAGATAAATTGAAAGGGAATTTATGACACAGAAGAGATCAAAAAAGATGTTGCCCTTAGCATTCGAGGGGATGAATGGAGTCAAGTAAGGCTTTATGTCTCTTGTAGGATTGTGTATTACCTAACAAATTGAACGAAAACTTTTGTTCATAAAATGAGATGGTTAAAATGTGGCTGGGGAAAAAACAATATACTCCTAGTATCAAATCAGGATCAACTAGAACATAAATAAAACATTTTCCTTTCTACTAAGCAAGGTGAGCATTGAGGCATGAAGCGTAAGCTTTTTGATTTTTTATCTTTATATTTAAAGGTATGTAAAAAGTTGGTGATTATAATATATATAAAAATTAATAGATGAATTTAGATATAAAAATGAAAAGAGAAAATGTTTATTCTCATGAAGCATAAGCCATTTTCTCTGTATATAAAATTTATCAAGAAAGAAAAAGCTAAAGAAATAGCTGATATACAACATAAGCAGTATACACAAATATTGAAAATTAGTATCTATGAGAAAAGACATAAGTATGTTTGATTGTGGCATATTTCTTACATGCTATGGTGTAAAAAGACTTTGCGAGGCATAAGCATTTGTCTATTTCTCTGAGGCATACAATGTGTGAAAAAGCATGCTAGGCAGACACCTTTCTGACAGAGGAGTAAATCTTTTGGGACCCATTTTATTTATGCTTCTCTTGTTTGGAGGTGCGCCTTGTGAAAGGCCTTCAAAAACTATGTAGGTGGTTTACAATTTTCAATTTTTGGATGCTTTGAGGATGAGAAAAAAAAAAAAAAAAAAGAATGTTAGTTGACACAGTGAACAAAACACATCATGGTGGACAATATGACAAAAACATGGACATGCATAGAATGGAATCCTAAAATAGGATTTGGGTAGCTGATGCCAAATGGTTGAATTAAAAGCTTTGTTCACTTAAGTTGAGAGAAACCAGTGTATGTTGAAGTGTCATTATTGCAAATTGAGAGCTGTATCTAAAATTGACTTGCTTGCAGCATGAATGTTATTGAGAGGCGAGCACTCAACTATTATTCGAGTTAGTCCCCATGGAAAATAAAAATAAAGATTCCTTTTATTCATAAAATACTTTATGTACAAAATAACCGTCATAACACACCTTAAGGAGGTGCCACCGTTGGTCTCACCTGGTCAACTGCTGGCAAGTTTCTGAGTCTAGGCACTGAATATTGTCTGTATGGCCAAGCAAATGGTTCTCTGGCTTACACTTTGACTAAACTGGTAATTTAGTTCTAGCATCTCCATGTTTATTAAGTCATTTTCCTCACATTTTCTAACCCATTTTGTATTGATTTTTCTTTTCATTTTGTTGGTTTCTTGATGGTGTAGGTTGGACGCCGACTATATGTGCAGATTACTAGAATAGATGAAGCTAAGAATGACTTAATACTCAGTGAGAAGGATGCTTGGGTCAGTTTTCTCTTGGGATTTTGTGTTGTTGTTCTCTCTCTCTTTCTCTCTCTCTCTCTCTCTCTTGTGTGTGTGTGTGTGTGCATGACACTTAAAATATTAGTGGGAGTTTTTGTCTGTTTGTCTCCTCCTTATAAACAAAGCCCTCCTGAATCGCTATTTAATGTTGCAGGAAAAGTCTCACCTTCAAGAGGGAACACTTCTAGAAGGAACTGTTAAGAAAATTTTTCCATATGGAGCTCAAATAATGATTGGTGAAAGTAATAGAAGGTGAGATACTGTTGGTTCTATAACTTGGTCTCTAGTTGCACATCTAATTTTTCCTTGATTTATGCCATGTTGAAGTTTGTTACCAAGAAGCAGAAACAAAGCTGTGAATGTGGGATAAGCTGATATCTGAATAACAAAATAAGGAAACAAATCACATTGTTTCTTGGATAAAGAGTTATCACATTAGTAGAAGCTAAATTATATGAATTTGGAAAAGAATGGAAGGAAATAAAGATGGCAACATATAGCACCAAGACAGTTTTGTATTACTTTCACCTAGCTGGATGCTTTCTATATGCATGTGCCTTACTTCTAAGTAATGACTTGTTAGGACTGGTGCAGAAAAGGGGAGATGATTCTGAGAAAGTTAAGAATGCTGAAAATTTAGCACAAACCATGTTTACTTCATCCCCTATGATGCACTTATCAGTTATGTTCATGCGGTTGAGGTCCAGGTTGGCTAGTTCAGAAAGTGAACTCAATTCATCTGAATTCTGTGTACAAGATATATGCAATAAATGTTATGAGATAAAATGTATAGTAAAAGATTGTGTAACTGATATTTTATGATTTTATTTTAAACAGTTCTATATGTTTTGCTTTAAAATAAATACATTTTTTTACAAGCAAGCAAAACAATATATATATCAATAGGCAATAATAAGATTTTATAAACAAACACAAGACATATACAATGAGTGCCAAAGGTATGGTAAAAAAAGAGAGAACACAAGAAACAACTCTCTCCCTTAGTGGGGATCCAACCAATCAACAAAATCAAATCAAAGCATTGAGCCTTCATCTATGCACAACTTTAAGAAGATATTATTAAGGAAAAGACTCTTTTAGAATATGGTCAAATTGCTTCTCGTTCTCAAATGAACTTTGATTTCTCTCTTTTCAAATTGTTCAAAAAATGCACAAAGGAACAACTCTCCAAACTTTCTTATGTCTTCTTCCTATAAAGGAGTCATGCTATCCTAAAAGATTCTCTCTACCTATGGTAGACAACACCTAAGGAATGCCAAACAAAGAGACCTTGTCTTAGCATAGTGAGGAGGAATGTGATCAATTGATTCTTCTTCTACTTTATAGAGATAGCAATTGACCAACTCCTAACCTCTTCTCCAAAATTGATTGAGAGTTAATACCTTTCCTCAACAAGCCTCCCATTCGAAGAAACTTACTTTAGATGGAAACCAAGGATTCCAATTAACCCCTGTTGGAAAAGGAATTGAACTCATAGGCTCCAAGGCAACATATAGAGACTTCACAAGGAAGGTATCATTCCTCAAATCTATCCACACCACTATTACCTCCTCCATTATATTCACTACCTTGCTTTATAGTCTAGAAAAGAGTTTTTTTTACATTATCCAATTTCCAAGCATTTTGATGTCTAGAGAAACAAGGGTTTCCGTTATCCTTATCACTTGTTAGGTCTTACAAATCCGCCACCCAAGCCTCTTTTGATAAGGCTCAAGCATACAGTGATGAGAAAGAAACACACAAGGGCTCATCCCCACACCTCCTATCCTTCCAAATCTTTACCCTTCTCCCATTCCCCACAAAAAGGAAGTTATATGATTAACGATGTCTCAGTCCTTACTGATAACTTTCCATAACCCAACACCATACTCATATCTCATGCCACAAGATCTCCACCCTCCTCCTTCCTTCCTATATTTTCCACTTATAACTTGTTCCTAGATAGCTCCCATTTTAGATGCATATCTTCAACTCCACTTACACAAAAGAGCCTTATTTAGTGAAGACATATAACACCTAAATCTCCTTTTCTTTTCTCCCTACAAACAATCAACCACTTCACTAGATGAAGTTTCCTCTCCAAAGCCCTATCTCCCTTGAGGAAATCTTGTTGAATCTTCTTAAGCTTCCATCTAACTCTTCTTAGATCATAAAACAATGACATAAAATAGATGGGCAAGCTAAATAATGTGGTTTGAATCAAAGAAAGCCTATTTTGTCTTTAGAGATATATTATCTTTACCATATCGACAACCTTTTGGGAAACCGCTCTTCCATCCCATCATAAATTGCCATTGATTTAAAAAGAGTGCTTAATGGAAGCCCCATATAAGAACAAAAAAACTCTCCTAACTTACACCCTAATTCATAGGCCAACTTCTCCACATTATCCACCCTTCTAACTAGAATCAACTTGTTATTTTCTATGTTAATTTTCAAACATGAGATGGCTTCAAACTACATGATCAACTTGCTTAAATGATCTGTTTGATCTAGAGAAGCCTCACAAAAAGCAAGGGTATCATTTGCGAACAACAAATAGGGCACTTCCTTCCCTTCACCACCTGTACTTCTCTCCTTAAATCCCAATAGTTAGCCTCTTTCCTTATCTCACTTCAAAAGAAACCTAAGAACCTCCATTGCCACAACAAATAAATTAGGAGAAAGAGGATCCCCTTGTCTCAAACCCTTAGAGCTTTGAAAAAGATTAGAAGGGGTGCCAGTAACAAGTGCTGAAAATTTTGTAGAAAATATGCACCATTTAATCCATCATATCTATTTTTGACCAAAATTCATCTTTTTCAAGAACTAATAGAAAGAAAATCTAGTTGATGTAATCATGTCTTTTCAATGTCTAGCTTGATGCCACATGCATCACTTTTCAACATAGAAACTACAACCTCCTTAGCAATTAACTCCACATCAAGAATTTGCATTTCTTCTCTAAAAGCATTATGAGACTTGGAAGCCACTTTTCCCACCACCTTCTTCAATCTCTTTGCTAATACTTTAGCAAGGATCTTATATAGATCACTCACCAAGCTAATAGGCCTAAACTCATTAATATCCTCCGCGCCCCCCTTTCTTTGGGATGAACACAAAAAATGTAGCGTTATGACTTGTCTCAAACTTCCCCTAATTATAAATCTCCCTCTGTTTCTACTTCTATTAGGTTTTTCAACGAGGGTCCACTTGTGACACCCCCTCTTTGCTATCCTTCTAACTTCATCCTCTTCTTGAGAAAGGACTCCCTCCCTCTCCTTGGAGTCCTAGAATCCCCCCTAATTTATGACCATCTCTTTCTTGATTAAAACATCTCTTTCCTGATTTAATCCTGCTTCCCAAAGAAATCACAAAGAAAAGAGAACCTAGGAATCTAGCCCCTTCTGCCATGAGTGCATTATCGGCGATCATAAGGCGAAAAAAACGATATGGATTGCATTACCATTACCTCGATGTCATCGAACTCCCTCCAACCCCCCCACCTACCTCTTCTTGCTCAACGTCCTACTTAGAAGGATGAGCTAGAGACAAAAGGAACCTCAAAGCCCTTTAAGCCTAAAGAGATTATGCCCACTCACTCCTCCAACCAAGGCCCGCCCCCTTTATATTCAACAAAGTGTCAACTTAGCTTACAACTCACCCGAAGATCCACCATCTCCTCCAGTCTAGGCCCACACCCATTAAATTCAACGACTTGTCAACCTAGCCCACAACCCCTCTATAGATTAGGGATTCCACTACCCATCCCTTTCTATGGGGCTCTCTTGGCTTAGCACATTATGCTACTCCCTTCCCTTTGGCAATGGGCCTCCTTCAAGTATGACCCCTCAAACCCACCACTAAGCCCACCAACTTTTATGAGCTTGCCACTAGCTACCGCTCTCTCACTTTAGGCCAAGTGTGGAAAATGTTCTATTAAAGCCCTGTACAAGGTTTTGGAGCTTGGAGGTCCTTCCAATTTCCCAGTTGCAATCATTTGGAATTCTTGGGTGTTGCCTAAGGTTAGCTTCTTTGCATGGGAGGCTACTTGGAGTAAAGTCTTAACTCTGGATCTTGTAAGGAGGAGAGGGTGGTCAATGGAAAACAAATGTTTTCTTTGTCACGAAGAGGAAGAATCAATTGATCACGTTCTCATCCATTGTGACAAGACTCGGGTTGCTTGGCATATTTTGTTTTCTTTGTTTGGTGTGTCTTGGGTGCTGCCCTCTTCAATGAGAGAGTTGCTTTTAAGTTGGCACGGGTCCTTTGTGGGTAGGAAAAGGAAGAAGGTTTGGTAGGCTGTTCCTTTGTGTTTGTTGTGGACAATTTGGAAAGAAAGGAATAATAGAGCGCTTAATAACAAAGAGCTGTCTGTACAAGGGATTGAACTTATTTTTCCTTGTAATCTTTGGGCGTGGTCCAAATTGTTTATAGTTTCCAGCTTATCCTCTATTGTAGATTTTGTGGATTGGTTAGGGGCTCTTTGAGGGGTGTTGTATACTCTCTTTGTGTGCTTTGGGGCACTTTTTTGGCACTTCTCTTCTTAATACATGTTTTCTTTTTACCTATCAAAAAAAAAAAAAACAAAACAAAACAAAAACAAAGCTATCTTTGCTCAAACTTTTAGGCCCCTCATCCTTTGCAAACCTACACCCATCTTTTGATCCAACTAAGACCCCCTTTTTAGAGCCAATAGTAGCTGCCACAGGCTTGCTCCTACTCTTTGAATAAGAGGATGACATGTCCCATGTGCCACTCCTTTTTTACAGATGTTGCTCCCCACTCTCCCTTCAGCGTGTGACACATCCTCAACCTGTCCCCTTGTCTCCAGTTGGCTGCAACCAAGCTTTGAGCAACCTAAGATAGCCATGGTGGAACTTCCACCAGAGCTGTATCGCAAAGCACGATAGGTCCATCACTAGTTAATGTCCTAGGCATCCTCCTTCCGTTTGATTTCACCAAAACTGCTGCCCATTGCAATTTTCGTTGTTGGGCGGTATCTTTATCTACTACCAAAAATCCACCACAGCTATCTCCTAGCTTTCTCAAAACCTGACAACACCATGAATGTGGCAGAAGCCCCACAACACTTGCTTACACTTCCTTTGGAAATACTTTTCTATGAAAAACACCCTATCTCTAGAGCCCATCTGTCTAGATATAAGGGCTTATTCTCATGCCTTCTTAAAACTTACAAACATCGACTCTGCGTTAGAGGCTTCTTCAAAATAAAAAGGGATGAGAGCATCCCTTATCAAAGCTAACCTCACACCACCTTTCAAGTTCCTGCTCCTAGCAGCCCGCCTCTTCAAAGTGGGCAAAAACTGAAATGGAGCCAGGAGACTCCCCCTTATCTTCCCACTAAGCATCACTTCAGTAGTTCCTCCCTATGCTGGACCTCCATAACCCCTAGCTGTAACCACACCACTTCACCCACCACTCCATGAGCCTTTTTCACTACATCTGTGAAGGACCTTTTCTCAAGCATTACTGATTTGCTGCAACCCTCCAATGGTCTTTTAGACACTAGAGCACTTCTTAGGATCTTGGAGGAAGAGGCTGTTCCAAGATCCTAAAGCTTCTTGGCAAGAATGGACGACCCCCTGGTGGATGGTGATCATAGCAGTGTGGTGGTGTTAGAGGTTGTGGTTATGTTTACTAAGATGGCAGTGGTGTTGATGAATGGCACAGCAGTGTAGAGGTAGAGGCAATGCCACGATGGTGGTGACAGTAATGGTGGTTTCAGGGGAGAAGATGATATTTGTGGTTACGTGATAACTACTAAGTCTGGCCACTAAGGAAGTTTTAAATAACCTCTATACAAATTGGTTGTTAGTGAAAAATAAAAATAAAAATAGAGGGAAAACTTCTCTTTTGGCTGTTTTTATTTGCTTTTTTTCTTTTCTACATCTACATCTTCATCTTTTGAATACTGAATAAATTTCTAAATTGGTTTTAATGGTACAAATAGGACATTAACTTTGTAAATTGTCTGGTAGGCTTTCTTATTAGTCAAAACTTTCTCATAAATTGTAGTTTTTCAAAGTAAATTAAAAGATCTGCCAAGACTCCTCTAATGAATAGTATTGCTCTAGATTTCTATTCACTTACAGCAAATTGTATGTATTTGGAGATGATCCATAGACGTATCACATAAGCTAAATCAAATTCCCTATTCTCTTTTGTTTATCACTGGTGAAGAAATGACTAATAACTCTCTAATGTTTTTCAGTGGGTTGCTGCATATCTCAAACATCACTCGTGCCCGAGTTACTTCTGTCAGTGATTTGCTAACAGTTGATGAGAAGGTTAAAGTTATGGTAGTAAAGTCCATGTTTCCCAACAAAATAGCTCTCAGGTAAGCCCAAGAAATCATTATAGCATTTACAAGTAATCCTCAATTCTGACTCTCAAGGTCGTTGTTCATTTCCTCTCTTCATAGTTTTCTAATTTATTTCCAAACTTTTGCATCCCTTGAGTGTTTGATTTCCTTCAAGTTATGAAGGTAAAAAAATACAAGCTTAAAAGGCATAAGAAAGGAGAACTCTACGTCTAGAAGAAAAGACTTTATTGGAAATATCCTGGCCATGGTGGAATCTTCAGGTGGGGAGTTTAATTATCTTGGAAATTGTATAGCTATATCTGATCTAGGTAATAGAAAAACGAATATTCATCAAATAGTTGATAAAAATGACAACTTCTGAATCATCCCTGTCAGTTACAGTGGTAAGGATATGGACAACTACTACTAAATTGGCAAAGCCTGGTTCGTAGCACCTTGCCTTTCTCTTTTTAATAGACTGGAATCCAGAAATCAAGGTGTATATTCTCTTTCTAAAATTTTATTTCACCCAACATCATAGCTATCTGGGAAACCTGCACAAAGATCCTGGTGTTGGCACCTAAGAATATGTTTTATTTATATTGCAACCTTGTGCAGGAGCACCAAGCGGCACCATCTAGTTATCAAAGGGGTTGTCATGCAAGTTTACTAACTCTATTAAGTTGAAGTTTGTAGGAGCTTTCTTCTGTGTTCTGATGAAAGGAAAAAGAAAGAAAATGAAAAAACTATCATTATCTCACTGTGTTAGGTCAAATGGAAATGAAAATTTTCCATTGTACTTATCAAAACAAGCTGCAAATCCATCCTCTTAGATCATATTCCAAAACAGAGTTAATTGTAGAAAGCAGATGCCTTGTGCCATTGGAACAAAAGAAAGAAAAATTGAAATCCTGAAAATGGACTATTATTTGTGTTGATAGATCTGTCTTCTATAATGGGATGCCATTTTATAGGATGACTGTATGCCTCAAAAACGCAATGTAAAACATGATTGAGTGGTTCATTTCAATGAGACATCCAAGGTCACTTTGGTTCTGCCCCAAGTCCATTAATATTGATAGATGAGATGATTGCGGATGATTCTGTTAGCACTACAATCACTGGACAATAGTGCACTTTTGTACTTTGGATATCTGATGATGCATGTATATATGAGGTTGGCAACCAATAAAATCACATTTATCATTTAGCAATTGCCCATAAAATGCTTGTATTCCAATTATGTGATATCATAGTTCATCATGTCTTTCCATCTCACCATCTTTTGGTTGAGATGGTTTCTAAGTTCATCATGGACTTACATGAAACTAGGATGGGAATGAACCCACCTGATGAAAGTTTCATAACTTGTATCATTGATGTATGTGGTTCTTATATCCCTTCTCCCCACACCACCACCACCAACCCCCCCCCCCCCTCCGCGCCAACTCCCTTTGTGTTTGCCTGAAGCTAAAATGGGGAAATGTTTAGAACATTTCATGTCAGACAAGTTTAGCTAATGCTAAATAATGGCCACTAACGATAGTTTGATATTATGGCTTGCAGTATTGCTGACCTCGAAAGTGAGCCTGGTCTATTTCTATCAAACAAAGAGGTGCTTATATTCTTCTAGTTTATCTCTATTTCTATATTGTAATGGCTTCTAAGTGTGGCTATTCTCTGATTTTGACTTCTAAAGTTACAATTTTCATAAGATTTTACTCTCTGGCAGAAAGTTTTTTCTGATGCTGAAGAAATGGCAAAAAAGTATAGGCAAAAGCTGCCAGCAGTTACAGCAACTCGTAAGTTAGAACCTCTTCCAACTGATGCTCTACCTTTTCATGACGAAGCAAGTTTGTATGCAAATTGGAGATGGTTCAAATTTGAAAGGGATGATGGACCAAACTGACCTATAGAGTTTCTCAGTGACCTCATATAGTTGGAAAAATGTGAAACCGGCCAAGCCACGCCTCGTCTGATCATGGAAAGAAAGTTAAATCTCCAGTTAGGCCATTGTTTGGTAAGGTTAACAAAAATCAATGTTTTATCTTGATGGTGTGTACTGCATTTCAGATCACAACCCATCTGAAAATATATCGAAACAAAGCATATGATGATCACAACACAAACATGATTTTCCTCATTCAATTAGTAGCCCCACTGATCAAATTTTCTCTAGTTTGTGTTTGGTGTCTCCTTTTCCTTTCATCTATGCAGTTTAATATTGCCTTAGATGTTACTTTATGATTTATCAATGAAAAGTGATCATTATTTATTCTATATCCATGATTCTGATCCCTCCCCTTTCCTTGCCCTCCAAGTTTGTCGTTGACCAGTTCCATTAATTCAAAGAATCCTCGTTCAGTGTTTTAAAACAATCTCAATGTATGATGTACTTCACTTATTGCTTGACATTGAGAGTTTGTTACTCGGTGTTAGTCGCGACAAAGCTCTGCATGCTGACAAATCGACAACTGATCCTCCATTCGCCACTGGTTTTGAGAAGCTGCAAGAACAGTTAAGAAAATTGCATATGTTTATGCACCAAAGAATCTGATATTGACCGAGTGGTCATCTTGCCAAAAAGTGTTCCATTTTCTTAGCTAAAAGCAGGATACCAAGAAAGATGATGCCTTTTAATTTCAAGTATGCTTTTGTGGAGATCTCTGTTATGAGTCCTTACCAACCCTAGCCCTATACATGATCATTTTTATGTGTTATTTTTTATGCAGGGTGACTAAGTGAGCCTGTGGCTCTTCTCCAAGGTTTCCATCTTTTTGTCTTCTTCATGCTATTCTTATCATGACTTTAAAAATTGTCTCTTTATGGTTTTGATCTTTTGTTTAGAGAGATTACCCTATGAGATGGAATCTAAAAGCGAACTAAGTTGAGACTGCCCTATTATTAATAGGGTTATGGGCTCCATGAAATTTAAAGACACAAGAGCAAAGAGCAAAGAAAGGCACCCTAAAGTCAGTCCCCCTCACTTGTCCTACTTCCAGGAGTTTGAGCACTACATTAGGTCTGCTTGTCCTTGGTTGTGTCTCTCATCTCCACTAATCTTGCTGGTTTTCTAAGGGCCTGTTTGGGATAGTTTTTAAAAAATAAGGTTATTTTTCTTATTTTTAATAACTGAATTAAGTAAAAATGTGATTTTCTTAATTTTTTTTTTCTACAAAACATAGATAAATCATGTTTGAAAGTGTGGTAAACATCATTAAAAGCTAGAAAGTCAGATCCAAACAACATATAAACAAATTTGAAATGGGAAGAAATTACTTCCAATATGGATGGTGTAACCCTGATAAAAAAATTAAATTTAAAAAGGAAAAATACAAGTGTCTAGGTTTATGAACTATAAACTAAGATACTAATGACAGAGAGAGTAGTGCTCAAGTCTCAAGAAGGAGCCATATCAAATGCTTGTGCTTAAAGACATGAGAAGAATAGTAAGAAATTCTATGCATGTTCCCTATCTCCTACCACTAAAGATTGCAGGCCTATCTGACTCCAATTTCCATCTTGGTATCTCCTGCCTATCTTAGAGATATCTTTTTTATGTTTTTGTCCAAACCACTCAATTCCTACTGTCATTTCCTTTTAGATTTTAATTTCACTAGGATTTTGGTCTTAGACTCTTAAACTCCGGCTTCAGGCTTCAATATTATAATGGGTTTTGGACATGGAAAAATTTAAGGTCACATTAGGGTATTATTTGAACCCCTTTTATGGGGGCCTTGCACCTCTGAGAGGGAGCTTGCAGGACCCCCACCCTACACTTTTTGTGCCATTATTTTACTCACCTAGTTTGCTTTGGACCACTGCAACTTGAACACTAATTTATAAATTGAAAATTCATGAAAAATGATGGGTGTGTTTGGTAAAGAAATAGAGAATTCATTTTACTTTTATAAAAAATAAAAAAATAAAAAAGTTGCATATTAAGTTGTATATTTTTAAAATAAAAATAATTTATTTATGAAAACCCATAATCTATCATATTCTTTTGAACTTTTTCTCGGGAACATAGGGAAAATAAAAAATAAAATTCTTTCATTATATTTTTTTATAAAATTAACAACATTTCCTTTCCTTTTTATTTTTTATTTTTATTTTTTCATCCATGTGAGGAGATTGTGTAATCCATGAAAGGGTGCCTTTATGAATGTGCCATATCTTTGATTTATTTGAGTAAACCTCTTTTCAACATTCATCTTAATGATACGTCAACCTTAAGAAATGCAAAACCCAATCTATATTTTTATTTATATTTATATTTATATATTTTGTGTAATACTTAGAAATTGTTACACATATGTAAAGGGGATGGCCAATAATCCTTTAAACTAAATGGGGTCATCATTTGGTTGAACCCATGATGGGGTTGGTTTGACCCAATGAGTGCACTTCATGGTACCTAATTTTAAATTATTATCTTAAAATTCATATTAAAATAATTTAATTTACATATATATATATATATATCTTAATGAAGTTAAAATGATTGCATTATTCATTTTGATGTATTTATATTATGTGGGTTCAATTAAAAATCCAATTATTATTATTATTGTATAAGTATAATTAATTAATTAAAATTAAGATGAAAAATGAAGCCCCCTAATAAACTATATGAGGCCTTTGAATGTGTCCAAGCCCAAGTCCAAGCCCATTTACCCACCCTTTTGACTACAGTAATTAGGGTTTTATATGGCTCACGTCACAGCAAAGTGATTTGCACACCCTATAATTTTGATGCTCGAGACACAATTTCAGGCCAATGGGTTTCCAAAACTTCCCTTGGAGCTTTGGTTCAGCTAGGGTGCTAATGGTCATTTCATGCAAAATAGCTCCATGAGGTGGCACCCAAGAGTGGCCCAATCAGCTTAGGTTTCATTAAATGAAATGAAATGTGGTGCGGCTGAATAGTGAATAGTGAATAGAGTCAAAACCTAAAAACCTAATAAAACCCTAATCGTGAAATGTGCCCTAATATAATTTATGTTATATAACCCTACAAGCCTCTCTTTCATGTGACTCTGCATTTTCCTTTGCCACCACTCCCAAAACAAACCCACCACTTCCTCCTCGGAAACCAAATCCAACCCTATCTCTACTTACACATTTTTACCATTTCACTCTCAAGAAGATAATAATTCCAAACTTTATTTATCATTTCTCTACTCGAAAACATAGGCTATAGTTAATGTTACATAATTTTAGACCATAGTACAAAACCCATTTGATAATACAAGGTTGGACCGTACATAATATTGTGTCTTTTACTATATATGTTATGCAATTGGGCGTTTGAAAGAAGTAAAATGGGATGTTGATAAGAAAATTCACAAGAGGTGACAAAATTTTAGAGCCAAACCCTAGGTCATATGTATAAATTATATGAGAAACAAACAATGGTAGATGGTGTATTGTTTATGTAGTAAACAGGCAATAATATATATAGGAAAAGACATTGAAATGGTTGCTTCCTCCAGTCCCTTTACCTTTCACAATCTCCCAAGCTGCCTCACTCCTATATCATCAAATCTTACTCTTCCCTAGGCACCACCCACCCACTGGAATCCGACCCATTTGCCCACTTTCCTTTATTTCCCATCTGCTGATTATGCTAAGCTTGTTTTTGAGTTCAACATCACAGCACTGCCCCTGGAGGAGAGCTGATGATCCCATTGGATGATGAGGGTAGTTTTGGGCTAAAGTAATTGTAGGTATTTAAATGCATGAATGGCCTTTGAACTCTTCTTTTGTAGAAAGTACAAGAGTTCCCTGAAAGTTCAAACCAAAGCTGCTCAGCCACCACCCACCACCACCACTATATGGGAGTGATGAGACACAGAATATGATGGCCAGCATTCATGGAGTAAACCCTAGAAGGGCTTGGGTTTGAGGTTGTCATCTTCACCATTGTATGACCACTGACTAGCAGCACCTCCACTAGCACAACATCCGGCGGTTGAGGGAGCAGGAGGGCTTTTTTCCGGTAAGGGAGTTGAGACTCTTGAGCAATAACTTTGTGTGTGTTCAACAGTACTGTTTTCCACTTAAGAGGAGCTAGCACTATCTTTTTTGCTCACATGCATGGGTTCAACAGCTAGTGTGAAACTCAAGCATCCCCACCTCCACAAAACCCTCCCTCACATGTATGTTGTCTCCTAGAGTGGACTTTCAGCGCCACCACCACCGATAGCAGAGCCGCTAATAGGACCACCAGTACTGATTCTTCAAACCCATTTGCTATCTTTGTCACAGAGCCCAAAAATGGAGAAAAAAGGCTGTTTTCTTACATCCTCTCCATTGTTCTTCTTGTTCTTCCTTTGGGCAACCATGGCTCAAACCCTGGTCACCTCTCTGTCTCCTGATGGGCAGGCTCTTCTCTCTCTTCTTGCTGCTGCAGACCCTTCTTCAAAGTCATCATCGGCTGTGCTCTCCTCATGGAACCCATCAAGCTCGACCCCATGTGCATGGCAAGGCATTACATGCTCTCCACAAGACAGGGTTATCTCACTCTCTCTACCCAACACATTCCTCAACCTCTCTTCATTGCCATCTCAACTATCATCTCTCTCATTTCTGCAACTCCTCAACCTCTCCTCCACCAATGTCTCTGGTACAATTCCTCCTTCCTTTGGCCTACTCTCTCATCTTCGCCTGCTAGACCTCTCCTCTAACTCTCTTTCTGGTCCAATTCCTCCACAACTGGGAGGGCTCTCATCGCTTGAGTTTCTCTTCTTGAACTCCAATAGATTGTCTGGTAGCATACCTCAGCAGCTTGCTAACCTATCTTCATTGCAAGTCCTTTGTCTCCAAGACAATCTTCTCAATGGGTCCATACCGTTCCATTTAGGCTCTTTGGTGTCTCTCCAACAGTTTCGAATTGGGGGCAACCCTTATCTGACTGGAGAGATTCCACCCCAGTTAGGATTACTTACTAATCTCACCACGTTTGGTGCGGCAGCCACTGGACTTTCCGGTGTGATACCGCCTACATTTGGGAACCTAATCAATCTCCAGACTTTGGCCCTTTATGATACTGAGGTATTCGGGTCAGTTCCACCTGAACTTGGGCTGTGTTCAGAGCTCAGGAACTTGTACCTGCATATGAACAAGCTTACTGGTTCGATCCCTCCTCAGTTGGGCAGGTTGCAGAAGCTTACTAGTTTGCTTCTGTGGGGTAATTCACTCACAGGACCCATCCCACCTGACCTTTCCAATTGTTCATCGCTTGTTATCCTTGACGCCTCTGCAAATGAACTTTCCGGGGAAATCCCTGGAGACTTGGGGAAGCTAGTGGTTCTTGAGCAGCTTCATCTGTCGGACAATTCGCTCACTGGTTTGATTCCATGGCAGTTGAGCAACTGTACAAGTCTTACCGCTCTTCAGCTTGATAAGAACCAACTATCTGGCCCAATTCCATGGCAGGTTGGCTACTTGAAATATCTGCAGAGTTTCTTCTTGTGGGGTAATTTGGTGTCTGGAACCATACCATCCTCTTTTGGGAACTGTACTGAGCTCTATGCACTTGACCTTTCGAGGAACAAGCTCACTGGGTCAATCCCGGAAGAGATTTTCGGTTTGAAGAAGCTAAGCAAGCTTCTGCTCCTTGGGAATTCATTATCAGGACGACTGCCACGAAGTGTTTCGAATTGTCAGTCCTTAGTGAGATTGAGGCTTGGGGAAAACCAGCTTTCAGGCCAGATTCCCAAGGAGATAGGCCAATTGCAGAACCTCGTCTTTCTTGACTTGTACATGAACCATTTCTCTGGTCGCCTCCCTCATGAGATTGCCAACATCACAGTTCTTGAGTTGCTGGATGTGCACAATAATTACATAACTGGGGAAATTCCCTCCCAACTAGGGGAGCTGGTGAATTTGGAGCAGCTTGATCTCAGTCGAAACAGCTTCACAGGCGGAATTCCATGGAGTTTTGGGAACTTCAGTTACTTGAACAAGCTCATCCTCAACAACAATCTACTAACTGGGTCCATCCCCAAATCCATCCGGAACTTGCAGAAGCTAACCCTGCTTGATTTGAGCTTCAACAGCCTCTCTGGTCCAATTCCACCTGAAATTGGCTACATTACAAGTTTAACCATCAGTTTGGATTTGGGCTCCAACGGGTTTACAGGAGAACTCCCTGAGACAATGTCCGGTTTGACGCAGCTGCAATCGCTTGATCTTTCTCAGAATATGCTTTATGGAAAGATTGGAGTTTTGGGGTTGCTTACAAGTCTAACTTCCCTCAATATCTCCTACAACAACTTCTCAGGTCCTATCCCTGTAACAACATTCTTCAGAACTCTATCTTCAACCTCATACCTTGAGAATCCTAGGCTTTGTCAGTCAATGGACGGGTATACTTGTTCTTCAGGTCTGGCTCGAAGAAATGGGATGAAATCAGCTAAAACTGCAGCTTTGATCTGTGTTATTCTTGCTTCTGTGATCATGTCAGTTATTGCATCATGGATTCTAGTAACAAGGAATCACAAGTATATGGTAGAGAAGTCCTCAGGCACATCAGCTTCCTCATCAGGGGCTGAAGATTTCTCATATCCTTGGACATTCATTCCATTTCAAAAGCTAAATTTCACAATTGACAACATCCTGGATTGCCTGAAAGATGAAAATGTGATTGGAAAAGGGTGTTCTGGGGTGGTGTACAAGGCAGAAATGCCCAATGGGGAGTTGATTGCAGTGAAAAAGCTTTGGAAAACGATGAAAGATGAAGACCCAGTGGACTCTTTTGCCTCAGAAATTCAAATTCTTGGACACATTCGACATCGGAACATTGTGAAGCTCCTAGGTTACTGTTCCAACAAGTGTGTTAAGCTCCTTCTCTATAACTACATTTCCAATGGGAATCTGCAACAGCTGCTGCAGGGGAATAGGAACTTGGATTGGGAAACTAGGTACAAGATTGCAGTTGGGTCAGCACAAGGTCTTGCTTATCTTCACCATGATTGTTTACCTACAATACTCCACAGAGATGTGAAGTGCAATAACATACTTCTGGACTCCAAGTATGAAGCGTATCTTGCAGATTTTGGACTGGCAAAGATGATGATCTCTCCAAATTACCACCAGGCGATTTCCAGAGTAGCCGGGTCTTATGGGTATATTGCCCCAGGCAAGCAATTCTAACCAAGCATTGCCTCTTCTTCTGCATTTTACCATTTTATGTTCATAATTTGCATGGTTAATTGAATTGCTTCTCATAGGTGCCTGTTGTTATTACTTGAGCCATTTATTCTTTAAGCTTAATAACATTTCAGTTTCTTTTAATCTCCATTGCCAAGGGAACCGGCATTCTTGATTCATTTTATGCAGTTTCAGTGGTTCATCTTAACATGGAAATCTTTGTTCTAAGTCTCAAACTTCTTTTATACTGATTGCAGAGTATGGATACACGATGAACATAACAGAAAAGAGCGATGTTTACAGTTATGGAGTGGTTTTGCTGGAGATACTAAGCGGGCGTAGTGCGGTTGAGCCCCAGGCTGGGGGCGGGCTACACATAGTTGAGTGGGTGAAAAAGAAAATGGGCAGCTTTGAACCAGCTGCATCAGTACTTGATTCAAAGCTCCAAGGATTACCAGACCAGATGATACAAGAGATGCTTCAAACACTCGGGATAGCAATGTTCTGCGTGAACTCTTCGCCAGTGGAACGGCCCACCATGAAGGAAGTGGTGGCACTGCTGATGGAGGTGAAGAGCCCACCTGAAGAATGGGGGAAAACTTCTCAACCTCTGATAAAAGGGTCTTCGAACCAGAGCTGAATATTCTTTCCTTTTCCTTTTTTTAAGGTTATCAGTAATTAATTTTATCAGTAATTAATTTCCCTGTCTACTCTGGGAAATGAGAGGAGGAAGCTTTAGGTGGCATCATTGTTGGCTTTGGCTCGTCATATTGGGTTCTATGTACAGTTTTAGAAACATCAATGGGTTTATTTGCCTCTTGCTTTGTTTTTCTTTTCTCCCCTTTGTTTCTGTTTCCTTTCCTAAGAAAAGAATCAATTTTTTTTCCCCTTTTTGAAGAAATAGATAACTATTCATGAAAGTGAGCAAAGTTGAAGGGAGGCCAAGCGGGAATCTTATTTTTCTTCTCTTTTCAAACCGACCTAAAATTCTGGATAAAGTTTTTCAGCAGTTTAGGAGCCTAAAGTGAAGGAGAGAAAGCAACCTAGTTCACACCCACACACACCCCATGTGTAGGCCCTATATTGCATGGCAAAAGGAGACACAGAATAGAAGGCCATGCCTCCCTCTCCTTCCCCACATGCCTTACCAGACAAGTGTTGTTTCCCAAGGTTTGAGTGTTCTTGACTGGGTCCATACTCTTCAAGTGTCAGTCAAAAGGGAGATCCAATATGACAATATTGGTTGCTCTCCATTCCCATTATAGTAAAAAAAAATCATATCAATACAAAGATAAAGAGTGATAATTGCAGAGTATCAACCTTGTTAGAAGATCAATAGACATCAGAATATCTATGTAGTGTTTTTTTGTTTTTGTTTTTTTCGATAGCCTAGTCAGTCTTCTAAATCTAAAGTATTGTTTATGCGATCCAAAAGAGAGATGCTAAATGCAATGAACCTTGATTCAGCTTGTTTTGGAGCTTGGACAGGGATGAGGTCCCCCCCTCCACAAGAGAAGTAGTCCAAAGAAAGGGCCTAGACAGGCCATGCCCCCCACATCAAAAACTCTGTCAACTTCTCTTTGTCAATGCTCATCCACACAGTCAACAATGGCCTTGCTTTTCGCCTTCTTAAGAAATATCTGTTGTCTAGTTGCCTGAGATTTCACTTTAGGTTTAGTCATTGCTTCATTGCTTCCAAATCACCACAGATTATCCAAGTAATTAAGTTCACCCAGAGATTTCCTTCATTTTCGACTGCCTATGAGTTTTTCTTTTAACTTCCCTCATCTTTCCCATAAGTTGTGGTAACCTATTTTCCAGTGTTCTGAGGTTTATTACCTTGAAAGGAACTTTTGTTGAATGTGGTGCCATGTGCTTTCTTTTCTCTGTTACTATGATTTTCTACTAAAAGCCTACATCTGGGGGAAAAAAGGAGGAAAAATCATTTCTACTCTTTTCTTGACATCATATATTTCTTCTTTAAGAATCCACTGGCATTTATCTGATAAAACTGTCACTTCTATTTCCAGTAAGTGCACGGGTGAAACATCATTTGGCCCCTTATCACACCTACACTTCTGAAAGGAACTATAAAACTCTGGTTGCTTGCAGGGAAGACCAAGTTTAAATTTTTTTTTTCCCCATTTTTCCTTCTTTTCTTCCATTTTCTTGGCAATCAAATAAAGCTTTAGTTTTACTCATTTCAGTAGATGAGGACTTCCTTTGGGAGGTTAGTATCCAGATGGTACCTATCTTCCCAGGGGCATCAAGGTTAATTATGCAGGATATCACAGCAGATCCACTTCAAAGATTAATAATCTATCAATATATATTCCTAAAACCAACCACAAGCAGAACCAAATGGGAAAAGACAAAAAGAAGCTGCACACTCCATATAAAAATTTGACTTCTAATGTTGGTTATCACTTGTGGTTTCCATGCTCTCCAGTCCAAAGGTCCTATTCCCTAGTCGAGAACTCAATTCTAAGAAACATTAAAAAGAAAAAGAATACAAAAATATCAGCTAGGAAAAGATAGCATAGGATATAAACCAAGATGAAGCAGAATATGCAGCCTAAACAAATTAGGGTAAATAAAACAGCAACCCTCAAAATTTGCTTCACTTTTATGGAGAATACCAGTTCTGTATGTCTGTTCCTGAAGTTCACAACGAGTTTCAGAAGCAGAATGCAGGATTTGGTTTACTGAAGTAGGAAGTTTGTTTCTGGTAGGTTATGGGATGGTTTATCTCAAAGAGGTTCAGTTCTTTACAGTTTCTCTTAAGGTTCAGAAGAATAATACACTGGAAGACCTATCAAGCTTCACTTTATTTTTGTTCTTTTCAATAGTCCAATCAGTCCTTTCAATCTAATATCATGCCTCAATACAAGCAAAAGAAGGATGTTAAATGCAATGTACCTTGATTCAGTTTGTTTTGGAGACTGGACAAATTATAGGTCCCCATCCAACAGAAGCTGTTCCAAAAGACAAGGACTCGACAGGCCATGCCCATCACATCAGAAACTCTGTCCATTTTTCATTATTGAAGTTCATCCATATATAAGCAACTGCTTTCAGTCTTTGTCTAGTTATTTCAGAGATTTCGGTTCGAAAAAGACAGATTCATCGGTGGTTCTTCCTAATCACCAGAAATTTCGCTTCTACAAAACCAGAAAATCAGATTTGTTCAGTTGGTGTTCCTTCATTTGAACCTGGCCTTTTAACCATCAGAATCTTGTAACTTCACTATTACCAGATAAACAGCTTCAAAAGTTTACATCCTCAAACTAGTCACCCTCATAATAACAGGAGAAATTGGATTCATAAATTTACAAGAATTTCAACCCAGGATGTTTCCTCATCATTCTCAACTGCCTATCAGTTTTTTCAAATTATATTAGCTTGTATCCAGAAGCCATACCTCATTTCTACCTTCTTTTTAGGCGTCATCCCTAAGACCCCACTGGCATTTTGGAGTAGAAGCATACTTTTCTTTATTGCCAATAAACCAACATGTGAAACATCATTTGGCTCCTCATTACGTACTCATCCTAAAGGAGTCAAATCTGGTGGTTCCTTGTAGTTGCAGGGAAGGCCATATTCTGATAATTTTTTCTTTTTCGTTTTCAGTCATTTCCTAGCCAACCAAATGAAGAGCAAGTTTACCCATTCAGCAGATGATGACTCCCTTTAGCAGGTTACTTCTCCTAGTTATGCCCCTTCCTCAACACTCTTTACCAGTCTTCAATGGAAATCCAGATCGATAAATATATGACCTCACCAAAAAACACACACAACAACAACAAAAACAATGAGAGAGAAAACAAGGAACAATTTGCATTCATTATGAACTTGGAATTTTCACCTTCACTATGGCCTGATCACTTGTGATTTCTGCGTGCTACTTATCAGTTTAACGGTCCTATTTCCCAATAAGAAACTCATCCTAAGAGCACAGTAAAAAGGTAAAAGAAAAACTAAGTACTCGTTTGGATACACTTTCTGTTTTCTAATTTTAAAAACAAAAAATAATAGTAATTTCTATGGAAAATATAGTAACCTTTATATAGAAAGTATTAACTTATCTTATATCCTTAAAATTTACTTTTAAAATTTGGGGAAGTAAAAATTTTTTAATTCCTCTTTTAATAGTTGTTATCTTTCTAAGATAAGCCTTAAAGAGTTCTTGTATTTTATATAAAAGTTACTATCATTTTTAAATTTTAAAAACAGAAAAGGAGAAGTGTATCCAATCAACACCTAAAATGCTTTCTTTTAAATGACTGGTTCATAGTTCCAATCCAGCTAGGTAAAGCTGGTACCATATATAAATGAGACGACACTGGAAATACAAGAAGTGCAGGAATTACAGCCTTAATATACAGCGGGAAATGAGAAAGGAAGAATTATTAACTGAGATGATGCTGGAAATACAGCCTTAATAAATAACAGGCTATAAGAAAGGAAGAATCAGTTTGGAGTTGGTCCAAAATCCTAATAAAAAACTATGCTAGAACAAATAGAAACTTAAAAAAAAAAAAAAATGCACCATTATTCATTCTCAATATCTAGCTTCACTTTTATGGAGAAAGTCAGTTTCAGAGAAATGAATGGTTGAGGTTTGCCATGAAATCAAAAGCACGAAGCAGGATACACTTCAAAGAAATTCAGATCCAGTATTTGTGGGATGGGTTATATCAAAGAGGCTCAGTTTCTGTAGTTTCTCTTGCTGTTTAAGGCTCTGAGAAAAACTGAGTCATTAACAGCATGTGCTGCCAGCTTTTTCCCTCACAATAATTCCATGCCCAACATAGCAAAATCATAAGTGAACCTGTTGAGACAGTGTAGCAGCAGAATGGGCACAGCTTCTAGTCTGTTCCACCAAAATGTGACAAACATGTTGAAAAGGGATGAAACCTGAAGGTATGTTGTTTCGAGAGAAGTTAAGATGTTTGTTTGGGAAATAGGGAAACGAACAAAAGAAGTTTAGAGAATAGTAGTTTCTGCAAGTAGATTATAATTTTTATTGAGATGAAAAACCTTTCCAGGTACTCCAAACTCTAGACTACTGGCACATTCGTGCTAAACCTAGTCAAATGTTAACCTACTAAGATGGCAATATAAAAAGATCAGTCAGGGTCTTTCCGTGCTGGTGGAACCCAAGGAGAACTCTTTGTGACATATAACTCCAGCACAATCTAAGGAGTAATCAAACACTATGGCTTCAAAGCAACCATTAAGTTGGTCACCAAAGGAAAATAAAACTAACCTCCATAGCAGTTCATCATTGATAGCATTCATATCAAAACATGACTGGGTATTGAGCCATGCGCTTTTCTTTTTCATTTTATCTAGTAAGTTTAAGTATTCAGACAGGGCACTCCCATATCCAACCTTAACAACAATAACCAATGATGTCCATTCAATTCCAGCAAGCAAAGAGTGGTGCATCACAACAGGTGATAGTTCTAGAGAATAAAAAATCTCAACACAAGACCTTCAAATGTAAAAAAATTATGTTCTTTATGTGAAAATACCATGAGGTACAAGCTATTCATCACTTAACATACACAGGGAAGATTCTGTAAAGGGAGGAAATATTAATTCCAAAAACTGAAGTGAGTTTTTTCTTTAAGATCCTATGCACAAAAAGTAGTATAAAACAATAGCATCAAGTCATTTCCATTGAAAGAGGGAATAAAAATAAAAATAAAATAAAATAAAAGATAAGGTTTTCAATTAAGCTTTCCAAATGTAACAACCCTTTTGTTCTACCGCACTATAAAATCCCATACTTTATCTAGACTGTCAAATTTACCCTTGAACTTAAAAAAATAAAAAAATAAAACAAAAGTTCTTTAAAATAGAAATCAGGAAGGTTAAAAATACATGAAGTTAGCTGACCAACATGTCAGTATCATTGCATTGTCAAACCCTCATTAACACAGTCAGCTAATAATGACAATCTATATCCTTTTTGCTTTAGTAATCCATTGAGACAATGGTGCTCACATTGTTGGTGGGTTCATAAGGAATAAACCAAAACAAGCAAGGATTTAATAAAAGCATGATAAAATAAAGAGAATTTGCAACCTTTGAATTTAACTAGTGGACCAACAGAGAGAGAGAAAGAGAGAGAGCGAGAGAGAGAACATTAAGAAGCCTCCTCAAATAGACAAGAAAAATGATATATTTCTTGCAAATGCTTCTCCAACAGATTTAGTAGCACATGTAATATCTCTTTCTTTCTTTCTTTCTTTCTTCCTTTTTTTTTTCTGTCTAAATCAGGGACATTTATACACTTGGTCAATTTGGATAAGTATTTTGGCTAAACTATTTGGAAAACCTAGCATCACTCAATAAATAAGAAACAAAAATTATATCAACCTATGACAAATATGGTTGAAAATGTGGTGCACTCTTGACTGAAGAAGAATTGAATCAGGGCCTCTCAAAGTATTGCATATGATGTAATATGAACACTTGGCAAAGGAGATGAGGTGGTAGGAATTGAATCAGGGCCTCTCAATTCTTCTTCAGTCAAGTGTGCACCACATGAAAGATGCCCAAGAGAATCCAGATGACAACAGAGCTGTATCCAAACTATTTGCAGCAAGAATCTACCCAGTATATCCATATCAATGAATCACAACCAAATGATGCTGGTTTTGATTGCCTTTCAACAATGCAATTAGATCAGTCAGTCTTTAACTTATTGGGTATGATAACAGGGATTTTAAATCTGCCCGAAATGCGTGAATGTTATTTCAAGAATGCACCAAGTATAAATTATACAAGTTAACAAGACAGAATGAGGTATAATGAAAGAGTTACTCAAAAAAGGGGCTATATTTTTGTAGACAGCAGGGTATCAAGACAGTTGTTTCCTCCCTATCTCGTTCTTACTTTCTTTTGGCAGCAACTTATTTAAATTACTTCTGATATTTAGCTCAAATAATATTCTTTAGTCACAAACTAAAATTTCTCTGCGCTCTTTTAATGAGGAGCACATGGATCAGACACTCAAATCCCTATTTCTCAGTACTCTTTTAATGTGAATTAGGATGTAAATAGATGAAGGTTCAATGTCTTTGGTAGATCTTATACATAGGTTGGGTTCTCTTATGGAGGGAGTTATTTTTTGTTTTCTCTTTTTTGGGTTGTGCACTTTTGCACCCTTTGTACATGTCTTGTGTACTTCAATGCATGTCTTTGTTAGGTGCTGTTTATAGTAATGTTTTGCTTGCTTATATAAAAACTAGCATATCTCTGCATAAGTTAAGGGAAATCCTGATTCCAAATTAGTTGAAAAGGCATCTGTGTCTTCTAGGCAATGCTATCTTGAACGAGTCTAAAATATTAAAACAGAAGTGGTTAAATAGTTTCAATCAAACACTTGGTTTTAGTCTTGGTTGAATTGTTGCTGAGACACTTGTTGAGCTTCACCAGCATTCTATTACTAATGTGTTTTGTAGTCTGCCATCAGATAATAAATTTTATGCCCAATTAGATGCCCCTCAAACAGAGTGCATTATCTGTGAACCACATATATTTTTTGGTAATGATAGTGTTGGTGGTTTTCTTTACCTTCAAACCATGTCTTTAATTAATTCAAGATCCTTATGCCTTTATGCAGGTTGCTCAACTCAAGAAACTAATTAGTTAGGGTATTTGATTATGCCACAAAGTCAGAAGCTCAGAGCAACCCAAACACACAACATATCTTTCCTTTGATGTTACTCACTTTTCCAACAGGCACAGCCATTGTAAGAGACACTACCACATCAACTTGAAAGAAAATATGAGCACCATTTTGTCACAATAGGCATTGAAGATACACCCCTTTTCTTGGTATCCCTCTCCTATATAAGTTCCAGGCTTTGCCTATTGAAAAAAAGGAAGCACTCAAACAAGCAAATCCTGATGGACTACATGAGTGTCATCTAGTTGCCAACAATGAAAAAGAACAAAACAAACTTAAAATAGCCATATGAACATTTGATTACTATCAGTGACATGCCGACCTACTCTAATATACCATTGAACTGCAGTCAAAAAACTACACCAGTACCCTAATTGGCAACATCAAAATAATCAAATTTCAATGAAACAAAACTAAGTCATTATTCAGAAACATCTCTAGTGCATAACCATTAATTCTTTTAGCCATAACCTGTAATTCTAGGTACACTTCTATGGCAGATTCATCCTCCACAGAGAATAGCACATGACCAAACACAAAAAGAAAAAAAATATTAAAAAATTTTTTAAAAAAAAACAAAACAAAACCAAACCAAGACAAAAATGGACCCGTATGAACCAACCCAATCATTAAACGGCCTAGCTCGGCCTTTAGTTACTTAGCAGTATGCTGGGTAAGTTAGCAAGAAGATGCATTTGCAGTTATAAAAAATATTACAATAATTCCCAAAAACAACCAACATCAAAGATCATCAATAACACACTACCAATACCAATCACTATTCAAAAATGATCCCCAATGCATTAGCATTAATTGTTTTAGTCAGAACTCGCAATGCTGGTATACACACCGACTTGGAGTTCAACCCTCAATACATGCCTAATCTAGAAAACAATGAGAACCCAATTGCAAAAATGAAACAATGCCCACATGAACCGACCTTATTCATTAATCATTCAATTGCTCAACCTCAGCCTTCAACTGCTCAATCTTCAGGCCCATCGACCGCTGCACCGCCCCTCTATCACTCTCCGGCAACTTCTCCAAAAGACCGTCAAACATGTCCACCACCTCCTTCACAGCAGCTCTCGCACAGCTGGCTTCTTCGTCAAAATACACAGTCTCCTTTGACTCCAAAGCCATCTCTATCTCCTCCCTCGCCTCTGCAAACTTGAGGTTGATCTCGTCCACCACCTTGTCCTTATCCAACTTGCTCGCAGACTCGCCACTGTAATTCCTCAGAATCACCCGCGAAATAAACTGGATCGAAAAACTTGAGCCATTTGGGGGTCGAAAATAATGGAACTTGGAGGCAGATGTGTAGAGAATCTGGGGCTTTGGAGATGGAACGGACCCTGAAACGAGTTGATTGGGGATTTGTGCGAGGGAAGTCAGTCTAATCAATGAAGTGGGTTTTGAAGATTTCTGAAAAGGGTGCCTGAGAATCAATTTACAGAGCGAATTGCATGTATGCTGATTCATATTTCTTTCCCAGAGACAAAAATGAGACGGAGAAACTCAAAATCTCAAACCCCTGTTTTGCAGTTCGGTTTAAACCCTTTTTCATCTACCAAAATTAGATTAAAGTAAGAATAATAAAGTAAAATAAAATAAATAACAAAAAAAAATCCATTTAATAAAATAAGAACGATATTTTGTCATGTGATCAACCTTAGCATGAAAGTGTAGTTTTTCAATATTATACCACATATTTGTATCAATAATTTATTTATTGAGACATGCATATTTAAAAAATGGGATGAAAAATAATTTATTTGTTGTAAAATGAGGATAAATGCAATGCAAAGTAGAAAAATAAATATATATATAATGGGGAGGAAGGAATCAAAGAAGAAAATTGAGAGAATTGGGAGAATGAAAAGAAGAGAGAAAGAGAATTTCTTTCTTTTACTCGAGATGGATTTTGTAAGGGATGGAAAGCCCTTTTATAGGCTTTCCTAAAATGTTAGGTTCTAATTTACTCATCTTAAAGATGAGTAAATGAACTTCAATTAATTATTACATTAATGTGGTCATTCATTACTTATTTATAACACTCCCTCGACCACCATATTAAAAGAATATATCTCATTAAAACCTTGTTAGGAAAAACCCATATAGGAAAAACTTAGCAAAGGAAAAAGAGCACAATATTCTTATAACTCTTTAAGTTGCTCTTTGCCTCGTTAAAAATCTTGTCAATAAAACCCAATGGGACAAACCTGGACATAGGGAAAAAAAAAGTACAGTACACTAACACCTTTTTACAAGCATACTCCCCCCTCATGTCGAAATCATTGAGTTGACGCATTCCAATTTTATGTATTAACTTCTTGAATGTTGATGTTGGCAATGACTTTGTGAATAAATCTGCTAGATTATCACTTGAATGTATTTGTTGAACATCAATTTCACCACTCTTTTAGAGTTCATGTGTACAAAAGAATTTTGGTAAAATGTGTTTAATTTTATTTCCTTTAATATAACCCTCTGTTATATATGCAATGCATGTAACATTATCTTCAAATAATATTGTCAGATCACCTTTAATAGAGGAAAGTCCACATGATTTCCAAATATGGTAGATCATAGATCTTAACCATATACATTTATGACTTGTTTCATAAATTGCAAGTATTTCGAAATGATTTGATGATGTGGTCACCATTGTTTGTTTAACAGATCTTCATGAAATAGTAGTATCATTACAATTAAACACATACCTTGTTTGTGACCTACTTTTATGTGGATTTAAAAGGTATCCTGCATCTACATATCCAAACAATTGTTGTTTTGATACCCTTGAGTAAAATAGACTCATATCAGTAGTTTTGCGAAGATAGCGTAATATATGTTTGATATGGAATGTCTTCGAGTTAGAGCAGAACTTTCTCTTACTAATAAATTGATAGAAAAAAAAATGTCTTGATGTGTACAATTGGCAAGATACATAAGTGCACCAATAGCACTAAGATATGGTACTTCAAGACCAAGTAATTCTTCACCCTTTTCACAAGGACGAAATGTGACTTTTTTCACATCAAGTGATCAGACAATCATTGGAGAACTTAAAGAATGTGTTTTATCCATATAAAAAAGCTTAAATTTTTTTTTTTAATGTATGTTGATTGATGTACTAAAACTCTATTTGGAAAATGCTTAATCTGTAGGCCGAGACAAAAAAAAAATTTCCAAGATCTTTCATCTCAAATTCCTTTTTCAAGTAATTTGTTGTTTTTGTGAGCTCTTCAAGAGTTCCAACAAGATTTAAGTCACCAACATACACTGTAATAATTGCAAATCTGGCTTCTGATTTCTTAATGAAGATGCATAAACATATAGGGTTATCCACAAACCCTTCTTTTAGCAAATATTCACTAAGGTGATGATACCACATGCATCCAGATTGCTTTAATCGATACAAGGATCGTTGCAACTTAATTGAGTACATGTTACGAGGCTTTGTACTATTTGTTTCAGGCAATTTAAATCCTTTAAAGATTTTCATGTATATTATCCATGAATCCATATATATATGTTGTAATAACATCCATGAGACGTATATCCAATCTTTTTAAAACTATCAAACTAATTAAGAAACGAAATGTGATTGCGTCCATGACAGGAGATTATGTTTCCTCATAGTCAATACCAGGTCTCTACAAGAAACCTTATGCTACTAATCATGTTTAATATCTTATGATTTCATTATTCTAATTACGTTTTTGTACAAATACCTATTTGTACCCAATAGGCTTTACATCTTCAGGTGTTTGGACTACAAGTTCAAAAACTTCTCGTTTTGTTAATGAGTTTAACTCTGCCTACATAGTTTCTTTCCATTTTGGCCAATCATTTCTATGTTAACATTCTTTCACATTTCGTGGTTCGGGATCTTCATCATTTCTTATGATATCAGAGGCCACTTGAAAAGTAAAAATATTGTTAATAACAATATTATTTCGATCTCATTTTTCTTCCATGTGTACATAACTTACTGATATCTCACAATTTTTAGATACCCGTGCCTCTTCAAGGGCTTCTTGTTCAATATGTACATCTTCAAGAGTTTTCTGCATTATTTGTATATTTTCTAGGGTTATAGATTTCTCAATTTTAGACTAATCAGTCATTTTGATGGCCTCTTCTAAAGTGTCAAGTTTCTCTAATGTTCTCCTTTTCTGAGGATTTATATCATTTGAGCTGACAATTCTACCATGCTTCAGGCGTATCTTACATTCATTTGTTAACTGTCCTACAAGGACATCAATCCGTGTTGGAGTATTTGCAGTTAGGGTATGTGACTTTGTCACTTTCTTTATATCAATGAATGCATCTGGTAATTGGTTTGCAATATTTTACAAATGAATGATCATTTGAACTTCTAGTTCACATTGATTTGTACGAGGATCAAGATGGGACGTATTAAATGCGTTCCAAGTAATTTCTTGTTGTTCTTCAAGAATCAGTTTTTCTCCCTCTACGGACGGGAAAACACTCTCATTAAAATGACAATCTACAAAGCGGGCTATAAAAACATCGTCTGTCAAAGGTTCAAGATATCTTATGATAGATGCAGATCAAAACCTGCATAAATCCCAAGTCTTCATTGGAGACCCATTTTAGTGCGTTGTGTAAGTGTAATTGGTACATATACTGCCAACTAAAGATCTATAAATGAGAGATATTTGGTTGTTTTCCAAGCACAAGTTGTGAAAGGGGAGTATTCATGGTAAGTTGTAGGTCGAATACGGACTAAAGTTGTAGCATGCATAATAGCATGTCCCTAGGCAGAAGTAGGTAACTTGGTTTTCATTAGTAATGGTCGAGTTATTAATTGGAGACATTTGATAAAGGATTCTACTAAACCATTTTAGGTATGGGTATGAGCAACATGATGCTCAATATCTATTCCTACGGACATGCAGTAGTCAATGAATTTTTGAGAAGTAAATTCGTCAGCAGTATCAAGATGTATTGTCTTAATTGGATAGTTTGGAAATTGTGTTCGTAATTTAATCATTTGTGCAAGGAGCCTAGAAAAGGCAGCATTACATGTAGAAAGGAGACAAACATGTGACCACCTAGTAGAAGCATCTATTAAGATAATAAAATAACGGAATGGCCCATATGGTGGATGGACAGACCCATATATGTCCCCTTGTATTCTTTTTAAAAGATTGGTGACTTTGATGACTTTAGTAAAAGATGGTTTGACTATCAATTTACTTTGTGAGCAAGCAACACATGAGTATTCGTTAGGTAAAAAAATCTTTTGGTACTTTACTGGATGTCCATGTGAGTGTTTGATTATTTGACACATCATTGAAGACCCTAGGTGACCTAACTTGTCATGCCAAAGGACAAAAACTTTTGGGTCATTGAACTTTTGGTTCACAACAACATATGATTCAATAGGCTTTATAGTTGTATGATACAACTTAGAGCAAAAAACTAGAAGTTTTTCCAATATAAGTTTATGGTCAGATATAATGGAAGTAATGTAAAAATATTCTACATTATCTTCATTCATAGTTTCAATATGATATCCATTTCTGTGGACATCTTTAAAACAAAGCAAATTTCTTCTAGATTTGCAAGAATATAAAGTATCATTTATATGAAATTTAGTTTCATTTGCTAGCATTATGTTTGCTCTTCCAGAGCCTTCAACTAAGTTTGTAGGACTAAATATGGTACTTACATTAGCTTTGATCAATGTCAATTCAAGGAAATATTTTTTATCTCGAAGAATTGTGTGCATAGTTGCACAGTCTACGAGACATACGTCATCCTCATTCATCTTGAGACCAAATAACATGAGGATTTTAAATATAACTAATATTTAAAAAAAAACAAGGCATAATGTAAATAACAATATAAAAAAAATGTAATAATCAAATATAAATATAAGATATAATAATATATTATTGGATATATGAAGTAACATCAATCAATGTTAGCATTCTCATCATTTATTAAATGTACTATTTTTTCACTAGGACCTCCAAAGAAATCAATATCATAGTAAGTTAGGTCCAATCCATCACCACCGATAAAGTTCATTTCTATCTCTTTTCATTTTGCCTTTATTGATGCTTAGGAAAGGTCGACCAAATGTTTAGGTGTCTGATAGGTACGCGACCAATGCCCCTTTATACCACATCTATAACAATTATTCTCATAATTCTTGGGAGGTTTATCTTGTATACACTTCCTATTTTCTTGTTTTGCCTTAATATTATTTCACTTTTGGTGGTGCAATGAGGCTTTCCTTTTCTGCGAATTTAAGGAATTATTACCATAATAACCATGGTATCGGGGATTCCTTCCACGACCACGACTACATCGTCGTTCTTATCCTCGTCCACGAGTTTGGGATGATATTGCATTCACTTCAGGGAATGGTTCAAATCCAATTGGACGAGACTGGTGATTTCTTATCAAAAGCTCATTATTATGTTCAGTAACAACAAGACATGATATTAATTTGGAGTGTTTTGTAAACCTACGATCTCGATATTACTGCTTGCTGAGAACATTCGAGGCATGAAATGTAGTAAAAGTTTTTTCTAACATGTCTTTTTTTATGATTTTTTTTCTTCACATAGCTTTAATTGAGAGTTGATTTTGAAAAGTGCGGAGTTATATTCATTAATAGTTTTAAAATCCTATAACCTCAAGTACATCCAATCATATCATCCTTTTGGGAGAATCACAGTTTTCTGGTGGTCATATATTTTCTTCAAATTACTTTATAGAATAAAATGGTCTTTTACCGTAAGATATTCATTTTTTTAAACTTTCATGGAGATGATGACGAAGGAAAATCAGCACTTTTGCACGATCCTGCAGGGATGCTTGATTTCTTTATTTAATCATAGCTCCAAGATTCATTGCATCAAGATGTATTTTAGCATCAAAGATCCAAGATAGATAGTTCTTTCCCAAAATGTCAAGTGTCACAAATTCAAGTTTTGTGAGATTCGACATTGTCAGATAACTTCAGATATATGACAAAACAATATCATTAGAATCGATTATAATAAATTGAGAACAATGGTATAACTTTTGATTATAATCAAAATCAAATAATTTTCTTATAGTTTTTAACAATATATAACACAACTTAAATGAATTTAACAATAGTAATATAAATATTTAAAATTTTATTCTATATAAACAACTTCAAGGTTAAAATATGAGAAATACCTTCAAAGTAATTTGTGCTGATAATGTGTTATAAAATGAGGATAAATGCAACACAAATAAAAATAGAGAAACAAATATACATTATTTCGATAATAATATATAATGGGAAGGAAAGAATCAAAGAAGAAAATTGAGAGAATTGGGAGAATAAAAAGAAGAGAGAATGAGAGAAAGAAATTTTTTTTCTTTTGCTCGGGATGGATTCTATAAGGGATGGAAAACCCTTTTATAGGCTTTCCTAAAAGGTTCATATTTACTCATCTTAAAGATTAGTAAATGAAACTCATAAATAAAGTTCATAAATGAACTTTAATTAATTATTACATTAATGTGGTCATTCATTACTGTTGTAAAATGAGAATAAATGTGACTCAAATAAAAGTAGAGATGACTATGTATTACTTTAATAATATATATATATATATATATATATAGAGGGGAGAAAGAAATCAAAGAATAGAAATGTTGAGAGAATGAAAGAAAGAAAGAGAGAGAATGAGAGGAAAAAAATATCTTTCTTTTTCTCGGGATGCTTCTTACATGGGGTGTAAGAAGCCTTTTATAGGCTTCACAATATGAACTCCCATTACTCATCTTAAAGATGAGTAAATGGAGTTCGTAAATAACCATCAATGTGGTCATTCACCATTGTATTTACAACACTCCTACTTGGATGACCACCATATTAAAAGAATATGCCTCATTAAAACCTTGCTAGTGAAAAACCCTATAGGAAAAACCTAGCAGAGGAAAAAAGTACAATATTCTTTTCTTGGTATGTTAGGACGGCCTCGTTAAAAACTTTGCCAGGAAAACCCAGTAGGACAAAACCTGGACAAAGGAAAAAAGAGTGCAGTACACTAACACCCTTTTACAAGCATACTCCTCATCTTGTCGATATCCTTGAGTTGACGCATTCCAATCCTGTGTATTAACTTCTTGAATGTTGAGGTTGGCAATGATTTTGTGAATAAATCTACTAGATTATCATTTAAACGTATTTGTTGCACATCAATTTCACCACTCTTATGGAGTTCATGTGTATAAAAGAATTTTGGTGAAATGTGTTTAGTTCTATCTCCTTTAATATAACCCCTTGTTATTTGTGCAATGCATGCAACATTATCTTCAAATAATATTGTCGGGTCACCTTTGATAGAGGAGAGTCCACATGATTCCCGAATATGCTAGATTATAGATCTTAGCCATATACATTCACGACTTGCTTCATGAATTGCCAGTATTTTTGAATGATTTGATGATGTGGCCACCATTATTTGTTTGACAGATCTCCATGAAATAGCAGTATCATTGCAATTAAACACATACCCTGTTTGTGACCTACCTTTATGTGGATCTGAAAGATATCCTGCATCTACATATCCAAACAATTGTTGCTTTGATTCCCTTGAGTAAAATAAACCCATATCAGTAGTTCTGCGAAGATAACGCAATATATGTTTGATACCATTCCAATGTCTTCAAGTTGGAGCGGAATTGTATATTGCTAATAAATTGACAGAAAAAGCAATGTCTGGATGTGTACAATTGGCAAGATACATAAGTGCACCAATAGCACTAAGATATGGTACTTCAGGACCAAGTAACTCTTCATCTTTTTCGCAAGAACGAAATGGGTCCTTTTTCACATCAAGTGATCAGACAACCATTGGAGAACTTAAAGAATGCACTTTATCCATATAAAAACGTTTCAAAACTTTCTTCATGTATGTTGATTGATGTACTAAAACTCCATTTGGAAAATGTTTGATCTATAGGCAAGACAAAATTTTGTTTTTCCAAGATCTTTCATCTCAAATTCCTTTTTCAAGTAATTTGTTGTTCTTGTGAGCTCTTCAAGAGTTCCAACAAGATTTAAGTCATCAACATACACTACAATAATTGCAAATCCGGTTTCTGATTTCTTAATGAAGATGCATGGGCTTATAGGGTTATTCATATACCTTTCTTTTAGCAAGTATTTGCTAAGGTGATTGTACCACATGCGTCCAGATTGCTTTAATCCATACAAGGATCGTTGTAACTTGATTGAGTACATGCTATGAGGCTTTGTACTATTTTCTCCAGGCAATTTAAATCCTTCAGGGATTTTCATGTATATATCATTATCCATGGATCCGTATAAATATGTTATAATAACATCCATGAGATGCATATCTAGTCCTTTTGAGACTGCAAAACTAATTAAGAAACGAAATGTGATTGCGTCCATGACGGGAGAATATGTTTTCTCGTAGTCAATACCAAGTCTTTGCGAGAAACTTTGTGTTACTAATTGCGCTTTATATCTTATTATCTCATTATTCTCATTGTGATTTCGTACAAATACCCATTTGTACCCAACATGCTTTACATCTTCAAGTGTTTGGACTATAGGTCCAAAAACTTCTCGTTTTGTTAATGAGTTTAACTCTGCCTATATAGCTTCTTTCCATTTTGGCCAATCATTTCTATGTCAACATTCTTTCACATTTCGTGGTTCGGAATCTTCATAATTTCTTATGATATCAGAGGCCACTTGGAAAGCAAAAATATTGTTAATAACAATATTATTTCGATCCCATTTTTCTCTCGTGTGTACATAACTTACTGAGATCTCACAATTTTCAGGTACCTATACCTCTTCAGGGGCTTCTCGTTCAATATGTGGCTCTTTAAGCGCTTCTTGTTCAATATGTGTCTCTTCAAGGGTTTTTTGCATTATTTATGCCTTTTCTAGGACTATAGATTTATCAATTTTAAACTGATCAGTCATTTTGAACGCTTTTTCTAGAGTGCCAAGTTTTCTTGGGTTCTCCTCTTCCGGGGAGTTACATCCTTTGAGCCGATAGGTCTACCACGCTTCAGGTGTATCTTAAATTCATTTGTTAACTATCCTACAAGGACATCAATCCGTGTTGGAGTATTTGCAGCCGAGATATGTGACTTTGTCACTTTCTTTGTATCAATGAATGGATCTAGTAATTGATTTGCAAGATTTTGCAAATGAATGATCCTTTGAACTTCTAATTCATATTGATTTGTACGAGGATCAAGATGGGTCATAGTAGATGTCTTCCAACTAATTTCTCATCGTTCTTCAAGAATTGAATTTTCTTCCCCTAATGACGGGAAAACACTCTCATTAAAATGACAATCCGCAAAGCGGACTGTAAAAACATCGCCTATCAAAGGTTCAAGATATCTTATGATAGATGGAGAATCAAAACCTACATAAATCCCAAGTCTTCGTTGGGGACCTATTTTAGTGCGTTGTGTAGGTGCAATTGGTACATATACTGCACAACCAAAGATTCGTAAGTGAGAGATATTTGGTTGTTTTCCAAGCACAAAAACTTTTGGGTCGTTGAACTTCTGGTTCACGACAACATATGATTCAATAGACTTTATAGTTGTATGATACAACCTAGAGGAGAAAGCCAGGAGTTTTTTCATTATAAGCTTCTTGCCAGATATAATGGAAGTAATGTAAAGATATTCTACATTATCTTCATTCATAGTTTCAATATGATATCCATTTTTGCAGATATCTTTAAAACTGAGCAAATTTCTTCTGGATTTGCTAAAATATAAAGCGTCATTTATATGGAATCTAGTTCCATTTGGCAAGGTTATGTTTGCTATTCTAGAGCCTTCAACTAAGTTTGTAGTACCAAATATAGTACTTACATTAGCTTTTATTAATGTCAATTCGAGGAAATATCTTTTATCTCGAAAAATTGTGTGTGTGGTCGCATAGTC
This sequence comes from Vitis vinifera, assembly GCF_030704535.1. Classification (NCBI taxonomy): domain Eukaryota; kingdom Viridiplantae; phylum Streptophyta; class Magnoliopsida; order Vitales; family Vitaceae; genus Vitis; species Vitis vinifera. Next base: position 22,826,296 of record NC_081822.1, on the reverse strand, counting down.
TATGAGACATACATCATCCTCATTCATCTTGAGACCAAATAACATATGGATTTCATATATAACAAAAAAAAAAAAAGGCATAATGGAAATAACAAAGAAAATCATATGTAAATATAAGACATAATAATATATTATTTCATATATAAAATAACACCAATCAATGTTAATTTTCGTATCATTTATCAAATGGTCTGTTTTTTCATTGAGACCTTCAAAGAAATCAATGTCATAGTAGGTTAGGTCCAATCCATCACCATCGGTAAAGTTCATCTCTATCTCTTTTCCTTTTTCTTTTATTGATGTTTGGTAAAGGTCGACCAAATGTTTGGGTGTACGATAGGTACGCAACTAATGTCCCTTCATACCACATCTATAACAATTATTCTCATGGTTCTTAGGAGGTTCATCTTGTAAGCGCTTCCCATTTTCTTGTTTTGTCTCAGCATTGTTCCACTTCTAGTGGTGCAATAAGACTTTCATTTTCTGATAATTATTACTATAAGAACCATGGTATCGGGGATTTCTTCCACGACCATGATCACATCCTCGTCCTCATCCACATCCACAAGTTTGGGATGATATTGCATTCACTTTAAGGAATGGTTCAGATCCAGTTGGACGAGACTAGTGATTTCTCATCAAAAGCTCATTATTTTGTTCAACAATAAGAAGACATGATATTAATTCAGAATATTTTGTAAATCTACGCTCTCAATATTGCTGCTGCAGAAGCACATTCGAGGCATGAAACTTAGTAAAAATTTTCTCTAACCTGTCTTCTTCTGTGATTTTTTCTCCACACAGTTTTAATTGAGAGCTGATTTTGAAAAGTGCGGAGTTGTATTCACTAACAGTTTTAAAATCTTGCAACCTTAGGTGCATCCAATCATATTGAGCTTTTGGGATAATCACAATTTTCTGGTGGTCATATCTTTCCTTCAAATTACTCCATAGAGTAAAAGGGTCCTTTACCGTAAGATACTCATTTTTTAAACCTTCATGGAAGTGATGGCGAAGGAAAATCAATGCTTTTGTACGATCTTACGGGGATGCTTGATTTCCTTTTTTGATCGTAGCTCCAAGGTTCATTGCATCAAAATGTATTTCAGCATCAAGGATCCAAGATAGATAGTTCTTTCCCGAAATGTCAAGTGCCACATAATCAAGTTTTGTGATATTTGACATTGTCAAATAACTTCATATATATGACAAAACAATATTATTAGAATCGGTTATAATAACTTGATAGCATTGGTAAACTTTGATTATAAACAAAATCAAATAATTTGTTTATAACTTTTAACAATATGTAACAAAACAAATCAACAATAATATAAATATGTAAAATTTTATTCTATATAAATAACTTCAAGTTTAAGATACGAGAATTACCTTTAGAGCAATTCGTGTTGATAACGTGTTGTAAAATGAGAATAAATGTGACTCAAATAAAAGTAGAGATGACTATGTAGTACTTTAATAATATATATATATATATATATATATATAGAGAGAGAGAGAGAGAGAGAGGGGGGGAGAAAGAAATCAAAGAAGAGAAATGTTGAGAGAATGAAAGAAAGAAAGAGAGAGAGAATGAGAGGAAGAGAATATCTTTCTTTTTCTCGGGATGCTTCTTACATAGGGTGTAAGAAACCTTTTATAGGCTTCACAATATGAACCCCCATTACTCATCTTAAAGATGAGTAAATAGAGTTCATAAATAACCATCAATGTGGTCATTCACCACTGTATTTACAACAATTACTTATTTATAACATTATTGACACATGTATATTAAAGATAAAATAAAAATAAAATAAAAGATGGTTAAAAAATAAATGCAACCAAAGAAGAAATTTAAATGAATTAAATTATGTACTTCTCAAAATATAAAAACTTCCTAACTCTTTTTTAATTGGCCAATTATTATATTTAAGAGAAACTTTCATGTAAACTTGATAATTAATACTCGAATACGAGTAAGATAATCAAATTTGTACTTAGCATGATAAAAGATGAATTTTGTTTTTGTGATATATATATATATAAATTAAAGGTCTTGTTACACTTTTCATATTTTAATCACAAATTCCATATCACAATATTATTGTCACATTTTTGTACCCTAAATACATTTTTTTTTGTACCTCAGTCATATTTTTTTTTATAACTAAATCATTTTTTTCATACATAAATTAGTGATGTTTTTCATATCTTGGTATCTTGATCACATTATTCATACCTTGGTTGTATTTTTTGTACTTCAAATATATTTCTCATAAATGAATATTTTAATTACATGTTTTATATCTTAATCAGAATTTTCATATGTGACTTTCTAATGTTAGATTGATCGATTTTGAGTTCCACAATTTTCTAATACTAATTGAATCAGTTTTTGAGTTTCAAATATTTTTAAAAATGAATGATTTTTTTGTATTAAGTGTTGTTTAATTTGAAATCTATTTGTTTAATAAAAAATTTTGAAAAAATCAATATACATACATACATATATATAATTCAAGGGAATATTATATTTAAAGATTTTTGTATTGGTATTGAGTGGTGAATAGAGAATGAAATAAAAGAACATCGTATTTAAAGATTTTTTGTAATGTTATTGGGTGACGGAGAGAGAATAAAAGAAGAAAGGTACCGTGTTCTATTTTTTTATTTATTTTATTTTATAGTTTTTTTTTTATTTCTCTTTATGTGAAAACAACTTCCTACTTTATCTAAAAAAGGGTTTTGTATTTCACTTTGCTTTTAAAAACTATTTTTAGAAAATAACAACCAAACATTGCTATAAAAATTGCTTTTCAAAATAAAACATTGTTTTCGAATTACACAACCAAACAATCTTTTATTATTTAGAAAAAAGGAAACTCTCAAAGAAGGTTTTTTGGTAATGAAAATAAAAAAAATATTTTAAACTATGTGTATAAATATTATCGTCAATTTATTTTTTTTTTCCATTCTTATTTTCATTGTTACCTAACATCAAAATGAAAAGAAATAATCCTTCTAGCCTAACATTGAAATTGAAATAAACAATCACTCTAATCTTACAGTCCTGGTGTAATCAAACACAAGAATTATAATCACTAAATTCATTCATATTAAAAGGGATATAGAAATAAAAATAAAAATATCCATTCTCATTTCCCATTCCCCATTCCCCATTCTAATAGGCCATTCCCATTCCCTATTCCCCATTCCGATAGGCCAAACATGCGTAAGGATTTTTTTTTTTTTTTTTTTCCATTCCGCTTAAAGATGATCGGAGCCTAAAATAAAGATGGGAATGATATTATTCAATTAAATTGACTATAATATAGCAAATGATGCCAAATACCCAAAGTAAGGAACCAACATAAGCATGAAGAGACAAAGGTCAAAGATCACCGAAACCACAACCAACTCAAAACCTCCCTACTCCAAAACCCTACCAAATCCTCTTCCATTGTCCTAAACCCAGCAACCCCATTTAGCAAACAGTGAGTCTACTACATATATAAACCAGCTTTCTACACACTACACACACATATGACATAACTCACCCTCAAACAGATTTCCCATGGCTCCCCAGCTTCTCCTCTCTTCTCCCCTCACCGGCCAATCTCAAGCAGTCCTGGCAGCAGCAACCCTTCTGCTGTGTGCTTTTGCTTTGTTCATGTGTGCCTCCCATTCGCGGAAATGGCATCGTTTGAGTGGTGGTTGCCACAGCTTCCATGATGCAGATCCTGTTATACAAGTTGATTCAGATGCAATGTTCATAGCTAGACATGGGGCTCAGCCTGGTGATGGTGATGGTGAAGAAGGGGAAGCATCAGTATGGCAGAGGAACATACTCATGGGAGGGAAGTGCCAGCTGCCTGATTTTTCTGGTGTTATAATTTATGATTCTGCAGGAAATGTTGTCTCTAATGCCAAAACTTCTGGTGCAACCCTGAGCTTGAAGTGATGGAAATATGTGTATGAAATTTGAAATGCTGATTTAATGTTTCATTATTCAATATTGATTTTGAACAAACTTACATACAAGTGCAAAAGAACCGGATTTATAGATAAATTTAACCAAAATTTTGATTACAATAATCTGGGCTTTGATTAGTTCTTGATGGATGAAGAACTGCGGCCTCTGAATCCAACGACACTAAGCTTCGAAGTTGAAGACTTAACTGAGCTGGACCTCTTGCTGTCTGCACGTTTCATCACACCTGATAACGCTCTTTTTGAACCACCTCCAGCAGAGGAAGACTTTGAGGGCTTCAATATTTTGACTGTCTTTTTAGATTTTGTTGGAGGAGATACCTTTCCAGATTTCCCTCCCAAGGTTTTTCTTCCTGATGTCTGAGTGGAGGCAGCCTTGCTGGAGGACTTCATTGATTCCACTTTAGTCTTGTTTTTCTGCTTTGAAACTTTTACCAAATTGGCATTCTTTGCCTTCTGCTCGCTTATCTTGGCCCTGGCAACATCTCTTCGGAGGTTATCTGCAGTGAGAGCTTCTAGGCTCTCATTCTTCCTTATGGCCTCCTCAATTCGGGTGGCTAAAAGCAGGTCTTTCTTAGCAACCAAACTTGTCACTTTTCCTGTTGAGAGAAGTATTTGGTTTAGCAACTCAGCAATGTGCCTCAACCTTGCTACCACAGACCTAACCAAACCAAACCCTCACCTCCACACCACCCACCCAATTCATACAGAAAAGATGTGGTTCTAGTTCTACAAGTGGGAAGGATTCAGCATTCATGATTTCATGTCACCAACCCCAAAGACTTGAGATTATGCTCCACTGAGTGACATAATAAGAGCCGTAATGCACAGCATGCAATTTCATTTCATATTATTATAAACACTTCCATGCAAAGAAAAGAAGAGAAGGTTTTTTCCCATTATTTTTAAGCAAAGAAAAAGAGAAGCCGAGACCCAGTATGCATACCTTTTGCTCCCATTCGTGCAGTTCTTCCAGTTCGATGGAGGTAATCGATCTAAAAGGTCAAAGAAAAACAGAGTTTAGTTTCCAAATATGAGGAAAGTTGAGTGAAAAAACAGAAGATCTTCTCAAACCTCAACAAGTAGTCAAAGAATGATGCTTACAGAATTCAAGGGAAAATCAAACATGATGACATGATCAACATCCAAATCCAATCCCCTAGCAGCCAAATCCGTGCATACCAATGTGGGGCAATCTCCATCTTCAGTCTTAAACTTCTTGAGGTTTTCAACCCTAGGCATAGAGAAAAAAGGCAGCTTAGCAACTTCTAATATTTTATGGATTTACAAAGAGCACTATCACATGGTCTCATTTCACATGAGCAAAGATCCACGGACTTTAGAGGCATTCAAATAAAATGACATAGTGGGATGCAGTAACTTCATGGGATGAGCACCATAATACAGAGAATCTAAATCAGGGGATACCAGGAACATAAACACATATCAACAAGCTCTAGATGCCTCAAATGACCTAGTGGTGAAAACAAGATGCACAGAAAACAGAGATAAAAATACTGCATCCTCGAAACCAAAAATGCACTTTCAAGCTCAAGAATTACCACATTAAACATGTTTAACAAAGTGATGCAATATGCTTCTTGCATTAGACATTGTATTTAGCGTCTTGGCCAATTTGCTGTAACTTCTAGTAAAGTGCTTCCCTAATAAGATCTTTACAAAGAGGTTGCTATTAATATATGGACAATTTTAAAATTCTAAAACATCTTCCTAGAAGCTCTACCACAACAGCATCTAAACTCCACTTAGTTCCTCGACTCTAAAGTGCTTTAGTATGCAACCAAACACATTATAAACTCTATGCTAATTTCACATTGCATATCCCAGAGGATTCAGAGAGGACCAATAAGCCACATCAGAGATTCAATGTGAGCACTTGAATGAATAGAAGAGTTGGTAACATCCTATTTCTTCAAAAAGTAAACACTAAGAATGATTATTTACTGAAAGATTGTTTAGATTTTATCGGCTCACTAACTGCAGTTCACTTCATTCCAACTAGGATCGACAATTCTCCCATGTTCCTAACACACGAATTCTCTTACCAACTTCAATTAAAAGTAAATTTTAGTAACAGGTTGAAGCAAAACAGCAATCACAGTAAAACCCAAAGGTCAAAAAACAAATAATAACCGCACAGTTCAGGAACAAATATGAGGCATGCTGTCATAAGGGATCACTAAACGGAGAATAAGGCACAATTTCCTTCATACCAAGACCAACATATGGTAAATGCTCCCATTGGAAGCAAAGGCCATGAAGAGACCGTGTTTTCTGCTATTTCTGCTCATGCTTATGTTCATGGCATCAGGACCAGTGGCAGAGCCACCTTGACCCCTGGGGGAAGGGGGGTGCAAGCACTCACCTCCTTTCAAAGGGTTTGAGTACTTACCATTGGGTTAGACTAAGGGGAGTATATTTTTTTTTTGTCCCCCACTAAATTAATTTTCTGGCTCCACTACCGATCAGACCCACCACAAGTGACTTGACTCAGACAAGCTTTTGAGTTTCAAAAACTGAAAAAAAAAAAAAAAAAAAAAAAATCTTCACTTAGTTTTAATTCAGTTTTCAAATTAATTATGTATAAAAAAAAATTCTTCACTTAGTTTTCACTCAATTTACAAATTAATTATGTATAAATATTACAAACAAATTTTCTGATCAAAAATTTTTTTTGATAGATCAGGCCAGCAGTTAACCCCATCAGGGCCTACCCATTCAACCGAACCAATATCCGCCCACCTTAATGCCCCCACTCAGGTAACAAGTTTTCCAATCAAAAATAGTACGAACAAATTTTCCATTATCTGAATGAAGATCGTGACTTGAGTAGGGTCACAATAACTTGGACCTAGGTTGTACCCTTACCTACCCAAGAGACAAATTAGTTAAAAGATATTCATCAAATCTACCTATATCATTTCGACAGCCAAGAGAACCATCTAAAAGGCTTGTCCAAATATAGTCACCTAAAAGTAATGTTGATATAGACTGGAAGACCTGCTATGACTGCGTAACCTCTGGAATGAGTACCATGTTTATGGAAAAAGGGGGGAAAAAGCTGCTTTACATCACTCCATTTGAATATTTTTCCCCATTTACTATGCAAATTGTGAGTATTACATATAACCAGGGAAAAAAAAATTTAAATACCTTGCATCATCTCACCTTTGTTCTGCTGGCACCTCACCATGGTAATTGACAGTGAAAATTTGGTTTTCTCCAAGAAAGTGATCCACAGCACGACTAGAATTCAATGTGTTACAAAACACCATTACCTTGTTTCCTTTTGCCAAACTTGGCTCAAGAACCTGATTTGACATCACAAAATAGCCCATGTGAGTTTACTGCTTTTCGAGGAGTACTCATTGAGTAGCCAATACCAAAATTGTCCAGGCTTGTAGTGCAACTGAGTTCCATTGAAATGCCAATTATACTACATAGGACTGTCAAATGGCCTGGGACAGCTCAACACCCAGCCAACTAGCCAAAAATGACTGGGTCTAAAATATAATTGAGCTTCAACCAAGCTGAGCTAGGTAAAGTTCTCAACTTGCATTTTTAAGTTCTAGATGAGCTAGAGCTACAACAATTTTGTTGTAATTCTCAATATCTCTATTATTAATATATTATTAGCTTTATAGCCATTACTAACTAAAAAGAAGTGCACAAAAAGGGAGACCTGTAATAATGCCTCCAGCTTGTTTTCAGAACCCGAAAGTTTGATAAAATCATGGCGAGCAGATGCAATCTTCTTATGCAGTGTTGAAGTGCGCAAATGTACTATTCCCTGAAATTCCTCATCAATCAGCTTTTGCACTGCCTGCAAAACCTCCCAAAGATCAGCTATAAAGCTTCTTTGAAGACCACAATTCACGTAAAAGCAGAGCCCATGAGCTGAAATTTGACAAAGAAACTTCGAGAAGTAACCAACTAGCAACTAAATTACCAAGGTAGGGCTTCAAAGATTAGGTAGCTTTCAAAAAACAGTTTAAGATTATGTTATACCCAATATAGGAGCTTCTGGAGAAATCATTTTTTATGTACTTCATGTCTCTGTGAGATAATTACTCATAAACACACTGAGAATGATATAAGGCTCCTTTTCAAATCTAGTCTGATGTTTGATTCTTATTTAACCAATAGTCACTCCTTCAACACAGGCCATCATGAATATATATATCATGAATCTGAGATCCTTTTCTAAAAATTGAAAGTATCACTATTTAGATGTGTAGTGGCTGTATATATATATATATATTTTGGGTCAGAAGTCTAGTGGCTGTTCTGATTTTATAAATGCACCCAGCCAGGTCCCCATGCTACCTCATATAAACTAAATTCAAGACAGAACCAGGTCCCCAACTCAATACCTCTTTTACACCAAGATCGTGCCCCATATCTGTTAAGTGCCTTCTATATATATATATATATATATATTTCTTCTTCACCTATAAAAATTTTATACCTAGTTGCTCCCCTTACAACTTATAGAGCTTTACCAAGCTTAGTAAATTAAAAACCCCAAGAAGGCTATCCTCAGTTGACTTGGTTCTGGATTTCCCTAAAGAGAAACTTATACATGTGTATGCATGTGCACACGTGTGTTTATGTATGTACCTCTTTGCCTACAAGTTAATGAGCCTTGAGCAATTTTATATTTATCTCTAACCCAAGTTTGAAATTTCATAAGTTGTTCAATGGAGCTTTTCACTGTTACTATGCTCAACCTTCACCATCTAGGGTTATACTATATTTTAATGATAAAAAGGATCAGGGAAGTTGGAAAGAGGTACATACTACAGTCCTTGGGGAATTTCACCAATAGATCATGAGAATTTGTCCTTCCCAAGCAAAAACAAATAAAAAGCTCTTTTAAGAAACCATACTCAGGTAGAGAAAGACTGATGTACAATTTTTTAATACCAAACAAAGTTTTATTAGAGAAGGGTAAAAAACAATAATAAATACAAAATGAAGAACACAAACAGATGCTTGCTCTTTACACAGCACAACTAGAAAAAATAAAGCCCACATTCAAATATAACTAGTGAATCATGGTTGAGCATCAAAAATCACTGTTTATAAGGAAATACATATCAACTAGACATTTGGACAGAGGATTAAAAAAAAGGAGAGAGCTAAATTTTAATTATCTTTACATTTGAATAAGGAAAACATAAAATAAAAAACACTAGCAAAAAAATCAGCTTTTCCTTTTTTTTTGGGTGGTGGGAGATGGTTTAGAAAAACGAATAATCCATTGTTGAAACCTAAATATGACCTTATCACTTTAAAATAATTCCTCTAAAACCTATCCAATTTTTTTATTTTTTTATATGTAAAAAGAGTGATTAAAATTAAAAGCACTTGAAAGAGGTGCATCACAGTACACACAGAGTATACAAAAAGCACCTTCCAGCAAGCCAAAGGAAAGGGCAACAACAACCTGCCCCCCCAAACCAAGCCTAAAGCTTAAAAGACCTAGAGAAAACAAAGTGTACCGCCAGACAACCTTTTTGTAGGCCTGCCTACCAAACTGGTTGCTGTGACCCAAACATAGCAGAAGCCCATCTAACAATCCAAAAAGATAAAAATGTGCTCAGTTTAAATTATCACGAAAACAAAATGTCATGTTTCAAATACTGGAGGGTCATGGGGCAGTGAAGGCCTCTGAAGATATAATGGGTACCCTAGACATCTACTAATATGATAGCGCAACTTATGATACCTTTGTCATTGTAGCAGTGACTAAAACAGTTTGAAATCCTTGATCATCAGATTTTGATCACCTAAATATGACCTTATCACTTTAAAATAATTCCTCTAAAACCCATCCAATATAAATATTATCATGATAAAATGTACTCGGTTTTAAATATCACGAAAACAAAATGTCATGTTTCAAATACTGGAGGGGCTATGAGACATTCATTTTCATGGGGCAATGAAGGCCTCTGAAGATATAATGGGTATCCTAGACATCTACTAATGTGATAGTGCAACTTACGATACCTTTGTCATTGTCGCAGTGACCAAAACAGTTTGAAATCCTTGATCATCAGATTTTGATGCACGATTTTTTAATGGAGCAAGAAACTTGCGAATGTCGGGACCAAATCCACGGTCAAACATCGTGTCTGCCTCGTCCAACACCTACTAAAATAAAGCCACCATTACTAAGTGTGACACAGCAATTACCAAGTAGCATAAAGACATGAGAGCATAGAGCTGTTTACAAGCTTCCATACATTGACAAATGATCTGCACACATACAAACATAGGACAATGGATACTCCTTAACATAAAATTACAAGATTAAACTCACCAAGTATTTAATTTCACCATAAACCATATTCCCCTCCTCAATATGTTGAAGAACCCTGCCAGGGGTTCCAACAACCATATCAATTGGTATATTCAATGAGTCCTCCTGGGGTCTTAGACGGCCACCACCACTTACCATAGTGGACCTGAACCGTGCATGATGACTGATAGATTTTGCCACACGAAACACCTGCAAAGTTCCTCTAATGCTTAATTAGTTAAGATTCAAGAACTCCTAGTTTTAACTGAAGTCCAAATTCTATAGGAAGTATGCAAAAACCTGCTCAGATAGCTCCCTTGTAGGGCATAGCACAACAGCTCGAGGACGCCTTGGCTTCATTAGCACACCAGAGAGTGCCTCATCCCGTCTTAGTAGCTATAACATCAACAACTCAAAACTGTTACTTTAAATTCATATGGGACACAGTTTGCAGTATCAGCATAAATATTGTGCAACTTTCACTGCTTCCGAATATAGGTGAAATCATAAACAGAGATGTGGATTGCCTTCAAAAAATGCTGGATCAATATACACATTGTTTAAAATTTAGGGTGGGTATGAAACATCAGTAGAATGATTCTGATGGCCAGCTAATAATATTTTAATAGCCTATCAAAAAATAATATTTTAATAGCCTATTTCAAATGTCACATATGCAAGATTGAAAGTCCCCATTTAGCTTAGAAAAGGGCAGGTAGCACCTTCTTTCTTATGGAATTACTCCAGAACACAAGTGCCTGTATGGTAGAATGAGAACTGTTTTCTGTTTTCTGTTTCAAGAAAGTGATACTAACACAGAGAGTATATCTTGCAACACATTGTCAAAAAGCTTTTTTGAAACATTTTCTGAGATTAACGTCATTTTCAAGAAATGCAATCACATTTAACAATTAAAAATGATCCAAAACCCAACAAACACAATGTTCTCAGTTCTCAAATGAAAGGGATCCTGAAAAGTCATTTTCACTTTCATTTCCACTATCAAACAGGCTCTAAATTGCTTGGCACTGTTGGAAAAAAAAAATTAAATGCAATCAAGGAACCTGAAAAAAAAAATCGTAAACAGATTCATAAGGTGTTTAATTACAAGTGATTGTCTACCAAAAAAGCCTTAAAGTACATTGCAGATAGCACTCGAACAATTCAGAAATTCCATTAGAAAACAAATATCTCCAGATAAAACAACCCCAGAATCAAACCAAAGAACAAATATGAAAATCACCTGAACCAGAGGCAACATGTAAGCGAGAGTCTTGCCAGAGCCAGTGTGAGAACCCAAAACCACACTCCTTCCTTCCAACACAGCTGGGACCCCAATACACTGAATCTCGGTTGGAACTGAAATACCTGTCTCCCTCACAGCCGCCATCACTTCCTCACTCAACCCCAGCTCCTCAAAACTTGAAACCATCTTGGGTTTTTTCTGAGATTTCATTGATCCAGGCTCACCCTCTTTTCCACCCGTTGACAGTGGAGGTGACCTGGTTTGTGGGGATTTTGCAGAGTCCTTGAGGTGTCTGAACCTGAGCTTCTCTAGAAGAATGGAGTGCCTCATGGGTTGCAGTGCTTGGTCTGCTTCAATGGCGGTGGTGGAGGAGGAGGAGGAGCAAGAGATTGGCTTAAACCCTAGAAAAACCCTAGTGGTGGTGGGGATTGCGAGTTTGTAAAGCGGGCGTCTCATGGAAGGAGAGAGGAGAGAGAAAGAGAAGAGGTTTGAGGAGAGAGAAAGGCCAACCAGCGTTCTTCCAGTTCCTCCCATGGTTGCTTCTTCTTCTTCTCACTCTGGTTCCCGCTGTGTGCGTGATATTATCACCCATAGAAGATGAAGGGCTTAGGTCAAATGACATAACTACCCTTAATTCTTTCTATTTTCGGATGATTTGATAGAAAGAAATCTGAATCCCTAAGTATTAACTTTTTTTTTTAAACATCAAATATAATTTCTTTTCAACGAAAATATATCAAAGTGAATTAATATAAAAAAATTGTTAGGTGGCAATTATTTTTTTAATATGGATATTATCTTATCCATTTAATCAATTTAGTTTTTTAGTAGATTCTCATATGCAACCACTCTCTTAAGTCGAATTTCCTAATAACTTATTCCTCGTATGGAGCTCGAACTATAATACAACCCACGGGATCAAAGATTTCAATTATAAGTTTTAAATGGTGTTTTTTTTTTACTAAAAAAAATTTTAATATTTATATTTTTATATTCAACTAACTCAATAAATTCAATTTAGTTATATTAATTAATATAAATAGATTATTCTTAATTAAATAGAAAAAAACCAAAATGCTACGAGAATCTTAAAAGTATAAATATATAAAATTATATGAAACATCAATGAATTTTGTCAAAAAAAAAAAAACAAATTGAAAGCTCTCCTGTTTTTCCAACAATGAAAAAGCATTGAAGAATTTTAAAGCCTTCTACAATATCGAATCCTCCCAAAACAGTAAGAGTTTTTCTAAACATTTCTCCATAGTTTTAAAAAGCTCAAGGCGCACCAAGGCGCAAAGTAGTCCTAGAGCCTGAGGTGCAAGGCGCACCTAAGGCGCAGGCTTTAATAAAGTGAGGCGCACCCTAATTTACATATATATTTTTATATAATATAATCAAATTTAACAATCATTTCTTTGTCCTAAACACATAAATCATCAAATATCATCCAAAACTTCTATTTAATCAACAAAAAAACATAAAAAATAAAGAATTCCAAGCATAAAAACAAATCTAAATCCATATTGTTAATAGCCTAATACATATGCAAATCCAAAGTTTCCAAACCAAAAGGTCCAAAACATGAAATTTGTCCACAATTCAAAAACATCATTAAAAAAACACTTAAATAACAAATTTGTCCACAACAAGCAATCGTCAACTCCTCCTCTAAATCAACAAAATCATCATCATCATCATTTCCATCACCACATTTGTAGTCTTCCCCATCTTCTTCATCTGCTAAATCAACTATGTCTCCATCTCCATCTTAATTTATTAGTGAATGAGAAGACAAAGTTCTAGAACTTGAAGCTATCCCCCTCGTTGGTGGTATTATGATTGAGCTTGCTCTAGCTCTAACTCTAGTATCAAACCCGGCCTCCTCAACTCCAGTAGCTCTAGCAACATCACCCCATGTCAAATTATCATCATCAAATACAAAATCATCTTGTGCACCTCCATGAGAATCTTCATCTTCCATTCTTCCTATCAACCATTCATTGTTATCATCTATATCTTTCAAAGAAAATGGGTCAATGGTATTACGTTCATTGTATCTTCTCTTCAAGGCTCGATTATACTTAATGTATACCAAATCATTCAATCGTTGATGATCTAACCTATTTCTCCTCTTGCTATGAATCTGCAAAAATTCATAAGCTTATAATTATATTTTAAAGTTTTAACTTTTAAGTTACATTCAAGACTCTATTAGACTATTACTTGTAATTATTTTGGTCACTTACATTTTCAAAGATGCTCCAATTCCGTTCACAACCTGATGCATTGCATGTTAAGTTGAGGACTTTCATTGCAAACCTTTGCAAATTTGGAGCTGAAGCTCCATATGCAACCCATCATTCAACTGTAGTATAGATATTAACAATTTAGTGAAACAATTCACCTATTTTAACAACAATACAATCTAATCATTTAAATAAACAAAACTAAATAACCAACTTGGTGCTTTAGTCTTTCTTGTCCTAACAACTAACTCATTCCCAAATAGTCCTTGGGCATTTGTGAATAAACTCACTTCGACCATAACTTTTTCTTACTTAGTAGGGTCTCTTGTTAGCCTTAAGATGCATTTATACAAATCACTCATAATCTAGGCATCATGTTATATTTCTGGTTTATCATATAAGAATTCCGGGTTCAAAAAGTACCCTGCTGCATGCAAAGGCCGATGAAGCTGAATCTCCCACCTCTTATCAATGATGTTGAAGATTTCTTTGTATTTCTCTTCATTTCCATTAAAACTTCTCACAATTGTATCCTTAACTCTATTTATGGCCTCATAGATGTATCCCATATGAGCTTTTTTTTCACCATCAACCAAACGAAGCACACGAACTAGAGGACCCGAAACCTTTAAGCAAAACACAATAGTGTTCCAAAATGAAGGCATTAGAAGTATGTTGGCTATAGTTTTCCCCTTCTGCTCTTTTGCCCATTTACTATCTAACCAATTTGAGCTTGTAAACATCTTCCTCAAGTTGTTTTTTTGTTCATGCAATTGCGATAATGTGATGAAAGCAGTTGCAAACTGAGTCTTAGCAGGCCTAAGTAATTCCCAGTAAACCCCCTCATCATGTTGAGTAGCCCTGAGCGATTATAAATATATTCATTTAGTGATATAACCCTCTCTAATGTCCTTTTGATGTTTGGTAGCTTTCCAATATCTTCCAACATCAAGTCAAGACAATGTGCAGCACATGGTGTTCAATACAAATGTGGGCGCTTTAATTCTAAAAACCTCCCTATGTGACATTGTAGATAATAAATTTATATAAGTTATCAAGATAAATAATTCAAATTTTAAAAGTAAATAAAAATTCAAGAAATAGTATTTATTACCTGTCATCACATAACTTGAGTGATTATCTGTTATAACTTAAATAACATTCTCCTCACCAACTTGCTCTACCCATTTGTCAAGTAACTCAAACATCTTTTCTCCCGTCTTAATCATTGAAGAAGCATCAATGGATTGCATGAACATGGTTCCCTTTGAACAATTAACCAAAAAGTTCACCAAAGTTCTCTCTTTCCTATTGGTCCATCCATCTGACATAATTGAACATTCATTTTTTCCTCATTCCACCATATGATCTTTCATCAAATCTTTTGTGAGAGCCCATTCTTTCTTAAGGTTAGTAACTCTTACCTCATGAAAAGTTGGTCATTTCATACCCACATCATATTGGCCAATAGCCTCAATCATTGATTGGAAACTCGGATATGTGACTGCATTAAATGGAATAACAACCTCATACATCCATCTTGTGATAAGCATACAAGCTCTTTCTCTTACTTCATTTTTGTAGGCATCATTGATGGTAGTTTGATTCATCTTTCCACTCCTTCGATTTTGAACAACCATATCTGTATTAGGAGTGAAAAAATGATCCATATGACCTTTTTGTCTTGGTTTTTTTGAAGAAAACATCGTACCATCACTTCCTCCTCGGTTACTACCTCTACTAGAAATGTTGGTGACATTCATTCTACTATTAATCTCCTCATTAAAATCTTCATCTTCTAAACCAAACAAATCTTCATTAACATCTTCGCTCCCCATATTCATTTGCTCTTTTTGATTTTTCTTAGAACTCATATACTCTTCCATTTTTTCTTTAACATGTTCCAGACATTTTCTATACTTTTTAGCATTTCTATATCCACCAACAAGATGTTGTTTGTGTCTATATATGCCTCATTTGGTTACTTTATCACAAAAAATGCATATGATGGTGTTAAAATTTTTTTCATTAACCAAACAAGCATATTTCCACCCGGGATATCTTCTTCCACTTGCACTAGAGTCCACTTGAGTTTCACTCTCATTATTCATCTTGCAAACAAATTATCTATACTCTACAATAAAATAATTATAATTAAATTAAGAAAAAAAAAGAAAAAAAATTCATATCACCATTAACAACAAATATGTATATGAGTGTTTTTTGTTTATTTATTTTTATTTAGTAAAATTTTCATGTCAAAATACAATATTTATATTTTTAAAAAAAAATTGCCAATGAGAGTTATGAGATAAAAGTGCAGAAAAGTGAAGAAAAGAGAAAAATACCAAGATTCGAAAGGTACTTGATTGTTTTCCCTTTATTTTTCTCCTATTTCTCCCTATTTTTTTTTTTTCCTTCTTCTTCACTTCTCTAACACGATTGAAGCTAGGGCACGATTGGGAGTGGTCTCAGGTTGAGAAAGACTAGAAAAGGGGCTGAAAGGGAGGAACAAACCAAAACGGCGTCGTTTTGGCCTGTTTATTTTTTTTTAAAGGAACAAACTCCAAAACGACATTGTTTTGGCATGTTCCTTTAAAATTAATAAGGGCTAAAACGATGTCGTTTTGGACCCACCAAATAAAAAAGAAAAAATTAGGGCTCAATCCAACCCTCTGCAACCCAACGAAAGAAGGAATGCGAGCGCTTTCGTGAAGGGGCATCGCCTGCCTTCAGGCGAGGCGCCGGAGGGTAGCGTTGCGCCGCCCTAAGCCTAGGCGCACCTTTCACAACTATGGACACAACCACCAAGACTATTTTTTTCTTTTGCCCAAAAGGATCATATAGAAAATACTTCAAAAGGTAAAGTAAAATCATTCGACATCCATGTTAATGTAATTCACCTCAAAAAAGACAAAAAAAAAAAAGAGAATTTATTAATTAGTACAAAAATTTGCATAACCCTCGGACACATACATAAAATTTTCCATTCTCCTTCTCAATTCTTCGTCATTTAATTTAAACTGACATAAAAATGCCAAAACATAAAATAAAATAAAAGGCTGGATGTGAGCATTGCTGAAGAATTTTCCTTCTTCCCAACACTTAAAAATACAAAATCATCAGCTGAGGTGAGACAAATCAGTTGTACACTTCAGGCTTTAGGACCCCCACATAAGGCAAGTTCCTGTACTGTTCTGCGAAGTCCATGCCATACCCCACAACAAAATAATCTGGACACTGCCAAGATAAATAAACTAGAAAATAAAGATATTTGATAGATGCTTGCCAATAGTAATTAAATGAAATAATACAAGGATCTGTGATTCTATGATTCTGGCAGTTTCACTGAACAAAATGCAACACAGAAACACTGACCAAAATAAAATCGTCACCAGTAAATTATCTGGAGCAACCAGCTCATTCTACCTTCATCAGCAGGACGGTAAAAGTGCAGTGATACTTTAGTATATATTTTTGGAAGTTGGAAGCTCCAACCCTTTTTAATTTGGGATCCAGTGTGGGTTTTTCTTTTTCCAAGTAGAAAAATGAATCTGAATAACACAGAAGACTTAAACACCAATTTGACAAACAAAATTTCAATTTTACTTAGGTTGGTTTTGTTTTGTGATAAAGTATATACTTTACTTCCAAGCAGTAAAAACTCTGTGCAACCACTTTAAAGCACAAACAACAAACATTTATCAGTACAAAAGGAATATTTATCAACATATTTGATAGAATGGAGAAGAAAAGGTGAAGGAGAACAATGTAGAGAAGGGAAATAGCTGTCTATAGTGTTTCCAAGTCCAACAACTAGCATGACTGTTACAAATTCACTGACCATGGTGTTTCACATAGATATGCCTCTAAATGTTTGCCACTGGTCAAGTAAGCAGATGATTTGACTTCCTGTATAAGAATGTTTAGAAGAGCATATAATTTATTATAGATATACGGAAATATCACACTTGCCCAACTCATTCCAGAAGAACAGTGACCTGCCCTAACATTTTGAAAACTATGAGACCTTCCCTTTGCAAAGCTTAAGCAATCACAGGAAATCATTTGAAAAAGTGGGAAAAACACTCAAAACATTTCGAGATAAATTCATAATAGACCTCCAAAGCTTTTCCTGACTTTTTTTTAGCAATACATATGTAAATTCACCATACCTAAACGCTACATGTGTAAGAAAGCACACACATGCTAGAGGGCATACCCAAGCACCACCATACACCTTACCTCAAAACCACGATAAAACTTCCCTTTACCCACTAGCTCAAACTGAACTTTTCTTCTTGATGGTTTATCAAGGAAAGCACACACTGATACAGAGGATGCTCCCTTTGCTTCCAAGTGTGCAATGAGACAGAACAAAGTGTTTCCCGTGTCTACAATGTCCTCAACCTGAGAGGAGAAAGACATTACAGATTTACACAGAGCCTGATAATACAGTAAATTATTCCTACCATTACACAGAATTTGAACATAATAACCTGGATGTGTTGAAGAATATGTAAGGAAGAAGGTATGGCCTTTATTTTCAAAGCCCACTTGTCTTCGAAAGGTTTTGGAAAAACTTGGGGAATAGAAGCTTTTGGGTTTTTAAGTAAAAGCATAATCAGAGTTGATGCTGAATTAAAGGACAGTTAGGATTTAGAATGCTTTTCAGTGATCAACCATGCTTTCTACCACTACGAACTCTCTTTAATAGAACGTAAACAAACTATCTCGCTCCTCGTAATTTACAAACCTGGCGAACTGTAAGGTCGGAACTCCAATCCATCAATCAATGGGATGTAATTTTCTCCCATTTGAAAAACTATATCACCTGCCATTGTTAAGCTCACCAAAATCTTCTTTCCCAGATATATATAGTGTTGGTTTGATATTTTTAAACAATTCTTTTATTCATTGAGTCTCTGAATCATGGTGTCATAAAATGAAAACAAAATAACACAATTACGTGAATTCCAGAATTGAAAATTTTAGTTTTACTCAGCAGTCAGCAGAGTGTATAACACAAACGTAAGAGAAAGAGAGAAGGGGATGAATACCACAATTACGTGCTTGCCCTTGATATCAATCTTCAAGTCCAAGGAAATCGAGGGAGCGCCGTTGGACTCAGTACCAGAGCCGTAAGACTGGGCTCGGACGAAATCGACGGTGAGGGGGAAGGACAGGTGGCGGACGAGGTCGGCCAAGAAGAGAAAAGCGCCAGTGGCGACGCCGAGGAAGACCGGAGGAGAAGAGAGGGCATGGAAGTCAGCAGAAATCTCAGAGGCGATGTCGGAGACACGGCGGGAGATTTGGTCTTGACTCCACAAAACCCTCTCTATGTCACACTCCATGGAAGCCGGCGTCTAGGGTTAGGGTTTCGAAAACTCGAAACCCTGCCTTATATTCCCACCTGCAGCAGCGAATCGATTCACAGCTTTCCAAAAAGCTGCTTTCTTTGTTCTCAACTCTTTCACACCTTAAATTTTAAATAATAAATAATAAATAATAAATAATTGTAGACTCTTTCTCTTATATATGGAAAAATATTTAGTTATATATGGAAAAATATTCAAAGGATCAAAGGAAAGAAATTAATGTTAACGACAAGAAAAGGAAAATTTTCAAAAACATGGGCCTGCATGTCTAGAGAGCCCATTTGATGAACCCCGAGGCCCAACTCCAAAAATTTCAAAAACTTGGCGCCAAATGACCTAACGACCAAAGTTACAATTCAAAAACCAGAAATGCGCGATTGAGGGGGGAGAATTCAAATCAAAAGCGAAAATATCAATCCCTTCCAAATCCAATGCCGCCCACCGCCTCTTTCATTGCCCTGCAATGCTTCCAGTGCTCCACCATGCAGGCGGATATCTCTCCACGACCTTCGTGTGAAATGAAATGTGATTTCAGCGAATGTTGGCTGATGGGGTTATGGTTGGTGTTTTTTTTCAGGTGAAGCAGCAGAAGAAGAACAGCAACAAGTGGACTTGTGTGGTGTGCAACGAGAAGCAGTCGGTGAGGAAGGTCTATGCGCAGGGATCAATGGCCAAGGATGTTCGCAAATTCGTACAGTCCTTCAACATGTCCCGGAAGTCCATTGATGAAGAGGAAAATCTGACTGTGATGGTGGCTGATGGTGAAGAGGTGGGAGGCAGTTGTTCGGGAAATGGGAAGAAGAGGAGGAGTGACTGGAGCGAGTACCTTGATCCGGAGGAGGAAGAAGAAGAAAGAGGTTTGTTTGATATATCTATCTATTTATTTATTCATTTATTATTAATATTTGGTGGATTATGGATTGTAAGAGCGTTTTGTTTTGTTTTGATATTTTTTTTCCACCTTGTGTTTGTGTTAGCTTTGGGAAAAAGGGGAAAAGAATAAACCTTTAATAGAAAATAATTTTTTGAGAATAGATTGTTAAAACAAATTTGAGTTTTCTACCATATGTGTAATTGCTGAGAATGCAAAATGTTTATGCGAAAGAGGAAGGAGGGGGAAATTGATTGAAAACTTTTTTCTTGCTTTGGAAAATTCTGGTTTTTTGAAGAGGCGCTCTGATTCGTGCACAGGGGCCGATATGGAAGGAGAAATTGTGACAGAGATGTTGAAGAACCAAAACCAATCAACTGGATTGCAAAGCAGAGATAGAGGTGGCAAGGAACCACTGAAACCTCTTTTCCCCAAGAGAAACACCACCAACCGTCCTACCATTTCACTCGAGGACACAACAGAAACGGCAACGGCAAAGGCAAAGGCAAAGGCAAAGAGGAGGACTTCCAAATGGAGTGAATACTTGACAGAAGAAGAAAATGAAGAGGCGATGGCAATGGCAACAGCTGTGGACAATGAGGCTGCTGCCATTACTCACTATCAGATGGTCGAAGAAGAAATTCATCCTGACTTTATGTAAAATCCATAACCTTCAAAAATCAAATAAAGAAAAGCAAATTCTAAAGGAAAATTTCAATAATTTTCCACATGTCTACCTGCAGCACAGTTTAAGTTAACGAATACAAAAAATAACTCCTATAAGTCTGAAATAAAATTGGTCAATGACAATATTCTAAAAGTAATGGGCTTCATGATAAATAGATGTCCTAAAAACCTTGCAGCTTTCAAATCCCCAATTATCCCAAAAACAAATCCATAACCCCCCTTTCCATACCAAGTCAAAAGAGCCTAAAAATGGATAAAAAAAATTCCACCAATCAAGCTGTGCTCGATATAACACTACCATGCAGAACAGTTCCTAGAGAATTTTCTAGACAACACTCCCAAAAATTATAAAAAATTAAAATAAAAATCCTTCCCTTATCAATCAAGCCCTATAAAAACTGGGGCCCCTGTCGCAATTTGCATGTATACCAATAAATATGAGAGTCACTTCATTCATTGAGCATCAACGAGCCAAGCTGATCACCAACATCATTTCCTGATGAAGATGCACGAAGGACATCCATAGCCTCAGCCACTTTGTTCTTCAGAGCATCAGGAGACTCAATGAGATGGAGCACCTCTGTTTGGTCCATCTCTAGCAACATCCCAGTCACTTTTCCTGCAGTTTCACGTTCAATACGCTCCACAAGAGGAAACAACTGTTCACCCAACATCTGTATTTTGGCACAAAATGTACAATAATTCAGAAGCACAAATATTTTGGCATAAAAAAGTACAATAGTTCAGAAACACAAAACCAATTATCAAAATAAAAAATAAGAGTGGAGGGATTTACACACCAGTCGCTGGTTATCGGGGGTAGTAGAAGCAAGAGCAGATGCAAGTGTTGACATAGGCACTGGCCCAGTTCGCTGAATGTCCATAGGAGAAACAGGCATCCCAGAAACATCAAAAGGTAATGGCATCACTGGCCCCATGAGGCCTTGAGGAACCATGGATGGGTCCACTCCATTCCGTCCATTTGCCATGTACCGATAGCTTTGATTGGAGTTTCGGTGCAGCAACTAAATTTAAAAGGAAAAATATAAAATGCAAATTTAAATAAAAATTTGAAAAAAGAGAGCAGCATTATAATAAAAATGGCAGATGGTTGGATGTTTAGACATAAAAAAGATGAAAGAATAACTTACTGGCTGTTGCTGATGCTGCATCTGTTGGGAGTTCCCACCTCTCCTTACACCCATCCGTTGTCCAGGCTGTCCTTGCCTCTGAAGCTGGTATGGCATAATGAAGTTCGGTGCAACACCAGGCCGCATTCCAGGCATGAGTTGCTGCTGGAATCCATACCCTGCTGGCTGAGTGGGTATTAGACCAGGAGTACCTTGACCAAAATAGAGCTGCTGAGGGGCAAGTCTAGGTGCCCCAGAATGAAATCCAGGCACTCCAGATTGCAAGGGTGTCATTGCCCCAGGTGATCGGATTTGAGCAAATTGCGCCTGAAAAATACAAATAGAAACAAACTTTCACAATTAAACGAACCACAAAACAAAGAGCAGTAATAACAATTAAGTGTGGCTTTCTTTAGACCCCATTGCACATCATAATTGAGAAACACTGCCATTACCCTATTACTGGATCAGAACTAAACTCTTTCAGATAGATATGACAAGCATACAACTTTGGGAACCAAGGCTTTTAGATTTCTTATCTTCAAACCCATACTGTCTCCTGAATGACCATTTGTATTTATGGTTGACAAGGGGACCACCCTCCACCAGCAATAATTTCACCTGCATACCACCAACAGTGGCACAATCCCCGTGTACAGAAGCTATTGCTTAAGCAATATCAGTTCATCAATATAGAATGAGAATCCTCCACAAGACTCAAATGGTAACAGTAATTTTAAATGGAGCCTCTTCCATCAATGACAAAAAAAAAAACAGTAGTTCTAAAGAAAAATATCTATGATTGTTCTACTCAACATAGAATAATTCAAAATAAGGATCACCTGCAGGCGGGCCTTCCTTTCCTCTTTCCGTTGGGCCACAGCTACATACAGAGGTTTGCGCCCAATCATCTTTCCATTCATCACATTTAACTGAAAAATGGTTAACAAACTGTATGAGCAAATGGAAAAAGACAGAGATCTGCAAAGTTTCCGGAAAAAACAAATAAATAGTAGCTTACAGCTCTTGTAGCTTCCTCAGGGGTTAAAAAGGCAACAAAACCAGAGCCTTTGCTGAGCCCTTGTGGATCTAGCATGACCTGAACAAATCATTCATTCAATCCATTACATCTTTAAAATAAAAATTACAAGGAACATGAATGGTAAAAAAAAAAAAATGAATGTTATCAAATTAAAGAACATTGTACCTTGCATGACGTAATAGTTCCAAACTCAGAAAATAGCTCTTTCAGTTTTTCATCATTTACGCTATCATCAAGATTTTTCAGATACAAATTAGTGCCTTTAAATTTTTCAAATTTATTCTTTCTTTCCTGTTCAAATTTTGCTCTCAACTCAGCCTCCCTCTCTGATTTCCTTTGAGCCTTCCCCACGTACCAGACCTTGTCATCATTGAAAGTGGCACCATTCAGATGCTCAACTGCAGCAGCAGCAGAATCTGAGCTCTGGAAGTTTACAAAACCAAAACATTTGGACATCCCACTTGCATCCCTCATAACAACAGCACTAGTGATGGAACCATACTTTCCAAAAATGTTTTTAAGGTCATCATCAGTGGTTGTTTCAGACAAATTTTTCACATACACATTAGTAAACTTTGGTGAACCATTTCCTCGGTTCCTTTCTTGGTGACGAACGAAAAGTCCAACATAAACTTGTTTATCATTTATTAACATGCCATTCAACCGTTTGATTGCATTTTGGGCAGCCTCCTCCTGCTCAAACTGTACAAATCCATATCCTTTGGATTGACCATTGTTGTCAAGGGCTATTTTGCAAGAGAGTACAGTGCCAAAGGCAGCAAATGTATCAAGCAATGCCTTGTTATCTATTGAGGGGTCCAAGTTTTTAATAAAAACATTGGCAAAGCCACTTTTTCGAATACTAGGATCACGATGAGAGAACATAATCCTGATAGGTTTCCCATTGAGAGGTGTGAAATTCAAATGCTCCAAAGCATTAGTAGCTGCAATTTAATAACAGCACAATCAGGGTCAAAACTAAACTTAACACATTCTATATCAAATACTATATATCAAAGCAACTTCAAGAGTTTATTCTTTTAGATAGATTGCCCTATCAAAGCAGCTTCAATAGTTTATTCTTTTAGATACCATTTTAAATTTATTTTAACATAAGTTTAATCTTAACTTGTTGGTCTTCCTAAACGTTTCAGTGTATCAAAATATTTAACAAAAACAGACAGTAAACAGAGTCCTGTGACAGAAGCAGCTTCTAACAGGTTCTCCTGCAAGCTGCAGCATGCCAAATCACACATCACAAACACCAAATTTCACTTAGATGATTCCCCAAAAATACTCTCTCTCTCTCTCTCACACACACATTGAAGGTCAAACCCAGGTAAACTGCATCTACTACAACAGTTGTAAAGGTAAAAAATACCATGAAATGAGAGAAAACTACATGTTATAGTAATTACAGTATGAAGAAACAGAGTCATAAAAGTAAATGATTGAATAATGTTTATAATTATGTAAAGAAACATATACAAATATGCAAACTGGAATGTTGAAATCAGTTATTAAAAACAATAATTTAAAAAATGAATTTCCATTCTTCACAAAATAAAAATCAGTGTTTGAAACAATGTTCTCACCAATGATAACAATAATAATGTTCAGCAACTATTTGGATAAAAATCAATGTTTAGAACAATGTTCTCACCAAAAAAATCTGCAACTATGCTTAGAATCAAATAATAAATCTTCATATGAATTTACAGAGGAAGAAAACATTATCCCCGCCATATTTGCAACAAAAAAAAAAAAAAAAAAACATTCCAGAATATAGCTCATATAAAAAAAAAGAAAGAAAGACAATTTATACTGATTACAATGTGAAGTAACGGATTCATGGAAAATAAAAAAAATTGATTAACAATTATAACAAAAAAAAATACATCAATAAGCAGACTGGAATATTGAAATCATTGGTTAAAAGAAAATAATAATTATTAAAAAAATAAAAAAAATTCCAGTCTTCCTCGTCTAGAACAATGCAAAAATTCC
The DNA here is from genome assembly GCF_030704535.1 of Vitis vinifera. NCBI lineage: Eukaryota > Viridiplantae > Streptophyta > Magnoliopsida > Vitales > Vitaceae > Vitis > Vitis vinifera. Next base: position 22,801,365 of record NC_081822.1, on the reverse strand, counting down.
GAGTCTTCATCATCTAGAACAATGCTTCACCAACAATATTTTAATTCTCTACTTAAAGAGTTTAGAATCAAATATATAATACACAAATTTATGATCCATAATATAAAACCTGGGAGATAAAGGTACATATGAATTTACAGAGAAAATATAAGCTTTACCATATTTGCACCCGGAAAAGACATTTCAAATTACTGATCACCGAAAAAAACAGACTCATGCTGATTGCAAGATGAAGAAACAGAAACATTGCTATAAAATAATTGAACAAACGTTTATAACTTAAAAAACATATATCAATAGGCAAACTGGAACATTGAAATCAATTATTAAAAACACGTAATAAAAAACGAATTTTCATTCTCCACAAAGTAAAGAATCAATCAAAATTGTCAAGACCAGACTAAGACAATAAAAAAAACAATAAAAACAGAAAAATCAAGAAGAAGAAACTGCAAAACCAAATCGAAACCCCAGAAACCTAAAATCAACCAACAAAAAAAAGTGAAACAACGAAAAGAGGAATGAGAGAAAGGAGGAGAAGATTACATACCATCCTGAGGGCTTGCGAAATTCACGTACGCATAGCCAAGGGAGGCCCGCCTCGCCTGATCCCTACAAACCCTAATGGACAACACCGGCGCAACCTGCTGGAACAGATCGTACAGTTGTCCTTCGCCGATGGCAGTGTCGAGATCGCCCACGTACAGAGACGCATTGGCGAATCCTGCCGCCGCAGTATGTCCCGTCATCGCCGTGGACTGCTGCACCGCCACCGGAGAAAGCGACTGCGGTGTCTGAACCGCCGGTGACTGAGTCGCTGCCGCCATCGCAAGATCAACCCGCCGAATACGATCAAACCACCAACAATGGAGAGGTCTAGGCTCTCGGGTTCCTGATCGAAACTAGGGTTTCGATTCTAAGATTATTATTTTTTCTTTTTTTTTTTTTGGAAATTTTTTTGGGGTTTTCTTCGAAACAAAAAGGGGAGAGTGAAGCGAGAGGAGAAGAGAGATTCATAATATATATATTTTTATATATACACACGAGAGAAGCCATTCCACGAACCGGTTTTTTTCAATCGTATCGTTTCGGATGTCCCACACGTGGTTCGTGACGTGGCATTTTATATATTATATGTCACTCTCACGTGATGCGCTTTTCGCTTTTGCGGGCGGGAGCAGATCCCCTACGGTTAACCGACCTAATCGGATGAATCTGAGCCTTTAATTGATTCCCATTTTGAAACGTGGACGGCCTAGATAAGTTCAGTTCCTGCAGTGGTAGCATCGAATAAGGATCCACGGAAACACGCTGGCAATCCTATTTGCACCTTAAAAAGGTTACCTTAAATAATATTTATATTAATTAAAAATAGAAATAAAATTATGAACAAAATCTTTAAGTTTAGGGCTAGAATGGATAGAAATGCGACTATATGTAAAAATATCTTCCCCTTTTTTTTTTTTTTTTTTTAATTCTATTATTATTAATATTTTTTTCTATTTCAATATTTGTGTTAAAAGGACAAAATAATCCTCATAATATCAATTTATTAAAAATTATAGATACAATTTCCATTTTTATGCTCGATATATTTTGAGAAAATTTATATTTGTATCCGGCTAACCACCTCACAAATCTACTACTTTAAAATATTAATTTTTTTAAAAATATTTATTTAAAAATTTTTAATATATCTAAAATGTCATGCTAATCATTTATATAAATTTTGATAAAAAATTGTTGTAAAAATAATTTAAACCAGATAATTTAAAAGTAAAAAGTTTTGAAAAAATGACCAAGAAATAAAAATAAAAATAAAAATAAAGATAAATAATTTCAAAAATCGATTACTTGAATAGTTGTATAACCTCTTATTTAAATGAAATATTTTTTATAATGGATGAGATAATTTTCATATTTTGAAAAATAAATTTTTATTTTTGTTTATTAAAAATAAATTACATACATATATATATGGTATATTTATTTTCATTTTCATTTATAAATTTTTTATATTAATTAAATCACTTAGAATTAAGTTTGATTTAATTTGAAATTTATTGATATAATAAAATTTTTTAGAAAATATAATTATGCGTAAAAAAGAATTAGTAAAATTAATCGGTGTTTTGATACATGATTTTTAATATTAATTTAATTGATTTTGAGTTCCAAAACTTTCTAGTATCATTAATTAGATCGATTTTTAAGGTTCAAATTATATTTAAAAATTATTAAATCTTGTGTAGAAAATATGTTTAATTTGAAATCTATTTCTTTAATTAAAATTTTTGCTGAGACTAAAAAATATTATAGAAAAGGTAATTCAAAGAAATCACACTTCAAATTTTTAGTTGTATTTTTTTTATGTTTTTTAAAATTATTTTTTTATTCCTCCATTTTTATTTTGCTTTGAAAAATAAGTAAAAATTATTTTCAATATCATCTTGTTTCAAAGAACAGGTTCCAAAGAACAATAATAAGATAGTATTATAAATTTTTAGATATGATTTTTTATTTTTTAAAAAACAAAAAAAAGTGTTTTTAAATCATAATACCAAACAAGCCATTATTTTTAATTAATTAAAACTTGTTTTTACTTTATATTTGAACTAAAAAAAATGGGATATAAAGAAATAAAATTCATATTTTCTATTTCTTTGATGAATCTTGGAAACCTTTAAGATAAAAGATCATTTTGTTTTTTATTTAAAAATGGTGCACTCTTCCAATTTTAAGCCTTCATTTTTATGCATGTTTCATTCCATTATATGCATGAAGTTTTGACACTTCATGAACTAAATCAATTAATAACTTCAAATTAAGCTTTCAAATGGATTCAAATCAATTAAATGTTGAATTCTTGTAGGGATTTCGATGTGGCCAATAAATTTAGAAATTATTAAAAAATTATACATATATAATTAAAAAAGAAGAACTAAAAAAAGTATGTTTAATATGTGGTAAAATAATACTAATTACTACTATGAAAATAGAAAATCTTGATGATTTATCCTTGGAGCTTATCAGAAGCTTTTTATAAGTATAATTTGGTATATGATGGTGTTTTATGGCTATGTCATAGTTGTGATATTTTACATTGGTGCTTGTACATGGTGACATTAAATAATAAGTATATATATAAAATTTTCCTCTCCTCAAGCACGCACGAAATATTTGTAACGACCTGCACCCAACCATATAGATATTGTCCGCTTTAAGCCCTAAGGAACCCTCACGACTTTAAAATGCATCTATAGGGTTAAGAGAAGTCTATATTTATATAGCACTAGGAATTTTCCTTCTTATCCGATGTGGGATGTCACAAACACCCCTCATGCAGATACAACGTCCTTGTTGTGTCCCATGGGATTATAGGGCCAAATAGATAAACACCTCCTATGAGACCAAACAAACCCTCAAATCGGGGGTTGGGGATTGACTCTAATATCATTTGTAACGATCCTTACTCAACCGTGTAGATATTGTCCGTTGTAGGTCTGAAGGGGCTCTCACGGGTTTAAAACGCGTTTACAGGGTTAAAAAGAATCCATACTTAAATAGCGTTAGAAATTTTCCCCTCTATCTGATATGAGATGTCATACATTCCCTTTACCATTTCAAATCTTGACAAACCTCAAAACCTTAGAGCTCATCATTAAGTTCAACTAGTGAGTGACAATCAAATGATAAGCTATCAGAGAGTTATTATTGAGCCATTATCACTTATCCCTCCTTTCATTATCTTAAACCCTGACTTTATCAATTAAAGCTAACCCTATTTCATATTAGAAAATTTTGAAACAAATCCTTAAAAATAATTACCCTTGATATTCACATGTGGATGTATGAATTTAGAAATAAGTAGTAAAAAATTCTTTTACCTCACTTTGGTTTCACAAGTGCAAAACCCTCCACAAGCTCATCATGTGCTTGCCCTTCTAGTCTTGTGTTAGAAAATTAGAATTCTTAAGAGAGATAAAAGGAAAAATAGAAAGACCATTTTCCAACAATAAAAAGTGTTGAAATTATGATACACTTTCATCCTTTTATTGGCATAACAATATACCATGACATTTTTTTTCAACTTTTGTAACTTTACAAATTTTAATAGTGGCTTTACACTTATTAGAACATCATAATTTATTTGTGAATTTACAATTTGGTAAATTCACAATTCATTGTGACTTTACAACTTTTGTAACCTTACAATTCATTGTAAGTTTACAACTTTAGTAAACTCACAATTCATTGGTATCTTTACACCTTTCTTTGTAACATTACATTAAATAATTGTAAATTTACAACCTTTTATAACTTTATAATTTGTTATAATATTTTAATTTCTAAAGTAAATGCCTATAATAAATTTATTTATATGTTATGAATTCTTTATATTATCAAAATACTAAAAAAAACTCCACAGAAACCGAGAACTCTGATCAGTTTTCTTTTATTATCTCCTTGCATCCATCTATATACAGATATGTATATATCCTATACATGAAGTCTAACTGATTCTTAAATTGTATATGGTAACATTAACATCCCCCCTCAAATTGATGATGGTAAGTCAACCAGCAACAATTTGCCAACAAGAAATTGATGCCGCTATCGAGTCAAAGCTTTGGTGAAGATATCAACCACTTGGAGATCAAAAGAGATGTGAGGAAGAGATATCACCCAACTTTCCAAGGTGTCTCGAATAGAATGACAATCAACCTCAATGTGCTTGGTACGTTCATGAAAAAGGGGATTGGTGGCAATCTAAATAACACTAGTGTTATCAGCATGAAGAGGTGTAGAAGTAGTTTGAGGAAACCCAAGCTCCTCAAGAAGACCGCGTAACCATACAATTTCAAAACAAGCAGTAGACATGGCACGATACTCGGCCTTAGTAGGGGATTTAGAAACATGATCTTGTTTCTTACATCTCTAAGAAATTAAGGCATCACCTAAAAACATACACCAACCCGTAGTAAATCGAAGTGTATTTGGACACCCAACCCAATTAGCATCACTATAGGCAACAAGTTGAAGAGAGGACCCGGTAGGAAAAAATAACCCACAAGTAGGTGAACCTCGAAGATAGTGGATGATGCGTCGAACTGCAGCAAGATGGAGATGTCGAGGAGAAGTCATAAACTGACTAACCTAGTGAACAACATAGGAGATATCAGGTCGAGTAGTGGTCAAGTAGATAAGACTCCCACCAAGTGCCGATAGAGAGTAGGATCATCCAAAAGGTCCCCTTCATCTTTCCTGTATTTGACATTTACCTCCATAGGAGTATCAACAGAAGAAGTGTCCTCTAAACCAACCAAAGTGATAAGATCTTAAATATACTTATGATAGTTCACAAAAATACCACTAGCCTGATGATGAACTTCCAATCCTAAGAAGTATGTGAGCTGTCCAAGATCTTTCATATGGAAAGTTGTATGTAACATCCGTTGAAGGTTAGTAATCAAACCACAATTAGAGCCAATAATGATAATATCATCCACATAAACCAAGAGAAGGACTATACCTAACGCAGACGTGTGGAAGAAAAGGGAAGAATCATACTGACTTTGGGTAAAACTGAAGGAAAGAATTGAACTGCGAAACTTTTCAAACCAAGCCGGGGGTGCTTGCTTGAGCCCATACAAAGAACGTTTTAGCTTACAAACATCATGAGGAGAAGAATTAGCCATACTAGAGGGAAGCTTCATGTAAATCTCTTCATGGAGATCACCATGAAGAAAATCATTTTTTACATCCATCTGATGTAGTTGCCATGATTGTGAAATGGCAATAACTAAGATGGTTCGAACCGTGGTCATTTTGGCAATAGGAGCAAATGTCTCCTCATAATCAACCCCATATTCCTGCTTGTTACCCAGAGCTATGAGGCAAGCTTTGTACCGGTCCAAAGAGCCATCAGAACGAAGTTTTATAGAGAAAACCCATTTACTCTTGATAGGTTTGACTGTAGGAGGACAAGGACCAATATCCTAAGTATGATTCTCCCTAAGTGCTTGAAGTTCTGCTTGCATTGCATTTTGCCAACACTCATGTTCCATGACCTGTTTTTAGCAAGAGTGAATAGAAATAGTGGATAAAGTAGCAACAAGAGAGACAAGAGAGAAGAATTCATACCAATCAGGGGGTCGAGAAAAATGAGTAGATCGACGAAGAATGGTGGAAACAGGAGCAGGATCAGGCGTCGGGTCAAGATCGGAAGGAGACACAAAGGAAGTGGAACCAAACTCATGTTGACTACGTCTTTCATACACAAAACCAAGTTTGAACATTTCCACAATTGTTGGGGATTCAAAAAAACTAGGCAGAAGAGATACAGATGTAGATGGTAGCTCAACATGAGATGAGAAGAAATATTGATTTTCCAAGAAAATCACATTTCGAGAAACTCGTATACGATGAGCATGGGGATCATAACAAACATAACCCTTGTGAGGGATAACATAACCAAGAAAAGCACACTTAATAGTCTGAGCAATAAGTTTATGTCGTTCATGAGTAGGTAGATGCATAAAACAAATACAACCAAATGTACGAAGATCAGAATATAAAGGAGAATGACCAAACAACTTAGAGATAAGAGAAACATGATTTAACATAGGAGAAAGTAAGCGATTGATCAAATGAATTGCAGTAGAAAGTGCTTCACACCAAAAACAAGAAGGAACTGATGAGTCAAGTAAAATAGTTCTTACAATATCAAGAAGGTGATGATTTTTCATCTCAGCAACATTGTTTTGTTGTGGTGTCGAAGGACAAGAACGCTGAGAGATGATCCATTTGCTTTGAAGAAAGTTCTGAAACTCATTAGACATGTATTCTCTACCAGAATCAGAGCACAAGACCTTGATATTGGTAGAGAATTGAGTCTCAATAAGTGCAAGAAAGCGCATAAAGACTGGAAAAACTTCAGCCTTAGCCCAGAGGAAGTAAACCTAAGTAAAGCAACTAAAGTCATCAATGAAAGTAACAAAGTACTTGTAATGTGCATAAGAAACAATAAGTGCAATCCCTCAAACATCACTATGTATAATATCAAAACATTGTGAGGCATGAGATGCGGAATGAGGAAAAGGTAGAACTTTACTTTTGCCAAGTTTGCATGACGTACAATCAAAAGAAAGATCAAGAGAAGAACATGTTTTATTTCCCAATAATCCAGAATTAAACAAACTATGAAGTACATCAGAGTTTGGGTGGCCAAGACATCTATGCCACATCTTATGTCCAGAACCAACAACATTACATGCAAAGGAAAGTAAATGGAAACTAGGAATAATAGGGAAGGAAAAACATGAAGAGGAAAGAGTCATCCCACTTTAGGCCCCTTCGCGATCATCTTCTCTGACACTTGATCCTGCACAACACAACCAAAACAAGAGAAATTGACATTACAATTATTATCAACCAATTGACCAATAGAAATCAGATTTGTGGAGAGGTTAAGAGACACAAAAACATCGGTTAAGGAAGAGGAAAGATCATCAACAACACTAATAGGCAAAGAACTACCATCAGTAGTGTTAATTTTTAGATTTCCATCATAATTTTTGACATTGGAAAGAGAAAAGAACGGTATTCATCATATGGTTAGAAGCTCTAGAGTCAGAACACCATGGCTTAGAAGAAACTGTATGATTGCTTGAGAGCCCAAAAGCAGAAATGATCATTTGTTGTACCATTTCAGGAGTAAGTGTGTTCGGGTTTGCGAAGACTGTAGTAACAGGAATAGAAACAACCGACGAGGCAGTAGGCAATTTAGTAGAACTAGAGGCACTGATGGAGGCATGATAAGCAGTACCCTGCTTCCTTTCAGGTCGAATAGGACAAGTAGAGATGATATGACCTTGTTTCTTGCAGTAGTTACAGAACTTCTTGGGACAATCCCGAGCAATGTGACCAAAATCTTTACAACTAAAGCATTGGATAACATGCATATCTCGACCCTTATTCCGTCCCTGTGCTGCATAAGCCACAGAAACAGGTGCACTAACATTAGCTCGATGTTCCATGGTAGCTTGAGTTATGATATGCTACTCCTCACGCAAAATTTCACTCAAGCAGGCATCCAGAGATGGTACAGGATGACGATTCATCATATTAGACCGTGCAATTTCAAAGTCAAGTTGTAGCTTCATCAAGAATTGATCTCGCTTGTTGGTTGCATGCACTGCTTGGATGGTAGAGAGAGTTGCAACGGGAACATTAGCATAAACAATGTCGGAATAATCAATCCAAAGAGTTTGAAAACCATAAAATTATTCCTCAATTGAGAGACTTCCTTGTGTGAAATTAGCCATCTTATACTCCAATTGAAAACACCTAGCAGAGTTGTCTTGATTGTAAACCGTGTGAAGATAATTCCACATAGCAGCAACAGTTTTATAAGGCCTCAGATTGAGAACATGGTGAGGTTCAATCGAGCTAAGGATCTAGGTCATAACTCGAGCATCCTTAATTTCCCACTTAGACAAAGCCTCGACATCACGAGGTACAGAATTACTCCCATCAATATGACCCCATAATTTTTTTTTCTTTGACAAATAATTTAAATTGAAACTCCCAAGCACAATAATTTTTGCTAGTAAATCTAATAGGAAACGATTCCAACTTATTTGATGACATGATGCAATCGAGAAACAAAAGAAATAGCCCACCAGAAAATTGGAACAAAAACGGCCAAGAACCAGGTCGTGATGAACCCGATCAACACTATTTTCGATGCTAAGCGTTTGATTGGTAGAAGATCACGAACTCCACTCAGAAGGTGCCGAAACCTTGCTTTGATACCATGTCAAAATACTAAAAAAACTCCACAGAAACCAAGAACTCTGATAAGTTTTCTTTTATTATCTCCCTGCATCCATCTATATACAGATATATATCCTATACACAGAGTCTAACTAATTCCTAAATTGTATATGGTAATATTAACAAATACATGGTAAGCCAATTTGTCAATCATTTCCTATATGTACAGCCAATATGATTCCTAAATTGTATATGGTGACATTAACATATATTTCAATAAATTAATTGTTTCTTCTCAATAATCTAAGGTGAGGACATATAGAATGGGACCTTTGTGGGATCTCTATATCTTTAGTAAGTTTATTCCAAATAAACTTGTCAATTGCAATTATATTTAAAACAAATTGCAATTTCACCCAAATAATAAGAGATATATTAGTGAGTTCCCTACTTACTTATTAATCTTTCCATTAGCTAATATTCCTTATAAGTTTTTGAGTTAGACCAAAATGATTGTTATTAAACTTATAAATGTGTTACCTCTTATAATTGGACCTTTTAGAAAAACTTAATATAAGATATACTATATAGATATTGTTAGAAAAAATTAGGCTAATCCAACCTATGGTAATCACCTTAGAAGGGGGGTGAATATGGTGATGGTCTATTTTTTGTAAATTTAAAATATGTGAATGCAAGAGACAATTATATGCAAGTATATAATAAAACAATATAAAGTCAATTGCATATAAAGTAAAATAGTAGGGAAGAGAGAATGCAAACACAAAATTTTATAGTAGTTTGGCATAACCCGACCTACATCCACTCTCCTCTAGCTTTAATCTCAAGCTTGAGGTTCCATTAATTCAAGGCTTCCAAACCAAGCCTTCAAGCAATACAATTGGATTATGGTTCCAATTCACCTTCTTGGACTTTTGGCTCCAAGCACCTTTTACAATCCTCAAGAGATACACTACTCTTGAACAACCTCTCAAGTGATACCCCACACGAGAATCTTCCTCTCAAATATATACAAATAATTGATATCACAAAATCCTAGTACAAAAACTTTAAGCTCAAATGATACAAGAAAACTAGGATTGAATGATGCACTAAAGATATGCAAGTTTTAGAATAATGGTGTACTCAAAACACTCTTCCAAGACTCAAATATATTCAAGAAAGGTTTGGGAAGGTTGAGCTCATCAACAATGAAGATTTGGAGTCTTTTTATAGAGGAAAAAAAAACCAAACCAACCGTTGGGGGTTCGACCAGTTGACTAGCCGTTAGCATTTAATGCTTGGTAGGTGACTGTTGGACCTCGACCGGCCATTGACCGAACCTCGACCGGCCCTTGATCGAACCTCAACCGACTTTTGATCGGACTTCGACTGATTGAACAACCGTTTTGGAAGAATGAGAAAGTTTTTTGCACCCTTGATAGGTTGAGTTGGGGGTCGACCCGAACCTAAACTGGTTGAGCTGAGGGTCGACCGGTTCCTTATTCGATTCAACCGGTTGAGCCGTTTTTGGCTCAACAACCAACTTTTTCACTTAAAACCTTTTAAACAAGTTTGAAAAACATTTGACATAAGGTTTTAGTTGAAAACATGAAATCATTCAATTTTAAAATATTTAAAACAAAATAACTCTTGGATGATTTTGGTACATAAGTAAATAATGTAATGCATGAAAATCCTAGTACACCAACAACCTTACAAAGAGATCTTATGAAGCTTGGGTCTTGAAAAACACTTTTCTTTGAGGTGGTCTTCTTCTTCATGATTTCTTTTTGGCTTGATTTGTCTTTGTGATTGCCACTTTGGAAATCGTCTTGCCTAATCACACTTGAAATATAATCATTAGTTCTAAACCTTGTTTTGTTATCATCAAAACTGAGATTAACCAAACCTTAGTTTCATAGATATATATGCTTAAAAAAATTTCTTTCTAAATTGATCAACTGGTATTTTAATCCAATTTATAGTGACGCAATCTTAAATATTCTCTCATACTATAGGAGTAATGGATCCTTTATCGGATATCCATTATATCATTTATAAAGCCCAACATGTCCATATATAGTTTACTATTAGACATCAATGGTTGACAATATCAAAGCTATACAGTCAAATACAAAAAGGATTTTATGTAACATTAAACAAAACAAACAATAAGATGTCCAAGAGTTGTCTTGTAGAAGACTAATTTTGTGACTATCACATTATAATCACCTAGGAAGTTTACTAAGAGTCTCTCAACTCTAGTGAATGAGATCCATTACTTTATTACATATAGTAGTACAACTCATGATGACTTTTAATAAGTATGTTGTCCATGGCAAGCTTATATGTTGTGAACATATTTTAAAATTATAAGGAAATTAGAAATAATATCTCATTGTTCATAATCTCTATTATCAAGATGATTTTTATACAATATAATCAAAGGACAAATATAATCAATATATATATATATATATATATATATATATATATATATATATATATATATATATATATATATATATAATTTATAACATGAAAAAAATTAGTCTTTTGGCTTTAAAGATGCACACTTCTTTCATTTCAAAGAGTTACTATGTTTCCCCATAAACATCAACGCTTACCCCAAATTAGGCCTTTTTAAGTAGAAACCAATTGATATGTGTTAATCATACGTAACCCGTGTGGGTGAGAAACCCCTTTCTTCATCCATTATTGAGTTACCCTAATGCTTTTGTTATCAATGGAATCCATAGCTGAAATGCCCTACATCATTTGACTCCACATCAATTTCCATAATCCATTCCCCCTTACAAATTCCATCACCAAAATGTCCTAATCCAATAGAATAGTCATAACCAACTTCCATAGGAGGTCACCATCAGGAAAATCTATTGCCAACCACTATTGCTATTGGTAAGTCTTTTCATCATCTAATCTTGTTTTCCTTATACTTGAATAGACTGGTATTGTTGAAGAGAAATTGAAGAGTCTTCATTGTTTCCACTATATGATATTATTGTTTTTATGGATGAGAAGATAATTTGAGGAGGACCAAATTAGGGAGGTGGTATCACAGATGAATACACTGCATATGGATACATACAAAGGCTTAGTTTGGATGCTTTTATTATGAATTATAGTTTCTGAAAACGGAGCTTCAAGAGGAAAAAAGAGACGCTCATGGAAATTAAATAATCAGAACTATTTTTACTTTTTACATGCTAATATTCATATATATTTTTTCTTTTTAGTTTGTTATGGGTTGTTTTCTTTTCAATCCTTTAGATTGAATTTCCACTTGGTAACTCCATGGATACACATTCATTGGCACCAATGACTCTCTTTGTTTTGTCGAAATGATATTCTTCTACCCTAGATAGGAATGATGAGAGACAAAGGAATAGCCATTTTGTAGAAACATTCACTTTGGAACCATAAGATTTTGGTGGGCTTGAAATAAGAGACAAGTGAATAATTATGGATTTCAGTATTACAAATTACATGCCTAAGAATATTTTTTTTTCATCTTCATTATTTTTCTCAAAGCTTTATTTTGTTTTGGAAATGAAAAAAAAAAAATCAATTTCTTTGTTTTATTGTAATTACTAAAAGAAACTTGAACATTTTGAATTTTGAAAGTTGAGTATAGTTGGAGAAGAATTCATAATAGATTATGAATATGAAAAATCTAAATATGGATCCATGGAATGGGATAACCCACATCAATAAAGTGGATTGTTGGAACTCATTTTTCATTAAAGTTACTAGCAAGTGTAAAAAAATTCATCCCTAATATTGAATCTTAATAGATTGTTGAGCTATTATGAAGGATGACCATTAAGGTGTGCGAGGATGCCCATATAGAATCTTAACCGGAGACTACTTATCTTTTTTAAAGTTTCTAATTACTACAACATGTGTTAATATTTTATATTTTTTTTTAGTAGATGACATGGATGAATGGACTTAGATGATGCTATGGTTATATAGGGAAGAGTTTATAGTAGATTTGGTTATCTTTAAAGTAAGAAAAGATTTAAATTTTTTTCTAGAGAAGTTAGGAATACAGATGAACCCATAGTTGTGAAAGGTGCGCCTAGGCTCTGGGCGACGCAACGCCATCCTCCGGCGCCTAGCCTGAAGGTAAGCGACACCCCTTCATGAAGGCACCGCCTAGGTGCATGAGGCGCTTGGGCAAGGTGCGACGCGGTCCATAGGTGTTCCTCAATATTTTATTTCCTTCTCCTTCTTCTTCTTCTCTTCTTTTCCGGAGATGGGTTGCAGAGGGAAAAGAGAAGCCCTAATTTTTTTTTTGGACCAAAATGATGTTGTTTTGACACTTTTTTATTTCAGAAAGAACATGTCAAAACAACGCCATTTTGGAGCATGTTCCTTTAAAATAAAAAACAAGCCAAAACGACGCCGTTTTGACCCTATTTCCATTCTAACCCCATTTTCTAATTGTTTTCAACCCGACAACCCTTCCAAATTTGCCCTAGCTTTAGCTGTGCAGTGGAGAAGTGAAAAAGACGAATAAGAAGAGGAAAAATAGGAGAAAATAAAGAAAAAATATACGTACCTTTCCGGGACCTTGGTATCTTTCTTATTTCTTCACTTTTCAACATTTTTTTTGTTCTTGTCTCATAATTCTCATTGGCATTTAAAAAAATAAATAAATATTGTATTTTGACATTTAGATTTTACTAAATAAAAATAAACAAATAAAAAACACTCTCATGTGCATATTTTTTTGTTAATATGATATGCATATATTTTTTTTTTTTTAGTTTTTTTTCTTAATTTAATAATAATTATTTTATTGTATTATAGATAATTTGTTTGCAAGATGAATAAATAAGAGTGAAACTCAAGTGGACTCTAGTGTAAGTGGAAGAATAGATCTTGGATGGAAGTATGCTCATTCGCCTAATGAAAAAAATTTGAACACCATCATATGCATTTTTTGTGATAACGTAACCAAATGAGGCATATATAGACATAAACAACATCTTGTTAGTGGATATAGAAATGCTAAAAAGTGTAGAAAATGTCTGGAACATGTTAGAGAAGTAATGGAATAGTATATGAGTTCCAACAAAGTCAAAAAGAGTAAATGAATATAGGGAGCAAAGATGTTAAAGAAAATTTGTTTGGTTTGGAAGATGAAGATTTTGGTGAGAAGATTAATAGTAGAATGAATGTCACCAACATTTCTAGTGGGGGTAGTAACCGAGGAAGAAGTGGTGGTAGGATATTTTCTTAAAAAAAAACCAAGACAAAAAGGTCCAATAGATAATTTTTTTCACTCATAATGTAGAGATGGTTATTCAAAATCGAAGGAGTGGGAATATGAATCAAACTACTATCAATGATGCCTATAAAAAAGAAGCAAGAGAAAGAATTTATATGCTTATCACAAGATGGATGTATAAGGCTGCTATTCCATTTAATGCAATCACATATCCGAGTTTTCAACCAATGATTGAGGCTATTGGCCAGTATGGTGTGGGTATAAAGGGAGCAACTCTTCATGAGGTAAGAGTTATTAACCTCAAGAAAGAATTGGCTCTTACAAAAGATTTGATGAAGGATCATATGGTGGAATGGAAAAAAAATGGATGTTCAATTATGTCGGATGGATGGACTGATAGGAAATAAATAACTTTGGTGAACTTTTTGGTTAATTTTTCAAAGGGAACCATGTTTATTCAATCCATTGATGCTTCTTCAATGATTAAGACAGGAGAAAAGATGTTTGAGTTACTTGACAAATGGGTAGAGCAAGCTGATGAGGAGAATGTTATTCAAGTTATAATAGATAATCACTCAATTTATGTGATGGTAGGTAATAAATATTATTTTTTGAATTTTTATTTAATTTTAAAATTTGAATTATTTATCTTGAGAACCTATATAAATTTATTATCTATAATGTCACATAGGGAAGTTGTTAAAATTAAAGCGTTTGTATTTGTATTGGACACCATGTGTTGCACACTGCCTTGACTTGATATTGGAAGATATTGGAAAGCTACTAAACATCAAGAGGACATTGGAGAGGGTTATATCACTAAATGGATATATTTATAATCGTTCAGGGCTACTCAACATGATGAAGTGGTTTATTGGATAAAGGAAATTGCTTAGGCCTGCAAAGACTGGTTTGCATCTACTTTCATCACATTATTGAGATTGCATGAATAAAAAAAACAACTTGAGGAAAATGTTTACAAGTTTAGATTGGTCGAATAGTAAATGGGAAAAAGAGTAGAAAGGGAAAACTATAGCCAACATAGTTCTAATGCCTTCATTTTAGAACACTATTGTGTTTTGCTTAAAGTTTTCGGGTCCCCTTGTTCATGTGCTTCATTTGGTTGATGGTGAAAAAAAAACTCCTATAGGATACATCTATAAGGTCATGAATAGAGCTAAGGATACAATTGTGAGAAGTTTTAATGGAAATGAAGAGAAGTATAAAGAAATATTCAAAATCATTTATAAGAGGTGGGAGATTCAGCTTCATCAGCCTTTGCATGTAGTGGGGTACTTTTTGAACCCATAATTCTTCTATGATAAACCAAATATAGAGCATGATACAGAGATTATGAGTGACTTGTATAAATGCATCTTAAGGCTGACAAGATACCCTACTAAGCAAGAAAAAGTTGTGGCTGAAGTGAGTTTGTACACAAATGCCCAAGGACTATTCGAGAATGAGTTAGCTGTTAAGACAAGGAAGACTAGAGCACCATATTAGTTATTTAGTTTTGTTTATTTAAATGATTAGATTGTATTTTTGCTAAAATAGGTGAATTGTTTCACTAAATTGTTAATATCTATACTACAACTGAATGGTGGGCTACATATGGAGCTTTAACTCCAAATTTGCAAAAGTTTGCAATAAAAGTCCTCAACCTAACATGTAGTGCATCAAGTTGTAAACGAAATTGGAGCATCTTTGAAAATGTAAGTGACCAAAATAATTACAAGTAATAGTCTAATAGAGTCTTGAATGTAACTTAAAAGTTAAAAGTTAAAACTTTAAAATATATTTATGAGCTTATAAATTTTAGTAGATTCATAGCAAGAGGAGAAATAGGTTAGATCATCAACGCTTGAATGGTTTGGTATACATTAAATATAATCGAGCCTTGAAGAGAAGATACAATGAACGTAACACCATTAACCCAATTTCCTTGAAAGATATAGATGATAGCAATAAATGGTTGATAGGAAGAATGAAAGAAGAGGATTATCATGGACGTGCACAAGATGATTTTGTATTTGATGAAGATAATTTGACATGGGGTGATGTTGCTAGAGTTACTGGAGTTGAGGAGGCCAGGTTTGATACTAGAGCTAGAGTTAGAACAAACTTAAGCATAATACCACCATTGAGGGAGATAACTTCAAGCTCTAAAACTTTGCCTTCTCGTTCACTAATAGATGAAGATGAAGATGGAGAAATGGTTGATTCAGCAGATGAGGAAGATAGGGAAAGCTACAAATGTGATGATGGAAATGGTGATGATGATGATTTTGCTGATTTAGAGGAGGAGTGATGATTGATTGTTGTGGACAAATTTGTTATTTAAGTGTTTTTTAATGATGCTTTTGAATTGTGGACAAATTTCATGTTTTGATTAGGAAACTTTGGATTTGGATATATATTAGGCTATTAGAAATCATGATGCTTTGTTTTTATGCTTGGAGTTCTTTATTTATTTATTTTTGTTGTTGATTAAATTGAAGTTTTGGATGATATTTGATGATTTATGTGTTTAGGACAAATAAATGATTGTTAAATTTGATTATATAAAATAAAAATATATATGTAAATTAGGGTGTGTCTCACTTCACTAAAGCTTGTGTCTTAGGTGCACCTTGTGCCTCATGCTCCAAGACTACTTTGTGCCTTAGTGTGCCTTGAGCCTTTTAAAACTATGGATGAACCATAATAAGACAAAAAGAATGAAAGAAACTTAAAGACAATGTTGGAATATGATCATAACAAAGAGAAGTAGAAAAACCTAGATTTGAAGTTAGAAGAGAACCTTATGATAAAAAAAAATGATTAAAAAAAGACAATTGGAACTTATTACTGAGAGCTAATTACAACCAAGGATGCAAATGTAATTAAATTTTAAGTGCTTGTGAAGGCAGGGTTTGAGAACCCCAGACCTCACATTTGGAATGAGAGGTTGTCACCCAACCAACTTTTATTTTGTTATTCTATTGACATATATTTGTATATATTATATTAAAATTATTATATATAGTATTCCCATATATATATATATATGTATGTATGTATGTGTTATAATTTTATTAATTAATATATGTTTTTTGTATATATAAATATCATAAATTAATTAGAATCAATTTATTATAAATAAATTAATTTCAATTATCATGTCTTTTATATAATAACTAAATACAAAATAAATATGAATTAATTCTTTCTATGTTATTGAATATATCCAAATTAGATAGCTAGATAAGTATAAAATATGTTTCAAGTTATAAACATTATTGTGAATATTATAAATTATATAACACATATATCGATTTCTTTAACAAAATAACCTTTATATGTTTATTATTATTTCTTACATAATTTTTTCTAAGTTTTTCCTAACATTTTCACAAGTCTTGCTTAATTTTTATATCACCGATATTTCTCGATATAACCATAAAATCAAAAAGTACATTTATAAGAAAAACAAAGAACTATTTAAAAGAAAAGAAAAAGGTGGGTTTGATGGAGAAGGAAGAATAGAAAATTACTTGGTTTGGCTTGTGAAATGCTTCTATAGTAAACAAGTCTCATGAGGAATCTATCATATAATTGTGTTGCCATTGTTTTTTGACATTACATGATAGAGTAGGCGAATAAGAAATTCTCATGTACTATTTTATGTGGATTAATTATATTTAAAACTATTTGATGTCTTGTTTTATGTTTATATATATAATTTCAATTCTCTCCTTGATACATTGTCTATGTTCATTCTAAGAATTATTTGTCTAGTCCTTGTTTAAGTAAGTATTAGAATTTGTTTATAAGGTTAATTTCATTTACTTGTAGAGGAAGTAGAAAGCTTAAGCGATAAAGAGAGCATGGATAGCAAAGAAATATTTGTTGTGCATATTTTTGAAACAACAAAAGAACTTGAGGTTGAAAAGATAATGCCTACATATATAGAAAATGAAACTACAATCATACTAAAGAATGAAAAATAGTTTGAGGCAATTAAATGGAAAGAAATTGTATTTTGGGAATGAGTTCAAGGTTGCCATTGAAGAATTTGAGAAGGAACTAAGTTCTTTTGTAACTCTATATATGGCTTTCAAGTCATGTGATTTCATTGATCTCATGTTTGTTGTTGAAACATTTGAGAACGAAAGGTTAAGCTTTAAGAAAAATAAAATAGAACTTTTGTTAAGCTTTAAGAAACTTTTTTCTTTTGATAAGTTTAGTTAAGCTTTAAGAAACTTATTGAGGGCCTCATATTAGTTTCTCTCCAATTTCTCTATACATGTAAGGACTTTGGGAGCTTTTTTTTTCCTTTAAGATCTATTTCTAGATACTCCATAACTTATAGGAATTCATTTCTGGTTATGTACATAATACTATTTTGAAATAAATTTTCTCAAGGCATTTCATATGTGAACTAAGGTTGCATATCATACCATTATAGTAAGGCATAGGTTAATCAGTCTATAGGTTTTATTATTAGATGAGATGCAACCAGTTTTAACTTGGTGTTCATTCACTAGTCTTGGTACCAAACTAGGTAATTTAATTTGGGCCTTGGTTGAGTATAAGAGCCTATTTGGTGGTGTTTTTTAAAATTTGTTTTTAAAATAGAGAACAAAAATCAGTTTTTTAGAATTTTTTAAAAATTAGAGTGTTTGGCAAGATGTTTTAAAAAATAGTTTTTTAAAACAAAAAATAAAAAGTTTGTTTGAATGAAAGAATTTGTATTGTTTTTAAAGACAATGTATTACTTTTATTTTATAAAATTAATTTATAATAATATGAAATCAAATTCAAATTAAGTCTTATTAAAAAATAAAAATTAAATTTACAATTATATATGAGTTAAAGATAAGTATTTTTTTTTAAATTATGAAACCATTTTTTTATTGAAGTGTAACAAAAAAATTTATAATATAAAAATAATTTTAATATTCATTTTTAATACGAGTCAATTAAGTACCTTAATTAATTTTTTTAAAATTTTTTTGTTCGATCATGATTCTTATGCTTTTTTTAGAAACTTTTTTAAAGTTAAAGAATCAAAAAAGGTTTTTAATGTTTTATAAAACTAAGGATATTTGGTAAGTTATTATTATAAAAGGATTTTAAAAATAAAAAACAAAAAGACTTGTTTCGATAATTTAAAAAAAAAATTATTTTGATTTTTTAAATTCAATTTATATAATATTAATTAATTAAATTTAATTTAAGTCTTATTGAAAATGAAATAATTTTGTAATTATAAATAAATTAAAAAATATATAGTTTTTAGTAAAACATAAATATTAATATTATAATAAAATCATAAATTATATTTTTAGTAGAAAATATACTATTTTATTATATATTAGAAAAAATAATAAATTTTTGGTATTAATAAGTTTATTATTTACCTTTTAAATTATTTTTTAAAATTAATGGACTTGTTAATAAATCTAACACATTAAGTCTTGTTTAATTTGGAGTTAATTTGCCTAGTGAAAAAAAAAATTGAAAAATAATAATTCTATGTAAAACAGAAATAAAAGAGTATGTGTTTTTCTATTGTTTTTAAAAACTACTTGTTCTCTAAAAGTTATTCTCTATTTCACTTTGTTTTTAAAAACTGAAAAACAAAGAACAATAACCAAACAGTGTTATGAATTTTTAAAAACTGTTTTCTGTTTTTAAAAATAGAAAATTATTTTTAAAAACTCTGCCAAATAGGCTCTAAATTTGCTCAAACTCTGGGAAAAAAAAATAGATATGCACTATCCTAATTGGATTTAGTTTGATTGAGTTTCAAACTAGATATTATCATTTTTTTCTTTTCAATAAAAGTTTAAATGAAGGAGTAAGTAGCTGATCCTTTAAGGATGATGTGGTTATTTAGTTGTAATTGGGTATATATATAATAGGGTGTATAATGACACTTATTGAAAGCATCATAGCTTTAATGTTTAACCTTAATGCTTTATCATAATATCATTACTAATTAAATTTTTATTTCTTTTAATCTTTTTTCTATTTCTTAGAACTCAAATGAAGTAGTAAGATGCTTCCTTATATGATTTTACTAAGAAACTAAAAGGACGAGAGTCATATTTATATGAAGTAGTGGTAAGTTTAAAACCATTTTTTCTTCTTGAAAAGGGATATAGCTCATTAGTAGAGTGTCACCTTGATGTGGTGGAAGTCATCAATTAGAGCCCTTGTTAATACAAGTCGATCACAAAAGCTGCAACAAGTTAGAAGTTTGCTTCCAACTTAAAATAGAAAACGTGTTTTTTTTTTTAATTTTTTTTATTTTTAAATTCTAGATTTGGATTCCTATCATACTGCATATCTTTATCATTTTGTCATTTTATTCTCTATATGTCTATGTTCCTTTAGTACTCATATAGTAGATGCATTAATACTCCTACACTTTACATTTTCCTTTTGTGTTATTATATTTCAAACAAGTTTTGTAGTTTTGCTTTCGAAATTAATAAATTAGAGTTATAGTTTTCCGTTAAGTTATTTTTCCTTTAACCCTATCATTTTATATTTGTTCTTATGTAGAGTCAATTGTGATTTATACTACACTTTGATTATAACCCGAAACTTACTATAAAAGATATTTTTTTTTACATATATAAAGGTTTATAGGAATTATTTAAACAAGTAGGATAATATTTTCCTCTCGACTTTATATCCTATTATAGGTAGTGACATTTATATTACTTGTTTTGTAAGTGCAAAACATTTGCATGATCATGTCATTCTATCATGGTTTCCTTTTGGTTATCTTATTATTTGTTTTGTTACATTAATTTGATCGTATTTAGTATGAACCATTTTTCTAGAAGATGTTGCTCTGAGTTACAAAAAGGTTCTTATGCCTTCATGTTTATATATTTGAGATAAACATGATAGAATGAGAGTTATATTGCTTTATTGTAATATTTCAACAAGTACTTGTATTTTAATTTTAATCAACTTTGCATGCATGGACCTTAGAGTTCTCATTCAACTGTTATTGTGAGACAAAAGTTTCTTTGATTACATACTAAAGATATGTAAGTCTCATGTTAACTTTTATCGAGTTAAACTATTTATGGGGCAATTGAGAAAAGAAAAAGAGATTTTGAGGGTGTTTGTTTTTTTAATTTATCATCGAAAACAATTTGTTTTTAGATTTTATGTTTGTTTTTAACTTTTTATTTAACTTATTACTTATTTTTAAATATTTTTTATTGAATAGAAAAAGTTAGGTGGTGTTTTTCTTTTTACCTAATTTTAAATATTTTGATTTTTTCTATTCAGAAAAAAGTTTATAATAAGTCATGAAAAAGTAAAAAAATAAACGACTTAAAGTTTGAAAGCAAATTACTTTAAGCAAAAAGCTAAAAAAATGAATGCCCTTTAGTAAAATATTTGACTTTCTTTGAATAGAAAAAATATCATTTTTAAACCCTCCAAAAAATGTCAACCTCCAACTTTTATTATTATAATGAATCTCCCTATTCTTATCACTTTCCTTTTCTGTCACTTCACCTTCCTCGACTACCACCTTCTTCTCTTTTTTCACAACTTGAACTTCAACAACTTTTAAAATAATTTCTAATGTTTTAAATTATTGGAAATATGTCAAATTATTTTTTGGTCAAATAAGAAATAATTTAAAAATTATTTTTCTTAATACAATAGATGTTATTTTTAGCATATAAAAAACAAAAAACTTAACACTTGACAAAAATAAATATATTAAAAAAAAACAACTTAATACTATTAAGAACTATTTAGCCTTAAGTTAAATTAAGATCTATTTAAAATTAAGTTTTTTTTTATTTAAAAAAAAACAAACACTACCTTAGAAAGACGGTTATAGGGTCCATTGATGCTTACGATGATCCATGACCATATTGATTAAGTGTTAGAAATCTAAATAAATCAAAAAGTTCCAAATCTGAAGTGGTAATTAGACATTATGGTGGTGTTTATTTTTTTACTTAATTCTAAATAGAACCTTAATGCTTAATAGTGTTAAATATTAGGTTGTTTGTTTTTGTAGTATTTTATTTCTATTAAGTATTAAAAAGTAAAAAAAATCAATATGTTAATTTTTTTATTTAGAAAAAACTACATATTTTGGTTTTTTCTATTTAGTAAAAAGTTTATAATAAGTCATGAAAAAATAAAAAAATAAAAAAACAAACAACCTAAATTCTGAAAACAAATTACTTAAAGTAAAAAGCCAAAAAAACAAACACCACCTAAATTTATACATTTTACTTATTAAGATTAAAAATGGTAAACCTATGTATCTCCCTACCTAGTCCTACAAGTAAAAGTTTTTCATTTTTTTTTTCCTGAGATATGATGTGAAAAGGCAACCCCCCCACCACTCCCACAACCACCATGGCCATGAGTTCACCACCTTTTCCTTTTCTTTTTTATTTTTTCTTCTTTAACTTCAAAGAAAGAAATTGAAGAAATTACCTTCCCCTTTTAAGAAAGAAAGAGATGGGAAGAAGAAAAAAAGGGAAAAAAAATTAGGGCTAGGATTTTAAGCAGATGCAATGGGTGAGAAAAGAATATGAAAGCTTGAGGTCTAGAAAAACCAGTTGGATGAAGAAATAGTTTTGTTGGGTAACTGAGAATATGATTTCTTTCCCTTTTGGTCTTGTATCCTTTTGGAAGAACACTTTACCTAGAATTTTGAACTGTGTCATTGTATATAAAAAAAGAAAAAAAAAAGAAAAAAAGAAAAAAAAAAAGAAAAGAATATTCTCAGTATGATGAACTTGCATGGAATGTTCTGTGAACATGCAAATAAGTAACAAATTTTAATTACTTATGGACATAAAACAATAACAATTATAGAGCACTTGATTAGAAAAGTAAGATATGATACAGAATGAAGATTGTTTACACAGTGCATAGCATGAAAATATAGACCAATATTCATCTGTTCATCAAGCTCCAATGGTATATGCATTTTGCATCATTTGTATTATTATTATTATTATTATTATACATCAATGCATGCAATACAGTATAGACCTTGTTTAGACTATAAATGATGAGAAAATATCAACCATGATTCATCGGTTCGTCCAGTGTAGAATTGTCTGTATCTATGTTTCAGTACATGTCGGGTTTGCCCAAAACTTTGTTATCCATCAGTTGAGCTGCACCATCATCTCCATGAAGTTGTCTCATACCTGTTTTCTGCCTAACACAATTGATGACAAATATTTTCAGTATTCTCAGAAAACAAAGAGGCAAATGGAGAAAGACGACAGAGAATGTTTCATCAGCACATAATTTACTAGTCCAAGCCTCAATGCCTGAAATCTGACTAGATTTTCCCAGATGGAAGGTATATGAAAAAGAACTTCCTGAGTACTTCAGACAGTACCTATTGATATGAGGGGCTTATGAAATTGATTTAATCAAATTCTAAAACAGCTTTGAGTGCAGATCATGAAACATAGGTTTTTGGGATGCAGGTTTATAATTTCAGCAATGTGCCAAAAGAAACAGGACAAATCTGGAATGGGAAAGAGAAAAACAAGAGCACAAAACACTTCAAGACTCTTGTACAACCCAAGCTGTTAGTGTATTCCAGAAAGCATGCTTCCTAATCAAAGTTCCAATTCCTGTCCAAGCATACAAGGAAAACAAATAAATCTCTTTGAGCCTAGTAACCAACTCCTTTGTCTTGTTTTTTGCTAACAAATTTTTGAATTCCAGTTTAGAAGCAGTTCTTTCATTTTTCTTTGCAGAACCCATTAAGTCTGGGTGAAAATCACAGTCCACGACTCCCATGCATCTGGGCAATGGATCAACAGAGGTCAGTTTGAGGACTTGCTATGTTGGTAAATTTTGGGATCTAGCAATCATTGGGATCCAACCCAAGGTTCAGGTTTTAACTGAAATTCCAAATATCATTGGCTCGATCCATTTCAAAGGATTGGCCTATTTCAGCTTTACCTTTTCTTTAAATTCCTAGTATTTTTGACAAAACTGCTAAGAATAGCAAAAGTTGAAGAATTGTAAAAATCCAGGAACTTGTTTTAATGTCAACTAGGCAAATTGTCCTCAAGATGAGCATAAAATTCATAATCACATCTTGAAGCTCCTGCTGTTCTTGATAGGGTCAGTTTCCTCTCAAGCTGTCACAATAACATCCTCCATTAGGATGACTGGATGACACAAAAACAAATCATTTACTGCATCTGAACATTTCTCTATGAAGATGATAGTTAACATATTATAGACACACAGGAAGAGTGGAATATATCTATATTACAAGGGGTCCTTTCAAATGACCTTTTCAAACTCCAATTATCTTTTTATTTAGAAAACTACATCTAACTAATGATAGGACAATCATTTCAAAGTAAGTTTTCTAGAACCATCCGCCCAATGATATTCCTTTCTTCTAGCGGTTAATTGAACCTGCCCTAGGGACCCTGCAAATGAAATGCTAATTAATATCACACATATGCTATACATATGCTCTAAATTTCATATTGCCCGGTAAGAAGATCCCAAATATAGATACCAACTTCATATAGCGAAGGGAGCATATGAAAACTGATATTTTCTTGAAATGTAGCATTACTTACAGTCAGCAAGATTTCAAAATGCACATATGTATTTTTGGACTTACCTGTTGCCATTATTCAACAAAACAAGGTAAAGTGGATCTTGGGATGAGAGCTGGAAGAGCTGTTGGACAATGTAGATGCATGTAGTAATGCTGAAAATTTTCGAAACGAAATATTAGCATAACCTTAGAAGACTTTGTTGTCATAATCACAGAAATGTTCTTATTATTTTCTAAAATAAGCTCCGGACAGCCAAACTAATGAAAAAGAAGAGAAGGCGCTTATGAGTCCATTTTACCATTTTTTTTAAAGGTTCAAATTACATATTCGGTTTTATAAAATTGCCTGATTTTTGTGGTCATGATAGCAGGACAAGTCCCATATCATTTTTATACATAATATATGCCATTCTGACCTTCTTAAATAGGCACATTCTTTGATGAGTAGTTAAAGCATAATATTACAGTAACCACCTGTTCATTCATCTACAGTACAAAAAGATAGCAAGATTTTAGAGAACAGAGAAAGAAAAAGGGGAAAAGGTTATATGCATAAAATGAGAGGACAACAAGGCAACTGCCAATTCCTAGCATGTAGCAATTAGAAATTTTCTGTTCAGGATTCATGACTAACTACTATCATATCAGGTTAATCTGACTTAGCAATAGCCACAAACCATTAATATTATATAGATATTAAATCAACAAGCACATGAATAAACAATTATGGCATGCAAAAATTAACCTAGCATATGAAATAAATATTTAGTTATATTCCTGTAAACTAATTGATAACCATCTGACAGTTATTTTCTTAAAATGAATGACAAAATCACAGCCACATCTATTAAATATCAAGTCAACCCAGATAATGCTATGCATATGATATGTGGTTGATATGTTGACCACAGCAATCATCAACTCTCTAGCTTCATAGCAGTATATGATGGCCAAGCTGCATGTTTGCATAAGCAGATAAATGATATAGCCAACTGAAATTTTGAACCATGAAGGGAACATTACCTGCCAAAACATATCAATAGAATTATCCAAAGGAATGCACTGATCCAACTTGATTCTTTGTAAGCAACCCAAACCTGACATTACATACACAATTGAAAAGGATGATTGAGAATAGCAAGATCATATTGAGATCTAACAAAGTTATGAACCCATTAAAAAATGTAATGATAAATCATGTATAATATGTCATCGAATTGTAAGTTATAAAATTACTTAGGCAGGTAGATACTTGAGTGTTACACCTGATATTTTCTTCTATGTGCTTATGGGTTCATTATCTCGGATGCTAATTATTATTATTTATATAGAAAAACCTGAATATTTTAAATTTTCATGAAATTGTTCAATTATTTTATACTCATCATCTTTCTTCTCTTACAACATAATTAAGTAGATTGATTCAGTGTTTTATGCAAAACTAAGCCAGGTTCCAGGCTCCCAGTCAACACAACTGCAGAAGCCAAGAGCATGCATATTTGCATATGGGGGGTTAAAAGACGCTTGAAGTATTGAATTTTGCACATTGTCACTATTGGGTCCACTCAGACCTTTTCACCCTGGGTAGTGTTCCATTCACCATCACATTGCAATTGTTTGGTTGAAATTTGTGGTATTTGACGAGCTCACCCTCCATTTGATTTCCACTGGCATAGAATTCTACAAATCGAGAAAAATAAAACCTAAGGTGCAGATTCCCAATATTAGACTTCAACTAAGGATATGCCAGAAAATTTTAAAGCAGAGCATATAAAGGAAGGACAATGGATGCAAAAATATGGGAGCTTAGAGTAATCAACCAATCAATTGAGACGAATTTTTACAATATTAAAACATGATTTTCTTACAGTGTTTTGGGAATCGTAATTGAACTTGGTAAATTATAGAGGCTCAACTAGCGGTGTAATTGGGATGAGACTACTCTAAAGGCCAGATGACATTTTTCTCGAACTTCTTGCATAGTCTTACTAGAAACTCATCTAACAGTTTGCCATCTTTGGGAAAACGAACACTGACTATAAAATGTTTTTCTCTAAAAGTGCAACCTTCTAAAATAAGATCCAATAGGGGCTTTAGTTGAAACAAGGAGATTTGCTGGATATTCTTTTTCTGCTTGGATGTGTAAAAGGTTTATCTATGCTATTGTAAAGGGAGCGCTCCTTTGGTCTTTTCTCTCTCACTATTTAATTTACAAATAAGTGATGAAGATATTTGATGGTAATGAAGTAAAATGGCTTCCAACTAACAAGTGACAAACCACAATCCCAAAATCTAGTCACTGAAACTGCTAAATATTTTCCCTTAAAGAATTTACAACCATTTTGGACATCCTTTATTCCAACCTCAACTGAATTTCTATTATGAATTATAGCAAAAGAAGAAATGTACAGAGTTCAAAAGATGTAAAATCCTAAGAATATATAAAGGAATGGAAACCATAGAAGATAAAACTTTAAACCACATACTTTTCAAATTCAATCTCAATCAATGGCAGAAACTAATTTCTATGCATGGAGGTTTGATAACTCAGAACATTGCAACTGATTCAGAAGGCCTACCCTGAAGCAATCCCCACTAACATTCTTTTTAAAATTTTTAATTTTAATTCAGAGACATTGATGTTATCACACTTCCTATGCTCATGTGATTACTTTGATATTATGCTAAGATTTAAACTTTTCAGCCCCTCACAAGTTAAAGAAAGCAATTTTTAAGTAGCAATGAAGCTATGAAGATGAAGTACTGAAGGACATACTGAGAGGGCCACAACATTGATATAGAAGTCAATTAGTGTTGCTGTCATCCACCTGAAAAAAAAATTAGAAACATAATTTTGCATGATAATAAATATAGAAACTTGAAGACGGATGCTGTACTTAAAAATAGACGTGTGTTTTTAAATATATGGCTGGATAGCATCCTTACTTATTCCTAGCACATAAAGAAAAGAAACCAAATACTAGAGGTGGCAGTGGCTTGGGCCAGGCCTGGTTGAGCACTTATGGACTTGTAGCAAGAAGACATTACAATTCACTCAACCAGAACCATTACCCTTTGCTAACTGGTTTGGTAAACTCAAGCACTGAATTAATTCATTTTAAAATTTTCCAACTCTAACCCAATATATTTGTCCCATTTAGTCCCCGATATTCTCAATTGTTTTCAAATTTGTGTTAAAATCTATTAGCCTAGAGGAAACTTTGGTTAATTTGATGGGAAATTGTGGGTTTTTCGAGCCAAGTACAAAAAAAGGGAGAGATGGAAGTTTTTACATATAAACATTATAAAATCAGGTTGGATAGAAATATATACTGCCCTCTGCACTAGGTCTAACCCAACAGATTCCCAACCTATATTAAAAGCTTTGTTGATAGTATGAGGCATTTCATTCCCAAAAAATTTGATTCTTTCTAAAGATTTTATCTCTTCTTTTAAGCATAGAGGAGTTCTAAAATATAATAGCCAGTATATTTGACACAAAAGAATGGAAGCTAAATGCATCTTACAAAATAGTAAACCAAGTATTGACCTGATTATTAACTAAAAATTCGATGAGAAAGCAAAATCAACATAAAAAAAACATGACAAATAACTCAAAATTATTTATTTATTTATTTTTTTCTTTTGGTTGGGGTTTTGTGCCCTTGGGGATGGTGCTGAACAAAACTTCTCTTGGTTATTCAACAAAACAAAGAAATTTCAAGTAAAACTATACTCACTTGCCATAGTATTCTGATCTACAAGAAATAAAGTTTAGATAGAAGAAAACTTACGGTGTTAAAAGCTCTTTGCGGAAAGGAGAACCATCAGTCAGGAGAGTGTAAATCAAAGTTCCCAACATCAACAAACCCAATAAACTGAAACTAATTCTTGCAGTCACAATAGGGGAAAATGTCCTCTTTTGTACTGTACCATTCCTGGAAGAAAAAGATCTCTCAACAAGTAAGAAAATCACATTCATGGAGGTGGAGAGAGAAATGATAAATGCAAGGATTCTGCCACTAATATCAAAAACAAATTTTGTATTAACTATACAATGCAATAAAGTTTTCTTCCATTATCCTCTGATGCTTTCTTATTTGATCCAAGTAAGGGGATGATAAGAGTACAAGACCAAAGGTATGTAGAGCATGTTTTGCCTAATAACTATGGAAAAGTTAAGATGGAAAATAATAGAAAAGCATCATCCAGACTTTTATTCTCAAGGGACATGAAGCAAACCCAGACTTTGGAGATTATATAAAGAAGTTAAGAAGGTTCTATTATTAACCAAAGAGGAGGATGTCCTTCATATACTATTCATTCAGTAAACAGAACAGATTTTCATTCCTACCCTCAATTTAAGATTTTGATTTCATGTTTAGAGAAAATATCTGGAGATTATTTAGCAAACTAGGATATTAAACTAACCCAAAAGTAATTTGTCTTCAAAAACCTGAAAATTTAATTAGATCTATTTGCTTTTACAATGGTATAGACAAATTCTATCATAGCAGCTAGTTAGACATTATCAAACATATAAACCATCTTAGATGTCTCTGTTTGTGTGTATGCATATCCCCTCTTGCATGATATGCACATTATCAAGATTTATGAAAGCAAGAGCAACCCAAAGCTTCAAGCCTCAACTACTGGTGCTATGCAAAAAATGGTGGAAAACTTGTAACTGGTTTCACACCTAAATTTAATTGGACAACCACAACATTGCCAGTGCCAAGTATTTGGACTTCCCTTATAATGTATTGATGTTTTCTTAATAAAAATTTCCCTGGGGCCAGTCGGTCCTGTTTTCTTATCTGAACTTTGCACTTCCCTATACTTTACTGATACGATGAATAAAATACCTTTCAATGAAAAAATATGCATGTTATGGCATATTATGACTTACTTGCTTTGATTCCGCAACAAGACATGATAAATGGCATCTTGTACAGATTCTGATGACAGCTTGGAAAATTGCAAAACAATGTATGCACATGTAGTAATGCTGCAATAAAGGAAACAGAAGGCAGATCATCAACCATATAACATGTAAACAGGATGATGAGAAAATACCTTTTCATATTTTCAATCAAAATTGCTTGTGTGAAGGTCAGAAAATAATACAAGTCATAGAAAGCTCATTAAATTTCACTCTCAACCAATAACACCTGCTATCCAGGGAAAAAAAAATCCTCTATTTGTTTTTTCTTTTTTTCTTTTTATTTTTATTTTCAACCACTATCCAGAAAAAAAAATTCCTCTATTTTTTTTTTCTCTTTTTAATTTTCAACCAAATCAACAATTATTTTAAATTTTTTTTGAAAAAGCAACAAGAAAAAATAAAACCTGCTAATTTTAGTAAAGAAGGCAAGAGGAACTTGGCAGAAGCTGAAAAATCAGAACTAAGTGAAAATGTGAAGCACTGAATTTCATATACTGTTAACAACCTTGTTCAATATCTCAAATTGAAAGAAAACATTTACAGAAATCAAACAACATATGCAGTGAGTCAGCAGTGTCAAATAATGTTTCCACATCCATATGTGCATTTTTTACCTGATATTCCATTTGCAGAAGTATACTGACATATATTAAACTCTGATAAAAGGCAAAACCACACTCAACAACAAACCATAAAAGCATCATAGCTCAAAGCCAAATGTGCAAGAGAAAAATTTAGAGCATAAATACCACATTAGCAAATGAGAGAGAAGCCCACATATAAATGGAAATGTAAAACAGAACCATAGTAGTCATAATTGAAGCCAAACTCTGAAGTTAAAAAAAAAAAAAAAAAAAAAAAGCTTATGAGAAAACAAAAGGAAGTTTGACCTGCTTCTCCCATTTTCCTCTCACTGTCCCCAATCAACATAAATAATTAAGCCAATAATCTGGATAATATACTTTTGATCATGGAACCACAGGGTTTTGGAAGCAAGAGCAATTTGATGCTCAGCATCGTTTCAAGCAAACATAAAAAATGCAGGTCCTTGTGTCCATGTACCTCAAGGAATGCATAATTCTTAATAAAATTTCTGTCAGGGGACAGCACAAATGAGAGTGGAATAGTTAAAAGGGGGAAGGAGCATACCTGCCAAAACACACGAGCAGAATTGTCCATAGTATTGCACTAACCCTGTTAGATTCCTTGCATGAAACCCAAGCCTGATAAGAATAACAAGTTTATAAGTATACAAGAAATCTTTATTTTCATAACACAAGGATTACCGTGAAATGTGAATTTTCTTTTCTTTTTCGTTTTTTTTCTTTTCAAAACATATTAGTTTAGAACCATGAATATTTTTAGAAGCTTCAAATGCAACCTATAGTTCTTCCAATTGTGCACCTGTGTACAAAATGTTTTGAGTTTTTATTCAGCCATAATTAAAAAATAAAGTTATTGTACAATGACATTCCAATTCTTGGTGAAAGAATGAAGTCATGAAAATAATTTGTTTGTACAAGATTGAGAAAGAAGGAAAAGGCAGGTTTGTCATACCGCCAAAGCTACAACATTGATATAGAAATCAACCAGGGTTGCAGCCATCCACCTGCAACATATTTCAAACACATTAACTTATTTTCTTTTAATTTTTTAAAATTTTTTAATTTTTTATCTATTGAGTAAATAATAAATAAAAATTGATACAGGTATAAAAATCAAAATAAGTATGATATTGAATCCATCTCCCTTTATTCAAAGAATATTAAAGTGAAAAAAAACAAAGCCCAGTATTTGATGATCACTCACACATGTCATCCACAAAGTAAGTCATTTGTTCTCATTAAACAAATGACATCAGAAATGGATAAGTCAGTTTTGGTTTTTTAGCCAGATAAAGCTTTCAAGCTTATCCAATAACCGAGCATCAAATTTTCCTTCGCAATATTATCAATAATAAATTCAGATATAAAGCTAAATATACCAACTAACCTTAACTCCCAACTCTCCTCTCTTGTCCTATAACCTTTTAGGATCCTAATAGACTACCATCCTCCCAAAGTTGACATCCTTGAAAGCTCTTACACTAGGTAGCCTTGCCTTTCATGATAGATAGCTCTTTTGCATTTCCCTTGGTGATGGCTCACACATGGCTCCTTATGGCCTCTTCTAGGAAGCTTTTACCAGGGCAGCCTCACTCTAGCAACACAGACCTTTCCTCTAGTTTTTTCTATGGCTCTCACTCAAATCCAGGTACCCTTTTCCAAGACTCGGCAGTTCCTAAGTTAGCCCTTTCCATGGTAGCTCTCACTTTTGGTAGTAGCTACCCTTTTCTCTAGTTTTTGGTAAATGTTTCTTGATCAACTCCAAGTACAGCCTTCCCATAACTCAGACCCAGGATGTGGAGCCCTTCTCTAATACAAAATGTTAGAAATGTTGACAAATACACGAAAGCCCAGAGAGTGATGGAGTGCCTGAAGTCAAAGTCATGCCACTTTTTTAACATCATAATCCATTAACAACCTTATCCATTTCTAAAGAATCGTGTGCATTTACACAGACATTGAATAAACCCAAATTCAACTGCCATGGTGAGAGGTCAAGAAGGACAATAAGGACTGATCAAATCCCAGGTTGGATGACAAAAGTCGAATGAAAGGGAACAAGAGCAAAGAGACCAAAATAATCCACAATGGCTCCCTAGTTGAATTTTGGGCCAAAAACAAATGACATTGTTGAAAGAATTCAATGGGGTGATTGAAGAACAAAAAAAGGGAAGAACGAATAACAATAAACCCAAAATCAAAGGAGGGAACTATTCATCGGTTAGATTATGAAATATCCAGAGAAATCTACCCCCTTTAATTCAACACAAAAATCATGGGTAACTGCTCTAAAATCCTCCTATTAAACCAAGGCTCACAACAAATACATATAACACAACAACACAACATTCCCAAACAGTTACACCCTCATTTTCTTCACTTTTTTTTCATCCAATTTCATGTTCATTTGCAATTTCCACTTCAGATACCACTCCAAGTCCAATCTCCACACAATTCTCCTCATCTTTCATTGAGTTCTCCCTCATCATGCAAAATTGGCTTATCTCCACACAAACCCATTTCCATTTCCACACAAGAATTCCATTTTCTAGACAACTCTCAATAACTTTTCACATTCCTTGTAATAAAAATCATACACATAGAGAGGGTATGAAAGAGTGCACATACGGGGTGAGAAGGTCTCTGCGGAAAGGGAGGCCATCGGTAGAGATGGTGTAAAGGAGAGTGGCCAGCATCAAACATCCCAACACAGAGAAGAGACCTCTGAGGCCATTAACAAGCCAAATTGCCATTGCTGCTCTCTGAGAGAAGAAGCCGAGACTGGTTGAATTGAAATATGTGGCAAGCACTGGAATATGTGGAGTCACAGGGGCCACGTTATGACTAGTCACAACTACAACCACCCGATACCACGACGTCGTTTTGCAGAATAATACCCCAAAACGCAGCGTTTCTAATTGCGGCTACAGAATTCTGAAAATGAGAGAAAAATAAAATTAACACAAAAAATATGTTTGGTTGCCCATGCATTTTTATTTTTTGAAATTTATTTTTATGATGAAAATTTGAAAATATTTTAAATTTTTTATAATTAAAAATTCAAAAATATTTCGTACAATCATGTTTGTTAATATGATTTATTATTTATTTCTAAAATTTGATAGTAAAATTTAAAATAACAAAAATGTGAAAAAAAAATGTTTGATTCCCAATTTCTTTAAAAAAAACTTTAACTTAGAACTATTTTCTTCGATATAACATGAAATATATATATATATATAAAATTAAAATTAATTAAAAATTTACATATTTTTAAATTTTTAATTTTTTGAAACCAAACATAATCTTGAAAAAAACTTTGAAATGAAAAAGGGGATGACATTTATTCTTCTTTATCAAATCACTAGTGAATATTTAAAAAAAAAAAAAACCATAAAAATAGTTTTTCTAGGTGGATCAACTCAAATGGAAAAGAATTTTTTTTTTTTTTAAATCCACAAGTGCTCTAGCATGACACCAACTCCCTTTAGAACCTAATGTTTGTCTTATCTCATAATATTAAAATTCAATGAAAACCCGATAAATTTTTATTAAATAAAAATAAAATTAGGTTAAAAATATAATTTAAAAATAAATATAAAAATTACAATTTAAATTTTCAAAAGTTATAAGCCTTGTTTAGAAATTGTTCTTGAAATAGTGTTCTATTCTTTAAAATAAAAAATATATTTGACAAATTTTTTACGCAAAACAATTTTTAGAGAATTTGTTCCAAAAATAAATGGTTATTGTTCAGAACAATTTTAAAGTGTTTTTAGTTATTTTTTTATGGAATGCTTTGAGCAATAATTGAAAATATGAAAAATATTTTAAAAACTTTTATTTTGTATATGAATGCATACTACTTTCTAAGAAAACAAATCAAGAAAATGTTTTCATATTTGAGTTTTCAAATAGAATTTTGTTTCTAAAAACAATTAAAAATTATTTTTAAGGATTATTCTTAAAAGTTGTTGTAGATAGGGTGAAGACCCGGAGAGAGTGGAGTTTGGTTTTTCTTTTTATAATTTTTCATTGCATTCCTTTTGAAGTGTGAGGGGGGACCCCCCTCTCTTACCATGAATCCCGACCAGATGGGACAGGCAGCCATGAAGGTGGTTAGGAGGCCATGCTGCTGAGGGGATGAACAGAGGAAGGGAGGTGATGGCTTGCCCAATAGGATAGCACCGGCCGCCAAAAACAGGGGGATAGGAGAAAAAAAACATGAGGAATGAGGCTGTGGAGGGAAGAGAAAGAAAGGGGGAAGAAAAAAAAAGGGGCTTGTGGATTTTTCTCGACGGACCTAGCTGGAGGGGATCATCTTCAGGTACGATTATCATGGTTTTTCCTGTGTATTTTCGCTCTTCATACTCGTTATATCTCATACTTGGTGATTCCTATTCTGTTGGTTAGATTGTATTATTTTGATGTTTATTGGTTCACGAGACGGGGTGATATAGAACA
The DNA here is from genome assembly GCF_030704535.1 of Vitis vinifera. Taxonomy (NCBI): domain Eukaryota; kingdom Viridiplantae; phylum Streptophyta; class Magnoliopsida; order Vitales; family Vitaceae; genus Vitis; species Vitis vinifera. The sequence continues at coordinate 22,766,722 of NC_081822.1, read as the reverse complement.
TGACTCGTGCTTGTGAATTACAGGATGAGATGAAGAAGAGAAAACTGGCACCGTCAGTGTTGACTTACAGTGTGCTTATCCATGGCCTCTTAAGGAATGAGCTTCTCCTTCACTTTGGGCGCTTCATGCCAACCCAATGGCATTGAACCCGAACCTTTCTACCAGTCCGCACACCGATAATAGAGCAAACCATATCCACCATAGCTAAGCCATCTAAGACCCTTGATGCCATACCTTTCTCTCTCACCCCTCGACATCTATTCACTCACATGCATGGCCATTCCCCATACGTTTTCACTCACCCCCACTCCTTCATCCCCCACCTCAGTCATCCATTAATGTTCCCACCACCCTTTTCCTCTCAGACTCCACACCCTTTCTCCTCTCACATGCATGAATAACTTGCATGACTCCCCCCCTGCAACATCCACGTGAATACCCATTTTTCAATATCCATCTCCGTGAAAATCCCGCTCCTCACCACCTCTCGATGCCAAGGTTCCGGTCGCTCCACGTGCACCCAGCGCCAACCTCGTCGTCCACCGGCGCCGGGTTCGAATCCTCCACACGGCTCGCCTGCTATGGGAGCTTCGCGGCGACGACGTCGAGGATGCCGTCAACAAATGAGCTCTTCCTCAACGGCCAGATTCCGGCCAACAAAGCTCTCCACACTCCTACGAAGGCTGCAGCAGCAAGCTCCCCATCGACACCAGGCCACTGCAGTTGGGCATGTCTGAGGTGGCGCGGGAGGTTGGCAGCTTGGGCCAACTCCGAGGACCTCTGGCGATGCCCCTCTCGCCTCCGCTTTCTCCATCGTCGTCTCCTGAGGTGAAGAAGGAGAGTATGTGGCTGAATGGCCCAAAGAGAAGAGGAGAATGGACTTAGGCTTTAGTGGGCTGGACTCAGAGGAGAAGCCCAAGTTTGTGAAGGCTTTAATTGCCTTGGGCTTGCCCATTGATATCTTTGGACTTGGGCTTGAATTAGGGCATTAGGCCCAAGTTGGTGATGGATTATTGTATTAGGCTTGCCCAATGAAGACATTAGACTTGGGCCTAAATTGGAGCCCAGGCCCAGTTCGTGTGGATGATAGGCTCCATGCCAATCCTTCAAAAAAATCCTGAGTTTAATTTAATACTTCAAAATACTTGTTTAAATCATATTTTTATAAATCAAATCATTATCCCTTATTTATTATTTATTCAAAGTCCAAGCTATCAAAAAAAGAATCATCACATGTCTTAATTTAATTCTTCAAATACTCTTTTAAACCTTATGTTCATCAACTAGAATTATTATCCTATATTCACCTATCTATCCATGCCAATCCCTCAAAAATCCTAAGTTTTAATTTAATACTTCAAAATTCTTGTTTAAATCATATTTTCATAAATCAAATCATTATCCCGTATTTATTATTTATTCAAAGTTCAATCTACCAAAAAAGTCACATGTTTTAATTTAATTCTTCAAATACTCTTTTAAATCTCATATTTATCAACTAGAATTATTATCCTATATTCTCCTATCTATCTATGCCAATCCTTCAAAAATCTCACGCTTTAATTTAATTCTTCAAGTACTTGTTTAAATCTTAATATCATAAATCAAATTATTATCCCATGTTTATTTAGTTATTCAAAGTCTAATCCTTCAAAAATCCCCTGTCTTAATTTAGTTTCTCAATAATTCGTTTAAATCTTATTTTCGTTAATTAAGATTATTATCTCATATTCGTCTATTTATTTAAAAACTAGTTCTTCAAAAATCTCATGTCTTAGTTTAATTTTTCAACCCTAAAAATTCTGCAATTCATCTAAATTTTATCCTCACTCATTAGAATCATTATTCCATATCTATTCAAAGTCCAATCTTTCGAAAACCCCCCTGTCTTAATTCAATTTTCGATCCCAGAAATGCCATTATTCGTCTAAATTTTATTCTTGTTAATTAGGATTCTTGTTTCGCGTCTATTTAGTTATATAGGATCCAATTCTTCAAAAATCCAATTTCTGAATTAAAACTTCAATCCCAAAAATTCTACTACCCATCTTTATTCGCCTAAACATTATTCTTGTTAATTAGTATTATAATCTCATACTTACCTATTTATTCAAAGCCTAATCCTTTAAAAATCCAACGCCCTAATTCAAATTTTCAATTAGAAAAATTCCAATATTTTATTCGTTCAAACATTATTTTTGTTAATAAATATCATTATTCCATATTTGTTTATTTATTTATTTCAATCATTAAAATTCAACTCTTTAACACCGGATTTCCAAATTTAACCTTTAGACTAACAAAAATTCCACCATTCACTTTTATTCATTTAAATATCATCATTGTTATCGTTATCATAACCACCATGAAGTTTGATGGTTCATGTACCATGCGTGAGCTTGTCACCGAGATGACAAATATAGCAGTAAAACTGAAATCCATGGGAATAGACATGAATGAAAACTTCATTGTTTAGTTCATTATAAACTCCTTGCCTTCTTAGCATGCCTCATTCCAAATGGGTTACAATACTATTAAGGATAAGTGGAATGTGCATGAATTGCATAGTATGCTCATTCAAGAGGAAATCAAGCTAAAGAAACAAGGAATTCATTCAATTAATCTCATGGGTCAATAAGGAGTTGGAAAGAAACTTGAAAAGAAGAATAGAAAGGGCAAGCAGTGACTAAATTAGATTAATGTGTCATTTGCCCAAATCCATAAAAAAGAACACAAGAATGATAAGTATTATTTTTGCAAAAAGGTTGGACACTATAAGAAAGATTGCCTAAAACATAAAGTCTAGTTTGAAAAGAAAGATAAGCTTAGTGCTTTCATATGTTTGGAATCAAATTTTGTAGAAGTTCCTTGTAATACTTAATGGATTGATTCTAGTTGTACCACTCATGTTTCCAAATACGATGCAACGATTCCTTATGACCCAAACCATAAATCCAAATGAAAAATTTGTCTTCATGGGAAATTTTAGATTATTTAACTTGGCTTGCTCCTTTATGAGTTATTTTAAGAAGTCTCCAAAGAGCTTTTCCTGATTCACATTGATAAATCCCATTGTTTCCATTTCTATTTATAGCATAATGAAGGTAATAAATCACTCTAACATTTAATTGTGTTTTCTCTTATCTTGCTTATCTCACTCATGGCTTGGCTTAGGAATAGTAATCACATTCTTTACTTTTTTTGGCACATAAGGGTTTGTTTGAATGAGTTCTCAAAGAACATAATACATTGATTTAAAAAATTATGTCATTCTAGTTTTCTAATATGAGTAATCATTTCATGTAAAGAATTAAGGCCTATTGATGTAGAACTGCATGAGTGATTAGGAAGATAGGTTTGCTATGTTCCTTATAGATGGTTAAGTCCTAAACAAAAGGAGTAGTCTCATAAAAATTATGAAGCCAATATAATTAACAAACCTAGGTGATTACTTAAGAGAATGGGTGAATTGAGTGATAGTCACTTTAATTTTTATTTTATTTTATTTTATTTTGCTAAATTGTAATATTATAAACAATAAGGATTTAAAGTATGATTATATGTAATAAAGTAATGAAATAGGGTAAAGAATGCAAACAACAATTTTAATGTGGTTTAGCACAACCTCACCTACGTCTACGGCCTCAAGCTTTAACCCAAGCCTTGGGATGTTCCATTATACTTAGGATCCTTTAAAACCAAGAAATTCTTCAATATAAATTTGGGTTCTAGGTACCAATGGATCTTTACAATACCTTAAGAGATCCTCACTCTTAAAGAAAAACATTAAAGTGATATCTCGCATTTGAAATTATTTTTCACAAGTTTTCAAGAATTATACCTAATGATTTGGCCTCCTAATTTGCAAATTGAAGATCAAGTATACAAGAAAAACTATAATTAAGATGCATTGAGTATGGATTGATTAACAAGTCATATGAAAAAAATGCACTTAAACACTCTTTAAAGCTCAATAAATGTGTAGTAATAACTGCTTAAGGTTTTCTTCAATTTATAAATGCACCAAGATAGCTTTAAATAAGAGTTTTAGAGTGAAACCAATCATTCAATATTGTTTCAACTCAATTAATCGATCAACCAATTGATCACTCAACTACTTACCTATTGGGAAAAATGTACTATTGTAGGTAATTGTTGGCTGTAAAAAGCTTAACTAGTTCAAGATTGGATCACTAGTGATTGACAAGGTTGGGGTGAAACCTTAACCAGTGGTCAGTCATTAGTCATTGGCAACTTGAAACACAATGTCACCCTTAACCAATCAACCACTCCATTCCCTCAATCCATCAACTTATAGTCCAACTAGCTCACTTAATTTTTCAAGATTTTATAAATTTGTAATTTTGAAACTCAATTAAGTTGGAGAAACCAATTATAGAATATTCCTTATCATTTTCTAAAACCTTTTAAGATTAAAACATTGATTTTGTACTAGTTTTCTCATTATCCAAATTTTCAAGATATTAAGTAAATTTAAAAATTGATTGGATGAATGAGTAATATAATTATTAGGTGCCTTTAAAAATATTTTCATATATTTTTAGTTATTGTAAATGAAGCCTTTATTTAAAAGATTCTAAAAATAATTTCCAAGTTTGAAAAACCATGCAAGGTGCATTATCCTTTTCTTGATTTCGTTTTTAGCTTTATAGCATTGAGTTGTATAGTTTTATATAGCTTCTTTTTTATTGTTCCAAGGAAATCTTCTTCTCTATCACACTTAAAAATAAATATTAAATCCAAACTTTGTTTTGTTATCATTAAAACTTTAATTTAACCAAACTTAAGGTTGACAATCTTTCTCTTTAATTAAAAATCGAATTTTCAATTTTCATAAAAAATAGAAAAAACCATTGAACTAACCACTTTCCATAGTTTCGATTCTTTAGAGAAAAATCAAAATTTCAATTTCTTCATGGTAAAAATCGAAATGAAATTGGTTTGCGCCTTCGAACCAAAATGCAAACCAAATTTCTTTGAGAAACCAAAATCACTTCTAAAATTGAAGTGCCAAATCAAAATGGATTTCCCTCCCAATTGACTTTTTAACTTCCTTCCATGGTTAAAATCTTCATCCTCAACTTTATTTCTCTTCCCATTTCCATTTCATTACTTTATTTGTTCATCTCATCATTTTCTCAATATTGCACTTCCTTTTGTTTTTCCTTTTATCTTGTTTCACTTTAATCATTTAACACATGTTAGTACAAAATGAGACTTAACAAGATTTTTTAGGATTAAAAATCATAAATATCTTACATGAGAAGAATGTGTATGTAATAGATATAGGTTTCGAACACATGCATCCGTGTGCTCGAGAAAACGAACCATCATTGTGGTCTCATGAAAACGAACTATCCATATTCGCGAAAACATAGAAGGTCGTATTGAAATACAAAACAAAAATGAATATTTTCTATTATAGGCACACTTTTTTAGGACTCAACATGTGTCCATCTTAAAAAGTTAAAACAAAAAATGTTGTTCCAGAAGGTTAACTTTTTCACCAAAAATAATTGGCATTGTTTGTGGGAATTCAAACAGAAGCTTCGCTAACTAGAGTTGGTGAAAGAGAGGCATAGGAAATCCGATCATTGGAGGACCATTTGTCTTTAATGGAACAACGCATGAAAGATCAACAAGAGGAACATCGTAGGCAGATTGAGGCACTACTCACAAAAGCCACTTCACTTCAATAGGAAAACAGAATCCTATGAATAACAACTGTCACCCATTCTCTTCGTTATACACTGGTGCCCTCTTTGGCTTTGGATCCTCAACCGTTTCTTTAGTTGACCATACCCATTGCTGGTCAACACTTCTACCATATCTAGTAAAGGAGGTAACTGATAGTACCCATTTGAGTGCTGAGCCAAAGTACGTAAACACTACACAAACCATGTTCAAGGTTCACTCTCTATTTCCACCACTTCAACCTCTGCATGGAGCATGAAACACCAACTCCACTTTTCGAATCCTTGATGACATGGTTGCTACTCTGTCTGTACATTCTATACTACATTAGGAGGCTTCGCAACACTTCTCTATGCCCAAATTGAACATGTATGATAGATTCGGTGGCTCGTTTGACCACCTCATGCATTTCCGTCTGGTAATGACTCTCGAAAGCCACAATGATGCACTTTTATGCAAAGTTTTTCCATCTAGTTTGCAAAGCCCCGTATTATCTTGATTTCATCATTTGCTTGCTAATTCGGTTAGTTTGTTTAGAATGTTGTTCAAAATTTTTACTACACATTATTTATGTTCGGTAAGAAGAAAAAAAAGTGTGGCAAGTTTGTTCCACATTAAGTTGGACCGCGAGGAGTCTATTCTAAGTTTTATGAAGCGTTTTGGCGTAGCAATTCTCCAGTTAAATGAAGTGAGTATGGACACTGTTATACAAGCTATTAAGGAAGCCATTTTCCCAAACACTCATTTTTTAAATTCCATATCCCTTGATCCGCCTTTGTAGATAGAAGAATTTTTTCAAAGAGTTAACAAATATTCTATGCTTTAGGATGATCTTTGTGCAACTTCATAGCGAACTCTGGTTATAGCCCAAGATGATGCTCATCAGAGAGCCATTGGTAGGAACACTTCTTTCATAAGAGCCCATCACAAAACGGAATATGATCGGGGAGTTCACAAAAGGAGACCGTATACCTCGATCACTTTACCTTATTCTTGCCTACTCGAGTTAATCTAGACTACTGAAGGGTTTGCTTGGCCTCAACCCATGCACAATAATCCTGAATAGCAGGATAAAGCTTGATTATGCAATTATCACAAAGAACATGAGCATTTAACAGATGAGTGCATGCATTTGAAGAATCTTATGGAGAATATGATTCATGTTGAAAAGTTGGCTCAATATGTTAAGACCATGGAATCTAGTCAGGAACGTGATTCGTCTTCGATAATAGTCCTTATTCAAGAAGATACTCAGCCCGTGGTCAATATTATCTAGGTAGGATCATCTAAAGGAGCGCAAAAGCAGTAGAACTATGCTATGGGTGTAAACCCTTGTCCTATGGTAGCTAGCATCTAACACACTTTCACTACTGACAGCATGAAGCGAATAAATGGGCATATCATCTTTGATCCATTTGAACTATGGACTATATCTACTCCTCACGAAGACACTCTCATATTAGTTCTACCAGTCAGAGGACATCTTGTACACTGTATCCTTGTCGACCCTGGGAATGTTGTGGACTTGTTATATTTGCCAGCCTTTTTGTAGATGGGGTATACGATTGATGTCCTTCACACTCTAAGACAAATTTTAATTGGTTTAATGGCTCAAAAACTTTTTTTTATAGGAGAAATCGTGCTACTAGTAACTGCAGGACCAGTAACCATGTTCATTCTATTTTGTGTTGTAAATGATCCGTCTTCCTTGAATATCATACTCGGCGAACCTGGATCCACAAAATGAAAGCCATACCATCTCCTTACCATCATAAAATTAGTTTTCTCACAGAGCGTGGTCAAGTCGATCTACGAGGCGATCATAAGAACTCTCGAGAATGTTGTAGGGTGGTACACTCATTCTTGAGAATCATGAGGTTTTTTCCATTAAGCAACTCAAATAAGAATTATAGCCCGAGAGTCAAGATGATGTTGAGTCATATACTGTCGAACCACTCCAAAGCTATAGACTATTTGATTCGAGTCCAAACATGCAAGTATTACTCGACTCACTCCTTTCAAAATATGAAGTAGATTCGTTTCTATCATTTCTTCATAACAATATGGATGTTTTTTCTTGGCAACATTTAGACATGGTTGGGGTTGATCCCATAGTGGCTGTGCACTAGCTAAGCATCAAATCGAAAAGTCGACTAGTTAGGCAAAAGATAAGGAGATTACACCAACAACAACAAAAGATAATATGAGAAAAAGTTAAATGGCTTTTGGAAGCCGGATCTATTCGAGAAATACAATACTCGAAGTGGCTTGCAAATGTTGTTGTCATACCAAAGAAAAATGGAAAATAAAGGGTGTGTGTCGACTATTGTGACTTGAATGAAGCTTACCTAAAAGATTGTTAATCTCTGCCCTGAATTGATCAAATCGTTGATGCAAATTTGGACATAATTTGTTGTCATTTATGGATGCCTACCCGAGATACAACCAAATCACAATGTACCCTTTTGACTCTGAAATGACATTTTTCATTACCAAAGATGACATTTACTATTATAATGTCATGTCATTTGGGCTAAAAAACATGGGAGCAACTTATGAACGCATGGTGACTCAAATTTTTCAGACTTTACTCGACAAAACCATGGAGGTTTATGTGGATGACATGTTGGTCAAATCCCAGGAACAGGTAGAGCACCTCGTTCCCATTCATCAAGCATTTGAACTCCTCCGGAGATACAAACTCAAGTTGAACCCTCTCAAATGTGCCTTCAGAGTTGGATCAGGAAAATTTCTCAATTACCTAGTGATTGCTACTGAAAAAGAGCATATTTTAGATAATAATTCTCATGAGTTTCACATCTTTTGAGCAGTAAATATGCATAAAACACTCAATTAACATGTTGTTGCCCTTGTAAGAGTTACTAACAAGTTTTATGAAGTTTTGGAGTAATTTCAAAGTATGATTTTGATAAATTGGTGAAAAAAATAGATGAATCAAATTGAAAAGAACAAATAAAGTTGATGATGATCCAAATGCACAATGAAAGAAGTAATGCAATTGGTTTAGATCGGAATTTGGAGTTGATTTGAAGGTAGTTGGAGTGGAATCAAGAGAAAGAAATGGAAAAAATGGCAAAAAGAGTTGAAAAATTATGTATTTCCATTTCGCATAATCATGCGAAAATTTCACACAGTCATGCGAAATGGACCAGAAGTCAATTTTGGCTGCAGCTCAAAGGGAAATTTAAAAGCTGATTTCGCATGACCATGCGAAAATTTTGTACAATCATGCGAAATGCTCCAGAAAGGTGAAACTGGTACTGATGCATTTTTCACTTTGCACAATCGTGCGAAATTGTTGGAGCTCGTGCAAAATTACTGGATCTTGTGCGAAATTGCAATTTTCTAGATTTCTTAGTGAAGAAGCCTCCAGAAAACCTTTTAGATGATGCCAAGTGTCCACTTGACCTTGACCTATAAATAGAAACTTGATTTACTCATTAAAAAAACTTTAAACATTTCAAATTGTAGAATTTTTCAGATTTTCTCTCTCTAGAATTCTCTATTTTCTTTCATTTTCTCTCATTTTCTCACTAGCCAAACATGTCTTGTGATACCAAATCTCCAAGCATGAGTGGCTAAATCTCGTTTTTCTCTGAGAAGGGAGGATCTAGAGGCAAGATCTATGGTGAATTACTACAATGCAAGTTAGGTAGATTCATCAAAATTCTTAAAGCTATATTTGATGAGATTGAATAGTTGCATTGTGTGAATCATTAGAAGATAATTTAAGATGAATTGAATATATGATTTGAATTTATTTCTTGGATTAAATGACCTAATTTGAAGAGAAATTAGATCTAGACCTAAAGCTAAATAAAAAATCAGTTTAGATGAAAATTTAGGTTTTCAATCTAACTTGATGAAAATTAGATCTCAACATCTATTCACTATGGAAATTGTTTTCTAGAAAATCATAACTCTGAGAATTTCATCTCCTATTAATTTTCTTCTATTTTACATTTTATTTTTCTTCTCAATTTGAGACCATTGTTACATTGATTTTTCAAATTGAATTTTCAAATCAATTTTACTTGATCACAATCATTTCTTCTTTTCTCATTTAAGCCTTAATTATCGAGAATAATTCATCCTAGTGGACGACACCTAAAAACCACTATACTATGGTAGTTTGTACTAAAACCATTTTTAATCGGGTACAAGTTGCTCTAGAATAGTGAATTAGGTTATAAATTGTGTTTTGACGTGATAAACGATGAAAATTCAAGTGATAAAAAATGGCGCCATTACCGGGGATGGTGCCAAGGTGATTGAGGCAATTTTTTTTTTTTTTTTTTTTGTGAGGATTAACCTTTGTGATCCATATCACAAGATTGGTGGAGTTCTCTTTACTGATTTTCCATTTTTCTTATTATTTTTTTATTCCATTTTTATATTTTATTTCTCTTTTTGTTCTTGTTTGTTTTGGTTTTTCTTGGCTTGTTTTGTAGGCTCTCTATTGCATGCTACATTGAGAATAAAACTCAAGGGAGAGATCGAAAAGGACTTATATTGCTAATCATCTTTGGTTTGTGATCCAATTGTTGAGGAAATGGAAAATCAAGGGGAAAATCAACAAACACTCAACAAGGACCAAACAATGGCAATTCTCATATGTCTAAATCAATGAGAGAATATATGCATCCTCAAAGAATAGGCATGGGATCATGTATAGTTCTTCCTAATGAGCCTATTGTGATAAAAACTCACTTGGTACCACTTTTACCTCAATTTCATGGAATGGAGAATGAGAATCCTTATACTCATATAAAGGATTTTGAAGAAGTTTGTCATACATTTCATGAGGGAAGCACATCCATAGAGCTTATGAGATTGAAACACTTTCCATTCACATTGAAGGATAAGGCTAAGTTGTGGTTCAACTCATTGATACCCCAAATCATAAGGTCATGGTTGGAACTACAAACAACCTTCTTGAAGAAATTTTTTCCCACACATCGCACAATTGGCTCGAAAAGGAAAATTACCAATTTTACGGCATTGGACAATGAAAAATTTTATGCTTGTTGGGAAAGATATATGAAAGTAGTCAATGCCTGTCCTCATCATGGTTTTGACACATGGATGTTGGTGAGTTACTTTTATGAAGGCGTATCACCAACTATGAAGCAATTGCTAGAAACCATGTATGGAGGTGACTTTATGATCAAAAGTCCCGATGAAGCCTTTGAATTTTTGAATTATGTGGTTGAAATATCAAGGTCATGGGATGAGCCACATGAAAGGGATTTACACAAGTCCAAGTCCTAAAGCAATTCAAATGGAGGAATGTATGTGTTGAATGAAAATGTTGATCTACAAGCTAAAATGATAGCTTTGACAAGAAGGCTAGAGGAACTTGAAGCTAAGGGATTTCATGAGGTGAATGCAATATATGATAATCCAATTTACATGGAGCAATGTTCTAGTTGTCAATCTATAGAACATGAAATGAGTGATTGTCCTACAATACCAACTATGGGGGAAAAACTTGTTGAGAATCATTCGAACATGTCATGGAATTGTGGACAAGAGCAATTTTCTTTAAGGCAATACTCACAAAGCCAACAATTCATGGAAGACTTTCCACAACAAGTTTCTTTGGTTGAACAAGTTATTGTAAACTTGAGTAAAATTTTGGGAGATTTAATTGGTGATCAAAAGAATATCAATACTCAAGTAAATCAAAGGATAGATCATGTGGAGACATATTTCAATAAGAAATTTGATAGCTTGCAAATCAATCTCACACAAAAGATTGATAATATGCAGCTTGCTATTTCTGAACTCACAAGCATGCATACGGTGCAAGAAAAATGAAAATTCTCTTCACAACCCCAACAAATCCAAGTGGAGTCCAAGAAATTGGAGAGACAAGTGAAAGTTCTACTAAAGAGAATGAAGTCAAAGCAACCATTACCTTAAGAGGTGGTAAGCAAGTTGATCAACCTATGCCAAAATCAAAAGAGAAGAAAGAGAAGAATGAAGATGATGAGAAGAGTAAAAGAATAAAAGCTGAAAGTTTTGAAAGAGAAAAAAATGAAGAGAATAGTGAAGCTAAAATGAACAAGGATATGCTCTTAGCTCCACCTTTTCCCATGGCTTTTCAATCCAAGAAAATGGTAAATAATGCTCTAGAAATTTTTGAAGTTCTCAAGCAAGTCAAAGTCAATATACCACTCCTTGACATGATTAGACAAGTTCTAGCCTATGCCAAATTTCTTAAGGATTTGTGTACCACAAAGAGAGGGATGCATTTGAAAAAAAAGCTTTCTTGACTGAACAAGTTAGTGCAATCATCCAATGCGAGAGTCCAATCAAGTACAAGGATCCGGGATGTCCAATTATCTTGGTGAATATTGGCAACACTTTTGTGAAAAGAGCACTTTTAGACTTGGGGGCAAGTGTGAATCTTCTTCCTTACTTGGTATATAAGCAATTGGGGCTTGGAGAACTAAAGTCTACTTCCATCACACTTTCATTAGAGGATAGATCGGTAAGCTTCCAAAAGGAATTATTGAAGATGTGTTGATCCAAATTGATAACTTCTATTATCTAGTTGATTTTGTGGTGCTTGATACGAAACAAGGAACTAGTGGACTCAACCATGTTCTTATTATACTTGGTCGACCTTTCCTTGCCACATCAAATGCATTGATTAATTGCTGAAGTGGGGTGATGCAACTTACCTTTGGTAACGTGACAATTGAGCTGAACATTTTTCATTCATGTAAGAAACATGGTATCAAAGAGGAGTAGGAACTTAAGGAGGCTTATTTGATTGAATTGCCTATGAAAGAGCTAGTGAAAGAAAAGGTTGAAAATAATTTTTCAAAACTTGGTGAAGCAATTTCCAATGAACAGATTGAAGTTTGGAGGATCAATGAAGAAATTCAACCTTTGAAGTTAATGAAATGGTCTTTTGGCTTCAAGAAAGTGAAAACAATGAAGCATGGTGTGCATAATAATCCAAAGACCATGAAAAAAAAACTCAAGGAATGGCATGACCAACTTATTCAAAAGAACAAGTTCAAAGAAGGCTATTTCAAGCCACATATTTTTTTGAGAAAGTTTAAGTACCAAGGAGTTGGTTCATTTGTTGTTTGCAAGCCATATCCAAATCGAGTATTGATGCAAAGGTTAATGGGCTTAGTCATGTCAATGGCTAGCTAGCCCAATGGTTTCTCATTTCTTTACTTTCCTTTGAATTTTGATTTTTTATTATTTATTTTTCTTTTAGTTTCCATTAAATAAATCCATCTCAATTCTTTGATTTGTGTTTTGAAGGACTTTCCAAATGGATGGAATGCATGAAGCAAGGAAAAATGAGTTTTAATGGCCCATCACCATTTTGCACGTTCATGCAAAAACAGGAGAATTCATGCCAAAAACAGGGGATTTTTCATAGTTTTGAAAATATAAAAAAATGAGTCTCTGTCTCATTTCGCATGATCATGCGAAATTTTCTCATGACTGTGCGAAACTGATGTGGATGATTGCAACAGTTTTAAGCCTTTGGACCAATTAGCATAAGCATGTGAACTTTTGTATGACTATGCAAAAATTCTGTTGAAGGCTATAATAAGTTAAAGCTCTCTTGAGCAATTCGCATGTACATTCGAATTTTCACATGATTATGCTAGATTCTTTTAAAAGAAGAGAGTAGTTGCAATACACTTCACCTTCTTGTCTAGTTTGCACACTTGTGTGAAAGTTTCAAAAACTCCATGAGAATCATTGACTTATCATTGAAATCATGTTTCCTTTGGACATTGTCATCATCTATACCTTGATTTTACTCCATACATTGTCTCTAACATAGTTTTTTGGTTTTTAATAGATAGATTTGTTTTCATATTTTCTTCTCTTATGTCATTCATATCCGACAATTCTCATGTGTGATCTTATTTTTGTTTTAGCTATTGAAGCTAAAATTCATGAGAGATTGAGGTATCTTCCCTTCCTTTCTTTGTATATTTTCATTACACGTTGAGGACAATGTACAAGTTACGTTGAGAGAAGGGTTAGAAAGGAAGAGAAGGAAATATGTTGTTAGTTTTGTTAGTTTTTCTAGAATTTTTTTTCATAAATCACATTTGTGACTTATTTGGTGAATTTTTTTGAGATTACTATAGCATTTGTGATTGATGAATGAGCAAACCTAACTTGAAAAAATTGATTTAGAATACTAGCTTATTTGCTTGATCTTAGAATATTTGTTATGTGAGTTAAAGTTGATTTGACTTTGAAGTCTTCATTTTCCAAAGGGTCATTTCTATTTGAGTCTTGACACATACTCTACACTTTAGACCCTGGATATAAGATGAAAAACTAGTCTAACCTTAAGATTTGGACTTAATTGTATTGTAACATTGATTACTCTTGAATTGAGTTAAGACACTTTAAAAAGAGGCCAATGTGCCCAATTGAAAAAAAAAAAAAAAAAAGTTGATGAATAAAAAGGTTGAGTTATGCTTGCCTTGAAACCTGAGCAAGGTTCAAGGGGTATATGGCCCAAAGGTCTTTGAAGCTCGGTGCCCTAAGCCATTTTGGTTGGGAGCCAACAACCTCAATGCTCGTTACATGGGTGGATAGGTGGAGTATGAGCTCAATTGTAGGTGCTAAGGTATTGGATCCTAATTTGAGGTGTTCTGGGTGAAGTCCGAGGAGTTGGTGTCTGGTTAAATAGTCCTATAAACTTGGTGCCCTATGCCTTATGGTTGAGAGTCATCGATGAATCCCTACTACATGGACTATATACTTGGAGATATCTTTAGCATTGCACTCCTACAATAAGTCATTTGAAAAAAATAATAATAAAATAAAGATAGGTGCATTCTTGACCTATGAGAGAATGATTTTTGTTGTTTGAGATAAATTGACTTAGGTTGGGGGAAGGATTAGTTTTGAGTACTATATTCGGGGGCTAGTTTAATTACACTCAAGAATTGTTTGGAGAGATTGTTTGGGAAATGAAGATAGATATGTTTTTTATACCTTGATTTGCATGATATTCTTTCTATTAGAGATAGTAAATAAGTTGGGATTTTGTTAATACCTATGGATAGTAGGGTGTGCTTGTTTATCAACCATTTATGCTATGAAATTTCAAACATATATATATTTTTTTTCAAATGATTTGCTTATGTGACTTATGATTTCTTTTGTTTGGTATTGTTTTTCTTTCATTTTGTCATACCATTGCTAAGGGACTAGCAATGTGTTGGTTGGGGGGAATGATTACTACTCAACAAGAGCATATTTTAGATAATAATTTTCATGAGTTTCACATTTTTTGAGTAGTAATTATGTCTAAAACAGTCAATTAACATGTTGTTTCCCTTGCAAGAGTTACTAACAAGTTTTATGAAATTTTGAAGTCATTTCAAGGTATGATTTTGATAAATTGGTGACAAAAGAGATGAATCAAATTGAAGAGAACAAATAAAGTTGATGAATATCCAAATGCATAATGAAAGAAGTAATGCAATTGGTTTGGATCGGGATTTGGAGTTGATTTGGAGGTGATTGAAGTGGATTCAAAATAAACAAATGAAAGAAATGGCAAAAAGAAGTTGAAAATTATGTATTTCCATTTCGCATGATCATGCAAAATTTTAGCTGCAACTCAAAGGGAAATCTAAAAGCTGATTTCGCATGACCATGCGAAAATTTCGCACAATCATGTGAAATGCTCCAGGAAGGCGAAATTGGTGCTGATGCATTTTTCACTTTGCACAATCATGCGAAATTGTTGAAGCTCGTGCGAAATTGCTGGATTTTGTGCAAAATTGCATTTTTCCAGATTTCTTGGTGAAGAAGCCTTCGGAAGACCTCATAGATGATGCCAAGTGTCTACTTGACCTTGACCTATAAATAGAAACTTGATTTATTCATTAATAAACTTTAGACATTTCAAATTGTAGAAATTTCCAGATTTTCTCTCTCTCTCTCTCTCTATAATTCTCTACTTTCTTTCATTTTCTCTTATTTTCTCACTAGCCAAACATGTCTTGTGAGACCAAATCTCCAAGCATGAGTGACTAAATCTCATTTTTCTCGGAGGAGGGAGGATCTAAAGGCAAGATTTATGGTGAATTAGAGAAATGAGCTTGAATTGCAAAGGTAATTTGATCCAATTGATTGATTAATTGAAATTTGAGATTTTTTCTCTTCAAATTGTCTTGGATGATTACTACAATGAAAGCTAAGTAGATTCATCAAATTCTTAAAGCTAGATTTGATGAGATTGAATAGTTGCATTGTATGAATCATTGGAAGATAATTTAAGATGAATTGAATAAATGATTTGAATTGATCTCTTGGATTAAATGACCTAATTTGAAGAGAAATTAGATCTAGATCTAAAGCTAAATAAAAAATCGGTTTAGATGAAAATTTAGGTTTTCAATCTAACTTGATGAAAATTAGATCTCAACATCTATTCACCATGGAAATTGTTTTCTAGAAAATCCTAACTTCGAGAATTTCATTTTCTATTAATTTTCTTCTATTTTACATTTCATTTTTCTTCTCAATTTGAGACCATTGTTACATTGATTTTTCACTATGAATTTTTAAATCAATTTCACTTAATCACAATCATTTCTTATCCTTTCATTCAAGCCTTAATTACTGAGAATAATCCATCCTAGTGGATGACACCTAAAAACCACTATACTATAGTAGTTTGTACTAAAACCACTTTTTGATCGGATACAAGCTGCTCTAGAATAGTGAATTAGGTTATAAATTTTGTTTTGATCAACGACAAAAATTCAAGCGATCATTGGGTAAGAGATCATGGGTTGGCTTTTAGGCTAAATAGAATCAAGGATTAAAATATCTGGATATATCATTGATATATCTACGATATATCTAATATTCGTGGATACCGATACAAAATTCGGGAAGATATATCCATCAACCAATATTTTCAGATATTTTACCAAGATTTTACTGATTTTTCGACTTTTTCTTGTTTGAACCGATATTTCACTAATTTTTGTTTTTTTATATTATTATATAAATAAATTATAATTATTTTATTTTTATATTTGATTTAATTTATTACAAAAATATAAAAACATAATTTTCTTAATAGTTATTTTTTTATATAATCTATACATTTATTAAATATTATAAATATAATATTAAAAAAATTATACATATATTATTATTTATTTGATATCATTGAATACATTTAAATTAGAATGGATTATAATTTTAATATTAAATATATTTTAAAATCAGACATATTATCATAATAATCTTGTAAAATAATCTATAATGTAACTTAATAATAAATGTATATTTATAAAATTTATATTTTTTTATCATTATAGAGAATATTATTATCAAATATGAAAAATTATATATATATATATATATATATATATATATATATATTAAAAAATAACTTTAAAATATCTATTTTTACTTCTTATATAATTTTTTTAATATTTCAAAAAATTTATTAATTTTTACGTTATCAATATTTTGTGTAAAAAATATCAGTTGATATATCTCTAATATATTCATAAAATCAAAGTACCGATATATCTGTAATTACCGATATTTTCATCTTTGAATAAAATACACATGCTTAAAGCTTCCAGATTTAAACCTATGACCTAGAGTATAGAAGGAATAACCTATGTCACTCCACCACATATGCTTTGTTGATGAATGTAACATTTTATACTTATTCATTATCTTTTATATATTACATATTATAAATTAATTAAAATAAAATTATTTTAATGGAATTAATTTTGCTTATCTTTTTATGCATGCAATTTATATAATAATTAAATACAAAATAAATAAATTTATAAATAATTTTATCAATATTTTTAAATAAAAAATGCTTATATATCATCATTTTTTTTTATATATTTTAATATATGCAAACTAAATACATTATCATCTTAGTTTTTATGTATTATTAAATTTTTTATCAGTATTTTTAAATAAAAAAAATACTTATATATCATTATTTTTTTATATATATTAATATTTACAAACTAAATACTTTATTATCTTGGCTTTTATATATATATATATATATATATATATATATATATATATATATATATAAATTAATTAATTTATTTTAAAAACTTCAGTATATCTATTATTGTTTTTATATCATTTTTAGATTTTTTTAATATTTAATTTTTTTTTTATCAATTTTTGTATTGTTAAAATTTTTGTTGATATTTCCTGATATCCTGATATATTTATAAAATCTAACTATTGATATATTTGTGAAAATTGAGATGAGTTACTTATTACTTTTATTTCAAAAGTGAATCCAAGGTAAAAAGGTTTCTTTTGAACTCCAAAATTTTAAAAAAGTATTATAAAATAGAAATTAACACCAATGTTTTATTTTAAAATATAAAAAATCAAAATAATTTAAATTTTGTTAAAAAAAATCATGAAAAGTTATTTATTTATTTATTTTTATGTTTTGTTGTGTAATCATGAATATGCTTTTATTTCCAAAAAATAAGAACAAAATTAAGCTCCCCAACATGATCTATGTTTATTGAAATTTAAAATTAAATTAAACAAGAAGTTTTTGAGGTGACACCCAACCGATGTGGACCAAAGAGAATGAAGAAACAAAAATGGAGGGAGGAAGATCCACAAGGGCCGAACTTGGAAGAATGTAGGGTAGCGGTACCCATGCACAAGTGGAACACTGCATCGACTCTCCAGAGAAAAATAAAATAACTAACTATTAATCCGGGAAGTACCCAACTTTCCTACATGTATCCAATTTGAGAAAGATGGTACATCTCTCTCTCTCTCTCTCTCTCTCTCTCTCTCTCTATATATATATATATATATATTCGAGTTGGGCTGTGGTCGTAACAAGAAGTCAGCCCAGCGCAACCGGAGTCTCTCTCTCTCTCTCTCTCTCTCTCTCTCTATATATATATATATATATATATATATATATATTCGAGGTGGGCTGTGGGGATGCGAGGTGGGCTGTGGTCGTAGCCCTCCAACTAACTTTAAAAAACAAGAAGTCAGCCCAGCGCAACCGGAGTCCAACTGACCACGCATCTCTCTCTCTCTCTCTCTATATATATATATATATATATTCGAGGTGGGCTGTGGGGATGCGAGGTGGGCTGTGGTCGTAGCCCTCCAACTAACTTTAAAAAACAAGAAGTCAGCCCAGCGCAACCGGAGTCCAACTGACCACGCATCTCTCTCTCTCTCTCTCTCTATATATATATATATATATTCGAGGTGGGCTGTGGGGATGCGAGGTGGGCTGTGGTCGTAGCCCTCCAACTAACTTTAAAAAACAAGAAGTCAGCCCAGCGCAACCGGAGTCCAACTGACCACGCATCTCTCTCTCTCTCTCTCTCTCTCTATATATATATATATATATATATATATATTCGAGGTGGGCTGTGGGGATGCGAGGTGGGCTGTGGTCGTAGCCCTCCAACTAAGTTTAAACAACAAGAAGTCAGCCCAGCGCAACCGGAGTCCAACTGACCACGCCCAGGAACAAGAAAGTATCAATTTTTTTATTATAAAGACCGAGTGCAATTAAAATCAATACGAGACAGAGAGCTTTTTATTCGAATTTAGAGGAGGATGAAGAGCGAAGAAATGTTGGGGTCGAAGAGTTTTTTCTTAGAAGTGATAGTGCTTGCGCTTTTGAGTAGAATGCTTGTTTTCGTGGTGGAAGGGGACACCCATTACTATGATTTTGTTGTAAGTTCTACTGTAACATTTCCTTGCGGTAACCCTATTACACCTGCAGAATACAAGGCTTTCTTTTTTTATTTGATTTTTTTAGAACTCCTGTTTTTGTTTGATAGAAATATTTTTTTGTTTCCCTTTTTTTGATGTCTTGCAGTTGAAAGAGACCAATTTCACAAGGTTGTGCAGCACGAAGAGCATGATGACTGTAAATGACAGCTTCCCAGGGCCGGTGATTCGAATTCATAGAGGCGACAGAGTGTATGTCAATGTTCACAATGAAGACGATTTTGGTGTCACCATTCATTGGTAAGGAACTAAGGATGATTCTCTTTTTTGTCATACACTACGGGCAGAAAACTAGCATTTTCACGTCCAGTTTAAAGATGAAGAAACCAATTAATGGTTTCTTAATGCTGAAAATACAAACTAATTTTGTTTGTATAGGCATGGAGTGAAGCAAACAAGGAATTCATGGTCAGATGGCCCAGATCACATAACTCAATGCAAGATTGAGCCGGGAACAAACTTCACATACGAGGTGATATTTGGTAATGATCAGGAAGGAACCCTTTGGTGGCATGCTCACAGCGACTGGACACGGGCCAGTGTTCATGGTGCCATTGTTGTTTTGCCAGCTGAAGGAACCACCTATCCATATCCCGAGCCTGATGGTGAAGAACTCATCATTCTCGGTAAGCAAATATTTTTAGTAAAAGTTACAGATATGCTGTAATAACTAGTTTCCAATGGAATAAATATTGTCTGCTCTTAGTCGAAAAGAACCTTACAACTAAAAGATGCTTCTACGAGATAAAAAGAAGCACATACATACATAGCTCTAGAATTTTTATTTATTTATTTATTTTTATGTGATGTTGGATATCACAATTATTCCCTATACAGATGTAACGTTCTTATTGTGTCCAATGGGATTGTGGGATCAACAAATAGATATTCCTTGTAAGGACAAACAAACCCTCACACTAGGGTTAGGATTGGGTTTGATTCCATTTGGAATGACCTTCTTTCAACTATGTAAATTTTGTTTACTTTATGCTCAAAGCTAAAAATGTAGGGTTATTGTGATTTTTCATATTGGATATAGGAGAAAGTTTTTTAATGTTGTATATGTATGAAGTCTTCTTAACTAAGCAAACACGTTTTAAAAACCGGGAGAGCCCCCTCAACCCAAAGTGGACAATATCTAAATGATCATATGATTTTATTATGAAGTAGCTAAGAAGGATCCATAGGATGGGTGCCACCAATACATATAATTCATCCAAGTAAAACATCTTTACTGCCTCAGTTTCATATGATTCACATATAAACTTAGAAGGTGGCTATATAGGACAGGTTTTATACATGTATATATATATATATAAGAATAAGAAATTGGCATTCATTTAGAAAGGTTGATACATAAGGGAGATCGGCCTACTCACATATGAATAGCTGGTACTGTATAACTTGGATCTTACTATAGCTGTTTTATTGTATTGCAGGAACTTGGTATGTGGGAGACTTGAATGAGATGCTTGAGGAGGACCTCTCCATTCCTAATATAACTACACCCAAATCCGATGCTTACACCATCAATGGTCAACTAGGAGATCTTGTCGCATGCTCCGGTAGTGGTATGTAAACATATACCTAGCAAGAAGAATTCCTATATGTGAACAATAACATTCTTGTACACGTAGAACAGAAATTATTAAACCACAAAATGTCTGATAGGACGGTAATTCCTGTGTTGCAGAAACAATACACCGTTGGTCAGTGGACTATGGCAAGACCTATCTTCTTCGCATAGTCAATGCAGCTATTAATTCAGAGCTCTTCTTTGCCATATCTCAGCATAACCTTACTATTGTTGGCACAGATGGAACCTACACTAAACCAACAGTCACTAGTTATATCATGATAGACCCAGGACAAACAATCGATGTTTTGGTCACAGCGAACCAGAGTCCAAGTCAGTATTACATGGCTGCCAGACAATTTGTTTCATTTGACCCGACTGTCACCGACTTCAATAATATGACGGCAACTGCAATTCTTCAGTATAGGGGGAACTATACTCCCCCAGATATACCTTCTTTTCCAACCACCCTTCCCTCTTTCCATGACTTGGACTCTGCATTGAGATTTCTTCCCCTGTTGAGGAGCTTAGCAAGCCCAGAGCACCCAGTAAATGTGCCAATCGACATAACTACCAGGATGTACATAACAACAGAAATGAGTGTAGTTAATTTTATATTTGAAGGGTCAGAGATCAGCCATATAGCTGCGAGCTTGAACAACATAAGTTTTATGGACCCGAGTTCTGATATTTTGCTTGCCTATTACAGGTATTCCTTTGTTCATTCCTTTTCATTATCTTTGTTTTGTTTTCACTTCGTTGGTTCTACATGGCCTGACCAGAAGAAACAGGTGGCTAGCTTTGAAATTGGAATATTATTGAAAGTTTAAAACTTCCCAATTTTAGGAGGGAAAATTGGTTTAGAGTGAAGATTTTAAGATTTTAAAGCCAAGTCAATGGTTGGCTTTTAATGTTTCCAACCATTGAGTCAGTCATTGCGGGCTTAATGGGTTTCACCATTCTGGGATGATGGGGAAAATAGCCATTGCCCATGGTTCTTACAGAAAGTGAGACTTCCTTTTCTTTTATATAATTTATTTTGCTTACAAGAAATTTATTTTGCTCTGTATAAATGCTTGCTGACTAGCGCTAAAAAACTTATTCAGGCATATTAAGGGGGTTTACACAACAGATTTTCCAGACTACCCACCTTCTTCCTATAACTTCACTGGGGATGATTGGCCTTCTTCTATAACAAAACTAGCAACAAAAGTGAAGGTGTTGAATTATAATGAATCGGTGGAGATTATATTCCAGGGGACTAACATGCTAGATGAAGCTGAAGATCATCCATTGCATCTTCATGGATATACCTTTTATGTGGTAGGAATGGGTCGTGGAAATTTCAACAACGAGACTGATCCGAAATGGTACAATTTGGTTGATCCACCTGAACGTAATACCATTGTAGTTCCAAAGAATGGATGGGTGGCCCTCAGATTTAGAGCAAATAATCCCGGTATGTTCTTAAGAGATCATTTTCAAGGTTGCAAAAATGTTCTTTTTATTTTGGATAGCCAGTTTTAACATACCAACAATTCTCAGATTCTTTTGGTTGTTCTTTACAGGTGTATGGCTATGGCATTGTCATTTTGATAAGCATTTCACATGGGGCATGGCTACTGTTTTCATAGTGAAGAATGGCAAAACCCCAGAAACCAGTCTCCTGCCACCCCCTGCTTACATGCCTCCATGTACACTTCCATCCCCTATTAGGCTTGAAGATTTTGAGGAGTCTATTGAAATAATTAATACAAGCCCTGTTATCTAATTGGGTATTTTTATTTCCAAAAAAAATCCTAGTCTGGTCAAGTTGGGCAATATATTGACTAGTTCAGCCATCAGGTCAATTAGTTTGGCCACTCTTAATATAAACTAATATTGAAGTGTTGCCTGACCTTTTATAAGATCTACTGTCATATGTTTCAAGAGGACTTATCTGCTTGGGACTCTTAGAGAGGAGGAAGATTGGGAGTGAGGAATTATGTTATTCTTTTACATTATATTAAATGTAATAATATTAGTTCCCTTCCTTAGGTAATGTCTTCTTGAGAAGAATGTCTTTTCTTGTAATATATACTATATATGTTGGGGAAGAAGAGTAATCTTTGAACAGTTCTGATCTAGAAATAAATCCAAGTAAAAAAGATGAATCTTTTTTTCCCTCTTTGTGCAATCAAATAGGCATGCAAATCTAGAACATCAAGTGAATAAAATGGGCAGTATAAATTAATACAATCCCCGATCATCAAGACACACATATTTATGTGAAAAATTGTAAAATGTGAAAGGAAAAACCACCAATTTACTCGGATCTTCATTAATAAAAATTGATGAGGTACAATGAGTTCTTATTTAGTAATAAAAACTAGAGACTATCAATCATCAACAATTCACCCAAAGTTGGATTTCAACAAATATCATCAAACTCAAAGGTTTGAGTCTCACCCAAATATAAACAATAAAAGAGAGGAAACAATAATCCAAACTCTTAGAAACATAGTTTAGATTGCCTCCAACAACCTATTAAAATTTCATGAAGAACATAGTAAGATTTTGTTGGAAACACCAAGATCATATGGTGCATGCTCTTTAGATCCTAGTGCCATTAGATCTAAATACAACTAAAATAATTAAAATTAGATCTAAATGCTTAGAAAACAATACATGTGATCTAGATGTTCATAAATCGATTTCAATCGATGAAGATGGCAAGGGGGATCTCAAAACCAAGAATCTTCCACCCGATCACTCTTTTTTTGATCTATGACACTTATATAGAGTGACTACACACCTTGAAAGGAGAGAAAGAGGAGGAGGCTAGGTATTTGGAAGATTAATGGTCTATAAAGTTAAAAGAGTCTAAACCTAAAACACATAGAGTTTATATAGACTCTCCCGTGGGCTTAAGTGACTTTGGGCCAACTTAAACTTGGGTCACTTAATCTAACCCACTCGGTCACTTAAGCCAACTTAAGTGTTGATGAAAATCCAATCCTTGCTACAAGATTTTTAGCGTATTGTGGTAGGTTGTTGTAGTGAGATCTTTCTACTTCATGTTGTGAATCATAAATCCTAGTAGTGTTTTCTTTCTTTGAATAAGTTTATGGGATGGCATCCCAAACTTCTTTGGCTGAGGAGAGGTATAAGAATGGTTTTTCAATTTTTAGTAACATAGAATTCAACAACCATGACATAACAAGGTTGATACCACTACCCTCTTAGATTATAGACATCGGTTCATGAGAAGTCTGCATGCAATGAATAGTAGGATACAAACTTAAATTTTGTTTCGTTGTAATTTCATAGGATAATGAAGTGCAATTGACTCTCTTTAGTGGAATGTCAAATAAACTTCGAAATTAGATTTTGAGGGAACTAATATTTTCCTATGCATCCTAATGGTCCCCACTCGAGCTCTTATTTCATGGTGACTAAGGCTATTTTAGGTTTATAATTCATAAGTGTATAGAAGGTGTTTTGATAAAAACATAAAGTTGCATTAGATCTTATGAATTGATTTTATGGAATCAGCTAATTAATTAATTAGATTTTGTTAGGGCTAATTAATTAATTAGGACCTAAGTGGGTTTTATTAGGTGACCTAAGCCCAATTTGGGCTCAAGTTAATGAAGCTCACATGAAAGCATATATAAACATCCTTAAAAGTTAGAGCTTTAAAGTTTTTTTTGCTCATATATTTTAGATTCTAAAGAAAGAAATCTTAGTCACCCTCTAGAGAGAGAGAAGTCCACCCTTTCTCGTGCCAAGATCCATGAAAGGAGAGATCGGGTGAAAGAGCACTAGGTAGACTAGTTCTACAATGACTATAACATTATTCAACATCTTCATCTGGTGGATTTTGATTTAGGAATATCTAAATTATAGGTATGAGTATTATATTTCTAGATCTATGATTAATAATGATTTTTATTATCATTTTACTCTACTACGATAGATTTAGAGAAACCTAAGAATAGTTGCATGCACCCTACAAGATCTTGGATCAGGGAATGGAGTAATTTGGAGTTCCTAGTATAATGATGCAGGAAAAGTGGAAGACATCCTTATATATTGATAAATTAGCATAATGTAGGAAAATGAGGAAAATCATATCCATTTCATTTAATTATGAATAGTTGCCTCAACACTAACTAGTAAGCTAGATCCATATGCCCGATGTGGATGGGCTAAGCCCCCAAAGGAAACACCTCTAGAGGTAATCCAACCTTTGTGATTGAAGATCTCATGAAGAAGGTTTAATGGGTAGAGACAATCCTCATTGCATGCATGACTCCTAAGTAGCACTACTTTTAAGGAGAAAGTTCTTTCTTGTTCTTGTGATGATAATGCTACCAATGTGGTGTTAGGAAGTGTATTTCTTGAATGAGCTCGAGATAGGATATCCTATGAGGTGTAGGTCACATATACCCTAAGAGGAGTCACCTAAATAAGAGTTGTCGTGAGCGACTATGGGAATAGGTTTGTTTTGTAGCAACTCTCATTAGAATCAAGATACAAATACATTATCATTAATAGCATTAACCCACTTAAAACCAAGTCAGCTTGTATCAGTACTATGTGTGTGACATGTTAAAGTTTGACTTAAAAGGCCTAGTTCAAGACATAATTCACTATGGATCCTTGAGTTGAAATTGTCAACACTAAGTGTAGATTCAAGTTCATAAGCTTGTAGGAGGTGGTTGAAATTTTGATATTTTAAAAAAAATAGTTTAAAAACTTCCATTATTATAAAAATAAAATAAAAGTATTATATATATATTATCAATTACTATGTAATTGATAAACTTGAAATATTCTTGCGTTAGCATTTATGGGCCTTGGTAGAATTATTGGTTATGCAATTATGGGTATATGACATCCCCATATCTGTCTATAATATAACAAAATCTTACTTACCTTTTGAAGTGACCTCAAGAATTTTGCCAACTTCACTCAAAGTTGGATATTTTTTATTTTCTTCTTTTGTTGGGTATTAAGATATGGACAATTCAACAGTTGTCACCAACACTTGGACAGGTGATTAGGACACTGTGTCTACACGTGCTTTTGTTTCCTTTTAATTTATTTATTGCAATATTAATTTATTATTTCATTAACGTGTTTAAATTTCTGAGCTTTATGTCAGCCTAAACTAATTGCATACTTAGCTTGTCCCAATTATCAAGTCAAAGACGAGGCACTATTGAAGTAAGGAATAAGGGTCTGTTTGCCATTTTTGTTTTTGAAACTTATTTTATAAAATTATTTTTTATTCTTTTTAACTACTTAAAAACAGTTTTTAAAAATAAATTTTAGAAAATATGATAAAAGGGGTCTTATATTTTTCTTTTATTTTTAAAAATTAGTAAAAATAATTTCTTTTTGTTTTCTAAAAACTATTCTTTATTTTATTTTATTTTTAAAAATTATTTTTAGAGAACAATGATTAAACATTGTCAAATTTTTTTAAAAATAGTTCTTTATTTTTAAAAATAAAAAATTATTTTTAAATTACACGACCAAATAACCACTAAATTTTGTAGATGCTTTATGTTTAATGAAGTCTTAAAATTATTTCTCTAGTAAAATATGAGCAGTACTTTTTTTTTTTAATCAAGTTTTTTTTTAAAAAAATATTATAAATGATTTTTCAATATTATAATTAAAAGTTTTCAGATTTTTTAAAGTGTTTTATAAATTTTGTTAAATATTTCATTTTTATTTTTTTTAAAAAACGGTTTTTTTTTAAGATTAAAAACACTCCTTAAATTTATTTTCGATTATTTTATTTGTTTCTACTCGGAAAGAAATTGGGTTGCTTGCCATTCAACAAAGTGGACCTAGCAAAATTTGGGGAGACGCGCATTGAAAAGTAGCTGGATTTGATTGGCTCTTTCTGATTTCACTAGCCAATAGCCATAGCCAGATGGGATATAAAAAATTAGGCAATTTTAATAAAAATTATAAAATAAGAAATTAACATCAATACCTCATTTAACAAGTATCAGAAAAGTATCTAAATCATAAAAATTTATTGAGAAATCACAAGAAAAAAATAAAAATAAAGTCTTTTTTATACTATTATTAACATATTTTTTTATTTTTAAAAATAAAAATAAATGCTAATTATATCCCTTTCTCATTCAATCCAAGTCTCATCATGGAAGGAAAATCTCTGGAAAGCAATTCGATTGCCCGCCAGTCAACAAATTGAAAATTTGTTGAGACACTCATTGAAAAGTAGCTGGATTTGACTAACCGGATGTCTTACAGCGAGAAACAGTAAGTCAGAGTGGCCCCCATGTCCATGACCCACTAATACGATCAGTACTTATAAATACTACGTTTAGCTTCAGAGGGAAAACAAGCTCAGAAGGAAAGAGTTTTATGTTTGAATTTAAAGGAAGATGAAGAAGATGAGGTTTTTATTAGAGGTGCTAGTGCCTGCGCTTTTGACTGGAATGTTAGCTTCCATGGCTGAAGGGCGCACCCATTACTATGATTTTGTTGTGAGTACTATTTTAGCACCCATTACCCATGCATGCAGAATATAAGGTTTCTTTATTTTTTTAATTTATTGGGTATTCTGGTGTTTTGCAAGCTGAAAGAGACCAATTTCACGAAGCTGTGCAAGACAAAGAGCATGATGACTGTAAATGATAGCTTTCCAGGGCCGGTGATTCGTATTCACAGAGGCGACCTGGTGTATATCAACGTTCACAATCAAGACGATTTTGGTGTCACTATCCATTGGTACGGATCGATACTTCTCCTTCTTATACACTCTGTGAGTGGAAGATTAATCATGAGAATGTTGTGATGCAGGCATGGAGTGAAGCAAACAAGGAATCCATGGTCAGATGGTCCAGACCACATAACTCAGTGCAAGATTCAGCCAGGAACAAACTTCACCTACAAGGTGATATTTGGTGAAGATCAGGAAGGAACTCTTTGGTGGCATGCCCATAGTGACTGGACAAGGGCCAGTGTTCATGGTGCCATTGTTATCTTGCCAACTGAAGGAACCACCTACCCATTTCCCAAGCCTGATGGTGAACAACTCCTGGTATTAGGTACATATAGTCAAACTTCCATATATAAATATTTGATAAATTACTTATCACGTTTCAATAATAAAATCTCGTTTACAGGGTCTGTTTCCCCATATAAAATTTTGAAATATACTTATAGAAATATATTAACCAATGAAGTTGCTAAATCCTACTCGGATGTGATTGAAATCAACACCAAAATGAAACACTAACAAAAGATATTAAAACAAGTTGAAAAAAAAACTAGGGGTTTATTGCATTTTATTTTTATTGTACTTGCAGGATCTTGGTTTTCAGGAGACTTGAACAAGGAATATGAGGAGTTCTTTTCAAATCAAACTTTTGAAACACTACTGGATGATAATGCTTTCACCATCAACGGCGAACCAGGAGATCTTGTCCCATGCGGTGGTGGTATGTAAACATCTATGCACCCAGCCAAAGGCTAGAGGCCAGAGGAAATACTAAATCATATATTTAGAGTTTTTTTGGTTGTGATTTTAGCAGCCAACTTTTTATATGTTAGAAAATTCTTGTTAAAAAAGGTTATTTTTAAGAGTTAGAAAGGCTCGGAAACATTTCCTAGAATCACTACCAAAAAAACTCTTAAGACTTACATAGATAACCATAATTCATGTGTTGCATGCAGAGACAACACACCGTTTGCTGGTGGACTATGGCGGGACCTATCTTCTTCGCATAGTGAATGCAGTGGTTAATGTAGAACTCTTCTTTGCCATATCTGAGCATAACCTCACTATCGTTGGCACGGACGGAACCTACACTAAGCCAAAAGTGACCAGTTATATCATGATAGCCCCAGGCCAAACTATGGATGTTTTGATCACAACAAACCAGAGTTTAAGTCATTACTACATGGGTGCAAGACGATTCACAACCTTTACCGCCAATGCTACCTTCAATAATATGACGGCTACCGCTATTCTTCAGTATAGAGGGAACTATAATCCCCCGGACGAACCTTCCTTTCCCACTAACCTTCCCTTATTCCATGACTGGGAGTCTGGATTGGGCTTTCTTCCCCTCTTGAGGAGCTTAGCAACCCCAGAGCACCCAGTCAATGTCCCACTCAATATAACTACCAGGATGTTCATTACAGCTTCCATAAATTTGGTTAATTATACACTTGAGGGGACAGAGGTCAGCCATCTTGGTGCCAGCTTGAACAACATCACTTTTATGGACCCAACTTCAAGTATTCTGCTTGCCTATTACAGGTACTGGTATCCCTTTGTTTATTATATATTTTCTCTATCTTTATTTTGTTTCTTTGATTCTTTTCTCTACAAACTAATTAATCATGTTGTGTTTGAATACTAGAGTTGAGTGATCCTTCCTTAAATAGTGTGCCCCAAAAAGCAGCTTGTAGGCGTGTTCCCAAATTTTTTTTTTCCTCAAAAGGCCATCATCTTCTCTTCTTTCATTCTTTCTTTTTCTCTTAATTTCTTTCTGTCCTTCTCCCTCTCACGGCTGTTAATATTTGGTTCCATTTGCATTTTCCCTCAAAATTTTCAGGAACCAAACATAGCCTAAAGTACATGTTGATGGCCATTGTGGTGGTCTTCATTATTTAGCTAGGTTCTTTTTAAGTGACCCAAGGAGCACTGAGGAAATCCTAAGGGCATGGGAAATTAGAGAAAAATTTCTCCATTCCATATATGGCGCCTGAAATTACTAATTAGAGAAATTAGGGAGAAATGTTCCTATCGTTCCTAGTATCTTGGTGATGAACTTAAGCTCTGTAACATCTTCTATTTCTTTGCCCCAAAATGGGTCTCTGATCTGTCTCTTACCTCTCCAAATGATTGGTATAATTATCGCTAGATGCAGATGTTCTCTCGGAAGTTTCTCCCTTCATGACATAAAATTTCTATAAACATATTCCCAACACATTTTCTTATTCAACAAGGACATCGATGTCTACAAGGAAACATCAAGCTAAAAAAATCTTCTTCACAATAGTCTGATATTAGTATGTGCATGCTTGGAAAATGACATTATGAAAACTTTATTGCAGGCACACCAGCGGGGTTTACACTACAGATTTTCCAGACTACCCACCTTCTTACTATAACTTCACTGGGGATATTCATGTTCATCCATTGTCTGTAGTGGCAACAAAAGTGAAGGTGTTCAATTATAATGAATCAGTGGAGATAGTATTCCAGGGGACTAACCTGCAAGGCCAAGCCTCAGATCATCCAATGCATTTGCATGGATACACCTTTTATGTGGTTGGGATGGGTACTGGAGTTTTCAACAATGAGACTGATCCAAAATCGTACAATTTGGTCGATCCGTCTGAACGTAACACCATTACAGTTCCAAAGAATGGATGGGTTGCCCTCAGATTTTTAGCAAATAATCCTGGTACGTATGTTTCTTAAGAGATCACTTTCAGGGTTGCAGAAATCTTTTTGTTTACCATTCTCAGTATTTCTTTACAGGTGTATGGCTATGGCATTGTCATATTGATAGACATCTCACATGGGGAATGGACACTACTTTCATAGTGAAGAATGGTGAAACCCCGGACACCAGTATCCTACCACCCCCTGCTTACATGCCTTCTTGTGCAGCTCAATCCCCTATTAGGCTTGAAGATTTCCGGGATTCAGTTGAGCTAGTTGATAAGATAAATGTCAACTGATTTGGTATTTTGCTTCAAATCTAAAGGGTTTGTAATTTCTTGAGAGTTGTCTTTCTGAAATAACAACTTCTCTGTACTGTGATCTCTTAAAATGGAAAAGTTTATGCTTGTAGTACACATCCCATACGGTGGTCATAATTTTTTTTAATCAAATAATTGGTCATCCACATTAACTACCTTGATTAGAGATCATAATATATACTTCAATAGTTACAATCTTTCACAAATGTAAAATCCTTGCCAACTTACATATAATGCTACCTTGTCAACTTCAATATTTTATTTAGTATTAGTAATCCTAATTAATATTATTATCACTAATATTATTTTCAACTTCCTAAACAGTAATTTAAATTAGTGAATTTCTAGATTTTTATAAAACTCATATTCCTACCAAATTATATCGTAATAATTTATTTCTCTTTTAGCTTATTTAATTAAACTAGATTCCTCAAAAATATTGTAT
This sequence comes from Vitis vinifera, assembly GCF_030704535.1. Taxonomy (NCBI): domain Eukaryota; kingdom Viridiplantae; phylum Streptophyta; class Magnoliopsida; order Vitales; family Vitaceae; genus Vitis; species Vitis vinifera. The sequence continues at coordinate 22,735,415 of NC_081822.1, read as the reverse complement.
TCATACTATACCCCTTTTTATCACTTTTTTCCTTATCAAGAATAGTTCATATTATTCTTTTTTATTTACGGTCCAAAATAAAAATACCTTAAAAATAAATTATTATTTTAATTTTTATTCACTATATGCATTACCATGGGAATTGGCATCTCTTCTCCATAACCCTTCTTTAATTTTCTTTATTATTATCTTATTCTCCTTTTTCTTTTCACCAACTCCACCCATTATTATTAATTATTATTAATTATTATTATTATTATTATTATTTTCAATGCACTACAATACCTTAACCAATTTCTCCACGAAGCCATTATTATAAAAATGGAATAAAAGTATATATATATATATTAATTAGTTTGATAAGTCATTATCAATTATAATGTAATTGATAATCTTTTAAATATTTTTACGATAGCATTTATGGGCCTTCATAGAATTATGAGTGTATAACATTTCCATATCTGTCTATGATAACAAAATCTTTTACTTATGTTTTGAAGTGACCTCAAGAATTTTGCCAACTTCACTCAAAGTTAAAATATATTTTATTTTCTTCTTTCGTTGGGTATTAAGATATGGACAATTCAACTGTTGCCACCTATACTTAGAAAGGTGATTAGGATAACATATCTACATGTGCCTTTCTAGAAAAACATTAGTTAATTTATTTATTGCAATATTGATTTATTATTTCATTAATGTGTTTAAATTTGAGAGTTTTAGGTCAATGTAGACTATTTTATATATATATATATATAGGACTTGTTTAAAAATTATTTTTTAGAATAGTTTTCTATTCTTTAAAATAAAAAACATGATAATTAAAAATTGTTTTTTGTTTTTCGATCTTATGAACTAAAAGCATGGTGTTTTTAAGAGAACATCTATTAATTATTTTCTATTGTTTTCACTTATTTTATTAAGATTGTTTTAAGAAATAATTATAGAAACATGTAAAATAATTAAAAATAGAATATTAAATATAACTTTTTTTAAATATATTTAAAAAAATTAAAAACAGGTAAAAAATATTTTAAGTTCAAATTTTTTTTTATTCTAGAAAAAATTAGAGAATAATTTTGAAAAATGATTTTAAACGAGTTAGCGTTTTAATTATTTTTTGGATTATTTTATTTGTTTCTACTCGGAAATTTCGGTTGCTTGCCATTCAAAAATGTGGACCTCGCAAAATTTGCTTAGACGCCCATTGAAAGGTAGCTAGATTTGATTAACTCTTTTTTTTTTTTTTTTTTCTTTTTTTGCACTAACCAGCTGTCGTATAGCTAGAAAATTATGAAATTTTAATAAAATATTATAAAATGAAAAATCACAAAGAGAGAGGACCACCGACAACTTCCAATTGTGTAGGGGACCCGCTTGATTGTGGATCTGGTTGGGGTCTTGCATGCTTGGGTTGATGGAGTCTCCCATCCAACTTTGTAACAACTAGAAGTAAGCACAAAAGATTAATGGATATAATCTTTGGAAAATATAAATAAATAATTATAATTGATTGATGAAACTTTCCCATACCAGGGTTAATTTGGGAACTTCAAATAATTCACTTTAAAACAGTAAGTCAGCGCAGCCCACATACCATGTCCATGACCCATTGGTAGGATCACTACGGTTCATTATAAATAGTTAAATATCATGTTCAGCTTCAGAGAGAAAACAAGCTCAGAAATAAAAGGATCAAGAAGCAAAGAGTTTAATGCTTGAATTTGAGTGAAGATGAAGAAGATGAGGTTTTTATTAGAGGTGCTAGTGCCTGCGCTTTTGACTGGAATGTTAGCTTCCATGGCTGAAGGGCGCACCCATTCCTATGATTTTGTTGTGAGTACTATTTTAGCACCTTCTTCAGTCAACCAGCGTTTTTTCTTTCTGGGTATTCTGATGTTTTGCAGCTGAAAGAGACCAATTTCACGAGGCTGTGCAGCACAAAGAGCATGACGACTGTAAATGACAGCTTTCCAGGGCCGGTGATTCGCAGGGTTCAAAGTCGCGGTATCGGTCATTGACTCGGGAGGTCCTGAGGCACATCGGTATCGGTATCTCGGATCGGTATCGGGTGATACGCAAAAATTTAATTTAAGAGCTCAAAATAATTTTAAAAAATTATGAAAATTATTAAAAAAATAAAATACAAATAAGTAGAGTAAAAAAATTAATAAAATAAACTTCTATTATATTAAAATGATTCAAATTATAATAAAAGCATATTTTTGGGATGATTTATAATAATATTAAAAATCTTTAAAAATATTTTAATTTAATTACTTGATGATAAATATTTCTTATTGAAGATGAAAATAATAAAAAGTAAATTTTTTTAATAAAAAATTATTTAAATTAAATATTTTTAATTTTTTTAAAAATGTTTTCAATTATTAAAAAAATAAAACCATAATTCATCTTTAAAAAAATAAATATAATTTTTCTTATAAAATGTATTCATTAATTTTAATTTTTATATAAATATTTATTTGATATAAGTCTAATATTTATTATTTATTTTTCATCATTATAATTTTTATCAAATTATTTAAAATCCATATCCCATCAAATACTCATAATCTAATTAAAAAATAAATACAAATTATTTAAAACCTAAATCCTCCAAATACCCATAACCCTCCGGTGTGAAATGGTTTTGGAAAGCGATTTGAGAGTGAGTTAGGACAGCATGCCTTCGGTGAAAAGCTTGGCCTCTGCCCCTCTGGATTGTGGTGCCTCAACAGGTGATTGTAGAAGTGGGATGTCAGCCTACATGATCACTGGAGGCAAATCCTTGCAGAAGTTCCATAACACAGTTTGTCCCGACTGCAAACCCATCAGGACCGTCGATGATAACAGCGGTGCCGAAGTCCGGCGACTCTGCTCCTCATGTCGCTCAGTTCCATCTCCGGCGGGAACTTGGGCAATCCGAACAAGCAGGCGTGCTTCTTCAACCTCGCCGGCGACTCCAAGATGCAGGGTTCTAACTCTGTATTTTTCATTTTCGTGGGTTTTGATCCTCTCATCTGATGATTCTGATCTTCTCCACAATTTCTACTCCAACTCGGGTATCGGTCCGGTACCGGCCATGGTCGAGGCGGATACGACTCGGCCGAGTCGTACCGGTCTCGACCGAGATTTTGAACCATGAGTGGGATGTCAGCCTACATGATCACTGGAGGCAAATCCTTGCAGAAGTTCCATAACACAGTTTGTCCCGACTGCAAACCCATCAGGACCGTCGATGATAACAGCGGTGCCGAAGTCCGGCGACTCTGCTCCTCATGTCGCTCAGTTCCATCTCCGGCGGGAACTTGGGCAATCCGAACAAGCAGGCGTGCTTCTTCAACCTCGCCGGCGACTCCAAGATGCAGGGTTCTAACTCTGTATTTTTCATTTTCGTGGGTTTTGATCCTCTCATCTGATGATTCTGATCTTCTCCACAATTTCTACTCCAACTCGGGTATCGGTCCGGTACCGGCCATGGTCGAGGCGGATACGACTCGGCCGAGTCGTACCGGTCTCGACCGAGATTTTGAACCATGATTTCGTATTCACAGAGGCGACCTGGTGTATGTCAACGTTCACAATCAAGACGATTTTGGTGTCACTATCCATTGGTACGGATCGATACTTCTCCTTCTCATACACTCTGTGAGCGGAAGATAAATTACATATGAGAATGTTGTGATGCAGGCATGGAGTGAAGCAAACAAGGAATCCATGGTCAGATGGTCCAGACCACATAACTCAATGCAGGATTCAGCCAGGAACAAACTTCACATACAAGGTGATATTTGGTGAAGATCAGGAAGGAACCCTTTGGTGGCATGCCCATAGTGACTGGACAAGGGCCACTGTTCATGGTGCCATTGTTATCTTGCCAACTCAAGGAACCACCTACCCATTTCCCAAGCCTGATGGTGAACATCTCCTGGTATTAGGTATATATAGTCAAACTTTCATAAATAAATATTCAATAAATTAATAATCTCATTTCAATAATACAATCTCGTTTACAATTTTAGGGCCATTGAACCTGTTTTCATAAACTTATTTTTAAAATTGTTTTTCATCCTTTAACTTTAACAGTTTTTAAAAATAAGTTTTAGAACACATTTTCCTTTTATTTTAAAAAATGACTGAAAACAATTTCTATTTATGTTTTATAAATTGTTCTCTATTTCACTTTGTTTTTATAAATTGTTTTCAGAAAACAAAGGTCAAATAGTGTTCAAAAATTTTAAAAATATTTTTTTTATTTTTGAAAATAAAAAATCATTTTTAAATCACATAGATAAATAGACTCCTAATTTGAAAAAAAATATCGTATCCTGACTTTTTTTTTTTTTTAATAATTATTTGAGATTGATTCTAGTTAATACTTGGATGTGTGTCAATTATATTTTAAAGTTTTGATTAAAATTTCAATGGAATCCATGATAGCTAGTTTATTTAATTAGTTTTATTCTATTATAACTGGTTTGAATTTTTAAAAATTATAATGAATCCTTTCTAGCTAGTAAAAATTTTATGATTTCAGGGTTGATGTTTTCATTTTTGAACAAAGAATGTACATAGATTTATGAAATTTAATTTTAATGAAAAGTTAAATAATTTATGAGACAAAAATGGTAGCCGCATTTATTTTAAGTTCATCTCTACTTAAAATTAAGTGATTTTTATGTTGTTAATTTCATTTTTGAGTAAAAATTCATGAATTTTTTTTTTTAGATCTAGTTTCTCTTGAAAATGAGAGAAAATTGATAAAAATAGAACTTAACTCAATTATATTCCTTTTTTTTTTTTTTTTGTTAATGATCACTTTGTTAATTTATGATAAATTTCTTTCTCATCCAAATTACACAAAATTGGGATAGTTTGACCTAAAACTTTCAAAAGTGAATTTGATTTGATTTTATATGAAAATTAGGTTTAAGAATTCTAAAAATCGATTAAAATAAAAAACGTTTTTTTTTTAAAGATAAAGGTAAAATGTTTTAAAATCTTTTATTAATAAACTAAAAGGGTTAATTTTACTCACATGCCTCTGGCCTTGGAGTAAATACTCTAAACCATTTTTAGTTTCAAACTTCGCACATCTTAGTTTCAAATTTTATAGATCTGTGAAATTTGAAATAAACAATGATGCAATGTATTTATGCTAAACCCTACTTGGACATGTGTGAAATCAACACCAAAATGAAACACAAGGAAAGATATTATTAAGGGAAAAGTGAGTTTTGACTCACTAATATAAAAAATATTAAAAAAAGAATCTAAAATTTTAAAATCAATATTATCTTCATCTATTTAAAAATAATTTGAAATATAAATATTTTTCTATGAGTCATTTAATTATTCTCTAAAATGTCAATCTCACTTGTCATGTTATCAACATCAATTAACTAAACTCCTTCATATAAATGTTTTCATTCTTTTTTTTTTATTATTTTATTTTATTATTATTATTTTATCATTTGAGATCCCCCATAAACAAATACTCTTTATTATTGTCTTCATGAACCAATATTTCATAGCAAAAGTGAGGTAGTTTGAAGGGTGTGGATATTAGAAGCAATGGAAAACAAAAATCTTAAATAATAAAATAATACTAATAATAATAATAATAATAATAAATCTAAAAAATGAAAAAATATTTATATAAATGAGTTTAATTGTCAATTGATATTAATAACATGACAAGTAAAAAAGTATTTTAGAGAATAGCTAAATAACTCGTTACAAAATACATATATTTTAAATTATTTTTAAATAGAAAAAAATATTAATGATTTAAAAATTTTGAGATTCATTTTTCCCATAAAACAAGTTGAAAAACACACTAAGGGTCGATTGTGTTTTATTTTTATTGTACTTGCGGCATCTTGGTTTGCGGGAAACTTGAATGAGTTATATAAGGAGTTCCTGTCAAATCAAACTGTAACTACGCTCGATGATATTGCTTTCACCATCAACGGCGAACCAGGAGATCTTGTCGCATGCGGTGGTGGTATGTTTTATATATGGTACCTAGCCATGTTTAGAGTTTGTTTGATGATAATTTGAGAAGTCGTTTATAAATTTTGTCTGTACTCAAAAGTTTTTATCAAAAGAATTATTTTCGAGTGGAAAAACTCCAAATATTTTTTAAAACCACTATCAAGTAGATAATTATGTCTTATATGTATTCCCCTAATTCATGGGTTGCATGCAGAAACAACACACCGTTGGCTAGTGGACTATGGCAAGACATATCTTCTTCGCATAGTGAATGCAGTGGTTAATTCAGAACTCTTCTTTGCCATATCTGAGCATAACCTCACTATCGTTGGCACGGACGGAACCTACACTAAGCCAAGAGTGACCAGTTATATCATGATAGCCCCAGGCCAAACTATGGATGTTTTGATCACAACAAACCAGAGTTTAAGTCATTACTACATGGCTGCAAGACAATTCGTGACCTTGGAGTCCAGTATTGCCGAATTCAATAATATGACGGCTACTGCTATTCTTCAGTATAGGGGGAACTATCCTCCCCCAGATGTACCTTCCTTTCCCGCTAATCTTCCCTTGTTCCATGACTTGGACTCTGGATTAGGCTTTCTTCCCCTCTTGAGGAGCTTAGCAACCCCAGAGCACCCAGTCAGTGTCCCACTCAAAATAACTACCAGGATGCTCGTTACAGCTTCCATAAATAAGGTTAATTATACATTTGAGGGGACGGAGGTCAGCCATCTTGCTGCCAGCTTGAACAACATCACTTTTATGGACCCAACTTCAAGTATTCTGCTTGCCTATTACAGGTACTGGTATCATTTTGTTTATTCTTTAATTTTCTCTATCTTTATTTTGTTTCTTTGTTTCTTTGATTATTTTAAACTAATTAATCTTGTTGTGTTTGAATACTAGAGTTGAGTGATCCTTCCATTAAATATTGCGGCCCCCATAATTAATGACTTCTAGTGTGCCCCAAAAAGCAGGTTGTAGGCGTGTTCCCAAATTTTCTTATTTAACAAGGAAATCGATGTCTACAAGGAAATATCAAGCTAAAAGAATCTCCATCACAATTATCTCTGATATTAGCATATTGTCATGGACTTAGAGACTTTTCCTAAGCTCGTGCGACACTTAGACAAGTCAAGACCCTTGATTTTGCTAAGTCAGTCTTACTCTCGATACTTAGCTTACTAGGCTAAGATGCTCACGACTTGAAAGTTTTAGAAAACGTATTGCTCAAATGAAGCTTTACAAGTTCTTTGAGAACTCACTTGCTTGGTTAGGAAGTGATTTCGGTGGTTTTTGGGTGGTGCCTTGGCCAAATGAGGCCTTAACCTATTTATAGGCACCTTAGGAAGTTTCTATAACCTTGGAGGGTTCCTTACAACTCAAGAATAATCTAGAACATCCTACACAATTCTATGTACAAGCCTAAGTACAAGAATATATAAGAGATCCCTAGAATTCTTTAGAAAGCCTTGGACTCTTCTCATGTCTTCCACCATAGTGTAGAGATGTGTGGATATCTCTAGGCATCTCTAGAACCTTCCACACTCTTCCCACCAATGGCTTAGTGTAGATGGCTTTAGGAGTCTCCAGAAGCTTCCTGCCCTCTATATAACCCCTATAGGGAGGATTATTTGAAGCATCTTGTGACACTCTCCCCCACCTATGTCGTCGACATCCCCGTCGTTGCCTCTTCTTGAAACCTCTCGATGTGTTTCCAGAACCTTCTCAAGGAATCCGCATGTTCCCAGTTTGCCTGCCTCTTAGGTAGTCCTTTTTGTTGGCAGATCGGATGGTTGGTCGTGTCCATCAACTCCCCTTGTGTTCGTCGTGGGCGCTTGGGTGAATGCACTATAAGGTTAGGGTATGCACTTTTCCTAACAGCAATTTCTTTTAGGAGAGTTGGTAGCGCCTGAGGTCCTACAAGTGGTATCAGAGCCGAGGTCACGAGTTCGAACTCCAGGGGTGTCGCTGGGGGGGAGATTGTTAGCAGATCGGAGGGTTGGCTGTGTCCATCAACTCCCCTTGTGTTTGCAGTGGACGCTTGGGTGAATGCACTATAAGGTTAGGGTATGCGTATTTCCTAACAGCAATTGCTTTTAGGAGAGTTGGTAGCGTCTGAGGTCCTACACTTTCCATTAGACTAGATACTCTATCGCAAGAGGGACTCCTTATCTCCTGATGACCCGTTTAGCAAGGATATTTTTCACCTCCTTCTCCCGTGAGCCCTCAGATGGATGCAAATACCTACACTTTCAATGCTTGGAGTGTTGCTTCCTCTTGACCATTGAGTTTACTTTTCCCTTGGTGACCTTGTTCATGTGTGTGTGGCCTAGCTTAGCTCGCTCCATTTTTACCTCTTTTACTTGTACCCCTAATAGTAAGGAGGTCTTAGGCGTACTAGGCTTTAGGTTGACTTGGAGGGCACCTAGCAGCTACATTGAGCCCATATGTGCTTGAGACACCTCGTGTTTTTCCTAGCTAAGTAAGCCACATCATTGGGGTAGAACTATCTCTTGATCTCCCTCTTAAAGTCCTCCTACGTCTTTATGGTGCAAATGTCTTTCTACATATCGGCGAACCTTCTACGCCACCATAGAGTAGCTGTGTCAGTAAGGTAGAGGGTTGCAGTCCTTACCTTAGTCATCTCATCAGTTAGTGCGATAGCCTCGAAGTATCACTCCATATGCCATAAGAAGTTGTCCAACTCCTTGGCATCCCGCTTGCCACTAAACCCTTATGGCTTTGGCACCTCCACCCTAGATGCCTCTTGTGTGGCCATGACCCGTGCCAACATAATAGCCTTGTAAATGGCCAACTCTTGCCTAACCTCCTAGTCTCGGGACTTCATTCGAGTGGCCAAGGCCTCCATCCTTGACTCCATGCTAGCAAGCATGCTCAAGACCTTTTCTTGGAAGGACATAAACTCCTCGTGTGACACTGGCTGAACTTGTGAGCCTATCACCCCCTCATGAAGGTCTTGGATCTCCTCCCTTAGATCCTCTAAGCCCTTCTCCATGTCTTGCTCGATCAAGTCCACCCCTTCCCGGGTGTTTGCCCCATGTTGGCTATAAAATCACGAGATTTATCCTTCCTGCCCCTACCCTTGCCCCATGTAGTAGGCTCGATCTCCCTCCCACGGGTTGGCTCACTAGTCTCCTCCATGTTGGATCCCGACATGCTTCCTTTACTATGCCCGCTTCATAGTCGCGCTTTGATACCAACTGTCACAGACTTAGGCTTTTCCTAAGCTCGTGCGGCACTTAGACAAGTCAAGACCCTTAATCTTGCTAAGTCAATCTTACTCCCGATGCTTAGCTTGCTAGGATAAGATGCTCATGACTTGGAAGCTTTAGAAGGGGTAGTAGGCAACTCTTAATGAATGGAAGTTTTTATTGCTCAAAGGAAGCTTTACAAGTGCTTTGAGAACTCACTTGCTTGGTTAGGAAGTGATTTGGGTGGTGCCTTGGCCAAATGAGGTCTTAAGCTATTTATTGGCACCTTAGGAAGTTTCTAGAACCTTGGAGGGTTCCTTACAACTCAAGAATAATTTAGAACATCCTACACAATTCTATGTACAAGCTTAGGTACAAGAATATACAAGAGATCCCTAGAATTCTCTAGAAAGCTTTGGACTCCTCTCATGTCTTCCACTATAGTGTAGAGATGTGTGGACATCTCTAAGCATCTCTAGAACCTTTGACACTCTTCCCACCAATGGCTTAGTGTAGATGGCTCCAAGAGTCTCCAGAAACTTCCTGCCCTCTATATAACCCCTATGGGGAAGGTTATTTGAAGCATCTTGTGACACTATGCATGCTTGGAAATGACATTATGAAAACTTTATTGCAGGCACACTAGCGGGGTTTACACTACAGATTTTCCAGACTACCCACCTTCTTACTATAACTTCACTGGGGATACTTATCCTCCTCCTATGTCCGTATTGGCAACAAAAGTAAAGGTGTTGAATTATAATGAATCAGTGGAGATAATAGTCCAAGGGACTAACCTGCAAGGCCAAGGTGAAGATCATCCATTGCATTTGCATGGATACACCTTTTATGTGGTTGGGATGGGTCGTGGAAATTTCAACAATGAGACTGATCCAAAATGGTACAATTTGGTTGATCCACCTGAACGTGACACCATTACAGTTCCAAAGAATGGATGGGTTGCCCTCAGATTTTTAGCAAATAATCCTGGTACGTATGTTTTCTTAAGAGATCACTTTCAGGGTTGCAGAAATCTTTTTGTTAACCATTCTCAGTTGTTCTTTACAGGTGTATGGCTATGGCATTGTCATTTTGATAGGCATCTCACATGGGGAATGGACACTGCTTTCATAGTGAAGAATGGTGAAACCCCAGAGACTAGTATCCTGCCACCCCTTGCTTACATGCCTTCTTGTGCAGTTCAATCCCCTATCAGGCTTGAAGATTTCCAGGATTCGATTGAGCTAGTTAATAAGATAAATGTCAACTGATTTGATATTTTACTTCAAATCTAAACTCTATCCTAATCTAGTGAAGGTTTGTAATTTCCTTAAGAGTAATGTCTTTCTGAAATAACAACTTTTCTGTACTGTGATCTCTTAAAATAGAAAAGTTTATGCTTGTAGTATACATCCCATACGGTGGTCATAATTTTTTTTTAATCAAATAATCTGTCATCCACATTAACTACCTGGATTAGAGATCATAATATATACTTCAATAGTTACAATCTTTCACAAATGCCAAATCCTTGAGAACTTACAGATAATGCTACCTTGTATCCTTGTATATTCAAACTTTAGAGTTCAAATAATGATAGAAATAAATGGTACCTTTGCCATATGTTTCAAAGACCTGGTTACGGTGCCTAAGGCTTTCATTTATAGGCTAAAAGAAAGAATATGCCATATGAAATGTTGGGCCAAAAGTTGGTGGAGTCATACCTAACTTCACAACAAACATGTTTTCAAATTTAAACCGAAGAGTAAGAATACCTCATCACCAACATTATTAACATAAAGAAAGAGCAAATGGTAGGATAAGTCACAAGTGTGGCAGCAATGAATAAGATGGCAACGGGGTGGGTTTGGGATGGGTTGTCCTCATTCCATTTATTTAAAATAATTCAAATTTCTATCCCGATTATTCAAAATAATTTCCATTCTCGTCTTATTTAAAAAATTAAATGGGATGGTGCAGGGCAGATCAAGTATGTGAATTTTCCATACCAACTCTACCCCACCTTGTTTATTTGTTTATTTATATTATTTTATATATATTTTTATTATTTTCAAAATTATTAGTTGCTTTATCAATATTAGATAAACCATAAATTTTAAATTTTTACACCATTGGTCTCTCTCCACTAAAGACCCATGTTCGATCCTCATTCCATATATTCCCTATGTTTGCATATGGTTTCACCCTTTTAAAAAGGGTCCCTTTGAATCCCACATCAGAAATTTAATAACAGAAACTACCCTATAAAACAGTCATCCTGTTCAATCATTTTTGAATAACTGAAACTACCCTATTAAACAGTCATCCGGTTCAATCATTTGTTGGTTGTATGTTCTTTCTTCTTTTGAAAAAAAGAAAAAGTTAGTGGGAGCGGGCACAGCATTGGGCTTTTCTGATCAAGAGGTGGGTAGATTGTTCCGGTCTAATTTTTAAAAGAAGAAATCCCACAACCCAATCGATCGCCCGAGATATCCCTAGTTGTTATTGTGTTGACGACTAAACAGGTAGTAATCATCCCTTTCTTGATATTAATATATGCAATTTGCCTATATTTTTCATGTGAAGTAGCTACAAAATCAATGTTAAAGGATTGATCGTTTGGATCATTAAGAGCACAGGAAATTAAACCTATACAAACCATCAAAAGCAAGGTGATTTGATTTTCTACAAATTTGGCAAGTAATTTTATCGTTATTATTTCCATTATTTGGACGATGTTGTTTTCCAAAGGCATTCCTCTCCTTTGGTTGGCCTATATTGCTATTTGTTCAGGCAAAATTGTTATGATTATTATAATATTTAGTTTGAGCATTGGGAGGCTAAGCAGGGGTTAAGCCTATATATCCTTGGGTAATTAAACTACCTGTTACAATCATGACCATTTTGACCAGTCATGTCAACCAAAAAATGTTTGTGCATATTTTAGATGCTTCTTGTCTTCCTCCCTATGTGTAACTAATATTTGTTTGTGGCCTTCTAGAGTAAATATAAATGGACTAAAAGTTGGATATGGTGGTGGTTTAAAGTTTATTTGATAGTGATTTTTGGAAATATTTTTAATTTTTAGTAAGTCAAACACACTTTTAATATTAAGACTAACAAGGATGGTACTCTGCAGGTGTATGGCTACGGCATTGTCATTTGGACCAACACTTCACATGGGGTATGGCCACACCAAGCGGGCCCTGAGGCTAATCCCCATTTTTGCCCACTGCTAATGGGCCAAATGCTTTGTTAATTTCATCTTAAGCTCGTCTATATTTGTAGGAAGAAAATTTTTTCTGATGTGGGATGGGTTAGATGGATAGAAAATGAAAGTGCCAGCAGCTTGGGGAATCGAACCTGAGTTGCAGCACAGAACATAGGAAATATCAACCATTGGGTTATATCTGTAAACCATTACAAAAACCAAACAACGTAACCTTTGGTTTTTATTTTTTGTTTTTGTTTTCTTTGAAGTTTCATTAATTTAAATTCTTAAATAAACATAAATATTTCAGTGAATATTTATTTTTATGATGATAAGTATTAAAATAATAAAAATTTTAATTTTAAATATGTAAATAGAATTGAATATTATATTTTTCCTTTTATTTTAAATATATTTTCATATTTAATTATTATATATATATTTTATTAAATAAAATTTAAAATATTAATATATTTATATTTAAACTTATCATCGTTTAATTGGGTGATATCAAATATAAAAGATAAAATATTCTTAAAAGTTTGAACAATATTTATATTTATAATTACTTATAATTAATTTTAATTTTATATAATATATTAAATTATATATTTATGACTTCACATGCTTGACTATCGATCCCATCAATAAACCGTAAATTGGTAATTTCTTCGATTCAATGACCAATTCGATTTTAAAAACATTGATAATTACACACCAAAAACTGGTCTTCTTCCGCATCTTGATTACATACCCCCTCATATACCTCCATCATCTATTTGTCTTGAAGGCTTCAATGACTCAGATTAAGTAATTAACGGTATAAACTACATTTGATCGAGTATTATCTATCAAATCCAAACCAAATCATAACTTTGAGACTTGACTCTTTGGTTAATAATTAATTAGTCGTTTTTCGAGGAGATCAACGTTGAAACATCTTCATAGATGTGTTTGGCATTTGTTTTATTGCTTACAAAAATAAATGAATCATTGACGGTCTAATGACATTTTTGTGTTCATCAAGCAAGTTCACTAGAGCTTGAAGGTTTCATGCTTTCATGCAAAGCGCCACTCCACTATTTGGCTTGGAATTTTCAATGCTGATTAAGTAATAGTTAATAGAATAGGATTTGGGAATTGATGAATTAATTTAAATGATATAGCTATTATAGAATAGTATTTAATGACTTAAAATAAGTTTAAATAATTATGTTAAGTGGGTGTTTGGTAAACCAATTTAATAATTTAATTTGAGTCATTAAGTAAATTAAGTATATTTAGTAAAATAACTTAATAGTATGACAAAATTAAAAATAACTTTAAATAATAAATAAAAATAATTAATTTATTCTTAAGTCAAAACCTTTATTTTACCTTTTTTATCCCCATTTGCCCTAAATATCTCCATATCTCCTTTACTATTCCACAACTTCCACTATTATTCAACCTCTTTTACCATAGTTATAATTTATGAGAATAAATGTATTAGAATTAGTTTTAAATTAATTTTATCAAACAACCTTAAAATAATAATTAAGTAATAAGTTTTACGTCAACAAATTAAATATAATTTAACTTAAAATTAACTTAAATCATTAAGTAATAAGTATTAAATTTTATCAAATACCTTAAGTTATTGGCTTAAATCAACATCCGATGTGTGCAGTTGAAATTCAACATTCAAATAAAATCAAATATAATGTAAAAGGGTGAAATTATTATCAAAGAATAAAGAAATAAAACTTTTTTTAACCCCCCCTTTATTTAAGAGCTATTACTTTTTAATATCATCATGTGACAAAATTATAGGGACAATTAAAGGACAGAATTACTCCGAGGTAGTTGTTGCTTACCATTCAAAGATGCCGACTTCTCAAAACTATGGTCTCAGACATAGATTTCTATACCACTCCAGGGTTCATTCTATCTCTCTCTGTACGTTGTAGTGTCATCTCTAAGTGATGGGGTCTTTGCGAATCTAAATATTGGCCTAGTATGAATTGGTTGAACAAAAATAGGGAAAGGTTGATTGGGTTGTAGATGAATTATTGAAGACAAAAGGGAAAGACTGCATTATAGATAAATATATTGGATTCTTTGAAGAAGGAAATATATTATTTTAGTGTATGTTATAAAACTATGGATATTAACATCCACAAACCTAATTGTTTTTAAAAAATAAATAAATAAATGATACTAATTTAAAAATAATAATTGTTAATAATTTTTTATTTAAAATAAATAAAGTTTAATACATTTAGTACTCAATTATGAATAGAGTATTCTAGAATTTTTTTGGTGTAATTTGCAATTAATTAGATTAATTTTAAAATTATAAATTATTTAATAATTTAATATGAAGTGTCACAACCTTTCTAGATATGATCATCCAGTGACTATTTGGGTCACTAGCCAATCTTCTAGTGTCATATCCTCTATTGGTGGGTGTCTTCGTTATATAGAAGAAGGATTTCTCCCATCTTTTGCTCTCTTTCCTTCTTTATAAGCTTCCCAAACTAAATCTTGATTGGTCGAGGAAATGTCATGTCAAGAATTAGATGTTCGAGGTTGCGTGGCATACACAATTAGCTGGCAGATCTGTGTTAGGCGACGTGTGGCTATCTTTCTTGATGCCTCATGTTGATGTAATAGGATGAGGTTTTCCTTTGGGATTTATTCCTCATACACACCTTGTTGGTGCCCTCAATATTCATGACACATGATCCATAAACAACTTCTTCCTGGTTATCTATTTTTTAAGTTCTTCTAGGATCGGTTGAGGCAAGCTCTCAAATCACTGTTGGTTTAAATGGAGTTAAGAGGATTTCTCGATTGGGAAATGATATTCGATCGATACAATATCCAGGTACCTCTTCTCGATAAAATTGGGCACCCCCTAGGAGGTAGTTTTTGTAGCGAAATTAGCCACCCAACCTAAGCGGGTAGGCAGATTCACGGGTTGGCCATTTTCTATGGCCAGTACCTCTAATGCCCCTTTTCGTGGCCAAGTGGGTTCGGGACAACGTGCACTGAGAGCTACTTGGGTGCAAAACCTTTATGTTGCGGTCCATAGGAATATGGTAGGTCATAAACCCATCACCTTAAGGAGCGGCGACGCTTGGGGATTTGCATAAGATGGCACAACGCACACAACAATCTTTTGATTTTTCTTTGGAAATTTCACTTTGTTTGGGCACTTTGCCTAGATGAGCACATGGCTTTGATGGGCATTTCACCTTATTGGGCATTTCGCCTTGTTATGCATTTTTCCTAGATGAGCACTCAACCTTGTGGACTCTCATTTTTCACAATGCGTCCCCACACGAAACGGCGAGACTTGCTTTTGATTTGTGAAAAATTATATTTTCATTAAAATTTGGAGTCACCACTTACTTTTATTTTATTTTTAAAGGGAAAAATCGATCTAGTAAGAACAAAACCCCTAAAATGTCTCCTGAATTTTGGAAAAGCTATATGGGAAAACTCGAGTCTAGGTTCGAGGATCAAGTTGCCTATCGGGAAGGTACCTCTAAAGAGGTAGCACCCCTTTAAGCCCTAAAGAGGTCTCTACTAGCTAAGTTAAGGGAAGTATGACAATTAGTTAGTTGATTGAGGATACCTAGGTAGGTTAAGGTGATTTCAAAACTCTGATAATTCTAATGTGTCAAACAAGGATTCAAATCACAATCATAAAGAAAGGATAATATGCATACTTGGATTAATAACTTAAATGGCATCACAAAACGCTAAAGTAACTTCAGGTATAATATCCCTCAATATGCATTTTATCAGAGAAAATCAAATGAACATCAAGGTACCCAAAGTCAATATCAAACATGGGTATAGTTTCCAATGACAAACATATTCATGGAACTTTGAAATGGGAAGATAGAGAGTGTACCTGAGTACCAAACATTAGTGTTTTTATAAAAATGGGGTTAATTCATAAATAATAATAATGAGATTAAAGAATAATAAAAAAACTAAATCTATATATATATATATATACACTTAGCATGTCCCAAATCAAGAAAAATTCACAAGCATGTTCAAAAGTGACCAAATTATCAAAAGCAAAAGAATATCATTAAAATGGTAGAATATTCGTTCACAAAATAAACTCCAAATAAATATCAAGAAAGATTAGCTCACCAAAATAAAAATTAGGTAACATCTTTAACATGTTCAGATTAACATACAATAGGCTAAATTAATCAATTATATTCCAATTAATAACAAATTTATTCAAAACTGAGACACGTCACAGAAAAAAAAAAAAGTCAGCAAATGATCAAAATAGAAGATTGTACAAAGTAAATCTAAAACAAATATCCAAAAGTAAAGTTTTATCATGAAAATTTTCAGAAAACATCTCCTATATGTCTAATTTATCATCTAAGTGACCAAATTAATTAACCAACCCACATTTAGTACCAGATTTCATAATGATGATAAGCATTTTGAAATCACTAAAAAATACAAATAATCACATAAAATCACACAACTAAAAGGAGAAAATTCCTAAGGAAACAAAGTGGTGTGTGCAAAAAGTGAGTGAAACATGCTGAGTTGTGTGTGATGAAAGTGAAAGTGTGGCTGATGTGTGTGTGTGTTCATAGTGGCAACCTGGTGGTCTCATTCTCTATGTAGCTATGTGTGCCTTTTTCATCAGTTCGGCTAGTGCGTGTTCTTCAAAATTTAGTTGGTGGTGTTGCTTTTCACAAGCTTATGAAAATTCTCAAAATTCAGCAATATGATGTGTGCTTGTGCTAGCAATCTAGTGGTTTCAAAATCTGATGGTGTGATCATGTGCTTATTGTTTTTCTCCTCGCAGCCATGCACTATCAACTTACCTCTCCTCCATTAACAATCATACACAATCAGCTTGCCTCCCCAAAGTTCTAAAGACTCTCCTCTAAAAATTTTGACCATTCTTTTATTCCCACCAAAATTCAAATTTGTCCACTAATAGCCACTTCTCTAATACCTTCTCATCCTTTTCCCTTCAAGCCAAAACCATGCACTAAATCCATGTGACTCTCTAGAACATTCTACCACCTTCTTTTTTCCGCAAACCGTGCACCAAATAGTCTTCATTCTAGAAAAATCTAATGCTCACACCAATCCCCACTATGTCCATAATAAGTTCAAGTGTTCCCCACATTATGACTCTTTCCACTTTACAAATTCTGATTTTTATATTTCATTCATCCACCGAGCCAAATCCGGTATCATCCCAACCAGAAAATTATCTCACCAAATACCCACACCTTTTCATCCAATCATCTACTTCATATTTTTCCTTCAAACCAATGCACTTAATTTTAACTATTAAAAAAAAAAACGAATTTACCCATTCATTCTTCCACACAAAAAAAAAAAAAAAAATCACATGCCCCCTCTTTTCCAATCCATCATTCCAGTGCTATTTATCATATCCATATGCATGCATGAGTGGTTGTTTGTGGGTACAACCCATGAAAAAAAAACCTATGAACCCTTTGGTGTGCACAACTTCTTTTTTTTTAAAAAAAGTCTCGGGGTCTCTTAAGAAAGTGGACTATGTGTGTGTTGAAACAATTTTCGATGGATGCAGCTGTGTTCCAAATGACCTTCCATACCACTCTCACGTTGAAGGGTGTGTGTTGTGTCTTTCATTTTTTTAAAAAACCTCGTCATCTCCCTCAAAATTGACAAGAAATCGAACAATAGGCAGAAAAGAAAAAAAAACACATAAACTGCATAGGTAAAAAAACATAGAACCTAGCTCCATTTCATTGATTCTCAATGGGCTTTGAACGAGTGAAACCATTAGGAAGTTGAAGGTGCTCTCAAGGAATAATTTTAAAATAATCCATGCATCAAATATTACAAGAGAGATTAGTAAAAGAAAATAAACACAGTAAAACCTAAAACAGAGCATGTGCATACATAATCCTATTCCACAAGTTAAACTTCAAGTAATGCCTAACAAAGCAATGAACGTATCAATAGCAATACTCATGCAAACACACTAAAGATCTGCGAAGCTCAACATGCATCCTCTATTACTCACAAACTAATAGACAAATAATGTCTAAGTAACAAAGCAATAGTAATGAGGAATAATCAATAAAAAAAACTACAAAGAAACCATATCTAAAGGTACTCTTCTGATCTTCTCCTGGATTGGTCAGTTTTTCTTGTTCCTTCCTTCTCTTTCAGAGAATCTTTTGTTGTCCATTTTCTATCTCTCTACTCTTCTTAAAAAATTAGAACCTCTCATCTTCTCTCATTTCCTTTCTTCTTCTCTTATCTCATTTTTTTCTCTCTCAAACAACCCCCTTTCTTCGGTACAAAAAAATCCAAACCTCCTCCTCTAGGCTTCTCAATCTCTATTTTTTATATCAAAATACCTCTTCCTAAAGGCTTCTTTTTGCCTCTTTGAAAATTCCCCCCCCCCCCCCCCCCCCCCCTACTCCCTTCCTCATGCATCATTTTTCACCACTAGTTTTTCCAAAACTTAGCTTTTACATGCAGCCTCTTCAATTTCCCATGGTACAACCCGAGTTCCCATGGTGTAGTTCCCTTTCCTTCACCTTCCAACTTGGCAACCTTCTTATTTTCTTCTAAAATGGTACGGGTGCTATGTGGAATGTGTAGCCACCCGTACATATCCATAAGTGGTTTTTCAAAATGTTAGAACTTCTTTTTTTTTTTCCCATATGACCAGCCATGCATATTTTCATGAATTCTTCTATTAAAATTTCATCCACAAATAACTGCATAACTCCATTATTTTAAACCATGAAAAGTTTAACAACAAAATTTTCATACAAAGCCATCAAATTTCCATTACTTAAACCATAAAAATTCAACTTCAAAATTAATATAGGCTGCCACTGAAATCCACTTTAATTTCATCGAATTTTCGATCATAAACTTTAACCACAAAGCCATCAAAACTCCTAATGAATGCCTACAACCAGGATACCTCATGCAAAAAAAATAAAGCCAAATGTAAGTTAGAAATCTTATAATATAATAGCAAAACAAAAAGAATTAGAAATCATACAAAATTTAAAAAAATAGAAAAAAAAAGTAAATAAATAAAATAAAAACAATAATACATGTACCTATAAGAAAAAACTAAAGTATTACTTCATGCAAATTTAATAATAATATATAAGATAAGATCACCAATCACATACAATTTTCTGAAAATAAATAAATAAACACAAACAAATAATAATAAATAAATAAATAAGTAACTAAATAAATAAATAGATAAATAAAATCAAGCACATGCAAGTGTTAAAAATGAAAATAAAAAAAAAACTATGAAAGCCATGCAAGAATTACTTAAAAGGTGACCTGGGTGGGCCAAGTGAACCCGAGTGGGCCTAGGTGGGTCTAAGATGGTGCTTAAGTAACCTAGGGTGATCAGAAAAGTGCCTAAATGACCTAAGATGTGTCTAAATGTCCTAAAAGTGTACCTAAATGAGCTATCCTAAAAGGAAAAAAGAAAAAATTAAATATAACTCAAGGCTACCAAAGTCATAATGAGGGTCCGGATAAACCCTCAACAAAGGGTCCTAGAAAGTGGCTCAGAAAAAGTAAACTATATGAACGTCAATAGGCCACCAAGGGTTGACTACAAGTCAATAGAGAAGTATAGGAAAACACCTAGTGTCACATGTGCTAAGAGAACAAAATGGAGGGTCTACAAATATGCCCTTCTTGGGTATAGATCAGGAATATAAAGAATACGAGTGAAAACATGAGTAATGAGTGGAACAAAATGAATTGTACTAAAGAACTAAGAAATACCAAAAAATTTATCCCAACACTTGATGCGATAGTCACAAAGATAAACCAAACAAAAGAGAAAAAAAAAACTTTAGATAAGAGGAATACTAGAAAGCCTATGTAATGAAACAATAGGAAAAATGAATACGATGAAATGATGAGTATAAGGAGTGGAAAACTATCATCTTTGAACACTAGGAAACTATTGCCTTAAACTCTACGAGAATGATCGATCGATATAGGTGCAGTCCCAAAACTAAAAAACAATCTGAACTGATAATGATCGATTGATATAGATGTTGTCCCAAAATTGAAACTCAAACTGAACTAGAGATGACCTATCGATATAGGTGCAGTCCCAAAACTAAAAATTAGTCTGAAATGATGATGAAGATGACTGATCTATATAGCTGCAGTCCTAAAATTGAACTCAACTGAACTGATGATGATGATGACCAATCGATATAGGTGCGGTCCCAAAACTGAAAATCAATCTGAACTGGTAATGAAGATGACTGATCGATATAGGTGTAGTCCTAAAACTGAACTCAACTAAACTAAAGATGAAAATGACTGATCGATATAGGTGCAGTCATAAAATTGAACTCAACTGAACTCATGATGACTGATCGATATAGGTGTAGTCCCAAAACTGAACTCAACTGAACTAATGATGACCGATCAATATAGGTGCAGTCCCAAAACTGAAAATCAATTTGAACATATGATGAAGATGATCGACGGATATAGGTACGGTCCCAAAACTGTACTCAACTGAATTAGAGAAGAAGATGACCGATCAATATAGGTACGGTCCCAATGACCTAGAGATGAAAATGACTTATCGATATAGTTACGGTCCTAAAACTAAACTAAACTAAACTAAACTAAACTAATGATGACCGATTGATATAGGTGTGCAACTGAATTGATGATGATGATGACCGATTGATATAGATGCAGTCCTAAAACTGAACTCAATTGAACTAGAGATGAAGATGATCGATCGATATAGGTGTGGTCCCAAAACTAAACTCAATTGAATTGATGATGACCAATCAATATAAGTGTGGTCCTAAAATTGAACTCAATTGAACTAGAGATAAAGATGACCGATCGACATAAGTGCGGTCGTAAAACTGAACTCAATTGAACGATGACTGGTTGATATAGGTATGGTCCCAAAACTAAACTCAATTGAATTGATGATGATTGATCGATATAGATGTGGTCCCAAAATTGAACTCAACTAAATTAGAGATGAAGATGACCAATCGATATAGGTGTGATCCTAAAATTGAACTCAACTAAACCGATGATGATCAATCGATATAGGTGCGATCCCAAAACTGTACTCAAATGAATTAAAGATGAAGATGACCGATAGACATAGGTGTAGTCCCAAAACTGAAACTCAAATCAAACTAGAGAGGAAGATGATTGATTGATATAGGTGTGGTCTTAAAACTGAACTCAACTGAACTAATGTTAAAAATGATCAATCGATATAGGTATGTTCTTAAAACTAAACTCAACTAAGCTGATGATGACTAATCAATATAGGTGTGGTCCCAAAACTGAAAATCAATCTGAACTGGTGATGAAGATGATCGATCGATATAGGTGTGGTCCCAAAACTGAACTCAACTGAATTAGAGATGAAGATGACCGATATATATAGGTGCGGTCCCAAAATTGAAACTCAAGTCGAACTAGAGATGAAGATGACTGATCAATATAGGTGTGGTCTTAAAACCGAACTCAACTAAATTGATGATGATCGATCGATATAGGTGTGATCCCAAAATTGAACTAGATGATGATGATGATCGATCGATATAGGTGCAGTCCCAAAACTGAACTAGATGATGATGATGAATGATTGATATAGGTGCGGTTCTAAAACTGAACTAGAAATGAAGATGATTGATCGATATAGGTGTGATCTACGCTAAAAATGAAACTAAACGGATATGATAATGATGACCGATTGATACAAGTGTGGTCCCAACTCAAAACCGAAAGATGAATAGGTGTGATTAGGTATGAGGCTAAAAAAATGATGGCCACCCATCCTTCGACCATGATCTCAAACGTAATACTTCTTCAGTTGATCCATATTGGTTGGCTATAAAATTGGTTTCCATCTAGGTCAGTCAACCATGCAACCCCTTCTGGAGTCAACTCTCAAGTAACATAATATCCATTCTAACTAGGTCTGAACTTCCCCTTAAGGTCTCTAATCAGACCTCTGAGAATCCCCAAAACCAAATCTTCTTTCTATAACGGCCTAGACCTAACCCATTTCTTGAAAGCACAAGCCATTTTCCTCTGATAAACCTGAATATGGTTTGCAACTCTCAACCTCTTCTCATTTAAAAGGTTAAGTTGATCAAACCGAGCCTAATCCCATTCTGTCTTAGAAACTTGCTGCTCAAGGGTTAAAAATGCCTAAACTGAAAAAAGTGGCTTTGAACACCTAAGCTGATGAAGTGCTTTGAACGCTTAACTGAGGAATGTGACTTTGAATGCCTAAGCTATAGTCATATACCAAATGAAACTAGAATGAAGGAATGACCTAAATAGACTCAAAGAATAGGAATGCTTCAACAAACTAAGAGGTGGGGGAATAAGGTCTACAAGAATGACCTAAACAAACTCAAAGAACAAGAATGGTTAAAACAAGCTAAGAAGTGGGATGTTGGGTTTGCAATCGAGAATGCCTAAAAGATAAATGCGAACATGTAAAGGAAACCAATCTATAACCCAAGATAACTAAATGACTCAAGAGAAAGAGCAATTGAGATAATGAACTCAATGAAAAGAGGGTATGCCCTAGTAGAAGAGCTCTGAAAGGGGAAATACCCTTGGTGATAACGTTAGGATCAGTAAAATGGGTCAAATGACCATGAAATCCATAAGAAATCCAATGAACTCAAAGAAAGGATATTCCCCAATTTAAGATTATGATCAACATAAGACAAAGAATGTCACCATACAAAACACTCTAGGATCTGCTCAATGATAATGCAATGAAAATATATAGCCTCAATCAACAAATACTTAAATAATGTCATGCATCACCGGGACTATGTTGACAAAGAAAAAACTAAAATAATGGATCCAACAAATGTTGACCAAGACTCCAAGTCTAAAATGTAAACAAGTCCAAACACAACATATCAACTATCAATGTGAAAATATCATCACAAATACATCAACAATCTAACAAGCCCTAGCATTATAAAATATGTTAAACCTAATGTCCAAAGACATGTGAAAACTTAGCCAAAAAACTCAAGACTAGTCTACATCTTCTTCTTATCAAGACCAGCTATAGCCTCCTAGATCAAAGCCATAGCAGTAGCAAATTGATCAACTATAATCGCCTATGGATCCATATCTCTTTGATCCAAGATTTGATATGTCTGATCTAACTGGTCTGACACTTTAATCAATCTACCTCTAACTTTGATCTAAGAAGTTGAACCCAGATCAAACGTATCAATACTCTTACAATAGTGGAAACATTGGATAAGACACAGTGTAAGAAAAACTCTACAAGGAACGTCTAGTAACTATGTAGGAAAGTAACCAAGAAGTACTCAAACTAATATCAAATTCCAAGCAAATATTTAAGAGACTACTACAAAGGTAACTAAACCTATTAGTACTAACCCGACTCTAAAAGCCCATAGATGCACCCACGTGTAGGAAGAGAATCCTAATGGGGCCTAAGCTTAGCCTATAAGGACAAGGTGGCTCTATAAAAAAAAATGGGTGGGTTAAAGGGATCCCTAACAGAAACAATTGTACTCTCTGACGATACACAACCCCCCCTCTACATGTCTCCGAAGAGACGGGATGCTTCCATGCAAGGTGGTCATCACCTCCACACATGTACTACCTCGCTTCCTAGGGGGTTTCCAAATGGCAAAGGCTCTCACATCTCTCAATACTCAGGGGGTAATCTATTGCGCATAGTGATGTGTGTGGGTGCATCCGAAAATCTATGATCTAAAAGAAACAAAGGAAACACATTGGACGCACAAGTATCCATGAAATCTAGCTTTAGGCTATACAAGTCTTTACAGATCAGACTCCACACAGCATCAATAAGTCTACCTCCTCCATAGTGCTCCCAAACATAGATATAGCCCATTACTAGACCCTACTCCTAACCACCAGTTTGGTTGAAAGACAATCATAAAATAATATGTCTCACATGAAGTATGAGAACAAGAGAAATAAGGTCGACCAAGACTAAGGATTTGGAAATAAGGGGATACAAGTATGTCCTACATAAACAAGCAACAAACAATCATGCAAAAGAAGAGGGAGTCATGCAATAACCAGTCATGCAAAAGACAAGTGTAAAATAGCAAACCATCGATGTCCTAATTGAACAAAAGTGATAGTGAATCATGCTAAAGGGAACATGCAACCAGATAATCATGTAAGAGAAGCAAGTATAATGACATGTTGAGATATCAAATCAATTAAGCAAGCAAACTGAACCACCTTGCCTAAAAGGAAGGTACCCTCTAATCAACTAATTAAATGTCATATTTTTCTCAACTAGTATTCAAGCTTGATCTTCTATGAAACCAGAGATTCTGGGTTCGATCCCCTGTGGACTCGCCAATTTGTGGACCCGCATTTTTCACGTGCATTCCCACTTAACTAGCAAGACTCGCTTTTGATTAAAGTGAAAACATATGTTTATAAAAAGTTGGAGTCACCACTTACTTTTATTTATTTTTTTAAAAGAGAAATCAAGTAAGAACCAAACCCATAAAATGACTCCTGACTTTTGGAAAAGTTATCTACAAAAAACTCAAGTTTGGGTCCGAGGATCAGCTTACCTATCGGGAAGGTACCTCCAAAGAGGTAGCACCCTTCTAAGCCCTAAAAAAGTCTCTACTAACTAAGTTGAGGGAAATATGACAATTAGTCAATTGATTCTGAATACCTAGGTAGGCTAAGGTGATCTTAAAACTCTATAATTGCTAGCATGCCAAACAAAAATTTCAAACGCAATTATAAAGAAATGATAGTATGCGTACCTACACCGCAATTTAAATGCTATCACAAGACATCCAAGTTAGTTCAGGTATTATATCATTCAACATGTATTCTATTTTATTCAAAGGACTAGGCACTAGTCAAATTAAACCTAAACAGAATCAAAATACATTAATAATAACAAGAGGATCAAAAACCTAAGAACTACCGAAATTCCAAAAATGAGAACTTTCAATATGATAACACAATCAAAATACATGAATAATAACAAGAAGATTTCAAAGGACTAGGCACTAGTCAAATTAAACCTAAACACAATCAAAATACATTAATAATAACAAGAGGATCAAAAACCTAAGAACTACCGAAATTCCAAAAATGAGAACTTTCAATATGATAACACAATCAAAATACATGAATAATAACAAGAAGATCTAAAACCCAAGAACTTTCAATATGAAACTAAAAAAAGAAGATCAAATATTAAAATTATCAAACTTAGCATTATGAGACTTTTAATAGCATGGGAAATAATTTAAAGACATGAAACTAAAACAAGAAGATTAAAAACCTAAGAGTTAATGAACTTTCTAGGATAAGACTTTTAAAGGCATGCAAATAATATAAATAACATGAAACTAACTAATTTCAATCAAATAATGAAAAATCATCATGAAACTAAATTATTGACATTTAAGAAAAATTATTTAACAAAAAATTGTCATGACTAATAATAAGATTTAACACCCTAGAACTATCAAATTTTCAAAGTTGAGAACTTTCATGGCATGAAAAATGATCTAATAATACTCAGATGACATGGATTATCAAGATCAATCACAATCACTATTTAAAAGAAATTCTAGAGAATACACTATCATAAAGTTTTAAAGCTAGCAACAGAAATATATATATATATATATATATATATATATATATATATATCAACCAATAGAGGATCAATAGAAACTGAACCTAGAAAAGAAAATAGAAATAAAATGTATACTAACAATTCTAATTCATCAAACTACCAACAATAAATTTTTAGGATCATGGAATAGCAAGACCAATGGAATCTAAGTATAGAGATGTTAAGAAAATGCATTGACAATCAAATATCAAAAATTAGTAACTAGGAAACATTGAAACATGAGACATTAAATCAGTGGAAACTAATCCTAAAAATATTAAGAATATATACTAACATGAAATATTGAAAATTGGCAACTAGAATATTAAGACTTGAGAATATTGATTAACAAAAATTAACCATAAAACTATTAGGAATGCATATTCATATCATATTTAAAATATCTAAGTTCAACTTCATTTCCCTTGATTTTAACCATGCATTCAACTCCATATTATGCTCCATAAATATGATCACTTTGATATATTTCTCAACTCAAACGCACACCAATATGCAACTCATATTATGTTTCTTAAATTTATCCATTAAAAAGAACACTAATCAACCATAATTTGGCTCATGAAGATCTATCAATTTGGATGCATTTACTTCATTAATTCTCAGCCACACAACCACCGTATATGCAACCACTTTCAACTTATTTCTTCACTTGAGTTTTAGCACAATTCAACCATGAAAATATCCACTAAACTTCACTTGAATTTTAGCCATTCAATCACCATATATGCAACCACAAAATCTACTAGAATTTAGTCGTATTTCTACTTGAATTAAAGAAATTTTCAGCCATGAAAAAACCCTATATATGTAACCTCTAATCTCCACCAAACGGCCACCAAAATGCAGCCATGAAACTTCATTACATGGCTAAAATTTAGCTATCCAATTCCATTGATTTTAAGCTAGGAATTAACATTTCCACTTGAATTTCATCCACTAGCAGCCACAAATTCCATAATTCTCCATAAAAAGAAATTCAGCTACCAAAGATTAATTATAGGCCACCGAATTCATGAAATTCACATGTATTTTTCCATTAAAAAAAATCATCAATTCAAATATTTAATAGCCACCACTTTCACTCATTATTACCATTAAAAAAAATAATAATTCAAGCCTCCAAAGTCTCACTATGTTGCTGCCACTTTTTCCATTAAAACTCACCAATGCGACATGAATTTCTACCCCAAATCTTCATGTCCAATCTTGAATTTTAGCTAATTATATTATTTAAATTTTAGCCAATTACATCATTTAAAACCTTAGCAAATCTCCACTTGAATTTCAGCCATGATTTTCATTAAAAATTCAGAAAATAATCACTTGAATTTCAGTCATGGTCTTCATTAAAATTTCATCATTTCTCTACTTAAATTTCCATAAAATTCAACCACTTTATTAAGCAAACATAGCCATTAAAATTTAGTCATGAATATCCATTAATGCAACCACTTTTCTCCATTTTTTCGCTAAAAAATTTAGCCATAGAAATCCACACACACAAGGCCATTATTTCCATAATTTTCCACAAAAATTTACCATGACAATTTACATATTCATGGCCACTATTTCATGCTGAAAAGAGTGGCTACCATTTGATTCGTGCCCAATTGGTGTCTCAGTTGATTCGTGTCCAGCTGGTGCTCCTTGATTGAGGGAGTAATCAACAAAATTTATAACCTATTACACCATATACTAGGGTAGCAAAGAAAAAGCTACTATAGCATAGCGGCTCTAGGATCGTTCACTGGGAAAGATTAGCAAGTTATCAATGATACCAATTCAAAGTGAATTGGTCTTGTTTCATTTCAAGGTTAGCTTAAGAAATAAAATACAAACTTTGATTGGCAAAGATTTAGATTTAAACTAACTATAAAACAAGTAATGGGAATAACTTAGGAGGAAAAACATTCCTTGGAGGGTCAGGTTCACTGGGGTGGTTCCTCATGCAAAAGACATAGCTCTGGTTAGATGGTTCATTTCCTCGCGTTAGAGATTCAACATATAGTCAATTCTCTAACCGGTGATGTACAGATACATCCTTTAATTAGATTTCAACTTTAATTCTCTCACTGATACAACTTGCAATGGTTCAAGTCTCTCACTAAGCCTTAACCATTCAAGGTGATCTTTAACCTTGGACTTCCCTTCTCAAGCTTGCAAGAGATAACTAATGGATGTCTCCTTGGAGTCCAAAAGCTTACCAAGTGTTGGCAATTCCAGAAAATCCTACCTTAAAGTCACCTCCCAAAGGCTCGCAAGGGGTAAACTAGTGCATCTCCTTGGTTGGAGATCACTTGCCTTACCAAGTGTTGGCCCAGGTAACTCTAAGGTGTTTTAAGTTAACTAAAAACATAGAAATCACTAAAGGATTTCACTTCCTCTTCATTAATGGCTGAAACCACAAAGCTTTGCATTCTTGCACTTGGAACCTTCCCCGGCAACCTTAGCTCCAAGGAACTAAAGGTTTAGTTACTCATTCTCTGGGGAAAATTCCTCAGAGAGTTCATAACTTAGAAAAAGATGAAAAAAACAAAGTGAGAAGGTAAGGCAAAACAAAGGGCCTGAACTTTACTTGCTCTCAAACTTTTACAAAAAGGTTCCTTCTCCCTGAGAACAGGCTCTCGAGAGGTATTTATATAAACATAATACAAAACTAATTATTACATGGATATTTACTCTTTTTCCTAACTTAAAAGCTAAGGAATCTTGTAATTGGTGGCTTACAAGGAGAATTTTGGGATTTAGACAACAAAATTTGATGGAAAATATCTCCCAATGTCGGTAGCAAATATCGGGAAGCACTAAGGACCATTTCGCAAGAGAAAATGATGTCTGCGAGATTTCGCAGACACACAAAAAAGGCTGCGAAATCACTTCGCAGCAAAAGGCTAATCTCGCAGCTCTGCGAAGTTGGCTTTCACCTTGAGGCTCTCAGCTTCCAACATGCGGCATATATCGGGCAACTTCAGGAGGAAATCCACAACACTGTTCAAAAAGGTTGTGAAATCATTTCGCAACAAAAGGGTGATTTTGCAACACTTTGAAAAATGCTTCTTTCAGCTTAGAGTGATTGACTTGTAATGGCTGTAACTTCTTCGTTTCAACTCCGAATTGTGCACCATTCGAAGCATTGGATTTTTGACTTCCTGAGCTTTAAAATGGTGTATAGCATGCATCAATTAGCCTTCAGAAAGTGCTCCAAAAGTGGCTGATATGACTGTCATCAAGAATATGCTTTATGGCAGATTCTCTTTGCTTCTTCTCCTTGCATTCCGGATTTACTTATGGCAAAGGACTTCCAAGATTTGGTTCTTCATGTTTCTGAGCTTCCAATTGCTTTGCCCAAGATTCCTCATAACTTTCCTCAATCACGGATTGCTTTGGTGATCAAAAAGGCTATCAAAATACCAAAACTTAACACAAATTGATTAGAAGTGCTTGCAAAGGTCCTTAATACGAAGGGCCATGTAGGCCATGAAGAATTAAACTCTCCATCCATTATGATATGTGTAAAGCTCTCAATACGCGAAGAATATTAGTTGATATGTAATTTAGAATAAGACAAATTGGTAGAGGTGGAATGAGGAATCTTGGAGACATAGAATTGAGATAAGGTCTTAGAGAAATAAGTATGGGAATGGGTAGAGAATAATGGGTAATTTAAAGAGAAAAACTAGGGGGTGTTAGGAAGAAAGGATCACGCTGCCACCTTTATTCCCATGAATGCATGGTTGATGTTTTGAAGAATCCACCTATATAGGGCGCCCAAGGTTGTCATGGTCATTCCCTATAAGCGTGATGTTGCTGAACATGCACTAGAATGATCATGCCAAGGTTGGGGGCCCAAGATACGACTTAGGGTGTGTCATCCTCAAGTGACAGCAAAGGTATTCATATGCTAAATGAGATATGGGGCTATTCTAAATATGGTTAGATTTCTTATGCCATTATGGTTACTCAGACTATCAGATGCACTTGTCTCATAATATCACTATAAACGTCCTACGACTTATATCACCCTGAAATTCACGACAACAACTGCATGTGTAACATTAGAAGGTAGGATTGTGCATCCAACACCCAATTTCTCACTAAGAGGAACACATTAGTAGGCTATGAAGAGGAGTGGTTAGGGAGGACAATGCTTCTCGGGCAGTATCACAGGTAACATAACTCGACCAACATCAGCAACAAATATAGAAACAATAAACACAAAAAAAAACAAGATCATAAACAGAGCATAAAAGATGGAAGTAAAGGAAATCACAAAAACCACATTTTACATTTCAATCCATGAGCTTAATTGAGCAAGGAGAACTTGAGATAAAATTAAAAATGAGAATAAGACTAAAATTAATATGTGCATCTAAACAATGAAAAATAAAGCAGTGAATAAATCAGTGGCCATAAACGTGCAGACAAACCAGAATCTTATGAAACTCAACATGCATCATCTGTTATCCACAACCGAGAAGGCAAATGATGACTAAGCAGCAAGAAAACAAGATGGAAATCAAAGATGATTAAAACAAGCAAAGAATCCATAACAAACTTATGCAGTCCCAATGGCTATACCCCAAGCATGCAATAAAACACACAAAAATAATCAATGATAGAAATTTAGAAATGAACAAGGGTTTTACAGTAAAGAACTTACCTCTGAAAGGAAGCCAATCAATCACTCTTTTTTCTTTTTTTTTTTCTTTTTTTTTGTTGAAAACCTCATTTTCTTTTTCTACAATCTTCCTTTCCCTTGTCTTTTCTCTCAGATTTTTTTTAACACCTACTTTCCCCCGAAACTCATCCACCCCTCAGGAAATCAGAGCATCATCTTCTTAGTTCATTTTCTCATCTTTCTCTCTCTACTTCTTCTGCAAGTTGTGTACCATTCTCTTCAAAATAGTTTGTCTTTCCGATTTTTCATATCCATTTCTTTCCAGCATCCCACCATTTTTATTTTATTTTCTTCTTCCTTAAAAGTGAAGGTTTTTTTTTTTTTTTTAAGGCTTCACTATGTCCCTTTGAAAACCACATCCAACTCATTTCCCATGTATCATTTTCCACTAAGACTCTTTAAATCTCCCTCAATTCCCAACTTGAATTTCTTTTTTCTGTACTTTTCCATGACTTCTCCAATTTTTCATGTAGCCCCCTATTGAGTTGCCATTGAAATTTAAGAGCTTGTGGTGGGCCTTCCTAGAACTGGAGAGAAACTAGCCCGATGCACTTAAAATGATGCATCAAAGGTGCCCATGCATGACAAGGTTGCATGCACGTGCATGGGATTAATGTTTGGCATGCATGTGAGAGTTGTTCTCCCCATTGATAGCCCATCTTTTATTTTTCTTATAGTATTGTTGGTTTTTTTGTTGCTACTAGTTTTTCCATAATGGTGTAACCCTCATGATTTCTACATAGAAATGCATTCACAAAGCCTAATGTGCACAAAGTTTACTCAATAAACATGTCAACCACTAAAACACTATATATACCGCCACTATTCTCATGAATTTCATTAAAATTTAACGACTCAATTCCAACTACTAAGCCAACAAAATCCATATCGAACTTTTTTTCAATTTTCGAAAACCAAAATCTCCAATATATAGCCCTCAAGTCCCATGCAAAAATAGGATAATGATTAAAGTAAAAAAACATGCAAAATTAAACATCAAAATTACGCAATTTAAAAATTAGAGTGTCAATCACATGCATATTTAAAATCAATCATTAATCTCATACATGCGAAAGAAATCAAAGTACAAATCTCATGTAAAAATAATAAAAATAAAAACAAACACAAATATTAATATCACGTTTGCACTCAAATGAATCAAGATATTAAACGAACTCAATAAACAATAATAATAATAAAAATGTCAAGCTCGTATAACCAAAGAATTCATCTCATCTAATCAAAGATCTAAAATCAAAACAAAGATCACTTATGCTCAAAATCAAGCAATCAAACTCAAAAACTAACCTAAGTGAAATAGGCCTATCAGAGACATCCAAGTGGAATCTATCCTCAAAAAAATCTAAATGAGACCTAAACTAAGCTCGAAAGGCAACCAAGGGATGACTACGAGTTAATAGAGAAGTACAGGAAGGCACCTATTGTCACATGTGCTAAGAAGACAAAATGGAGGGTCTATAGGTTGTCTTTCATGACGCCTCATGTTGACATGACAGGACAAGGTTTTTCCTTTGGGATTTATTCCTCATACGTGCCTTATTGGTGTCTTTAATATCCATGACACATGATCCGTGTTGACGACCCGACAACTTATTTCGGGTTATTAATTTTTAAGTTCTTCTAAAACTAGTCGGAGCAAGCTCTCGGATCACTATAGGTTTAAATGAAGCCAAGTGGACTTCTCGATTGGAAGATGATATTCAACCGATACAACATTCGGGTACCTCTTCTTGATAAAATTCATCACCCCTTAGGAAGTAGTTTTTGTAGTAAAATCTGATGTGCGTTGAGAGCTACTTAGGCGTGAGACCTTTGTGTTTCAGTCCATAAGAAAATGGTAGGTCATACATGCATCACTTTGAGGAATGGCGATGTTTGAGGATTTGCACAAGGTGGCACAATGTGTACAACCATCTTTTCATTTTTTTTCTTTTGAAATTTCTCTTTGTTTGGTCATTTTGCCTAGATGGGCCCTTGGCCTTGATGGGCATTTCGCCTTGTTAGGCATTTTTCCTAAATAGGCACTCAACCTTGATAGGCATTTAGCCTAAATGGGCACTTGGCCTTAATGGACATTTTGCCTAGATAGGCACTTAGCCTTGATGGACATTTCGCCTAGATAGGTATTTCGCCTAAACGGGCGCTCAACCTTGATGGATATTTCGCCTAGATAGGCATTTCACTTTGTTGCGTACTTAGCCTTGATTGGCATTTTACCTTGTTGTGCACTTGACTTTGATGGACATTTTCACTTAGATGGGTATTTTGCCTTCTTTGATCATTCGCAGGTTAGAACTCTATTGGTGGTAGAGTTGTATTTTCCTTATGCATGCGCGCAAAGATAGGGCAGTGCTACCTTGTCCCATGGTTCTAGCTCCCAGATGTGCTTATTGTCATGCCATAGTTTTTTTCTCGAGACTTGAGTGTGCTGGTAAGAATTGGTCTACTTCTTTTTGTTTCGTTTGAGGGTAAGCTGAATTTTTTTCATACACTTATGTTTTTCCTCCATCTTTCTGTTTTTTTTTTTTTTTTTTTTTTTTTTGTGTAGCATCATGAATTTTGATAGCAAAAGGGCAAGTTTCTTGACCGCATTGCTGAAACTGACCAATAGAGGCACGTTGGGTGTTTTTTTGGCACCTAAGATTGTTGGTCAGGTGTTTCTTAACCCTTGAAGCTTTGGTCGAGTGCTATTTGGCACCTAAGGTTTTTTAGGCAGGTGCTTCTTTGGCAGCTAAGGCTTTTGGCCATTGATCGCTCGAATTTTGTCGTTTATTGATCAAAACAAAATTTATAACCTAATTCACTATTCTATAGCAATTTGCACCCGATCAAAAAGTGGTTTTAGTACAAACTACTGTAGTATAGTGGTTTTTAGGTATCGTCAACAAGGATGGATTATTCTCGGTAATTAAGGCTTCAATGAGATGATAAGAAATGATTGTGATCAAGTGAAATTGACTTGAAATTGCATGATAAAAATCCAAAACAACAATGTATTCAAATTGAGAGGAAAATGAAGTGTAAAAGAGAATAAAATTAATAAGATGTGAAATTCTCGGAGTTAGGATTTTCTAGAAAGCAATTTCCATGGTGAATAGATGTTGAGATCTAATTTTCATCAAGTTAGATTGAAAACCTAAATTTTCATCTAAACCGATTTTTGATTTAGCTTTAAGTCTAGATCTAATTTCTCTTCAAATTAGGTAATCTAATCCAAGAGATCAATTCAAATCATATATTCAATTCATCTTAAATTATTTTCCAATGATTCACACAATGCAACTATTCAATCTCATCAAATCTATCATTAAGAATTTGATGAATTTACCTAACTTGCATTGTAGTAATCATCCAAGACAATTTGAAGAGAAAAATCCCCAAATTTCAATTAATCAATCAATTGGATCAAATTACCTTTGCAATTCAAGCTCAATTCTCTAATTCACCATAGATCTTGCCTCTAGATCCTCCCTCCTCCGAGAAAAACGAGATTTAGCCACTCATGCTTGGAGATTTGATCTCACAAGACATGTTTGGCTATCAAGAAAATGAGAGAAAAAAAAAAGTAGAGAATTATATAGAGAGAAGAAATATGGAAAGTTCTACAATTATGAAAAATCAAAAAATTTTAGAATGAGTCAATCTCGTTTCTATTTATAGGCCAAGGTCAAGTGGACACTTGGCATCATCTAAGAGGTTTTCCGGAGGCTTCTTCATCACGAAATCTAGAGAAAATACATTTTCGCACGAGTCCCAGCAATTTTGCATGATGGTGCGAAGTGGAAGATCCATCAAAATTATTTTCGTCTTCTTGGAGCGTTTCGCATGGTCATGCAAAATTTCTTTTCACTTTTCCCTTAGTATGCTACAGCCAAAACCCATTTTGTTTCATTTCGCATGGTCATGCGAAATTGAAAAACATGTTTTTTCGACTCCTCTTTGCAATTTCTCTCGTTTCTTCATTTTTAATCTATTTCCACCACCTTCAATTCAGCTCCAAAGCTTGGTCCAAACCAATTACATTACTTCTTTCATTGTGTATTTGGATCATCGTCAACTTTATTTGCTTTCTTCAATTTGATTCATCTCTTTTGACACAAATTTATCAAAATGATATCTTGAAATGGCTCCAAAACTTCATAAAACTTGTAAGTAACTCTTGCAAGGGCAAAACACATGTTAATTGAGTGTTTTAGGCATAATTACTACTCAAAATATGTGAAACTCATGAGAATTATTATCTAAAATATGTTCTTTTTGAGTAGTAATCAGTCATGTGCTTTTTTAGTAACTAATGTCTTTGGCCAAGTGCTTCTTGGCACCTAAGGCTTTTTAGTTGGGTGCTTTTTGTCACTTAAAGTTTTAGCCAGGTACTACTCGACACCTAAGGCTTTTTAGTCAAGCACTTCTTTGGCACCTAAGGCTTTTGGTCGGGTACTTCTTGGCACCTTGGACTTTTTGGTAGAGTGCTGCTTGGCACCTAAGGCTTTGTTAGGTGTTAGGCCTGGTCAGATGCTACTTGGGCACTTTAGGTTTTGTTAGGCGTTAGGCTTGACCAGGTTCTTCTTAGGCATTTTAAGTTTTGTTAGGCTCTAGGCCTGGCCGGGTACTACTTGAGCACCTTTAGCTTTGTTAAACGTTAGGCCTAGTCGAGTGATTCTTGGACACTTTAGGCTTTGTTAGACTCTAGGCCTGGTTGGGAGCTATTTGGGCACCTTAGGCTTTTTGGGTTGGGTGCTTCTTGGCACCTAAGGCTTTTTTTTTTTTTTTCTTTTGGGTCGTCGTATGATGCACAGTAGATCCACTTCGAAAAATACAATTGTTGATGATCGTGCCTCCTCATTTGGGGATCTTTGCTTCCAGACGAATTGGGCCATTTGGGAGGACCAAGAAATTTTTATTTGGCAGGCCCGCCAACGCCTCTTTGTCAATTGGTAGTGTTTGGGTAATTGTACCAAGTCAAGACGCCAAGATCTAGGTTCTCCCTTCTGAGCTAGTCATTGGCTCTTTTCAGCTCATGTAGCTATCTTCGGTACTCCATCAATTGGGGTTCAATCATCCATTGTGGCTGCTCGTTATTGGGATGAAACTCACCATCAATATGGTTAGTTGCCCATTTAGTCACCATGGTTAGCTTTTTGTTTCATTCCGATAGACGACACCAATTATTGGTGCACAACCTTTCTGAATGTGATCATCCAGTGACTATCCGAGTCACTAGCCAATCTTCTAGTGTCATCTCTTCTAATGGTGGGTGTCTTGGCTGTGTAGGAAAAAGATCTCTCCCATCTCTTGTTTTTCTTCCTCTCTTGTAGTCTTCACAAACTAAGTCCTTATTGGTCAAGTGGGTCAACCTTCTCTTAGGGAAATGTTATGTCGAGAGTTAGATGTTAGAAGTTGTGTGGCATACACAATTAGTTGGGTAGATCTGTGTTAGGTGGGGTGCGGTTGTCCTTTTTAACGCTTCATGTTGACGTTATAGGACAAGGTTTTCCTTCGGAATTTATTCCTCATACATGTTTTGTTGCTACCCTCAGTATCTGTGACACATAATCCATGTTGGTGGCCCGACAACTTTTTCCCGATGATCAATTTTTTAATTCTTCTAGGATCAGTTGGGACAAGCTCTTGAATCACTATAGGTTCAAATGGAACTGGGAGGACTTCTCAATTGGGAGATGATATTCGGTCAAGTACAACATCTGGGTACCCCTTCCTGACAAAATTTGACACCCCTTGAAAGAGAGCTTTTGTAGCAAAATCTGACACCTGACCCTTGAAAGGTAGGCAGACCTATAGGTTGGTCGTCTTCTATGACCAATACCTCCAATATAGAAAAAAAAATAATAGTCATTATGGACCAATTTTTATCCATAAATTTTTTTGTACTAATTAGGTCACTATTTGAGTTTCAAATCATTTTTAAAAATTATCAAACTTGTTAATGAATCCAACACATTATCTCTTGCTTAATTTTAAGTTTGTTTGTCTATTAAAAAAATCACAAAATATGGTTCTATGCAGACGAGAAATAATAAAGTCATTTTGAACCAATCTTTGTCCATAAACTTATGATATCAATATATTTATTATTTGAGTTTTAATTTATTTTTAAAAATTACTAGACGTGTTAATAAATCTAAATCTTAAGTCTTGCTTGATTTTGAATTTATTTGTCTAGTAAATTTTTTTGTAAAGATATGACTATTTATAAAGAAGAAAGTAGCCAAGTCAATAAAATAAATTTTTGTCAATGACTTTATAATGTTATTGAGTTTCATGACTTTCAAATAATAATTAATTAGTTTTTTAATTTTAAATTATTTTTAAAAAATTAATAAATTTTATGTATTAATTATAGTTCAATTTAAAATTTATTTACTCAATAAAAAGTTTTAAAGAAATTAAAACAAAAATAATACGCATAACTCAAAGGATGATCATACTGAAGATTTTCAATATTAGTACCGAGTCAAAGAAAAAGAAAAAAAAAATATTATGTTCAATTTTATTTATTTTTTATCATTTTTTAAAATATCTTTACATATATATATATATATATATATATATATATATATTAAAATAGATAAATAATAATAATTTTTACGTGTTCCCAATTTTATTTTATTTTTAAAATTAGAAGAATTACAGGTCAAGATTGGCGTCTCCTCCGAAGCTCCATCTTGAGGGGGCATATTAGAGAATTCATTACAATAGATTTTCTTTCTATTTTTAAATTCTTCTAATTAGTTGTAGTTTCCTATTTTTGTGTTTTGGGTAGATTGTTTCCTATTTTTGTGTTTTAGGTTTGTGTATATATATTCATTCTTAATCCATGAAAAAGTCAAGTCATTGTTTCTCAATAATCCTCTCTCTACTTTAGCATCAAGTATTAGTTTTAATTATTCTATCCATTTCAAAAGTCAATTAATTTATCTAATTATTTTAGTTATTAAATTCTTGTTCCAAATATTAATGTTGAACAAAATCTCTTGATGTGTACTTAATTTGCTTCAAATCTCAATTTCAAATATAATTTTAATATTAATATTCAAGAAAAATGTTCTTAATATTCATCTTATTTTTCTAAATTTTAATTTGACATCTAATTTCCATTTCATAAAATTTCTAACCACAAAATCATTGTTTTAAAAGTTCTTTTCATATCTTCCCATCAATTCATCCTCCTATCTCTCTTTAATTAAGTTTTTAATTCCAAATGTTACTATTCTAAAAAATCTCTTTACATTCATTCAAAATATTTTAATTGCTATGAATTATGGAAAAATATGTATACAATAGCACAAAGTATATTTTATTTATCCATATAATCTTTATCCTTAGAAAAAATAAAGCTATTGATTATAAATATTAATGTACTATGTTTAATTGACAATTTTGTTTCATATCTTACTTAGGGTTGATTTCATTCAACTTTCTTAAAGTTTTAACTAAATACAATTAGCTTCTATTGACTTGAAAATTCATCAAATACCTCCTTTATTTTGAATTAGAAGAAAGGTGAATAAAAATATCAAATGAAAAAAATAAGATAGGTATTTGATGAAATTTCGATTCAATGAAGGCCAAAGGTATTTAGCCAAAACCTCAGAGGAGGTCAATGAAATTAACCCTTCTTATTAAAAAACTCGTTAATCTTAATATCTTCAAGAAACTTCAATAGAATCGAATTTGGAATCATTTAGAGTCGTTAATTTTGAGGTATGTATTTTTAGATTATTAATTTGGAATAACTAATATATAATTATGAATTACAAGAGTACAGATAAATGATAAATGTAAGAAAATCACAAAAATAGAGAGATATATGGGAGAGCATTCAAATGCTCCAAGGGCATTCGAATGTTCAACTAATTCTAGTGATTCCCACTTGGGTTTTAATTCTAAAAACCCATTTTTTGGTATGTGTGAAAGTGGGGAAACTCTCCTTATTAGATATTTAGGGTTTTCTAAATATAAATAGGCTTATTATATTGAAGTACAAGAAACCTAAGAGAGGTATTGTGATCCATCAAAAGCTTGAATGTCTAACTCTCAAATTTTCAAGATATGTTGTAAAGTACCTTACAACTTCAACAAAGGTTAAAGATTTTCCTTATAAAATCTATAAGAGCTTGCAAGGAGGAGTGTTATAGACAGATCTAAGACCCTAGGGAGTAGACACATTCAATCCCATAAATTTGGACTGACGCTTCACATGGGGTATGGCAAGTGGCAACACCGAGCGGGGCCAGAGGCTAATCCCCAGTTCAGCCCACTGCTAATGGGCCAAATGCTTTGTTAATTTCATCTTAAGCTCAGGAACAAATATTTTATGTCAATTTCTGATGTGGGATGCGTTAGATGGATAGAAAATGAAAATGCCAGCAGCACAGAACTAAGGAAATATCTACCATTGGGCTATATGCAAACTATTACAAAAACCCAATAATGTAACCTTTGGTTTTTATTTTTTGTTTTTGTTTTCTTTTGAAGTTTCATTAATTTAAATTCTTAAATAAGCATAAATGTTTAAGTGAATATTTATTTTTATAATGATAAGTATTCAAATAATAAAATTTTTAATTTTTAATATGTAAATAGAATTGAATATTATATTTTTCCTTTTATTTTAAATATATATATATATATATATATATATATATTATTAAATAAAATTTAAAATATTAATATATTTATATTTAAAGTTATCATCGTTTCATTCCATGATATCAAATATAAAAGATAAAATATTTATTAAAAAAATTGAATTATATTTATATTTCTAATTTCTTATAATTAATTTTAATTTTATATAATATATTAAATTATATAATATATTAAATATTGAGGTACTTGCCATTCAAAGATGTCGACTTCTCAAAACTATGGTTCAGGCATACATTTCTATACCACACCTTTTTCCCTTGGTTCTCTCTCTCTCTAAGATTCCTTACATGATAGATTTTTAATTATAAATAAATTTAAAAATAAATATTTTTTTAATAAAATATGATAGTAATATTATAATAAAATCATAAATTATATTTTTATAAAAATATATTATTTTAATATATGTTATAAAAATATGGATATAAACATCTACAAATATAATTTTTTTTCTTTTTTTTTAATTAAAAATGAATTATACTAATTTAAAAATAATAATTGTTGATAAGTTTTTCATTACATTTAATATTCAACTGCAGATAGAGTATTCTAAAATATTTTACTATAATTTGCAATTAATTAGATCAAATTTTTAATTATAAATTAATTTTAAAAATTAGAAAGAAAAAAACATTGGTAAAATATATTAAGAATTTTTTAAATCTACTTTCAAATATTTATGTTAGAAATGACTATTTCTTTACTAAACAATTTCCAATGACATGCTCGAATAAAAGTCTCTACATTATTCTCATTTTTAATTTAAATAAAAATACTTTCTTTTTTATTTTTCATTTTCACTGTCAAATAAGTCATTAATTAATTTTTCAATGGGCGATGAGCAAGAGATCAAAAAGTTAGTTGCAGGGTCACATCCATCAGTCAAGATTATGCTGATGTGACTCAAAAAGAATTCCCACAGGTGATTAAAAGAATTCCCACATGTGATTCACAACATGGCAAACTACAGCTACCTTTTACTACATGGTAAGGATTCCGGCAGACATCAAGCCCAGCAGCCAACTAAATATCTCTCCATAGGGTGGACAAAGGAGCCTAGTCCAACTTCTAGCAAACATTCATGTATTTCAAAAGAAAAAAACAAAAAATCACAGAAAAAGTGGGTTTGACTCACTATTTAATATATATATATATATATATATATATATATATATATAAAATTGAATTTTAATTTTATCTTTCATTCATTTAAAAATATTTTAAAATATATACACTTTTTTATAAATCAAATAATTTTTTCCTAAAATACCATTTTATTTGATAATATAATTTATAAATTTTAAGGCTTTTTTTTCTATATATATATTTTTTAAAATTAGTGAATTAAAACCCGCTTTTCATTCGGTAGATAATTTCATTATATCAAAAACTTAAAAATTCTTTCAAATTAAATCTCGTAAATAGGATTAGATTAAGATAACTTTTGAGTTGAATATTTTCCTTCAAGTTTCTCTTATTTTCTCCTCAATCTTCTTTGTTTTAGAATGCAAATATTTATTTCATCCATTTCAAGGAACACTCAATTTATGATTTTATTATTTTATCTATTAAATTTTAATTCCAAAACATTAATGTTGCACAAATCTTTTAACATTTACTTCTTCAAAATATCAATTGTTAGTTCATTGCTTCATTTATTAGATACTAATTTTAAACATTGATATTCAAAAAAAAGAAAAATCTCTTCCAATTAATCACATTTTAATTCTTATTTTATTTAACTTTATCTTAAAAATTAGTGTTGTTGATGGTTATTTCCCATTTTTTTTTTCATTCACCTTTTCAGGGTCATTTTTCAAATATAGTTTTATGATTTTCATCCACCAATTTTAACTCTCACTGGATGGCAAAAAAAGTTCCTAAAGCTGTACATGTACGAGTTCTTTTTTACTTTATAGATGCGTTTTAAAATTATGAGGGTTATTTGATATTAGAACGAATAATATCCATACGATTGACAACGGGGTATTACAATTGGTATCAAAATTGTTGATGGTTCTCACTTGAATAATAAAATTTTCTTGTTCAAACTCGAATCAATGTTTAAATTAGTAATCTTACTAAATGCCTCATATAATAATTTTTTTAAAAACCTTTAGAGACCTAAGGAAATATAAATTAATAATTGAAGAACTCTATCCAAAAATTAGCAAACCATGATACAATATTGAAAAATTTCTTACAAGTTCTATTTTTCTTAATTCAACTTTTTCTCGGAACCATCCACACTTAAGATTTTTACATCGATCATATCTCTTTTTTATAGGAGTTTTTCTATTTTTTACAATTAATAACATCTCTTCTTTTTGTAGTATCTTAGACATTAATATATTAACTCTTTGACCACATCCCTTATTTTTGGATTTATACATTATATATATACCAAACATAATGCTGTCCCGAAATTAATAAATAATTATTTATCAATAAATAAGTAAATATTCATTGATGCTTTCACATTTCATTAGTCATTGGAATGTTGTTTGGCTTTCACTTTAATTACAAAATCAAATAATTAAAATTTCATAAATTAATTTTGATCTTTTCACATTCCGTGAGTCGAATGTTGTTTGGCAACGTTTTTCTAGCCTACGTGGCAATTTCAGGGGAGACAAAAGTGGGGTGGGAACAAAGAGGTCAGACCATGGACTCCACCTAAAATTGAAACAACAAGAAATCAACCAAAGGCAAACCTGGGCCAGTCCAACTAACTCAGGACCAACCGTTGTTCTTATAGACACTTGGTTTAAATGAAGTAGCATTTAGGAGCCAAATTTTAACTGGCCTCCTTCCTCTCAGTAGACGTATATTAGAAGAGGGAGAGTGAAGAAATAATGGCGTTGGAGAAAATGGGTTCTGCCGTACAGTTTCTGCTTCTTGTGCTTTTGAGTGGATTGATGCTTGTCTGCAGGATTGCTGAAGGGGATACGCACTACTATGATTTTGTTGTGAGTTATGCTTTTGGCACTGCCTTGGTTAATTTAATCATTGGATCCTTCTTGCCCGCTTTTCTGATATTTATGGACCTTGTTTGTTATTTATTTTTATTTTTTTTAATATACTCATATTCTTCCATTTTGCTGGTCGTCTTGTAGCTCAAGGACACCAATTTCACAAGGCTGTGTGTCACAAAGACCATGCTGGCTGTAAATGAGAGCTTCCCAGGGCCAGTGGTTTATGTTCACACAGGCGATACGGCTATTATCAATGTTCAGAATGAAGGGAGTCATGGCGTCACCATTCATTGGTGAGGACACTTGAATCTCTTTCTCATACTGACACTCCCCATATAAACTAGATAAAAGAATTGGAGTTTTGCCTACATTCTTAGAAGATGAAGGAACTAACTAATAACTAATAAGACGTCAAAGCTGAAGAATAAATGTTATAGATGTCATTTTTGTTATTAGGCATGGAGTGAAGCAGCCAAGGAATCCATGGTCAGATGGCCCAGATCACATCACGCAGTGCCAGATTCAACCAGGGACAAGCTTCACACAGAAGGTGATATTTAGTGAAGATCAGGAAGGAACCCTTTGGTGGCATGCCCATAGTGACTGGACACGGGCCACTGTGCACGGTGCCATCGTGGTTTTGCCAGCTGAAGGAACCACCTATCCATTTCCCCAGCCTGATGGCGAAGAAGTTATTGTATTGGGTATGCAAATATTTTCATCAAAATTTATGATTTTGTATATTTTTAGGAAGAGCAGCTTCTCATGATCATGTACCTGCAGCATGTTGGTATGATGCAGACCAGAACGTGGAGCTTGAGTATGACCTGATCCATTATAATGCTACTACACCCGAATCCGATGCTTACACCATCAATGGCTTTCCTGGAGATCTAGTCGCATGCTCTAGTGGTATGTAATTAAGCATATAACTAGTTAACATTTCTAACAGACTTATGCATATATATGAAAAAAGTTGAAGAGGAATTTCAAGTCGTTGTACATTTATAAATTTAGATCTGATGATCACCATGTTTGTTTCCTGTGTGGCAGAGCCAGCATACAGTTTGGTTGTGGATTATGGCAAGACCTATCTTCTTCGCATAGTGAACGCAGCCATGAACTCAGAACTCTTCTTTGCTATTTCTGAGCACAACTTGACAGTCGTTGGCACAGATGGAACCTACACCAAACCATTAGTTACCAATTACTTAATGATCACCCCAGGACAAACCATGGATGTCTTGATCACAGCAAACCAAACCCCAAGTTACTATTACATGGCTATAAGACAATTTGTCACCATTGACCCAAGTATACCTGACTTTACCAATATGACCGCTACCGCGATACTTCAGTATAGAGGCAACTACACCCCACCAGCTTCGCCTTCCCTTCCCACTACGCTTCCCACTTTTTACCAATTAGACGCTGGATATAACTTCACCAGCAAGCTCAGGAGCTTAGCAAGCCCAGAACACCCAGCAAATGTGCCCCAAAATGTAACTACCAGAATGTTCATAACAGCTTCAATTAATCTGGTCAGCTATACATTTGAGGGAATTATAGTCCCCCATATTGCTTCCACCTTGAACAACATAAGTTTCATGGATCCCAGTTCTAGTATATTGGATGCCTACTACAGGTATACCTTTGTTGC
The DNA here is from genome assembly GCF_030704535.1 of Vitis vinifera. NCBI lineage: Eukaryota > Viridiplantae > Streptophyta > Magnoliopsida > Vitales > Vitaceae > Vitis > Vitis vinifera. The sequence goes on along the minus strand of NC_081822.1, from coordinate 22,691,232 downwards.
CTACTACTAAAAAACATGGACTTTAATATTTGCTTCCTAATGATTCCAAATCCTTAATTTCAGGCACATAAGTGGGGTTTACACCACAGATTTTCCAGACGACCCGCCTTCCTTTTTTGACTTCACTGGTGTGGACGATTTGCCTTCTGCCATAACGAAGCCAGCAACCAAGGTGAAGGTGCTGAATTACAATGAAACATTGGAGATTGTATTCCAGGGAACAAATTTGCTAACGTCAGCTGAAGATCATCCAGTTCATCTGCATGGATATACCTTTTTTGTGGTTGGCATGGGTTTTGGAAATTTCGACCCTGTGGCTGATCCTAAAGGCTATAACTTGGTTGATCCACCTGAACAAAACACGGTTAGAGTTCCTAAGAATGGGTGGGTTGCCATCAGACTTAGAGTTGACAATCCAGGTATGTTCTTCCTCAACTTTTCATCCACTCGTTTTATAGATGAATCATAGATGCTAATTTTCGAAACTGATTGTGTGGATGATTTTCTTGAAGGTGTGTGGCTATGGCATTGTCATTTGGATCGGCATTTCACATGGGGTATGGCCACTGTTTTCATAGTGAAGGATGGTGGCACACCAGAAACTAGTCTCCTTCCACCTCCTGATTACATGCCTCCCTGCACAACTCCATCCCCTATTCGCCTTGAAGATTTCAATGATGCAGATGGAGTAGTCAACACTATAAGTAAGATTTGATCCAAGTATACCATATCAATTCCAAGCCACATCTATTAAGATGATCTTAACTGTAAGAATAAAAGTCCTGTTAGTTAGACAGCTGCTTTTGTATTTTTCTAAGAGATGAGCTGGAGTTAGTTACAGATTATTTACAGTACTCTTTTTGCCCGCCCCCTGTATCAAGAACCTTGCTACTCATATTTCTCTGTATGATGAATGAGAATGAAATGAGCACTCTGTTTCTTCTTCTCTTCTCTTCTCTGTTTCCTTTTCATAATAGCTCTGTTTCTTCTTCTCTTCTCTGCTCTGTTTCCTTTTCATTATAACATCATAACTCAATGAGGGTACCTGATCTGCTTATTTGACACTCCAACTGAGAGCTCCTCCTTCTGGTTAAGAAAACAGGGGCTCTCTCTGCTTTGTCGTTGGAATAGGGCCCCCCACATCTCATACCATGCTCTTATATGTATTTCGCTATTAGTCATTTTTCTTTTATTTTTTAGGTGATAAATACCATTTTCCTTTTTCCTTTTTCTTTTCTAAAAAAATTGTATGTGATGGGATGAAAACGTCCTCACCTTCTTCACACCTATCAAACCTTAAGTCTCCTCTGCTCACTCTATTTCTAAAAAAGTTGGTTGAAAGTCTTCATTTAGTGGCTCAATTAAGGCTCATCAAAACATGTTGGTCAAAATATTGTTAAACTTATTTTTCTCAAATTAAGAGAAAAAGGAATCACTTAGCAGGTAGGGCACATACAGTTGTTACCAAATATTTCTCCTATGAATCTTTTATATATACATGTGACACCATCTTATCAATTATCCAAAAATTCTTAATAAATGAAAATTTATATGAGAGGACTAAGAGTTTTTTTACTCTCTAAAATATGTTCTCCAAACACCCGAATTAATGTTTTTAAAACTCAACCAATCACTAAACCGAAAAAGTTATTATAATTATTATTATTATTATATATAAAATTAAAATTAAAAGTAATTATGAGAAATTAGAATTAAATATAAATAATTAAAATTTTTAAATATTTCATTCTTTTATCTTTTATATACTCCTATTAAATCATATAAAATGTAAATATATTAATATTTTTAATTTAATTAAATAAAAAAATTATAATATTTTATTGTTAAGAAGATATTTCATATATAAAAATAAAATAAAATAATTTTTTTTTTACATCAATTAACTTCATATTTATTATCTTTTTATTCACATTTCATTAACTTTATATTTTATTATTTTATCCTAATAGATAAGAGATGTTGTTAACCTAGTTAGGATGTGGAAACAGATAAGGGTACTTAAAGAGGGGAAAAGTTGTTTTCTACTGTTGGTCAAAATCTAATTCCCCTCTCCTCCCCTTTTCTCATTTTAATCAAACCGTTAATCTAATTAATCAATTCTCCAATCCAATTAGTCGATCTACTAGTTCAATACTAGTTAATGTTGCTTAAAATGGCTCAATTTTTTTTTTAAAAAAAAAAAAGTTAACCCACTAGTCTAATCAATCAATTCTCTAATATGTCTAATTAGTCCTACTAGGACCCCTAGATCTCTTCATTCCCATACTCTGGATTGTATAGGTGCATGCAAACTACCCTAAGCCTTTAGATCCTATGTAACGAAAGCAAAAAAATAAAAAATTTAACATTCTCCTTGTCTAGCAAGTTTCATTATGAGTTCTTTTAAGATGAAACATTTTTCCACCGGGTGGATAACGATTTGGTGGTAACGATAGTAGTCAGATCATCAACACAACCCATTTTTTTCGACCGTTTGCACTCAGGTATTTCAATAACCTTTTTATAGAGCAGATCTTCCAACATGCTAGGCACATTAGAGTCAGAAAAATGATATTTCTTCTCCTCCAATTCCTTCAAGGTGAACCGACACTTCTCATTTTCTTGGGTTGATGCAACCTCTTTTACCTCCTTTTTATCTCTTACTGAAATTTTAATGGGAGTCGTATTTACCATCATTGACTCCTGGACAGGTTTCTTTGAGGTCAAGTCACACATTTTCCCATCATTTATCTCCCTTTGTTGGTCGATGATAGGATCTTTCGTTACACCATGGTTGGCTATGCTGAGTTCTATGTCATGTGCCCAAGTAGCCAATTCTTCGAAGGTGTAAGGTCGTATTCCTTGGAGGATATACAAAAGACCTCAATGCATTCCTTATATGCACATTTCCACAACTGAACCTCAAATAATCTATTCTTAAGATCAAGACTTAAGGAACGCCAATTATTGATGTAGTCAACAACCGACTCATCTTTCCATTACTTTGTATTGGTAAGCTCCATCATGGTTACTGCTCATACGGTGCTATAGAAGAGGTTGAGGAATTCACGCTCCATTTGATCACAATTGTCAATGCACTCAAGTGCAAGGTCTATAAACCAATCAAAGGCATTCCCTTGGAGAGATTGAACAAATTGTTTTACCAATAGATCACCTTCCATGCTTGCATTATTGCAAGTTTGGACAAAGTGGGAAATATGTTGCTTTGAATTTCCTTTTCCAATTGAATGATTGAAATTGTGGAGGTTGATAACCTACAGGCATACATAGGTTATCAATCCTCTTGGTGTAAGGCTTAGAGTAAATAAGTGTACTTTATGAGGGTCTACCATACTGCTCTCCGATGGTGTTAGTTATCATGTCCTAAAGTTTTTGGATAGACAGCAATGCCATCGAGGCAAATTCAACAGTTTGTCTCTCGACTTACACCGACTTAGACGCATGTGGTACATCACTTGGAGATGCGATCCCCGAGGGGTTAGTGAGTCCTTAATTTGACTCAATGTGTTTTGTGCTTGTGCCTCGACCTTGTTTATGAAAGAGGTTATTTGTAGATCTTTCTCCTATATAGTCTTGGTGAGTTTATCGATGGCACAAGCCATTTCTACTAGTTGTTCTTCCACAGATGTAATGCTAGTAGCCATTACCAACATGGTCATCAAGAATAAAGAAGTGAAAAAACTAGAATGGTCAAAGGGATTGTTTTGCTTTAACTCCCCAATTGGTGAGCAAGTGGTTGAGCTAGCATCAACAATAAAGTATAGAGACTTATCCTCAAAGTCCTTCATTGTTGAATGGTATTTTTCCCTACCATGAAAACTCTATCCCTTTGGCCCCAAAGAGGCCAAGGTGATGACTAGTTGGTGACTGTCACACGTCTCCGTTGTTTTTAACAAACAAGTGTGCTCGCTTGCTAACTTTGTTAGTGGTGCAGTAGTCAATTTTGCTTTGCTACATGTGATAAGGTTGATAAAGTTGCTATATGTTGATTGGGTAATGACAATCTTGGCATCACCCTTGTCAACATGTGTAACTTAAGCCTTTTTAAATGTCATTGTCTTGGTAGTGATCACCTTTTTGGAAAAAGAGATGAGAGGCAAAGAGGTCCCAACAATCGTGCTAGAAATTTATATGCACAAATTTCATGAAAGTCCTATAATGTAAGCAAAACAATAGGAAAAATATGTGAAACAAAATATTTTATTAAAATTAATAAATTGTGGGTACAATTTTTGTGGTAATATTCTTTTATAAAAGAATATATCTCTCTGATTATTTCACCTTGATCACAATTTGAAAGACAACGATGAAAACGTTTTCTTGATTTCAGAGATCAATCGAGGACCACAAGTGGCTTGTTCCCGAATGAATTCATTGAACAACGAAGATCATGTATGTAGTTCTTCTATGATTTCTTGGACTTGTAAGGATATTTTGTGAAGCCTATTCTTCTTTATGGAGCCTTGTTTCCATGTGGAGTCATTTTTTTCAATCCTCAAAAGCCTCTTTTCCCGTGAGAGTCATTTTGTTGATCCGAAGAAATCTCTCCATTGAAGGAAGTCACCCCTGTTTATAGTTGAAATTAAGGAATTAAATTTTGGAACTCTCCAAGATTTAGTTGTTTGATTTTAGCAACTTGTCTTCTTTGTTAAAGAAATTTGCTAATAAGAGAATATTTATTTGTTATTTATTCTCTTTTGACTTCAGTTGACATATTTGTTTCCTTTAAGAATTTGTTAACAAGAGAATATTTATTTTTTTTACTTCTCCTTTTACTATAATTGAAAATTTTAATTTTATTTGGAAGACAATTTTTTAGTCATCCAAATTTTACCATGTGCCACCTTTTAATATATGTCACATGTCAAATGTGTTTAAGACCTATCACTTGTCGATCCCAAATTCTATCAATTAGGGAGCCACATTTTTTTGAAGACCAATTTAGCGATAATTTATTTCACTAAAAATTTTGATATCCAAGGTGAGATGCTAAGTCAATTTTAGAATTGGATTATGAGGGATTCAGTACTTTCCTATGGATCCTAATGGTCCTTATTCAAGCTCATATCCCTTGATAGAACATTATTTGAGGGATAGTTAGGTTATTATTCATATATGTGCATTAAGGGTTAAGTGACCCAAGCCCAAGGTGGGCTCAGGTCATTTAAGCCTATAAGTAAACCTATAGAAACTCCTTTAAGGATTTAGAGATCGAATCTTTGCTATTCGGTCTTCTAAAGAGAAAAATTCTAGCTTTCATCCACACAAAGAAGATTGTACCATCTTCAAGCTAATCTCTAAGAGAGAGCCATTAGACCAAAGATCGCAAAGTATTCAAGATCCACGTCAACTTGTGATCATTTGGAATTGGTCTAAGAACATTCAGACCAAGGTAAAGATTTTTGAGCACATAAATCTAAGGTTCAAATTTGTGAATGCTTCCCTTACATAAATTTAGAGATCTTTAGGATAGTTTTGCATACACCCCAACGATCGAAGGCTTAAAATAAAGAAGTCCAAAGATTCTAACAACTAGTGTTGGAGCCTTGAGTTAGGGAAAAGCATATTAAAACCTTACTATGGTGTGCTCACTTGGTTTTGTAAATATTTTTTTTTTTTTTTTTCATCCCATGGTCCTAAGGGATGAATGAATGAATGCATGTATGTCTTGAGGACTATTGTGAATTGATGTTTAAATTTTTTGTTCTTTTAGATAGGTTTTTTATTAATACCATATTTTTGCATAAAAATAGGGTCAATATCACATCTTAAGTTTGAGTATATCATTAAAAGCACCCTTCAACTAAGCAATTATATGTTATCTTGTATATGCCCAACTTTCTCATGCTTACTTTGAGTTTTTTTTTTATATTTATAGGCATATTTCATGAATAATGATGACCTTGAAATCCTCTTGGACATCTTGGATGTGAGGATGAAGGGTGAAGTAAACCGAAAAAATCAAAACTTCAAGGATTTCTCAAGTGCAATCTATGTTCAACCAATAGAATGTTTCTATTATGCTCCATTAGTGTACAATGCTTCTAAGTAGGATCTCATCCCGCTACTCCACTCCCACTTACACTTGTAATAACATTAAATGAATTAAAAATATAGAACTACATATATAAATGATATTTGATATACAATAGACTATAATTTAATTTGGATATAAAACTTATATTAAAGTTAACTACCATTGAAAGTTAACTATGTATTACATGAAATTGAATAAACAATTAACTATAATATAATTTCAATACTATACTAAATTTAAAAATACTAAATTAAATTACTAGTTTTTATTGAAAATGTACTAATTAGGTGATTTAAATATAATAGACATTTAAACTTATAATATAATGTTAGTAAATAAAATGAAGATTAAACAATGCATATAAATGAAATTCAATATATAAATACAAGTGAGTATAATTAATGTTTAATGTTAAACTATTATTAAAATTAAACTAATAATTTCAATCATTTAAATTATTAAATTTCTACTAATTAAATAATTTAAATTAAATTACATATATACCTTAAAACAATTTATCAACCTTGATTTAGAGTTAATCCACAACTTTAATATCAAATTCCCAAATTTATAAACTTTTGATAGCAATCACTAATAAAATTTGAGTAATAAGAGATCAAAAGAGTTTCAATTAAATTGTGGTTGAAATTAATTAAAGTCAAACCCAAAATAGTTATTGGGTTGTCATCTTAACGATATAATTCATTTCCATTAAATTCACTTCCCAACCATTGGATCAAGGCTAAATTTAATTCTAGTCCTTCGATCAATTATTTGACCGTTGGCTCAGGTTTAACAAGCATAGGCTTTATTCTAGTCATTGGATCAATCCCTCATAAACCAAATCGTTGGATCAACTTTTCTTTTATCCATCGAAAAAATCGGTGATTTTTTTTTCCCTATGTATTAACACCCAAAAAATAATATTTCTATAAAATATCGTAAAATTTTTGTCGTTAGTTTGAACTACCTAAATTTCTTGCACCCTCGTACACACAAAACATCCGTGCATCCTTAATTACTATAATCATTTTGCTTCTTTGCTTTCTACATGCAATTCAAGGGTTACCCTCAAACCTAACTTTCTTCCACACTTAAGAATAAGGAACCACGACCAATCTATACACCTAACTATTATTAACATTTCTTATGAATCTTCAACTAAAAATTTAATCAGTTAGTAAATCTCCAAAAAATAAAAAAATAAAAACATTTATTTTAACCATAACAATCACTCACAAATAAAAACTAAGAGGATAAATGATAAAACTTAATACTTATTATCTTTTAGTTAACTTAAAACTTATTATTTAATTAATTTTACATTTTTAAGTGTTAAAGTTATCTAGTAATCTAAAATTTTGGATTAAATAGGCTGATTTGTTCGGAATTTTATATATATTTTCCAATTTTTTCTTCCAAGTTTTTTGCCTGGATTTAGCCTTGGTCATGTACATATTTAGCAGCAGTCATGTATACAATTCAATGAGTCAGCTATGGACGCTGAATCTACGCAGAAGACTGGACAGTGGCTTGCAAAACATTACTGCCTATCGTAGGATAGTCAGTTATGGAGGCTGAATTTAAGCAGAAGACTGGACAGTGATTTGCAAAGCATTTCTGCACGTCATAGGATAGCTATCAGCTGGTGATACTTTTTTTTCTTGTGAAATTCTTGTCAATTGGACTGTTGGTTGGTGGGTGGAAAATAGAGGTGGGGCAGTAACCAGAAGTCAAGTATCAAAGAGGAAAGGAGTCCAAGGAAATGAGAAATCTGTCAGATTTTCTTATAAATACTTCAGAAGGCTCAAATATAAAGTTTTATCTCACCACCTGCATCTCAGTCAATGCAACAAAGCAGGAAAGAAGCTATGGGGTCGAAGAAGATGGGTTTTTTCTTGAAGTTGCTTGTGCTTGTGCTTATGAGTGGAATGCTTGTTTGCAGTGTCCAAGGAGACGCCCACTACTATGACTTTGTTGTGAGTATTACCTTAACACTTGCCTGCTTTGATCAGAATCCAAGGTCTTTGTTGCTACTCACATTGTACATTGCCTCTCTTTTTGATGTCCTGTAGCTGAAGAAGTCCAATTTCACAAGGCTGTGCAGCACAAAAAGCATGCTGACTGTGAATGAAAGCTTTCCAGGGCCAGTCATTCGGATTCACAGAGGCGATACGGTCTACGTAAACGTGCAGAATGAAGGCGATTATGGCGTCACCATTCATTGGTAATGACAGTTCTTTAGCTACTCTTTACAAATGAAGGAACTAACTATTTATTCACATGAGTAAAGCTCACGAACAAATAATAAGAAAGGGGAAATTGTTAGGCATGGAGTGGAGCAAACAAGGAATCCATGGTCGGACGGCCCAGAGTACATCACACAGTGCAGCATTCAACCAAGAACAAACTTCACATACGAGGTGATATTGGGTAAAGATCAGGAAGGAACTCTTTGGTGGCATGCCCATAGTAACTGGACAAGGGCCACTGTCCATGGTGCTATTGTTGTTTTGCCAGCTGAAGGAACCACCTATCCATATCCCAAGCCTGATGCTGAAGAAGTTATTGTGCTTGGTAACTCTGCAAATATTTTTTACTACAACGGATTTCTATTCTTGAAAAGTAGGTAGGGGAATTGAGAGTCCATGTGATTTTGTATACTTTGGAAAATTAAGTAGGGGACCCAAGAGCCCTATGTGGAACAAGCGAGAATGAGAACAAAAAGCACTATTCTTTCAACAGAAAAAAAAAAAAAAGAGATGGCCCATAACTAGCTGGTACCATGAGAATGATTTTTTTTTTTTTTTTTTCTATAAAACTACAATGAATGGAATGGATTAATTCCGGATATTTAGGTGTGGATCTTATTATTTTCTTATTGCAGCATCTTGGTTCGAGGGAGATGTGAACTTGCTGGTTCAGGAGGCTCTGCTCCAAAATTCCACTTCATCTACTCCGGTATCAGATGCTTACACCATCAACGGCCAGCCAGGAGATTTTGCAGCATGCTCCAATGGTACCTCAACATACAACTAGCACATAAATGTATCCTGTGTATGAAGAGTTACAAGCATCAACATCTATTGATTTTCATGACTAATTTGTTGCAGGAACAACATATCGTTTACTGGTGGATTATGGCAAGACCTATCTTCTTCGCATAGTGAATGCAATCATGAACTCGGAAACCTTCTTCGCCATATCCGGCCACAACCTCACTGTTGTTGGCACCGACGGAACCTACACCAAACCATTTGTCACCAGTTTCATAATGATCACCCCGGGACAAACCATGGATGTCCTGGTCACAATGGACCAGGCTCCAAGTTACTATTACATGGCTGCCAGGCAGTTTGTATCTGAAAATCCTGAAGTTCCCGACTTCGATGATTCAAATGTTACTGCAATTATTCAATATAGAGGCAACTACACACCCCCGGCCGCACCTTCCTTTCCAGCCAACCTTCCTGCTTACCACCAATTGGGGGTTGCATACAGCTTTTTGTCCCAGTTTCGGAGCTTAGCAAGCCCAGAGCACCCAGTGAATGTGCCTCTAGATATAACTACTAGAATGTACATCACAGTGGCAATGAATTCAGTGGTCTATGAAGATGAGGGGACAACAGGGACTTACATAGCTTCAAGCTTGAACAACATTAGTTTTCTGAACCCCGAGATGGATGTGCTGCAAGCCTACTACAGGTAATCCACTGTGTTTTTTATTTCTCTTTTCTTTTCTTTTTTTCAGTCTTTTTTTTTTCCTGGATTATTGTTTATGATGGTCTCCAAATGAGGGTTTATTACAGGCATGTTGGTGGAGTTTATACCACAGATTTCCCAGACCATCCGTCCTACTATTTTAACTTCACCGGGTACGATATGCCTTCCGACGTAACAATGCAGGCGACTAAGGTGAAGGTCCTCAACTACAATGAATCAGTGGAGATCATATTCCAGGGAACTAATGTGCAATATACACCCGAAGATCATCCACTGCATCTACATGGTTATACCTTTTATGTGATTGGGTCGGGTTATGGAGTTTTCGACAATGAGACTGATCCCCAAGGGTTTAATTTGGTTGACCCACCTGAACGGAACACCGTTACAGTTCCTCAGAATGGATGGGTTGCCCTCAGATTTGTAGCAAATAATCCTGGTGGGTGTATTCTTCAGGACTATACAAGTATACTATAAAAACTGATGTTGATCATTGGAACTGATAAGGATGGTTGCATGCAGGTGTATGGCTATGGCACTGTCATTTGGATCGACATCTCACCTGGGGTATGGACACTGTTTTCATAGTGAAGGACGGCGGCACGCCTGAGACCAGTATCCTTCCACCTCCTGCATACATGCCGCCATGCCAAGATCCATCCCCAATTGTGCTGGAAGATTTCAGTGATTCAGTAAAAGCCTGGTGAAAGAAGGCTAGCGTTTTACCAGTTCAACTAGCAGGTCTGCAGATACTCAGAACTCTGTTTCCTATATGGAAAACTTGAAATCAATTCATATTATTTCAGTACATGGAACATCCACAGATTTTCTAAGTAAAACAAAGCTTCCCATGCAATCTCAAAGAATAGGAGTTCGATTACATGTAATTCGATCCAACTAAAACTCCACAAGTTAAATAAACCGTACAGAAAATACATATTAAGCTTAAAAGCAATGATTTTTCCTACTAAAAATGGATCTCAATTCCGAACCACAGATGAAAATGATTCCTGGTGAATGAATCCAATGGGGCTTTCTACTCTACAATTTTAAGTACTAAAGCTCATGTTCAGCAAAATAAAGACTGCTTTCTTCTAAAGTGGCAACACAAGACAACAGCTCAAACATTTCAAAGGCAAAAAATGACTATAAATCACAACAAATGAAAAAACGAAAAAAAAAAAAAAAGACAAATTGAAGAAATAGGGAACAATCAGGTGGGACCGAGTCTGCATCATTCCATATTCAAGTTCAGCATGCACAACCGCCTCCTTGCTCAGTTTCAGAAACTGCCTCAGGGATGCCCTGGAAATAGCTGCTTATATACATTTAAGAAGGAAAAAAGGCCAATATGTCAATTCAGTGATTCTCATTACGCCATATAAAATCGTTTTAACGCTAAAAAGAAATGGTAGAAACAAGTATGTAGAGATATATTTGGGGGAAATCGATTCTGCAATATTATAACAAAGAATAAAGAATCTATTAAACCAATTAAAACACAGACAAGCAATGGGCAACATCATCCTAAGTCACTCTTGAACATTATAGGCAAACAAGTTAGAATCAGCTTTAAAGTATAATCAGCACAAAAAATGGTTACTTATTAACCATAATTAATATTATGTTCTGCTAAAAGACCAGAGGTCCAACCTGGTAAATACAATAAAAAGCACCACGAGAAAGCAAACCCCACCAACATAATACCATCCAAAGAATCCGATAAAGACAAATTTCCCTGCCTTGGAGGATCTCCGGACTAATGAAACAAAGCCACAATAAGGAGAGCTTTCAGCTAACACAAACAACACCCCTTCAAAGATACTTTTGGTTACACTCCTTCCAAATGCACCAAAACAGATTAAAAAAAAAACGAAAGAAAAGTAGTGTTTTCTAGTATTTTTGTCTTCCTTTCTCAAAGCTGCACCAACTAACAAAGTGGTCCTTCACAAAACAAAGAAAAACCCAGAAAATCTCTAAGATGGAAAAAAGTAACACCACAGCAATGTAGCCAGTAGAGACTCCATGTGCCAAGGATAAAAGCAATGTCAGTTAACCAAAACACATCTTCTCATCAACTGATCCATGGCAAGGATCTTACTTAAGTTACTTCATACTACCTCCCGTACGAAAATGCACACCTTGAATTGAACCCTAGGAACCCAAACCTTCAAAGCTGGAAAACAAAGAGAATGCCTAAAAGAAGCACCTAGAAGAGAAACTTAAAAGAAACTTCTACAACAGAGTATCCCCCCTGGCCTCCCTAATGCATAAGTTGTTAATGAGATGAGCATTACAAGAAACCCCTACCACTAATTCCCAATCATAAGAGCTCCTAATGGAACACAAACTCTAGTTCCCATGATCCACATCCAAATTCCAACTACCAACAACCTTAAGGTCTGTTTACAAATTATTCTTGAACATCAAAATTTCACCAAGATCTTAAACTAATTCGTCTGCAGATACTCAACCTTAAACCATCTGGATAAAGAGATCCAACATATTCTAACTTCAAAAACACATTTGGCAAATTTTTGACTGGACAAATTTCTTTGATAATTTTTTCTGAAAACATGATGATTTTTTAAAACAAATTTGAGGTATTTTCATGTGGTTTTTATAGTGTTCTGAAAGACAACAGGAAACATAAAGAATAGGCTGAGAATTTTTGCATTGTACATAAATGCATAATGATTTCACTTAGAATAAGACAAGAAAAATGTTTTTCATATTTGAGTTCTTAAACTGAATTTTGTTGCTAAAAACAATTGAGAACTATTTTTAAGAACTATTCTCAAAAATAATTTTTTGAGAATTGTTTTAAAAAACTTCACCAAACAAACCTTTCACTTCTCTATTGGCTGCTAATGAATAAATTCATGAAGAATAATACTTGAGAGTTGTTTACCTGCACCAAACATGACATTACTCTGGCACCACTTAATGCAACAAGTATATAAAAACATGGTTGAGTAACAAATAAAATGCAGCATCTTCTAAAACTTGTAGATTTATTAAAGAATATACCAAAAACTAGGTATCTAGAGTGTTGTTGATTCCATAGAACAAGAAAGAAGATCACCTTATTACGATCATAAATGACTTGATCATCTTAAAAAACCATAAAAAATAAATAAGAAACATCTAATGATCCTACCATTAGGGTTTTTTCTTAGTTTCTTTTTCCATCCAGCTATTTGGTTGTGCTGGCTGTCTTAGTGATGCAACCTGATGCATGAGGATGATTACTTCTGTGTAATTCCCAATTTTTAGATTTCACATTTCTAAATTTCTCATCCCTATACTTGTATCATGCTAAAATTAAAGAAAGGCAGGAGAAAATAATTATTTTCTTATTCCTTCTAAGGTTTGATACAGAGCTATATATTGAACAAAGCTCTTGACTCTAGAATCTAAAGAAAGAAACAGAAAATTTAACAAGGAAACAAATTAATCCCAGCAAAACCTTAGGATCTATAATATTGTACAACTATACAACACTTATATATGGAAACTATATTACATGGTCAACAACCCAATTGCAATTCTTCCAACACTCCTCCTAAAGTTGGTGCAAAGATGCTTTGCATTCCCAGCTTGTCAGTCATTCGTTGAAATGCTAAACTTGGGAGTCCTTTAGTGAGAACATTGGCTAGTTGATTAGTAGTACAAATATATGGCATGCACACTTGACCACCATCCAACTTTTCCTTTATAAAATATCTGTCAACCTCCACATACTTGGTTTGATAGTGATGGGCTAGGTTGTGAGCTATATTGATGGCAAATTTATTATCACAATACAATATCATAGGTTCTTAAAATTTGATTTTGAGATCCCTAAGTAAGATCTTAATCCAAAGAAGTGCAGAAATATCTTATGCAATAGTTCTAAATTCTGCTCTCGAACTTGAACAGTGTACAACTGATTATTTCTTACTTCTCCAAATGATAAGATTACCTCCCAAGAAAGTACAAAATCCCATAGTTGATCGTCCATTCACAATAGATCTCGCCTAGTCTCCATTTGTGTAGGCTTCTAACTTTAATTCTTTACCCTTCTTAAATAAGATAACCTTGTCAGAAGCTGCCTTCGAATATCTCAAAATCCAGTATGCAGCTTCTAAGTGGGGTCTAAGTGGAGCATGCATAAAGTGACTTACCATACTCGCGGCATATGCAATGTTTGGTCTTGTGAGTGACAAGTAAATTAGTTTTTCCACCATCTGTTGGTAGTTGCCTCAATCAATTAGTTGGCCTTCAGATTTCTCTCCTAGTCTGTGATTTTGTTCAATAGGTGTCTTAACTGATTTACACCCAAGCATACTCATTTCCTTAAGTAAATCTTGTATGTACTTCTGTTGAGAAATCGATAATCCTTGCTTTGATCTAGCCACCTCAATTCTAAGGAAATATCAATGCTTACCAAGTCCTTGATTTCAAATTCTTCAACTAAGTATGATTTCAACCCCATAATCTCTTCTTGGTCATCTCCAATGACAACAATATCATCGTCATACGCAATTAATGCTTTAAGTCTCCCTAGATGAAAGTTCTGATAAATAATGTGTGATCACCTTGGCTTTGATGGTAACCTCTCTACATCATAGCTTTAAAAAAACAGCAGAATCAAAGGATTTTGAACAGGTGAAGCCACTAATTCTGAAACTGAGATTTCTATTTGAAATATTTGTTGGTGCAAGGATTCATCATTGAGTATATCTTTCAGGAATGGAAATCTTTTATTGTTAAATTTTAACAATGAGTAGGGAATGGGTTGAGCTCTTCTTGTTTGTGCTTTAAGTGTTCCTTACATACAACCTACATACCTAGGTTTGGGCCCCCTCTTTTCAAGCACTAATTTAGTATATTCTTATTTGCCTAACAAGAAAAAATGGACTCATATTAAAAACAAATTTATGACTACCCCTAAAAAGGTACAATTAAGTTTACATCTACATTTTCAGAATGCCTAATAGTGTGGCAGAAATAACAGTGGAGATCCAAAGGGCTTCTTAAGGGCCCTAGGAAACCAAGCGGAGGTCATCTGATTGGGTGGATTATAGTCACCAAGCTAAGCACAAGAGTGATTGAGATTAGGCAATGATGCTTTCGCACAGGGCTCTTTGTGGCAAACAGACAAGGAGATTTCCTAGAAAACAAAGGGTGGCATCTGGCACTCTAGACTATATTTGGCCTTTAGACTGGTGGATTGAATTCTAAAATCACTTAGAGAGAAACTCATTGGTCTCCTTAGAAAGTCATTTCGGCCATGTATAAGGTCAGATTCATTGTGGTGGTAGTGTGGGGGAGTGGCGGTGCGGGGTGTGTGCCTAATCCAATCTAATGATGAAAAGGGCCATCTCTTATTTTCCTGTCAATTACACACAACCATGAATTTTAGGCTAACTTTACAAGCCCCAATGTCAACAAAAATTGAGGTAGAAGAAACATGAGATCTTCACATAGAAAGGTCACTAAGATTTCAAGCACTTAAATTATTAGCAAATTAGGCTTAATTTAACTAAATGGATCTAAGAAATATTTACCATTACAACATGAAAATCTGAGCAAAATGGCAATATGGGCTCATGCATAGCTACATCACGTGTTATGCAGTAAAAGTTAAAATACATGAACACTTCATTAAAACAAATGAGAAAAATCTTATGCTTAAGTACCCTTCACTCTTTCTAAGATCCTAGACCCTCTCGAAAGAACCTGCTTGTTGAAATATTTGTTCACTTTGTAGAAAACAGCCATAGGCTGGAATGATCTTAACCCTACATAATCAAATTTGAGAAGACAAAGAAAGACGGAAATCATTGAAGAAATGGAAAAAAAAACCAGGACGATCACTGCACCCAATACTTAAATGAGAGTGCAAAAGGTGGCATGCTCTCTCAGTTAGGACCAAAGATGCCAACAACCCTGGCTACGCAACATGGCCCATGAAAAAAAAAATGTCTTCAGATCAACTTCAACAAGAAGCTTCAAAAGTCCTGGTGTTCTGAAACATCAAACCTGAAGAAGGCTCAAAACACCCAGATCTAACAACACCATCAAAACAGAACTCAAGATCATCACTATGACCTCATGAAATTCCATGTGAACCACTTACATGGAAATCATAACAAAATTAAATTTCATCAAAAATGGTGATAGTTAACCCTCCGTATGTGACTAGAACTTTATATACTCAACCACTTGCACCAAAATAAAGAGAATATTTCTAGCAAATAAGAAAGAAATGGTTCTGGCTTGTACATACACTGCCAAGAATCATACTTGAACAATAACTAGTGTAATTTTGGAGCACAATCTCAAAATTAATGGATGAATAACTAGCATATACTTACTTCCCAGCTATCATAAACCAATATAGTTTTCCTATTGAAGTATAACAATCATGGACAGCACATAACACGATAGACACTCCTTTAATACAGATGAACCTAACATGTAAAAAAAACTGAGCAGCAATTATCACCTCCATGTCAGATCATTCCAAAGAACAAATCAGCCTTAAAGGTTAACTCACATGTCTTGTTCATGCTCATTGGCTAGGGCAGTTTTGGCAATACAAAGGAATGCAGCATCAACATTGTAATCCTCCTTTGCTGATGTTTCAAAGTAAGGAATGTTTCCTTTCGAAGCACACCAGTCCTCTGCTTTTTTCTTAGAAACCTGTATTCAAATAAATTAGGACCAGATGCAATAAATAACAAAATTAAAATAGGACAGTAACTATAGTCCTTACCACTCGGCTATTTCCACCATCTATATCAATTTTGTTTCCCAATAATATAAAAGGAAATGTCTTGGGATCAGATGGATTTGCCTGGAACACAATGGAGATGGAAACCAATTCAGCATCCAAAAATAAAAAATAAAAAGAGATTATATCTAAAGCAAAGAAGTGCAAGTCATGAAGGCAATTCAATGCTAACTAAGAAATGGCAGTCGACAATGCACAAGGTCTACATTTTAAATAACCACTATTAACTGTAAATCTGCCTCTGGAATTCAGTGAACCAGAAAACATGGTAAGAAGACCATCATACAGTTAGTGACTCAAGCTAGCCAAGATTTTCCTACAAATCACTGTCAGAAATCATGTTGTGTTGGTACACATTTTTCCTAAATAGAATGACCTACAACCCCTAAAGCACTATTTCCCAGACTTCTGCTAGCACACACTAAAATACTGGCCATTACAACATAATTCAGAAAAAGGCTATAGTAATCCTTGACAAATCTGCTTCTAGACTCTTTTACATACATCAAAAAGAAAAAAGAATCATACATTAGAAAACAATGGGAAAAGCATAAAAATCAGAACATGAAACAGGCAACACATAATGGTAATACACCATATCATGTCAAACTCTTGCAAACCATTAGATCATTCATTAGTTGAAATCCTGAAGCAAATGGTACCATTGAACAAAAAAAATTGTAATTTAAATACCTATTTTTCCATTGAACAAGTTTTCATGAAGTTGTCAGTCTAAACAAGCAAACAAAAAAAAGTGCAAAACAAAAAAAAAATAATAAGAAACTGGGAAGCCACAGACAACAGAACTCCCCCTCAGGAACAGGAGGTGGCTTGAGATTCAAGTCCTGAGCTATGGAGAGAAAAATCATCAGTTTCATTAACAAAGATATTATGGCCCCATTGACAATGAGTTTGAGTTTGGACCTTTGTCAAGGCTTTGAATAATAGATTGCCATAAGATAATAATTAAGACATTTCAAAATATCCCTTAACTTATTAAGAGAAATGTCAATTTCACCATTTGCAACCTATGTAACTTGCCAAAACTGGTTGAAGAGTTGAGAATTCATAATTTCAGCATGATTTTCAGTTTTTAGTATGGTTGCAAAAAGGGACACAGTAGACCAAAATGAAGAAATTTAAAGAAGATTGACTATCAGGTCTATCAACAACAGCCCAAGATCACGTGTCGATTTATTGAACAAAGGAAGGCAATGGCAACATTTGAGTGGCAATAGAATCGTGTTATATGGATTTGTAGAGTAATATTTGTGTGACACTGAAGTCATGTTATATGTAGTTTGTTCCATGTTGAGATAAGATCATAGCGAAATCTGGTCAAGCAAATACAACCCGTTTAATAATCATGTCATAGTCCTTTAATATGAATACAACCCATTTATTACACACGTAATATGACAAGATTTACATAACTTCTTTAATAAACAGGTCTGGTTCAGTCAGGATTTAATTTGAGACTCATAACCCACTGACTTTTAACAACAATCTCTAATGGTCAATGGCCCCACTTCTACTGATCTTCTAGTGGTCATGAGAAAGTTAGATGTAATTCAAATTCTCTACCAAGACCACAATGCAATTGTTTATAATATAAAATAGTAATCGTGAGTATTAAATGTATATATAATATATATTTAAATATTAAAATATTATATACATTTAAATATTCATTTTAAAAAAGAAAAGAATGATATAATTGTAAAATGTTAGAATATATAATAAAATAAAATAAAATAAATTTAGAGTGTGTGGACCCCGCATTTCTGCTCGATATGTTCCCATTCGATAGCGAAACTCGTTTTTTATTTATTTGGTGAAATGTTGATTTTTAGAAAAAGACTTGGAGTCGTCACTTATTTTTGTTTTATTTTTAAAGGAAAAAACAAAATACCAAAGAAAAAAACTCTAAGT
Organism: Vitis vinifera; assembly: GCF_030704535.1. Taxonomy (NCBI): domain Eukaryota; kingdom Viridiplantae; phylum Streptophyta; class Magnoliopsida; order Vitales; family Vitaceae; genus Vitis; species Vitis vinifera. Next base: position 22,672,738 of record NC_081822.1, on the reverse strand, counting down.
GTGACTCCTGAAGGAAAAACGGGTCTGTGAAAAACCAAGTTTGGGTCCGGGGGTCGGGTTACTTATTGGGAAGGTACGATGATGAGCCGTAACACCCCTTTAAGCCTGTATACATACGGCCTTTACTAAACGAATTAAGAGAATTGTGAAAATTAATTAATTAATTATGGATATCAAGAAAAATAATCAATGTAGAAGTCACGGTGAAAATTAATATACACAAAAATAATGACGAAATCTAATTATAAGAATATAAAAAATAAATGACAAAAGAATTATGCAAAATGATTTATTGAACTAAATAAATAAATAATGAAAAAATATTTAAAAAAGTTTTCAAGAAATTTCAAAGGATTTTATTAAAAATTATTTTGAATGAGTGATTTCAATTTATTTATTTACAAAATATTTTCTTTAAGTGATTTGATTCAATTTCATTTGTATTTAATTTTCAAAAAAGGTTATTTACACTTATTGTATCAAAAGAATTTATTACAAAATTTCAATTTGGGCACAAAAATTATTTTTACTTGTAAAAAAAAAAAAAAAGAATTTTTACAATTTTATTTACAAAAATATTTCAATTTGATTTCATTTAAGGAGAGTGATTTATACAAATTATTTAAAAAGACATAACTTTATTTACATAAGAATTTTTAATTAAAAGGAAAAAATAAAAATAAAAATAAATAAATAAATCGTCTATTTCAAAAAATGACTTTTAATCCAATTTTAATTAAGTAAAAAAGAATATATTTATTAAAAAAAAAACATTTTTTTGGACAATTTTATTAAAAATTAATTTTTGGGACAACTTTATTTACAAAACAATATTTGGACAATTTTTATTAAACAAAGAAATTTTTGGACAAATATTATTTAAAAACAAATTTTCAAATTCCATTAAAAACATTTCTTTTGGATTTTTTTAAATTCATTTTTCTGAATTTTATAAATAAAAAAAACTTTTTTTTATTAAAAATAATATTTTAAAATTATTGTTTTATTAAAACACATTTACTGACTTCTTTCTTTCATTTAAACAAAATTTTTAGTTTGTTCGATGTTCAATTCTGTACACACTCAATAAATATATACAAACGAATATTTACAAGAACTAATAAAAATAAAACAAAATAAAAGTGGGAAATAAACTTACAACAAGCTCCACATGTCATAAATTTATACTCAGCCAACAAGATTATAAAACGGGCTCATGCAAAAACAAAAATAGCACAAATGTAAGTATCCAAAAATATGTAGAGTCCAAAATAATTATTCAAACCCAAATTCAAACTTCAAATTAGTCTAATAAATTTCATCAATTACAAATGGGTCCAAATTAACAAATATAACATAACAAAAATATCTCACATATCATAAACCCTAATCTAAAATTTTTCAAATTAATAGCTAAAATGTAAGCTCAATTAATCAAACCCAAAACACGATAAATTAAAATAAATCTCATTATGCCTAAATTTGATATTTCATAATCCAAACCTAATTTAATATACATCATAATTATCTCATGTTCAAATTAAATAATTCAAATAGGTCAAGCTCATATCAAATATTCAAATCATCCAACAAATCCCACCCATATTATGGACTCAAAATTCACATCAATTAACAAACCCACATTAATAATACACATGACCAAAGGAAATAATAACTTAAGCTCAATCTAATAAGCCCAAACAAATAACCAATTAATAAGTCTACATTAATAATACACATAGCCTAAAGAAATAATACATCAAGCCCAATCCAATAAACCTAAACAAATAATCAATTAACAATAGTCCAAGTCCAAATAAACAATATGCAATTGATATAGTTCAAATATCCTAAATTAATCCCATAAACCCAAATTAACAAATTTCAAATTAATTTACCAACAATAAATTAACCCAAATTTCATATTAATTAACAATAAAAAATTAACTCAAATTTCACATTAATTAACAAAGCCTAAACATAATGCCCACAAACAAACATAGCACAAGCCCAATTTCAATAACAATTACTATTAAAATCAAATAAAGAAAAATAAAGAAATAGTAATAATAATGATAATGATAATAATAATAATAATAATAATAATGGGAGATGAGTGATACGGGAAAATGAGAGGATGAGAGAAAAATGGAGGAGGTCGCCGGCCGACAGGGGCTCACCGGAGGAGATTGACCGGTGATCCTACCGACGACAGTGAGGGATGATGAGTTTTTGGGAAACAAAAATAAAATAAAATAAAAGGAAGATGAAAAAAAATGGGAGAAAGAAAATGGAAAAGGAATGGGGGTCGGTCGTGTGTGTGAGTTGGGGAGGAAGATGGAAAAGGGAAAAAATCTAGGGGTTGGCGCGTGTGGGAATTGGAAGAAAGAAAAAAAATGATGAGGGAAGATGGGGAGCCGACTGTGTGGGTGTTTTGGAAAAGGGAAGCAGAAAAAAAAATGAAAAAAAAAAAAAAAAAAAAAAAAACAGGGGGCGGCCGGTTGGGAATTGCAGCGTCAAAGAGAATGGAGGGGGGGGGAATCGGAAAAAATGGTGGTCGTCCTGTTCCTTTTTTGAGAATGTGGGAGAGGAAAAAATAAAAAATGAAAAAAAATCCCAAGAGAGAGAGGTGGGCTGTCGAGAGAGAATGAAGGGAAAAAATTGGGGGAAAAATGGAGGCATTTTCTTGGGAATTGGGGGCTGTTGTTCTTGGGAAATGGGAGGAGAAAGTGGAGGGTCAAATGGGGAGAAAAAAGCCGGGGGGGGGGGGAATGGAAGAAGGAAGAGAGGAAGAGAGGAGACAGAAAGTGATAAATAAAATATAAAAATATAATATAATAATAATAACAAATAGAAATAAAAGTAAAACAATTTACAAAATAATAAAAATTAAGAATTAAAAGGGTGAGTGGGCCAAAAAATAACACATGTAATCGGGATTTAAAATTGGGTTCAAAGTTAATGTAAAAATAAAATTGGGACAAATTTTGGGGTCTACATAGTGTTAAATTATTTTTTTGCATATAATATTATTTAAAAAATATTAAAATATAAGAAATATAAGTAGAACATTATCCGAAATTATGAATTTATCTTCTATATTTTATAAAAATTAAGATTTGTCTTAAATTATTGAAAAAATTCTTGTAAGATATTGAGAAATAAAAATAAAAAATAAATAAAAGTAGAAATGAAACTAAAATATTATTTGATTTATTTAAATGGATATTTTAATGTATAATATATATATATATATATATAAAGTAATTGTGTACAATATAAAATAGTAACCATGAGTATTAAAGGTATATAATATATATTAAAATATTAAAATATTATTTACATTTCAATATCCATTTTAAAAAAGAAAAGAAATATATAATTGCAAAATGTTAGAATATATAATAAAATAAAATAAATAAATTTAGTAATGGTTGTTAGTATTTTTTTTTTTTTTTTGCACACAATATTATTTAAAAAATATTAAAATATAAGAAATATAAGTAGAACATTATCCGAGAGTTGGTCTTATCTTATATAATATGTAAATGTACATTTAAAATGTTATATTATATACATTTAATTATCCATTTTTAAAAAGAAAAGAAATATATTGTAATGGACAATGCACCATAATATTAGTAAAATAGATTTGCAAAATACATATTGTATATCAATTATTATCATAAAGTTTATTGATAATGATACTTCTTTGTTGATATTTTGAATAGGTTTGATAATGGACGGTTATACCACAGTATTGTGTTATACCAGGGGTGAAATTATTGATTGTGAATTTGGGGTATGTTATAATCGTCCTCCTAAGAAAGGTGTTTCAATCAATAGTATGATAACATTTGATGAGTTAGAAACAAAATTGTGTCATGCTCTGAATATTAATCGTACTTACACCAAGTTAAATATGGTGTTCCGATATCCAGTTCCCTTTCCAAATGGAAGGGGTACTGTTAATTATGTCCCTTTGCCTATTCGACATGATGGTGATGTAAGAATAATGTTTACTGTTGTTGCACAATCTCCTCCTCCAAATACTATTGAAATGTATTTTCAAACTTCTTCCATTAATTATCACCCCATGCTTAGTAGCTTTACCATCCCAATGCATATTGAAAGTCTAGGTCCAAGTCAACAAATGGTAAAAGAGAATACATCTTCCCTTATGTATATGCAAAGTTATGATAATGACATGGAACCTATAGTTAGGGTAGATATGGCGGGGGTTAGTGATTCAATTGTAATGACAGTTGGAAATTATGTTGATATTTTACCTGAAAATGATGATGACAATGTGGAGTTATTTGATGAAGATGATGGTAATGAGGATATTATGGACATGGAGGATAATGAAAATACAGAAAATGATGCATCATTGCTAGGTGGTGGTGAACATGATGTCCTTTCCCCAATATTAGAGAATTGAATTGGGATGTAATTAACTCCATGGCTGACAAGGATTTAATAGCACACACTGACTTATGGAATGAATCAGATGAATTGTTTAAGGGTTTGCGATTTGAGAGTAAGGTAGACTTATAATATGTTGTTAAATGTCATTCCATATGTAGGAATCAACATTTGATTGTTATTGAATCTGAGCCAGATATGTAAGCTGTAAAGTGTAAAAAATAGTCTGAGGGTTGTAATTAGAGGCTTTGTGCATGTCGTCCTAAATCTCATGGTTTGTTTGAGATAACAAAGTACATAGGTCCTCACACTTGTGTTTACCCTAAACTATCACAAGACCACTCACAATTAGACTCCATATTTATTGCACGAGAAGTTCAAAATGTAGTCCAAAGTGATCACACAATTTCAATTGCTGCATTACATCAAATAGTGAAAGATAAATTTGGTTATTATAATATATTTTTATATTAAATTTTATTATTTGTTTTTATAATATGGAGATAATTAAAGATATCAAAATGTATAAAAGTTTGAAATTTGGGTGGTGAAGAGATGATTTCATGGGAGACGATTTCCATTTAAATAAATTTGTTTTTGTCTTTTTAGGGAAATCATCTTTTCAAAAGACGATTTCTGAGTGGTTAATTTTTTTTTTATATATTTGTTTTGGTGGAAATAGTCTTCTCAAAAGACGAATTCTGAGTGGTTAATTTTTTTTATATATTTGTTTTGGTGGAAATCGTTTTCTCAAAAGACGATTTTTGAGTGGTTAATTTTTTTTTATGTTTGTTAGGGTGGAAATCATCTTTTCAAAAGATGATTTTTTAGGGATTAATTTTTTATTTTTTTTTGGTGGAAATCGTCTTTTCAAAAGACGATTTCCAAGTTGAAAAAAAAGAAAACAACTCTCCTTCTCTCCTACCTGGCAAAAACTATTGTAGATTTGGAATTATTTTTCCTACTATGGTAATTTAAAAATTTTTTTTTAAAAAATTACCATACTCTTATCAAAAGTCCCTTGAATGTCTAACTCTCAAATTTTTGAGATATGTTGTAAAGTACCTTACAACTTCAACTTCAACAAAGGTTAACGATTTTCCTTATAAAATCCATAAGAGCTTCGAAGGAGCACAAGAGAGTGTTGAATTAAGAATATAGAAGATGATTATAGACGGTACCAATCTAAGACCTTAGGAAGTAGACACATTCAATCCCATAAGTTTGTGTACATTTTCTTATATTTAAGATTTTGTGTGATTGATATAGATATTAATATGCAGAGTTCGTTTGATAGTGATTTTATGAAGTATTTTTAGTCTTTTTTATATTTGAAAGATAAAAATTTCAAGTGTTAAAAAAACTAGAAACACTTCTTAGAATCACTACCAAACATACTCAATAACTAATAAGGATGGTACTTTGCAGGTGTATGGCTATGGCATTGTCATTTGGACCGACACTTCACATGGGGTATGGCAACACTGAGTGGGCCTAGAGGCTAATCCCCAGTTCAGCCCACTGCTAATGGGCCAAATGCTTTGTTAATTTCATCTTAAGCTCATCTATATTTATAGGAAGAAATATTTTATGTCAATTTCTGATGTGGGATGCGTTAGATGGATAGAAAATGCAAGTGGCAGCAGCATGGGGGAATCAACATGGGTTGCAGCACAAAACTAAGGAAATATCTACCATTGGGCTATATGCAAACTATTACAAAAACCAAATAACGTAATCTTTGATTTTCATTTTTTGTTTTTGTTTTCTTTTGAAGTTTCATTAATTTAAATTCTTAAATAAACATAAATGTTTAAGTGAATATTTATTTTTATAATGAAAAGTATTAAAATAATAAAATCTTTAATTTTTAATATATAAATAGAATTGAATATTATATTTTTCCTTTTATCTTAAATATATCTTTATATTTAACTATTATATATATTTTATTAAATAAAATTAAAAATATTAATACATTTATATTTAAAGTTATCATCGTTTCATTCCATGAAATCAAATATAAAAGATAAAATATTTTAAAAAAAATTGAATTATATTTATATTTCTAATTTCTTATAATTAATTTTAATTTTATATAATATATTAAATTATATAATATATTAAATATTGAGGTGCTTGCCATTCAAAGATGTCGACTTCTCAAAACTATGGTTCAGGCATACATTTCTATACCACACCTTTTTCCCTTGGTTCTCTCTAAGATTCCTTCCATGATAGATTTTTAATTATAAATAAATATTTTTAGTAAAATATGATAGTAATATTATAATAAAATCATAAATTATATTTTTATAAAAATATATTATTATAGTATATATTATAAAAATATGGATATGAACATCTAAAAACATAATTGTTTTTTCTTTTCTTTTTTGGTTAAAAATGAATGATACTAATTTAAAAATAATAATTGTTGATAATTTTTTTATTTAAAATAAATAAAATTATTTTATTTTTGACACGTAAATGATTAAGTTTTTCATTACATGTAATACTCAACAACGGAAAAAGTATTCGCAATTAATTAGATCAATTTTTTAATTCTAAATTATTTTTAAAAATTAGAAAGAATAAAAAAAACAACCATAAAATATATTAAAAAAATTTTAAATCTGCTTTTGAATTACATCCTCAAATATTTATGCTAGAAATGACTATTTCTTTATTAAACAATTTCCAATGACATGCTCGAATAAAAGTCTGTACATTATTCTCATTTCAATTTAAATAAAAATACTTTTTTATTTTTTCATTCTCACTGTCAAATAAGTCATTAATTAATTTTTCAATGGGTGATGAACCAGAGATCAAAAAGTTAGTTGCAGGTCTTCAAATTGATAAATGGTAGTTTTTTTCATTCATACTTTCATTCGTTCATGTACAGAGTATATATAGAGGGTAATCATCATTCTAAGAATGGGAAGGAATGATACAAGGAAATAATGATATAAGGAAATAACAACTAATATCCTAATATCTCAACTTTCCTAATATCTCAATATTCCTAATATCTCAATATTCTTAATATCTCAACTTTCCTAATATTTAAACATTCCTAATATCTCAACACTAAATAATATAAGGAAATGATGATATACGGAAAGCATTCCTAATATCTCAACACTCCCCCTCAAGTTGGTGCATAGATGTCACACATGCCCAACTTGTCTAAAAATTTTGAGAACACTTGACTTGAGACAGCTTTGGTGAGGATATCGGTCAATTGATCTTCTGATCGAATCTTTGGCAATTCCACAATCTTATCATCCAACTTTTCCTTAATGAAGAATCTATCCACCTCGACATGCTTTGTACGATCATGTTGTACTGGATTATGAGCAATGTCACATGCGGCTTTATTGTCACAAAACAATTGGATTGGTTGCCTAGATAGGTAACCTAAATCCTATAAGGGAAGTCTTAGCCATAATGCCTCACAAAGTCCTAGAGCCATACCTCTAAATTCTGCTTCTGCACTTGAACGAGCGACGACATTCTGCTTCTTACTTTTCCATGTCACAAGATTACCACCTACAAAGGTAAAGTAACCAGATGTAGATCGCCTATCATCCACTGCACCGGCTCAATCAGCATCAGTATATACTTCTATACTCTGATGATTAACATTTTTAGCGAACAAAATTCCCTTCCTAGGAGCATTCTTCAAATACCTCAAAATACGCATAACTGCATTCATATGTTGCTCTCCAGGATTATGCATGTATTGACTCACTACACTCAATGCATAAGCAAGATCTGGTCTTGTATGAGCTAAGTACATTAATCTCCCCACAAGTCTCTGGTATCTTCCCTTATCGGGTGATACTTGATTAGGCTCAACACACAATTTCAGACCTTCTTCTATTGGTGTATTAACAGGTTGACATCCCGACATTCCAGTCTCCTGTAAAAGATCTAAGGCATACTTTCTTTGAGACAGAAAAATTCCTTCACTTGATCGAGAAACTTCAATCCCAAGAAAGTATTTCAGATGACCTAGATCTTTCATTTCGAATTCTCTAGATAGATAATTTTGCAGAGTTTTTCTTTCTTCAGGATCATTTCTTGTAACTACCATGTCATCCACATATACGATGAGTGCGGTAATCTTACCATGTTGCTTTTTCAGGAACAAAGTGTGATCTGAATTACTTTGACGATAGCCAAAAGCTCTCATTGACCTTGTGAACCTTCCAAACCATGCTCTCGGGGATTGCTTCAACCCATACAATGACTTCTTCAATTTGCACACCTTCTGACATTGCTTTTCTAACACCATGCATCCTGGTGGAAGATCCATATATACTTCTTCAGATAACTCACCATGCAAAAAGGCATTTTTCACATCGAACTGTTGTAATGGCCAATCTAGGTTTGCAGCTAAAGACAGTAATACTCAAACTGTGTTGATCTTAGCTACAGGTGCAAATGTCTCTGTGTAGTCAATTCCATAAGTTTGAGTGTACCCTTTTGCTACCAGTCTTGCTTTAAATCGTTCAATACTACCATCTGCCTTGCACTTCACAGTATAGATCCAACAACACCCAACTGGCTTCTTTCCTGGTGGACATTCTACGAGTTCCCATGTTTCATTCTTCTGCAATGATTTCATCTCTTCATTCATAGCTGCTTTCCACCTTGGATCAGCTAAGGCTTCCTGCACACTGTTAGGAATAGCTACAGTAGATAATTGATTTACAAATGACTTATTTGATTCAGAGAAACGATGGTTAGACACATAGTTGCTCATGGGATATTTGACTTTGGTAGACAATTCAGGTTCATATGTGGGTTTAGGAATACCTCTATTATGACGGTGTGGTAACCGTTTCATGAATGGATCAGGTTCCAAATTAAGAACACCTTCAACATACGACGATTGGTTTGGTATTTCAGTAAATACATCTTCGGACCCAAATTGTTGACCACTCATATCCAACTCACCCGCTTCTTGGTTCACTAGTTCAGATTGTCCAGATTCATTCTCCTCAGAGATATGATAATCATAATCGACAGTCTGAATTTCCTTATGGTACTCCCCCTGAAGTTCAGACTCAGATGAAAAATACATCGAATCTTCATGAAACACCACATCCACTGTAATATACATTTGTCGAGTTGGAGGATGGTAACATCGATATCCCTTTTTGTGCAATGCATATCCAACAAACACACATTGCAATGCATGGGAAGTTAACTTGGTGCGTTGGTGTTTGTGTAGATGCACAAATGCCACACAACCAAAAACACGAGAAGGTAAATTTGGGACAGTTGGGGCAACTACAGCATTAGTAAGAGTTTGGAGAGGTGTTTGGAAGTTAATTGAGTTGGAAGGTACCCGATTGATCAAGTATGCGGCAGATGTGATTGCTTCTCCCCAATAAAATATCGATGTTTTTACTGTTATCAAGGAAGCACGAACAACCTCTAACAAGTGCCGATTTTTCCGTTCAGCGACTCCATTTTGCTGGGGTGTATTGGAACAAGTAGTCTGATGAATGATGCCATGTCCTTCCAAATACTTTTGAAGATCAAAACTTTGATATTCTCCACCATTGTCACTATGCAGAACCCGAACCTTTGCATTGTACTGAGTTTCAATCATTTTATGAAATTTTTGAAACAACAAGTTCACTTCATCTTTGGTCTTCATCAAGCATAACCATGTCATTCTGGTATAATCATCAATAAAAGTAATAAACCAACGTGAGCCACTCAAAGTTGGGACTTTGGATGGGCCCCAAACATCAGAATGTATAACCATAAAAGGAAATAGACTTTTCTTCAAAATTAACGGAAACAAAACACGATGACTTTTATCCAATTCACAAATATCACAACGGAAACCAGAAATATCACTCTTTGCAAACAAACTAGGAAACAATTTTTTTAAATAACCAAAGGAAGCATGTCCCAGACGTCGATGCCACAACCAAATTTCAGACTTTTTCTTCTCACCCTCAGATCCATCTGCCATCAAGGCTTGTTGCAACTTATTTGAATCCTTTGACTGCAAGTCCAAGTAATAGAGTTTTCCCCGCTTAATACCACAACCAATCGTCTGTCTTGTTTGGATGTCCTTAATCACACAAAATTCAGGCCAAAAAATGACAATACAAGATAAGACTGCGGTGATTTGAGAAACTGACAAAAGATTGTAATCTAAAGATGGAACAACTAAAACAAAATCCAAATTCAAAGTATCAGTAAGAGTTAATGATCCTTCCCCAATGACTAGGGTTGTGTTACCATTGGCTGTGGAAACAATTTTTTGTGAGGAAGGTCTAAGGGGTGAAACCTGTCTAGAATCAAAAGTCATATGATCTGTAGCACCAGAATCAATTATCCATGCACTATTAATAACAGGTGTAAAAGTATTTAAAAACTTACCACCATGATCTATAGCGGCTACCAATGCAGAGGCTTTCTCAGCAACATTAGTTTCTGTTTTTATTTCGGCAACACTTGCAATCGAGGTTTTCTTGGAATCCTTCTTTCGTTGATCACGATTATTATCATTAATAACAAAGTGTTGATAGCCTAAACATGATCTAAAGGTCCATGGTTCAAACCCTCGGTTCCTCATTGTTTTCTTGATCATACCAAGAGTCGTTGCTTTGAAATTGTGGGATATCCAGATTGGTGGGATCAATCTTATTGCAATGAGTGCATTTAAAGGTTGACTTATCAATATTAGGGCTTGTCTTAGGATGGATGATCATTGTCGGACTACCATAGAGACAAAATATTCAGGATTTCAGTTCCATTGCTCTGATACCATCTTCAAATTGATAAATGGTAGTTTTTTCCATTCATACTTTCATTCGTTCATGTACAGAGTATATATAGAGGGTAATCACCATTCTAAGAATGGGAATGAATGATACAAGGAAAGAATGATATAAGGAAATAACAACTAATATCCTAATATCTCAACTTTCCTAATATCTCAATATTCTTAATATCTCAACTTTCCTAATATTTAAACATTCTTAATATCTCAACACTAAATAATATAAAGAAATAATGATATATGGAAAGCATTTCTAATATCTCAACAACAGGGTCACATCCATCAGTCAAGATTATGCTGATGTGACTCAAAAAGGATTCCCACATGTGATTAAAAGAATTCCTACATGTGATTCACAATATGTCAAACTACAACTACCTTTTACTACATGGTAAGGATTCCGGCAGACATCAAGCCTAGCAGCAAACTAAATATCTCTCCAAAAGGTGGGCAAAGGAGCCTAGTCCAACTTCTAGCAAACATTCATGTATTTCAAAAGAAACAAACAAAAAATCACAGAAAAAGTGGGTTTGACTCACTATTTAAAATATATATATATATATAAAATTGAATTTTAATTTTATCTTTCATTCATTTAAAAATATTTTAAAATATATACACTTTTTTATAAATCAAATAATTTTTTCCTAAAATATCATTTTACTTGATAATATGATTTATAAATTTTAAGGCTTTATATATATATATTTTAAATTAGTGGATTAAAACTCACTTTTCACCTAATTGAGTAGGTAATTTCAATATATCAAAAACTTAAAAATTCTTTCAAATTGTATCTCGTAAATACGATTAGATTAAGATAACTTTTGAGTTGATTTTTTCCTTCAAATTTCTCTTATTTTTTCCTTCAAACAACAAGAAATCAACCAAAGGCAAACCTGGGCCACTCCAACTAACTCAGGACCAACCGTTGTTCTTATAGACACTTGGTTTAAATGAAGTAGCATTTAGGAGCTAAATTTTAACTGGCCTCCTTCCTCTCAGTAGACGTACATTAGAAGAGGGAGAGTGCAGAAATAATGGCGTTGGAGAAAATGGAATCTTCCGTACAGTTGCTGCTTCTTGTACTTTTGAGTGGATTGATGCTTGTCTGCAGGATTGCTGAAGGGGATACGCACTACTATGATTTTGTTGTGAGTTACGCTTTTGGCACTGCCTTGGTTAAATTAATCAATGGATCCTTCTTGCCCGCTTTTCTGATATCTATGGACCTTGTTTGTTATTTAGTTTTTTTTTTTTTAATATACTCATATTCTTCCATTTTGCTGGTCTTCTTGTAGCTCAAGGACACCAATTTCACAAGGCTGTGTGTCACAAAGACCATGCTGACTGTAAATGAGAGCTTCCCAGGGCCAGTGGTTTATGTTCACACAGGCGATACGGCTATTATCAATGTTCAGAATGAAGGGAGTCATGGCGTCACCATTCATTGGTGAGGACACTTGAATCTCTTTCTCATACTGACACTCCCCATATAAACTAGATAAAAGAATTGGAGTTTTGCCTACATTCTTAGAAGATGAAGGAACTAACTAATAACTAATAAGACGTCAAAGCTGAAGAATAAATGTTATAGATGTCATTTTTGTTATTAGGCATGGAGTGAAGCAGCCAAGGAATCCATGGTCAGATGGCCCAGATCACATCACGCAGTGCCAGATTCAACCAGGGACAAGCTTCACACAGAAGGTGATATTTAGTGAAGATCAGGAAGGAACCCTTTGGTGGCATGCCCATAGTGACTGGACACGGGCCACTGTGCACGGTGCCATCGTGGTTTTGCCAGCTGAAGGAACCACCTATCCATTTCCCCAGCCTGATGGCGAAGAAGTTATTGTATTGGGTATGCAAATATTTTCATCAAAATTTATGATTTTGTATATTTTTAGGAAGAGCAGCTTCTCATGATCATGTACCTGCAGCATGTTGGTATGATGCAGACCAGAACGCGGAGCTTGAGTATGACCTGATCCATTATGAGGCTACTACACCCGAATCCGATGCTTACACCATCAATGGCTTTCCTGGAGATCTAGTCGCATGCTCTAGTGGTATGTAATTAAGCGTATAACTAGTTAACATTTCTAACAGACTTATGCATATATATGAAAAAAGTTGAAGAGGAATTTCAAGTCGTTGTACATTTATAAATTTAGATCTGATGATCACCATGTTTGTTTCCTGTGTGGCAGAGCCAGCATACAGTTTGGTTGTGGATTATGGCAAGACCTATCTTCTTCGCATAGTGAACGCAGTCATGAATTCAGAACTCTTCTTTGCTATTTCTGAGCACAACTTGACAGTCGTTGGCACAGATGGAACCTACACCAAACCATTAGTTACCAATTACTTAATGATCACCCCAGGACAAACCATGGATGTCTTGATCACAACAAACCAAACCCCAAGTTACTATTACATGGCTATAAGACAATTTGTCACCATTGACCCAAGTATACCTGACTTTACCAATATGACCGCTACCGCAATACTTCAGTATAGAGGCAACTACACCCCACCAGCTTCGCCTTCCCTTCCCACTACGCTTCCCACTTTTTACCAATTAGATGCTGGATATAACTTCACCAGCAAGCTCAGGAGCTTAGCAAGCCCAGAACACCCAGCAAATGTGCCCCAAAATGTAACTACCAGAATGTTCATAACAGCTTCAATTAATCTGGTCAGCTATACATTTGAGGGAATTATAGTCAACCATATTGCTTCCACCTTGAACAACATAAGTTTCATGGATCCCAGTTCTAGTATATTGGATGCCTACTACAGGTATACCTTTGTTGCCTACTACTAAAAAACATGGACTTTAATATTTGCTTCCTAATGATTCCAAATCCTTAATTTCAGGCACATAAGTGGGGTTTACACCACAGATTTTCCAGACGACCCGCCTTCCTTTTTTGACTTCACTGGTGAGGACGATTTGCCTTCTGCCATAACGAAGCCAGCAACCAAGGTGAAGGTGCTGAATTACAATGAAACATTGGAGATTGTATTCCAGGGAACAAATTTGCTATTGTCAGCTGAAGATCATCCAGTTCATCTGCATGGATTTACCTTTTTTGTGGTTGGCATGGGTTTTGGAAATTTCGACCCTGTGGCTGATCCTAAAGGCTATAACTTGGTTGATCCACCTGAACAAAACACGGTTAGAGTTCCTAAGAATGGGTGGGTTGCCATCAGACTTAGAGTTGACAACCCAGGTATGTTCTTCCTCAACTTTTCATCCACTCCTTTTATAGATGAATCATAGATGCTAATTTTCGAAACTGGTTGTGTGGATGATTTTCTTGAAGGTGTGTGGCTATGGCATTGTCATTTGGATCGGCATTTCACATGGGGTATGGCCACTGTTTTCATAGTGAAGGATGGTGGCACACCAGAAACTAGTCTCCTTCCACCTCCTGATTACATGCCTCCCTGCACAACTCCATCCCCTATTCGCCTTGAAGATTTCAATGATGCAGATGGAGTAGTCAACACTATAAGTAAGATTTGATCCAAGTATACCATATCAATTCCAAGCCACATCTATTAAGATGATCTTAGATGTAAGAATAAAAGTCCTGTTAGTTAGACAGCTGCTTTTGTATTTTTCTAAGAGATGAGCTGGAGTTAGTTACAGATTATTTACAGTACTCTTTTTGCCCGCCCCCTGTACCAAGAACCTTGCTACTCATATTTCTCTGTATGATGAATGAGAATGAAATGAGCACTCTGTTTCTTCTTCTCTTCTCTGCTCTTGTTTCCTTTTCATAATAGCTCTGTTTCTTCTTCTCTTCTCTGCTCTGTTTCCTTTTCATTATAACATCATAACTCAATGAGGGTAGCTGGTCTGCTTATTTGACAATCCAACTGAGAGCTCCTCCTTCTGGTTAAGAAAACAGGGGTTCTCTCTGCCTTGTCGTTGGAATAGGGCCCCCCACACCTCATACCATGCTCTTATATGTTCATAACAGTTTCTTTTCTTTTTTAGGTGATAAATACCATTTTCCTTTTTCCTTTTTCTTTTCTAAAAAAATTGTATGTGATGGGATGAAAATGTCCTCACCTTCTTCACACCTATCAAACCTTAAGTCTCCCCCCTCTCCTCTGCTTACTCTATTTCTAAAAAAGTTGATTGAAAGTCTTCGTTTAGTTGCTCAATTAAGGCTCATCAAAACAAGTTGGTCAAAATATTGTTCAACTTATTTTACTCAAATTAAGAGAAAAAGGAATCACTTAGCAGGTAGGGCACATACAGTTGTTACCAAATATTTCTCCTATGAATCTTTTATATATACGTGACACCATCTTATCAATTATCCAAAAATTCTTAATAAATGAAAATTTATATGAGAGGACTAAGAGTTTTTTTACTCTCTAAATATGTTCTCCAAACACCCGAATTAATGTTTTTAAAACTCAACCAATCACTAAACCGAAAAAGTTATTATAATTATTATTATTATTATTATATATAAAATTAAAATTAAAAGTAATTATGAGAAATTAGAATTAAATATAAATAATTAAAATTTTTAAATATTTCATTCTTTTATCTTTTATATACTACTATTAAATCATATAAAATGTAAATATATTAATATTTTTAATTTAATTAAATAAAAAAATTATAATATTTTATTGTTAAGAAGATATTTCATATATAAAAATAAAATAAAATAATTTTTTTTACATCAATTAACTTCATATTTATTATCTTTTTATTCACATTTCATTAGCTTTATATTTTATTATTTTATCCTAATAGATAAGAGATGTTGTTAACCTAGTTAGGATGTGGAAACAGATAGGGTACTTAAAGAGGGGAAAAGTTGTTTTCTACTGTTGGTCAAAATCTAATTCCCCTCTCCTCCCCTTTTCTCATTTTAATCAAACCGTTAATCTAATTAATCAATTTTCCAATCTAATTAGTCGATCTACTAGTTCAATACTGGTTAATGTTGCTTAAAATGGCTCAATTTTTTTTTTAAAAAAAAAGTTAACCCACTAGTCTAATCAATCAATTCTCTAATATGTCTAATTGGTCTTACTAGGACCCCTAGATCTCTTCGTTCCCATACTCTGGATTGTATAGGTGCATGCAAACTACCCTAAGCCTTTAGATCCTATGTAACGAAAGCAAAAAAATAAAAAATTTAACGTTCTCCTTGTCTAGCAAGTTTCATTATGAGTTCTTTTAAGATGAAACATTTTTCCACCGGGTGGATAACAATTTGGTGGTAACGATAGTAGTCAGATCATCAACACAACCCATTTCTTTCGAGCGCTTGCACTCAGGTATTTCAATAACCTTTTTATAGAGCAAATCTTCCAACATGCTAGGCACATTAGAGTCAGAAAAATGATATTTCTTCTCCTCCAATTCCTTCAAGGTGAACCGACACTTCTCATTTTCTTGGGTTGATGCAACCTCTTTTACCTCCTTTTTATCTCTTACTAAAATTTTAATGGGAGTCGTATTTACCATCATTGACTCCTGGACAGGTTTCTTTGAGGTCAGGTCACACATTTTCCCATCATTTATCTCCCTTTGTTGGTCGATGATAGGATCTTTCGTTACACCATGGTTGGCTATGCTGAGTTCTATGTCATGTGCCCAAGTAGCCAATTCTTCGAAGGTGTAAGGTCGTATTCCTTGGAGGATATACAAAAGACCTCAATGCATTCCTTATATGCACATTTCCACAACTGAACCTCAGATAATCTATTCTTAGAATCAAGACTTAAGGAGCGCCAATTATTGATGTAGTCAACAACCGACTCATCTTTCCATTACTTTGTATTGGTAAGCTCCATCATGGTTAGTGCTCATAAGGTGCTATAGAAGAGGTTGAGGAATTCACGCTCCATTTGATTACAATTGTCAATGCACTCAAGTGCAAGGTCTATAAACCAATCAAAGGCATTCCCTTGGAGAGATCAAACAAATTGTTTTACCAATAGATCACCTTCCATGCTTGCATTATTGCAAGTTTGGACAAAGTGGGAAATATGTTGCTTTGAATTTCCTTTTCCAATTGAATGATTGAAATTGTGGAGGTTGATAACCTACAGGCATACATAGGTTATCAATCCTCTTGGTGTAAGGCTTAGAGTAAATAAGTGTACTTTCTGAGGGTCTACCATAATGCTCTCCGATGGTGTTAGTTATCATGTCCTAAAGTTTTTGGATAGACAACGATGCCATCGAGGCAGATTCAACAGTTTGTCTCTCGACTTACACCGACTTAGACACATGTGGTACATCACTTGGAGATGCGATCCTCGAGGGGTGAGTGAGTCCTTAATTTGACTCAATGTGTTTTGTGCTTGTGCCTCGACCTTGTTTATGAAAGAGGTTATTTGTAGATCTTTCTCCTATATAGTCTTGGTGAGTTTATCGATGGCACAAGCCATTTCTACTAGTTGTTCTTCCACAGATGTAATGCCAGTAGCCATTACCAACATGGTCATCAAGAATAAAGAAGTGAAAAAACTAGAATGGTCAAAGGGATTGTTTTACTTTAACTCCCCAATTGGTGAGCAAGTGGTTGAGCTAGCATCAACAATAGAGTATAGAGACTTATCCTCAAAGTCCTTCATTGTTGAATGGTATTTTTCCCTACCATGAAAACTCTATCCCTTTGGCCCCAAAGAGGCCAAGGTGATGACTAGTTGGTAACTGTCATACGTCTCCGTTGTTTTTAACAAACAAGTGTGCTCGCTTGCTAACTTTGTTAGTGGTGCAGTAGTCAATTTTGCTTTGCTACATGTGATAAGGTTGATAAAGTTGCTATATGTTGATTGGGTAATGACAATCTTGGCATCACCCTTGTCAACATGTGTAACTTCAGCCTTTTTAAATGTCATTGTCTTGGTAGTGATCACCTTTTTGGAAAAAGAGATGAGAGGCAAAGAGGTTCCAACAATCGTGCTAGAAATTTATATGCACAAATTTCATGAAAGTTCTATAATGTAAGCAAAACAATAGGAAAAATCTGCGAAACAAAATATTTTATTAAAATTAATAAATTATGGGGTACAATTTTTGTGGTAATATTCTTTTATAAAAGAATATATCTCTCTGATTATTTTACCTTGATCACAATTTGAAAGACAACGATGAAAACGTTTTCTTGATTTCAGAGATCAATCGAGGACCACAAGTGGCTTGTTCCCGAATGAATTCATTGAACAACGAAGATCATGTATGTAGTTCTTCTATGATTTCTTGGACTTGTAAGGATATTTTGTGAAGCCTATTCTTCTTTATGGAGCCTTGTTTCCGTGTGGAGTCATTTTTTTCAATCCTCAAAAGCCTCTTTTCCCATGAGAGTCATTTTGTTGATCCGAAGAAATCTCTCCATTGAAGGAAGTCACCCCTGTTTATAGTTGAAATTAAGGAATTAAATTTTGGAACTCTCCAAGATTTAGTTGTTTGATTTTAGCAGCTTGTCTTCTTTGTTAAAGAAATTTGCTAATAAGAGAATATTTATTTGTTATTTATTCTCTTTTGACTTCGGTTGACATATTTGTTTCCTTTAAGAATTTGTCAACAAGAGAATATTTATTTTTTTACTTCTCTTTTTACTATAATTGAAAATTTTAATTTTATTTGGAAGACAAAATTTTTTAGTCATCCAAATTTTACCATGTGCCACCTTTTAATATATGTCACATGTCAAATGTGTTTAAGACCTATCACTTGTCGATCCCAAATTTTATCAATTAGGGAGCCACATTTTTTTGAAGACCAATTTAGCGATAATTTATTTCACTAAAAATTTTGATATCCAAGGTGAGATGCTAAGTCAATTTTAGAATTGGATTATGAGGGATTCAGTACTTTCCTATGGATCCTAATGGTCCTTATTCAAGCTCATATCCCTTGATAGAACATTATTTGAGGGATAGTTAGGTTATTATTCATATATGTGCATTAAGGGTTAAGTGACCCAAGCCCAAGGTGGGCTCAGGTCATTTAAGCCTATAAGTAAACCTATATAAACTCCTTTAAGGATTTAGAGATCGAATCTTTGCTATTCGGTCTTCTAAAGAGAAAAATTCTAGCTTTCATCCACACAAAGAAGATTGTACCATCTTCAAGCTAATCTCTAAGAGAGAGCCATTAGACCAAAGAACGCAAAGCATTCAAGATCCACGTCAACTTGTGATCATTTGGAATTGGTCTAAGAACATTCAGACCAAGGTAAAGTTTTTTGAGCACCTAAATCTAAGGTTCAAATTTGTGAATGCTTCCCTTACATAAATTTAGAGATCTTTAGGATAGTTTTGCATACACCCCAACGATCGAAGGCTTAGAATAAAGAAGTCCAAAGATTCTAACAACTAGTGTTGGAGCCTTGAGTTAGGGAAAAGCATATTAAAACCTTACTATGGTGTGCTCACTTGGTTTTGTAAATTTTTTTTTTTTTTCATCCCATGGCCCTAAGGGATGAATGAATGAATGCATGTATGTCTTGAGGACTATTGTGAATGGATGTTTAAATTTTTTGTTCTTTTAGATAGGTTTTTTATTAATACCATATTTTTGCATAAAAATAGGGTCAATATCACATCCTAAGTTTGAGTATATCATTAAAAGAACCCTTCAACTAAGCAATTATATGTCATCTTGTATATGCCCAACTTTCTCATGCTTTCTTTGAGTTTTTTTTTTATATTTATAGGCATATTTCATGAATAATGATGACCTTGAAATCCTCTTGGGACATCTTGGATGTGAGGATGAAGGGTGAAGTAAATCGAAAAAAATCAAAACTTCAAGGATTTCTCAAGTGCAATCTATGTTCAACCAATAGAATGTTTCTATTATGCTCCATTAGTGTACAATGCTTCTAAGTAGGATCTCATCCCACTACTCCACTCCCACTTGCACTTACACTTGTAATTAAATTAAATGAATTAAAAATATAGAACTATATATATAAATGATATTTTATATACAATAGACTATAATTTAATTTGAATATAAAACTTATATTAAAGTTAACTACAATTGAAAGTTAACTATGCATTATATGAAATTGAATAAACAATTAACTATAATTTAATTTCAGTACTATACTAAATTTAAAAATACTAAATTAAATTACTAGTTTTTATTGAAAATGTACTAATTAGGTGATTTAAATATAATAGACATTTAAACTTATAATATAATGTTAGTAAATAAAATGAAGATTAAACAATGCATATAAATGAAACTCAATATATAAACACAAGTGACTATAATTAATGTTTAATGTTAAACTATTATTAAAATTAAACTAATAATTTCAATCATTTAAATTATTAAATTTCTACTAATTAAATAATTTAAATTAAATTACATATATACCTTAAAACAATTTATCAACCATGATTTAGAGTTAATCCACAACTTTAATATCAAATTCCCAAATTTATAAACTTTTGATAGCAATCACTAATAAAATTTGAGTAATAAGAGATCAAAAGAGCTTCAATTAAATTGTGATTGAAATTGATTAAAAATAAAGTATTTTTTAAAAGAATAAAAAAAAAATTAAACCAAAATAGTTATTGAATTGTCATTTTAACGTTATAATTCATTTCTAACCATCGAACCAAAAGAACGTTTTTTCCAGTTGGGCACGTTTTCTCTTCTATGTCACCAAAAAATGGGAGTGGACAAAAACATCACCGATATATGGGCGATTGTTTGCTGGCTTAATCTCCACTCCATTTCATTTTGCGGTCAGCCGACATCCAAAATTTCCGCAATATTTCTATAATATATCGTAAAATTTTTGTCGTCAGTTTGAGCTACCTAAATTCCTTGCACCCTCGTACACACAAAACATCCGTGCATGCTTAATTACTATAATCATTTTGCTTCTTTGCTTTCTACATGCAATTCAAGGGTTACCCTCAAACCTAACTTTCTTCCACACTCAAGAAAAAGGAACCACGACCAATCTATACACCTAACTATTATTAACATTTCTTACGAGTCTTCAACTAAAAATTTAATCAGTTAGTAAATCTCCCAAAAAAAATAAAGAAACGTTTATTTTAACCATAACAATCACTCACAAATAAAAGCTAAGAGGATATCTGATAAAACTTAATACTTATTATCTTTTAGTTAACTTAAAACTTATTATTTAATTAATTTTTAAATTTTAAGTGTTGAAGTTATCTAGTAACCTAAAATTTTGGATTAAATAGGCTGATTTGTTCGGAATTTTATATATATTTTCCAATTTTTTCTTCCAAGTTTTTTGCCTGGATTTAGCCTTGGTCATGTACATATTTAGCAGCAGTCATGTATACAATTCAATGAGTCAGTTATGGACGCTGAATCTACGCAGAAGACTGGACAGTGGCTTGCAAAACATTACTGCCTATCGTAGGATAGTCAGTTATGGAGGCTGAATTTAAGCAGAAGACTGGACAGTGATTTGCAAAGCATTTCTGCACGTCATAGGATAGCTATCAGCTGGTGATACTTTTTTTTCTTGTGAAATTCTTGTCACAATAGGGCCATCGTTTACTTTGCAAATCGGGGAGAGTCTACTTTTAATTTTTTTTTTTTTTATTATTTTTGTTCTACTAATCCATCATGTTTGGATGACATTTTGGGAACCGCCAACAATTAAATCATGATGATTGAGTAATCTGAAATCAATAAATTTAACATGTCTCTGTGGCACAATATGACAAGAGAAATGGGGCAAACAGGTTGTGAATAATTTAGGTGGGAGCCACCTGGTCCTTATCGTTTATAATGGCTGGCTATACAACTTGGGAATTGGATATTAAGAGTGGTCGAGATTGCAAGACTAAAGTGAAATAAAATTTAGGAGAAAACAAACCGGCTCAACCTAAAATATTCCAAGGCAAGACCACCAAATTGATCACACACTTTGGTCCATGGACATTGTCATATTGTTTTAGATGGTGGGGGACCTTTTAAAAAGGCAGTGCCCATTTAGTTATGCATGTCGCACTCCAACTGTTGAATTGTATAGAGTCTATTTTAAGCTATGATTAGTTTTCTCCATCAATTGTTATTGTCACGGCCAATGAAACTATTGGAAGTGAATAGTTACAGGACAAATGGGAGCATATAAAAAATAAATAAATAGATAAAAATGAGAATTCAATACCCCGAAGTCATTCTTTACCACAATGCCCTCGAGTGAAAAATGATTAGGTTTTGGGGAGTAGTGAGACACATGGCAGGTGCAGAGAACCCCCGCCAAATTCTGAACCGATTCCGACAGAACAGAGGGGAGAAAGGTTGGCTAACCAGCGTGTAGAAGCTAAGGATTATCGGTGGGCAGAGACGTGTGGTGGGTGTATATCCCTCGGAGGGGGATCCCAAAAGCTTGGCTTTCACAGACTCGAGTCTTACCACGTTGTACTGATAAGAAGTCCCTACAAGATCTTCTTTGAACCTCTAACATCCGCATAATTTTCAGAGCAGTTATATCCTCTTTTTTTCAAGGTCTGCGCGTGGTGTGCACTCCCATCGCACAGATGATGCATTGATGCCCACCATGCTAGTGCAAGAGACAAAACTCTAAAGTAGAAGGAATAAAGCGTGGGGAGAGGAGATTTTTTTATAAAAAATAAAAAATAAAAAAAATCAGAGGGAGAAAAGACCGTTTGGATGATGGGAAATTCTCCAGGGCAGAAAACAAACAAATAGAGGGTAAGAAAAACGAAGTCATGGCAAGCAAAGAAATGAATTTTAAGAAATCCAAATACACAAGTATACAGAGGAAGCTTTACATCAATATAAATATAAATATATAATATATAATATATAATATATTGCATCAGCAAGATTTTCAAATTTAAATCAAGAATGGACCACATGAAGGCTTTGTTTAGTGAGATTAGATGGTCTAAACTAAAGAAAGCCTTGTTAGGGGAATCTTGTAACAGCAACCTGAGTTCAGATAACGCAAGGAAGATAGATGGAGCTCACAACAATGACATCCACATCAGTCTCAGTATTTCATATGGAAGCAAGTTCAACAATAAAAAACCTAAAAGGGGAAAAATAAAAAATATTAAATGACCATTAGGACGTCTCAATATAAATGTCACTTTCAAGGGCAAACCAAACTTAGGCGTCTCTTTGACACTATAACAGGACATGTGGTATTAATTCAGCCACGCTTAAAGTAACTTTAATGCCCGAAAGTTACCGTAATAGAATGAATTGGGATTATATGATTTCAACGCAATCTACCTCCTCCATATTTAAAGAGATTTAACTCTACCATATACCATAGGCTTGTCCTTAAAAACCACTGGAAAAGGTGAATATTTTTCATATTCTATACACCACAACTTGGCCATTCTACTGATGCATTTGAACAAGGTCCTCTTCATTTTTGCAATCAAAAAGTAAGTTCAACGTCCAATAAGTTGAAAGCGTCTCTTTTAATGTCCATTCTGGGGAATTAATCAGCCTGATAGAGTCCAATACAGTAGGGCCCCTTTGCTTGTGAGAGGGAATCTTATCAAAGTTGTTCAATATACTAATTAGAATTTACAAGGTGCACATCAGTTTCCAAAACCTAGGCTTTTGAAAAGCGAAACCTGGGGCAAAATGGTTTGTCCACACTAAAACTGGACCATCTCAGTCGGATCCTATCTCAATTGCTCACAACCACACCATAAAGCTAGTAAAAGATACTTGTTTCCATGCTGATCAAGCCCTCAAAAAAATATCTCCTTCAATTTTATTCAAGAAATAGGGTACTTGGAATTTTCAGTAATACATGGTGCTATTGTAGTTTTGCCAGCTGAAGGAACCACCTATCCATATCCCAAGCCTGATGCTGAAGAAGTTATTGTGCTTGGTAACTCTGCAAATATTTTTTACTACAATGGATTTCTAGTCTTGAAAAGTAGGTCGGGGAATTGAGAGTCCAAGTGATTTTGTATACTTTGGAAAATAAGGTAGGGGACCCAACAGCCTTATGTGGAACAAGCGAGGATGAGAACAAAAAGTGCTATTCTTTCAACAGAAAAAAAAAAAAAAGATGGCCCATAACTAGCTAGTACCATGAGAAAGAATTTTTTTTTTCTATTAAACTACAATGAATGGAATGGATTAATTCCGGATATTTAGGTGTGGATCTTACTATTTTCTTATTGCAGCATCTTGGTTCGAGGGAGATGTGAACTTGCTGGTTCAGGAGGCACTGCTCCAAAATTCCACTTCATCTACTCCGGTATCAGATGCTTACACCATCAACGGCCAGCCAGGAGATTTTGCAGCATGCTCCAATGGTACCTCAACATACAACTAGCAAATAAATGTGTCCTGTGTATGAACAGTTACAGGCACCAACATCTATTGATCTTCATGACTAATTTGTTGCAGGAACAACATATCGTTTACTGGTGGATTATGGCAAGACCTATCTTCTTCGCATAGTGAATGCAATCATGAACTCGGAAACCTTCTTCGCCATATCCGGCCACAACCTCACTGTTGTTGGCACCGACGGAACCTACACCAAACCATTTGTCACCAGTTTCATAATGATCACCCCGGGACAAACTATGGATGTCCTGGTCACAATGGACCAGGCTCCAAGTTACTATTACATGGCTGCCAGGCAGTTTGTATCTGAAAATCCTGAAGTTCCCGACTTCGATGATTCAAATGTTACTGCAATTATTCAATATAGAGGCAACTACACACCCCCGGCCGCACCTTCCTTTCCAGCCAACCTTCCTGCTTACCACCAATTGGGGGTTGCATACAGCTTTTTGTCCCAGTTTCGGAGCTTAGCAAGCCCAGAGCACCCAGTGAATGTGCCTCTAGATATAACTACTAGAATGTACATCACAGTGGCAATGAATTCAGTGGTCTATGAAGATGAGGGGACAACAGGGACTTACATAGCTTCAAGCTTGAACAACATTAGTTTTCTGAACCCCGAGATGGATGTGCTGCAAGCCTACTACAGGTAATCCACTGTGTTTTTTATTTCTCTGTTCTTTTCTTTTTTTCAGTCTTTTTTTTTCCTGGATTATTGTTTATGATGGTCTCCAAATGAGGGTTTATTACAGGCATGTTGGTGGAGTTTATACCACAGATTTCCCAGACCATCCGTCCTACTATTTTAACTTCACCGGGTACGATATGCCTTCCGACGTAACAATGCAGGCGACTAAGGTGAAGGTCCTCAACTACAATGAATCAGCGGAGATCATATTCCAGGGAACTAATGTGCAATATACACCCGAAGATCATCCACTGCATCTACATGGTTATACCTTTTATGTGATTGGGTCGGGTTATGGAGTTTTCGACAATGAGACTGATCCCCAAGGGTTTAATTTGGTTGACCCACCTGAACGGAACACCGTTACAGTTCCTCAGAATGGATGGGTTGCCCTCAGATTTGTAGCAAATAATCCTGGTGGGTGTATTCTTCAGGACTATACAAGTATACTATAAAAACTGATGTTGATCATTGGAACTGATAAGGATGGTTGCATGCAGGTGTATGGCTATGGCACTGTCATTTGGATCGACATCTCACCTTGGGTATGGACACTGTTTTCATAGTGAAGGACGGCGGCACGCCTGAGACCAGTATCCTTCCACCTCCTGCATACATGCCGCCATGCCAAGATCCATCCCCAATTGTGCTGGAAGATTTCAGTGATTCAGTAAAAGCCTGGTGAAAGAAGGCTAGCGTTTTACCAGTTCAACTAGCAGGTCTGCAGATAATCAGAACTCTGTTTCCTATATAGAAAACTTGAAATCAATTCATATTATTTCAGTACATGGAACATCCACAGATTTTCTAAGTAAAACAAAGCTTCCCATGCAATCTCAAAGAATAGGAGTTCGATTACATGTAATTCGATCCAACTAAAACTCCACAAGTTAAATAAACCGTACAGAAAATACATATTGAGCTTAAAAGCAATGATTTTTCCTACTAAAAATGGATCTCAATTCCGAACCACAGATGAAAATGATTCCTGGTGAATGAATCCAATGGGGCTTTCTACTCTACAATTTTAAGTACTAAAGCTCATGTTCAGCAAAATAAAGACTGCTTTCTTCTAAAGTGGCAACACAAGACAACAGCTCAAACATTTCAAAGGCAAAAAATGACTATAAATCACAACAAATGAAAAAACGAAAAAAAAAAAAAAAGACAAATTGAAGAAATAGGGAACAATCAGGTGGGACCGAGTCTGCATCATTCCATATTCAAGTTCAGCATGCACAACCGCCTCCTTGCTCAGTTTCAGAAACTGCCTCAGGGATGCCCTGGAAATAGCTGGTTATATACATTTAAGAAGGAAAAAAGGCCAATATGTCAATTCAGTGATTCTCATTACGCCATATAAAATCGTTTTAACGCTAAAAAGAAATGGTAGAAACAAGTATGTAGAGATATATTTGGGGGAAATCGATTCTGCAATATTATAACAAAGAATAAAGAATCTATTAAACCAATTAAAACACAGACAAGCAATGGGCAACATCATCCTAAGTCACTCTTGAACATTATAGGCAAACAAGTTAGAATCAGCTTTAAACTATAATCAGCACAAAAAATGGTTACTTATTAACCATAATTAATATTATGTTCTGCTAAAAGACCAGAGGTCCAACCTGGTAAATACAATAAAAAGCACCACGAGAAAGCAAACCCCACCAACATAATACCATCCAAAGAATCCGATAAAGACAAATTTCCCTGCCTTGGAGGATCTCCGGACTAATGAAACAAAGCCACAATAAGGAGAGCTTTCAGCTAACACAAACAACACCCCTTCAAAGATACTTTTGGTTACACTCCTTCCAAATGCACCAAAACAGATTGAAAAAAAAACGAAAGAAAAGTAGTGTTTTCTAGTATTTTTGTCTTCCTTTCTCAAAGCTGCACCAACTAACAAAGTGGTCCTTCACAAAACAAAGAAAAACCCAGAAAATCTCTAAGATGGAAAAAAGTAACACCACAGCAATGTAGCCAGTAGAGACTCCATGTGCCAAGGATAAAAGCAATGTCAGTTAACCAAAACACATCTTCTCATCAACTGATCCATGGCAAGGATCTTACTTAAGTTACTTCATACTACCTCCCGTACGAAAATGCACACCTTGAATTGAACCCTAGGAACCCAAACCTTCAAAGCTGGAAAACAAAGAGAATGCCTAAAAGAAGCACCTAGAAGAGAAACTTAAAAGAAACTTCTACAACAGAGTATCCCCCTTGGCCTCCCTAATGCATAAGTTGTTAATGAGATGAGCATTACAAGAAACCCCTACCACTAATTCCCAATCATAAGAGCTCCTAATGGAACACAAACTCTAGTTCCCATGATCCACATCCAAATTCCAACTACCAACAACCTTAAGGTCTGTTTACAAATTATTCTTGAACATCAAAATTTCACCAAGATCTTAAACTAATTCGTCTGCAGATACTCAACCTTGAACCATCTGGATAAAGAGATCCAACATATTCTAACTTCAAAAACACATTTGGCAAATTTTTGACTGGACAAATTTCTTTGATAATTTTTTCTGGAAACATGATGATTTTTTAAAACAAATTTGAGGTATTTTCATGTGGTTTTTATAGTGTTCTGAAAGACAACAGGAAACATAAAGAATAGGCTGAGAATTTTTGCATTGTACATAAATGCATAATGATTTCACTTAGAATAAGACAAGAAAAATGTTTTTCATATTTGAGTTCTTAAACTGAATTTTGTTGCTAAAAACAATTGAGAACTATTTTTAAGAACTATTCTCAAAAATAATTTTTTGAGAATTGTTTTAAAAAACTTCACCAAACAAACCTTTCACTTCTCTATTGGCTGCTAATGAATAAATTCATGAAGAATAATACTTGAGAGTTGTTTACCTGCACCAAACATGACATTACTCTGGCACCACTTAATGCAACAAGTACATAAAAACATGGTTGAGTAACAAACAAAATGCAGCATCTTCTAAAACTTGTAGATTTATTAAAGAATATACCAAAAACTGGGTATCTAGAGTGTTGTTGATTCCATAGAACAAGAAAGAAGATCACCTTATTACGATCATAAATGACTTAATCATCTTAAAAAACCATAAAAAATAAATAAGAAACATCTAATGACCCTACCATTAGGGTTTTTTCTTAGATTCTTTTTCCATCCAGATATTTGGTTGTGCTGGCTGTCTTAGTGATGCAACCTGATGCATCTAATGACCCTACCATTAGGGTTTTTTCTTAGATTCTTTTTCCATCCAGCTATTTGGTTGTGCTGGCTGTCTTAGTGATGCAACCTGATGCATGAGGATGATTACTTCTGTGTAATTCCCAATTTTTAGATTTCACATTTCTAAATTTCTCATCCCTATACTTGTATCATGCTAAAATTAAAGAAAGGCAGGAGAAAATAATTCTTTTCTTATTCCTTCTAAGGTTTGATACAGAGCTATATATTGAACAAAGCTTTTGACTCTAGAATCTAAAGAAAGAAACAGAAAATTTAACAAGGAAACAAATTAATCCCAGCAAAACCTTAGGATCTATAATATTGTACAACTATACAACACTTATATATGGAAACTATATTACATGGTCAACAACCCAATTGCAATTCTTCCAACACTCCTCCTAAAGTTGGTGCAAAGATGTTTTGCATTCCCAGCTTGTCAGTCATTCATTGAAATGCTAAACTTGGGAGTCCTTTAGTGAGAACATTGGCTAGTTGATTAGTAGTACAAATATATGGCATGCACACTTGACCACCATCCAACTTTTCCTTTATAAAATATCTGTCAACCTCCACATACTTGGTTCGATAGTGATGGGCTAGGTTGTGAGCTATATTGATGGCAAATTTATTATCACAATACAATATCATAGGTTCTTAAAATTTGATTTTGAGATCCCTAAGTAAGATCTTAATCCAAAGAAGTGCAGAAATATCTTATGCAATAGTTCTAAATTTTGCTCTCGAACTTGAACAGTGTACAACTGATTATTTCTTACTTCTCCAAATGATAAGATTACCTCCCAAGAAAGTACAAAATCCCATAGTTGATCGTCCATTCACAATAGATCTCGCCTAGTCTCCATTTGTGTAGGCTTCTAACTTTAATTCTTTACCCTTCTTAAATAAGATAACCTTGTCAGAAGCTGCCTTCGAATATCTCAAAATCCAGTATGCAGCTTCTAAGTGGGGTCTAAGTGGAGCATGCATAAAGTGACTTACCATACTCGCGGCATATGCAATGTTTGGTCTTGTGAGTGACAAGTAAATTAGTTTTTCCACCATCTGTTGGTAGTTGCCTCAATCAATTAGTTGGCCTTCAGATTTCTCTCCTAGTCTGTGATTTTGTTCAATAGGTGTCTTAACTGGTTTACACCCAAGCATACTCATTTCCTTAAGTAAATCTTGTATGTACTTCTGTTGAGAAATCGATAATCCTTGCTTTGATCTAGCCACCTCGATTCTAAGGAAATATCAATGCTTACCAAGTCCTTGATTTCAAATTCTTCAACTAAGTATGATTTCAACCCCATAATCTCTTCTTGGTCATCTCCAATGACAACAATATCATTGTCATACACAATTAATGCTTTAAGTTTCCCTAGATGAAAGTTTTGATAAATAATGTGTGATCACCTTGGCTTTGATGGTAACCTCTCTACATCATAGCTTTAAAAAAACAGCAGAATCAAAGGATTTTGAACAGGTGAAGCCACTAATTCTGAAACTGAGATTTCTATTTGAAATATTTGTTGGTGCAAGGATTCATCATTAAGTATATCTTTCAGGAATGGAAATCTTTTATTGTTAAATTTTAACAATGAGTAGGGAATGGGTTGAGCTCTTCTTGTTTGTGCTTTAAGTGTTCCTTACATACAACCTACATACCTAGGTTTGGGCCCCCTCTTTTCAAGCACTAATTTAGTATATTCTTATTTGCCTAACAAGAAAAAATGGACTCATATTAAAAACAAATTTATGACTACCCCTAAAAAGGTACAATTAAGTTTACATCTACATGTTCAGAATGCCTAATAGTGTGGCAGAAATAACAGAGGAGATCCAAAGGGCTTCTTAAGGGCCCTAGGAAACCAAGCGGAGGTCATCTGATTGGGTGGATTATAGTCACCAAGCTAAGCACAAGAGTGATTGAGATTAGGCAATGATGCTTTCACACAGGGCTCTTTGTGGCAAACAGACAAGGAGATTTCCTAGAAAACAAAGGGTGGCATCTGGCACTCTAGACTATATTTGGCCTTTAGACTGGTGGATTGAATTCTAAAATCACTTAGAGAGAAACTCATTGGTCTCCTTAGAAAGCCATTTCGGCCATGTATAAGGTCAGATTCATTGTGGTGGTAGTGTGGGGGAGTGGCGGTGCGGGGTGTGTGCCTAATCCAATCTAATGATGAAAAGGGCCATCTCTTATTTTCCTGTC
Organism: Vitis vinifera; assembly: GCF_030704535.1. Taxonomy (NCBI): domain Eukaryota; kingdom Viridiplantae; phylum Streptophyta; class Magnoliopsida; order Vitales; family Vitaceae; genus Vitis; species Vitis vinifera. The sequence goes on along the minus strand of NC_081822.1, from coordinate 22,642,001 downwards.
AATTACACACAACCATGAATTTTAGGCTAACTTTACAAGCCCCAATGTCAACAAAAATTGAGCTAGAAGAAACATGAGATCTTCACATAGAAAGGTCACTAAGATTTCAAGCACTTAAATTATTAGCAAATTAGGCTTAATTTAACTAAATGGATCTAAGAAATATTTACCATTACAACATGAAAATCTGAGCAAAATGGCAATATGGGCTCATGCATAGCTACATCACGTGTTATGCAGTAAAGTTAAAATACATGAACACTTCATTAAAACAAATGAGAAAAATCTTTTGCTTAAGTACCCTTCACTCTTTCTAAGATCCTAGACCCTCTCGAAAGAACCTGCTTGTTGAAATATTTGTTCACTTTGTAGAAAACAGCCATAGGCTGGAATGATCTTAACCCTACATAATCAAATTTGAGAAGACAAAGAAAGACGGAAATCATTGAAGAAATGGAAAAAAAAACCAGGACGATCACTGCACCCAATACTTAAATGAGAGAGCAAAAGGTGGCATGCTCTCTCAGTTAGGACCAAAGATGCCAACAACCCTGGCTACGCAACATGGCCCATGAAAAAAAAAATGTCTTCAGATCAACTTCAACAAGAAGCTTCAAAAGTCCTGGTGTTCTGAAACATCAAACCTGAAGAAGGCTCAAAACACCCAGATCTAACAACACCATCAAAACAGAACTCAAGATCATCACTATGACCTCATGAAATTCCATGTGAACCACTTACATGGAAATCATAACAAAATTAAATTTCATCAAAAATGGTGATAGTTAACCCTCCGTATGTGACTAGAACTTTATATACTCAACCACTTGCACCAAAATAAAGAGAATATTTTCTAGCAAATAAGAAAGAAATGGTTCTGGCTTGTACATACACTGCCAAGAATCATGCTTGAACAATAACTAGTGTAATTTTGGAGCACAATCTCCAATTTAATGGATGAATAACTAGCATATACTTACTTCCCAGCTATCATAAACCAATATAGTTTTCCTATTGAAGTATAACAATCATGGACAGCACATAACACAATAGACACTCCTTTAATACAGATGAACCTAACATGTAAAAAAAAACTGAGCAGCAATTATCACCTCCATGTCAGATCATTCCAAAGAACAAATCAGCCTTAAAGGTTAACTTACATGTCTTGTTCATGCTCATTGGCTAGGGCAGTTTTGGCAATACAAAGGAATGCAGCATCAACATTGTAATCCTCCTTTGCTGATGTTTCAAAGTAAGGAATGTTTCCTTTCGAAGCACACCAGTCCTCTGCTTTTTTCTTAGAAACCTGTATTCAAATAAATTAGGACCAGATGCAATAAATAACAAAATTAAAATAGGACAGTAACTATAGTCCTTACCACTCGGCTATTTCCACCATCTATATCAATTTTGTTTCCCAATAATATAAAAGGAAATGTCTTGGGATCAGATGGATTTGCCTGGAACACAATGGAGATGGAAACCAATTCAGCATCCAAAAATAAAAAATAAAAAGAGATTATATCTAAAGCAAAGAAGTGCAAGTCATGAAGGCAATTCAATGCTAACTAAGAAATGGCAGTTGACAATGCACAAGGTCTACATTTTAAATTTACTGTAAATCTGCCTCTGGAATTCAGTGAACCAGAAAACATGGTAAGAAGACCATCATACAGTTAGTGACTCAAGCTAGCCAAGATTTTCCTACAAATCACTGTCAGAAATCATGTTGTGTTGGTACACATTTTTCCTAAATAGAATGACCTACAACCCCTAAAGCACTATTTCCCAGATTTCTGCTAGCATACACAAACCTTCTGACACTAAAATACTGGCCATTACAACATAATTCAGAGAAAAGCTATAGTAATCCTTGACAAATCTGCTTCTAGACTCTTTTACATACATCAAAAAGAAAAAAGAACCATACATTAGAAAACAATGGGAAAAGCATAAAAATCAGAACATGAAACAGGCAACACATAATGGTAATACACCATATCATGTCAAACTCTTGCAAACCATTAGATCATTCATTAGTTGAAATCCTGAAGCAAATGGTACCATTGAACAAAAAAAATTGTAATTTAAATACCTATTTTTCCATTGAACAAGTTTTCATGAAGTTGTCAGTCTAAACAAGCAAACAAAAAAAAGTGCAAAACAAAAAAAAAAATAATAAGAAACTGGGAAGCCTCAGACAACAGCACTCCCCCTCAGGAACAGGAGGTGGCTTGAGATTCAAGTCCTGAGCTTACCCAATGCATGGTAGGTTTTCAGAAGGGGATCATGTTTCTGTGATTTTCCCCCATCTTGCAAAGCATGTAGCAGGTTTTCATAATATCAAAAGGGAAAATAATTATGGTCAAACTATGGAGAGAAAAATCATCAGTTTCATTAACAAAGATATTAGACTCGGTTTAAGCCATTTACTACATATTATGGCCCCATTGACAATGAGTTTGAGTTTGGACCTTTGTTAAGGCTTTGAATAATAGATTGCCATAAGATAATAATTAAGACATTTCAAAATATCCCTTGACTTATTAAAAGAAATGTCAATTTCACCATTTGAAACCTATGTAACTTGCCAAAACTGGTTGAAGAGTTGAGAATTCATAATTTCAGCATGATTTTCAGTTTTTAGTATGGTTGCAAAAAGGGACACAGTAGACCAAAATGAAGAAATTTAAAGAAGATTGACTATCAGGTCTATCAACAACAGCCCAAGATCACGTGTCAATTTATTGAACAAAGGAAGGCAATGGCAACATTTGAGTGGCAATAGAATCGTGTTATATGGATTTGTAGAGTAATATTTGTGTGACACTAAAGTCATGTTATATGTAGTTTGTTCCATGTTGAGATAAGATCATAGCGAAATCTGGTCAAGCAAATACAACCCATTTAATAATCATGTCATAGTCCTTTAATATGAATACAACCCATTTATTACACACGTAATATGACAAGATTTACATAACTTCTTTAATAAACAGGTCTGGTTCAGTCAGGATTTAATTTGACACTCATAACCCACTGACTTTTAACAACAATCTCTAATGGTCAATGGCCCCACTTCTACTGATCTTCTAGTGGTCATGAGAAAGTTAGATGTAATTCAAATTCTCTACCAAGACCACAACGCAATTGTTTAGAAGCCAGGCCCCAAGAGTCTCCATTCCTATCATTGTGAACCAAGTCCATGTATCTTATCCAATGATTTCATGGCATAGCATGGTTTGATTCCAGGCCAAGCTGTGAGTAATGCGGTAGTGGTTTTTAGTAGGCAGCTCCGCTATACACATCTAGCTCCACATCAAAAAATTCAGACAGACTTTGTCAAACTAATTGTTTGTATTGTGAACAAATTGTGAGAAGTTGCTTAATAATCATATTATTTGACATATTTTGTTTAACCAATTTAAGACTTTAAATTTACGTTAATTATACTTCAACATGTTTTCTCAAGACTTGTTTTCTAAGAGAAAAAAAAAAAAAAAAAAAGGAATATTTTTTTAGGAATCTTTTTTTTCTTTCTTTGCTCGGACTCGAACTTCAAACCTCCCAAGTCCCCACCCCAGCACCTTGCCACTTGAGCAAAGCCTCAAGGGCATGATTGATTCAAATATGTATGTATGTATAAATGTATGATATAAATATAATTTATTAACAAAAACTCTATTTTAAAAGATAATAAAATAAATATAATTTATTCATGAAAAGTTAAAACTCTTAAGTTAAAAGAAAATCTTAAAATATACAACTACATGAATTAAATGATCTTACACAAGCCAATACAATCATTTCAACCTAACACAAATATCGAACAGGTCATATAAGAGTTCAGTTGTGATCATGTCAACAGGAATTGACAATTAAATGGATCAAAATTGGAGGGAGCTTTCAAACTGAATGTAACTCATTTAACAAAGGGGTTAAGTTGGTCGACATGATTATAACACAATCATGATTAAACTCAACCTGAATATGCTAACTTCATTTACTTTTTTAGGTCTTGTTTACATGTAGTATTAAGAGTTATCATCCCCAGAGTAATAAAATAAATGACACTGCAACTAATGAAAGGCAACCTTAAGGAAGCCACCTACAATCAAATAAGGGTATACCAGATCTTTTCAAAAAAAGAAAAGAAAAGGAAACAAAAAAAGAATGGAGAAATGAAGTTAAGGTAATAACCTATTAGGAATCTAATTCTTTTCCTAGAACTCCTCACCCTTCAAAATAATGGAATTAAAAGAAAATAAAAACTTCTTAGAGAATAAAATCATTCTCAAGTATAGATTCTTTTAGGAAATCAAAACTTTTTCAAAAAGTAGAAATTTTTTAAAAACTAGGAACTTTTAGAAAACATGGTTTTTGGAAAATAAAAACTTTTAAAAATAGAAAGTTCTAGTAAAGAAGATTCCATAATTTTAAGTAGGACTTAAATTAACCTACTACTACTAGCTTGACTCCCAACAACTTAAATATATAAAAGATCACTAAAATATCATTTTCTTCCTTTTGTGAACATATGTCAAATGCTGAAATCAATAATAACAAACTTTATTTTCTAAATAATTGAGGTATAGTCAACAATTAGACTTATTAGGGAATAGGGAACTAGGTCATGCGACCATAGGTCTTTTTAGATGAAACCATTAGAAGACACGACTACATTGTCCCATGAGAACTTCAATGCCTTCATTTAAAGGCCACAACAATTTTCCACCATTTTGAGAGCAACCAAGTAATGTTACATATGCTACTTCAAAACATACTTCATGCCTGATTAAATTGGGTATGTTTGCTTATATTTCAACTAAGGATAGATTTCTTTTTTTCTTTGCACAAAGCTACCCTACATTATTCACATTATGTTCCAACAATGCACCAGTATTAGCCAAAAACCATGGCCATTTTGTGATATCTTATCCTCAAAATGTGAAAGATCTTATCAAGGATTAATAGAAACATTATGTTCCAACAATGCACCAGTATTAACCAAAAACCATGGCCATTTTGTGATATCTTATCCTCAAAATGTGAAAGATCTTATCAAGGATCAATAGAAAGAAAATGAAGGATGATCTATGATCTATCCTTCCATGATATTGATCCAAATGCTAGTCATAGCTTTGGTTCCAACTTGATTGCTCAACAACAGAATAGCCATCATGGTCCAAATATCTAAATAGAACTTGCTCTAGATACATTATGTTCCACATGCATGTTCCAAAGTTGTCTTTGAGGTGAAGGTGGGGTGGTAGAAAACAATTGTTTACAGATGGCCACATTTTAAGTTGTCTACCTATATTTTCAAAGGTGAAGCACCATATATAGTGTTGCAGCTGCAGCATCAGTATTCAATTTGATACCATGTCTTTGATTATGCTCGTTTAGCACAATTTTCTGTCCAAGAACTGGCAAATGATCCGGTCAAGTTGTTAAGTGTTTTTATCATATATAAACAAATTTAGAAAAAGGCATGCTTATTAAATTTAATAGGTAACTGATGATGTATACTAAATGGCCAAAAGGGGGCAAAAACTAGTACATAGGGAGAACACAGACAACCAAAGCAAGTGGATGAAAAAAGAGAGAAAAACAGAACAGCAAACAGCACCAAAAAGGACCACTTGTGCCCATCATATCCTCTCTATTTAGTCAAGAAGAGACAACACCCCTTCCACGAGCATCCATAATCTCATAAAAAAACAAGACAAAAGGAAGACACTTTAAGATTTAGTACCAAGAGCCTTACCCCTTCAAAGACCCTCCAATTCCTTTTCTTCCATCAAAGACAAAAATAACTGAGGTGGGATCTTAAAATTTCCCTTATAACTTCAATCACTTCTAGTTGTGATAGATAAGGTAAAGAAAACAAAAGATGGCTAGTATATATATCCTTGGCAATCACGCTAAGGTTCCTTGGCAATCACGCTAGGGTTCCTAGGCAATCATACGTAGAAAGAAGGCAATCACATCCTCAAACATGATAGATGCTGAAACTTTAATTAAAATTCTTCTTCTCAATTTGAAAGACTACATAGGTATACATAGACTCTTATTACCCTTCCCTAACACAACAACTTTCATAATTCCTTAGGAAAGATATAAGAAAGGATATTTAGACACTAAAACAAAATAAAAAAAAATTTTAATGAAATAAGAAGACTAAAAGAAATACAAACTTGACAAAACTTCAACCATTAACTAAAATTGAAACTTAACAAACTAATTATGGGAAGTCCTAAGATACATTTAAATAGTCATTAGTGTCCCAAATTAAGACTTGAGCATTGGAACTAGCCTGTCCCCTCCTTTTGGAAGTCATCAAAGGATATTTCCACCTTATTCTCCATCAATAACATAGGAAAGTGCAGTTCTCCAAACTTCCCTTCTTTTCCATCAAACCGATGCTTCTTATTGAGGCAAAATCCAAAAAATAAGAGAAAGGGATGGAGAGAGAGAGAAAGAGAGTGATACAAACAAAAAGGGGAAAAAAACAAATGAGGATGAGCTTCCTAGGTTTATTGACAAAAAGAAGTTAAGGGTATTTAAGTAATTTTTCATATTTGGATTATTTGGAGTCAAATTAGCAGTAATTACTTATTGGAGTCTTATTAGAATTTAGAAAATCTTCTTTCATGGAATTGAACTTTTATTTTCTAAATTCTATACAAACTCAAATTACAAACTACTATTAAAGTTGACTTCAAAATAAACTAATTTTATAGTATTACCCAAATACCCTCAACTTAGGATTTCTTTGTTCCCTCTCATTACCTTTGTGGGTAAACTTTGGAGGCTCGTCCTAATCAAGAATGGTGCATGGAAGGTAACCCCTTTACCTCTAGGAAAGCAAATTGTGGGATGCCAATGGTTTGGGTTACCAAATATAAATCTAATAGAATACTGAAATGTTTAAAACTCAATTTATTGCAAAAAGCTACGAATCTTGTGGTAGACTACTTTAGGGACCATCTCACTGCTTACGTCTTTATCTAGCTTGATATCAAGAACGCATAAGAAAATATATATGCACCAACCTCCTTGTATGTTTCTAACAAGGCATTACATACAGTATGCAGATTAAAAAGGGCAGTGTTCAATAAGTTGAGTGTTGAAGTCAGGAAATGAGGGCAAAAAGTTATTAACATTAGATGACCCAATGATTGTGCAACGAAGAGAGGAAGGTGCTAGTACTTTACCAATTCATCTAGATTATTTAGGTTGCATCCTTTTTACACTTTCCTTTGCTTCTTTTTTATCATTATTAGAAAAGCTTTTCAAAGAATAAGAAAAATGCCATATCTAGAACATCAATGATATTTCAAATGAAAGACGTTTGTCATTTAATGGATTTTAAAGGAACGAAAGTAGAAAGGTGTAAAAGGACACTGCTATTACAAGGTGATCCTCTAGGTTGCTTAGGCAAGGCAAGGCCTAGGCAAAATGTCTCCAAAGAAGTGGCATCTAGGTAATTGCCTCAACCAAGTCACTAAGACAATGAGGGCAAACACAGTTTCAAAAAGAGGTGAGTTGTTGCTTTAAAAAACAGACCCAACGATGATAATTTCAATTTAATGAAGATCAAGAGTATAAACCTTCTCAAGGATGTTCATTCTAATTTTGTTTAGTTTTGAATTTCTTGATGTCTAGGAAACTGGATTGGACAAGGTGAACTTTTTATCTAAATAACCTTGACACTTTGTGTTATGTGGGATACAATATTTAATGTTTTAAACCATTATTATCATTTTGCTAATTCCCTAACATGACTTTAGGTACAAAAATTTAATAGTATTGACTATTGAAAGATATTAATATTATTAAAATGATGGTGAAATTGATATTTATATTATTTGAGTATGGAGAGTAGATAGATTACAATATATCCATTATTGAACTAACAATAATTTAGAAAATTAAAGACCCTATACTTATCAAGACATAAATACAATGAGAAATTCTTAAATAATAAAAAAAAAAAGGAAATAAAAACCTGATAGTAATATTCTTTAATTTCAAACCAGTTTAATTCACAGTTACTGGCTATATGTCATGAAGTCCCAAAGACAAGTTTTATGAGACCAACATTAATAGTTAGGAAAGAATTTCAAGCTAAAGTAATATGCAATTGACTTCTCTCCATATTACCGAACCTAAATGATAGGAATTACTTCAAACAGGAAAAGTAGATTGATATATGGCTGCTGTTTGATATCACAATTTATTTTTATTTCTTGTAAATGAGATGTAATGAACAACTTGATCCACACTTGGCCTTTATTTCATTAAGAAGATTGATAAAACAAGACATAAGGATACAACAAGCGGAAAGAATATTCAAGAAAACACACACTGACCCAGCAGGTAGACAATTAGCAAAAGAATATCCACCAACAACAAGAAACAAAGGAATAAAGAAAGCATCATGAACCTGTTTGAGAAACTCCTCGTGCCAATTGTCAAGTGTATCAAATGACCTCATAACATTAACATCATAAACTAGAACACAGCAATCTGCTCCTCTATAAAATGCAACACCGAGACTCTGAAATCTTTCTTGCCCTGCTGTGTCCCATATCTACCCGGGGAAACATACCGTCATTTAACCAAAGCATATTCATTTACAATACTCTAAATAAAAGTATGCATCACATAAAAAGTAGCATTGAAACATAAACCCACTTGAAGAGTGACGAGCCGGTCATCAATTTGGAGCTCCTTAGTGACAAAATCGGCACCAATTGTAGCTTTGTATTGTTGACTGAACTTCTTATGTACATATCTAGATAAGCAGTTAAGAACCACATATGCTAATCTTTTACTAAAGTGATGGCCTGGCCCAACTAGCCTTCTCCACCAAGACCGAGTAGCCAATTGCAGGCATCATTAAAAAACACCACTATGAAAAACACTCAGATCAGATTTTCCTTCCACATATCATATTTCTGCCTCCACTAATTAATTCTTGGATATGATTCTAAATCACCCAAGATCCATAATTTAGTGGACTAAACAACAAAATTAGTGGACTCAGAAGTTCAGTTCAGGAAATTTTAATCAGAAGTTTCACTAACTACCCTCCAAATATTATTGGATCAATAACAATGCACCATTTTTTTTAATCACATGATTCAAGAAGAAGAAGAAGCAACAACAACCCATGCTTTAAAACATACATAACATAAATAACCAAAACCAGCAAGAGCTGCAAAAAATATTAGGTAAAAAAATAAATAAATAAATTAAAATAAAAAAAATAAATAAATAATCAAACTTCAAAATTGAAAACATAAATAAACAAATAAATTTGAAAAAGAGACTACGTGCAGAAACACGGATTCAAAGAGCACAGAACCTAGAACACAGAAAGAAAATTCTCAGAGATCAATCAATTACTAAAAAGGATACTGGTTCATCAAGGACGTCTTGCCGACCCTAACATTAACCAAGAAAAAAATTCAAAAAACCAAACGAGAAACAACGTTAGCGAATTTCGTAACCAAAATGTTTACAATAAATAAATAAACAGAGCAAAACCCAGAATCTAAAAACTTCCAAATCAAAAATTAAACACAAAAAAAAGTACCCACTGTCGCCGAGAACAATGACCTTGAGCAATGTTCGTCTACGAGCGGACATGGCGAAAGAAGAATAAAAACCAAAAAAAAAAAAAAAGGAGAAAGATGGATTGAAAAAAAAGCGAGAAAGAAAGCAAAAAGAGAAAAAGGGAAGAGAAAAGGCAGATGGGATGAAATAAATTATAGAAACAGAAAAAAGGGGCGCCAATTTCTCCTCAGTCTCTTTCTTTAATTAATTGAGTTGTGCCAAACAACAGCACATTCCTCGACCCAGCCAGCGATGTACTTTCTCCTTCTTCTTCTTTTTCTTTTTTCCTTTATATATATATATATATACATATAGTTTGGGTCTTAGACTCCTGCTCGGACATTCCGATGGCGACCGTCCTAATTTTTAAATTTTCATTTCATTCCAAATAGCAATCCAAAAAATATATATAACAATTTGAATTTCAAAAATATTTTTACTAAATATGAGGATAATTATGGTATTTTCTTAAAAAATAATTAAATAAAAAATTATTTGCCTATTGTGTCTGTTTCGAATGAATGGAACTTGTGTAACGAGAATTTGATAGGAGTTACGAATTTTTATTTTTTTTTCACTTTTACATTATTATTGTTTTGTCTTACATCTCTCATTAATATATACTTATATATTCGAGACTTTGAGTACTTTCAATTTGATAATGAAAGTTATGACCATTGGTATAATTGAAAACAAAATTGTTAACCTAATCTCAAGCACCACTAGTGATTTTTATCCAAATATTCTTATAATATGTTTGAAAAAAAAAATTATTATTATTATTTTTAAATTCTTAATTTTGGTGTTTGAAATATTTATAAAAAACTAAAAAATTTCAAGGGATTTTGTGAAATTTTATTTTAATTAAAATAAAAATGGAAAAAAAATTCTCTATTTTCCACCCTCAAATCATATTATGAAAAAAAAATTAATTTTGAGGAAAAAAAAAATGAAACTGATTTTCATGTATAATTTGGATAAGGAGTATTGATATCATCTATGTGAGACCTTGTTGTTGGAGTTGAGAATTTCTTGATCAGTAGTCTTCATTTTGCTACATGTTTTCTCTCACTTGCCACACAAGGCTTACCCGATGTTACCCCGGGACAACCTCCTTCGATGGTTAAGTCAGTTGTGGTTTTCTTTAGAAAAAATAATATTTTTAGGCTATTAATTTCTTACTCTCTCGTAGCCTAGCCAGTTGCATTCATATATCCTTCAACTATTGAGAGGCGTGGAGATCATGAGAGCACTTTCTTTGCCATTTCAAGTAGTTACAGCCCCAAGCGCTAACAGTCTTTGCTACTCCTCATGGATAGCTTTTCCACGATCTATTTTGCCACTTTTCTTGTTGGGCCATTCAAGCTAGTCGAGCTTTAACCCTGGCCCAAGTTAGCCCAACTCAGAGAATAGTTTTGGATACGCCCATCACTCTTATTTATGGGGGTACCCACAATTGCCCCCAATTTTTTGTTGACCTTAGCATGAGGTCAAATGAAAATTTTCCTTTTACTTTTGGCAGGAACACATTTTTCCTTAATTTTTTTGGACTTTTCAATTTTTTTGCATTAGACACATTTATTGATGCACCCATCAGCCGCCTTTGGGGGTTTCTCTTTCCCCCTAGTGGTGACATGTGCACTATGCTTTTTCAAATTCCAAAAGTTAAGATATACTTCCATTTGGAGTCTCAATAGCACCGTTACCGTATCGCAATATTTTTGCTTTTTCCTTTTCCATTTGCATCAAGCTGCTAATCCTATGTTATTGGTGTCAAGTGAGGAAAAACCCATCCCTTTCATCATCCTTACATGCAAGTTTTGGTTTTTGTTCTACTTATCTTGTTCACATTCTCGCTTATCTGGATAAGTTCTTTTAGTTGCCTGACCTCCCAAATTTTTTACACAAAAGTGCACCTAGAAACCCCTTCCTAGGTTTCCCTTCTCCTTTTCTTTTCTTGCTAGCAGCGAAAGTCCTTATAGAATGTTGAACCAATCTGAAGGTTCTATGAAAAGGAAAAGACCCCAAAAAGGTTATTTTTCAGATAACACAACCCACACTTCAGTTCGTATTGTGGATGATTTTGTCATTGATGAATTTAGAAGGGATTTCAATATTCCTAACAATGTTAATGTCTAACTACTACGCAACACAACACCTCTTCCAACCAATATTTACTAGGGAGCAATTCCATGTTGGATTACGTTTACCTTTGTCTTCGTTAGTGAGGCAATTCCTACACTATACCCAAATTCCGGCCTCATACGTCCATCTGAACTCAATTCGCATTCTCATGGGTTGCTCTATTTTAAACCAGTTGTTCAACCTCAAGTTATCTTTGCTTGATATTTTATTCATTTATACCATTAAGCTGAACAAATGGGGGAAACACCTCGTTTTTGCTTGTAGATGACAATTGCAACTAGTCACGAACTTACCGAATTCTAAGAAAGGTTGGGCCATCGGATGTGTGATTGTTTTTGGGGAATGAGAATTTTCAACTCCAGATCCCCGCGATCCTTACCCTCTGAATCATACTCTAAAACTTCTCAGTAAGTGATTCATAATGATTTATTCAAAACATGGCATTGACTTCCTCTTTTCTTTTTTCTTTTTTCAAATTTCACTAGTCTTACTTCTAGACAAGTGAAAATAGTCGAGGACGCCTAGTAGAGTGGATGGAAAAACCTTCTTGGGAGCGACTCACTAAGTTGTTCAACATTGACTACAAGTAAAGAAGTTTTTCTCTTCTGCTTACCGAGAACAATCTTCAAAGTGTGCTCTCGAATCTGGACCCTTTTACCTCTTAAATATTTCCAAGGATTTCTCCTAGTGACTTAATTCTCGGGGTGCATTTTGTTCTGAAAGACTTTACAATAGACAAACCTTATGATTCCATTGATACTAGCACAGAAACTGTTGGTGAGAATGAGCAACTTGTCCCACTAGCAACTACTCAACAACTTGCCCGACTTAGTCCTTCTACCACAATCCCCGACTTTTCGCCCAAGCACACCCCTTTTGCTCAAGATTAAGCTTTTATCGCCTTAATAGACCTGCCACTATTGGTGTCGAACAACGATTTTGTTGAACAAACCAAGTCGATGCCTTTGATTGTGGAAGAAATGGACGATGCAAAAGGTGAGACACCTCACATCTTTAGTTAGGTTAGAGAGAGAAAAAAAACTAGAAGTCGGCCTATCTAAGACCACCTAACCAACTTCTAGTACGTATCAAGAAGCGTCGACTACATAGAGCGCTTTATCGGACACCAATCCACAAGTGAATTCTCACGACAAGATAACTGTTCCCAACCTTTATCTAAGGAAAAATCTGCAACCTCACAAGGTTGGCCCCATCTCAACTAAAGAGGTAGGGGAAATTCTAAATTAGTATCTCTCATTACCAATTATGATCCTCCTTTATCAAATATGGATGTTTTTTTCCCTACTACTGAGCAGATCATTGTGGAGGTTCCTGGTTGGCTATATCTAAACTTTACTACTAGCATTCCCATTGGAGTTCCTGCCTGGGTTGCTCAAACGGTAGTTGCCATCCGAGGTTTGGATGAAGATCAAATTACTGAAATGGTACTATCACAAACTGAGCAGTTTTTCAATGCTTTTCCTTAAAAATTTTCAATGCATTAAACACTATCATATTTATGTGTCAGGGGGTTGTTGCTGTTAGAGATTTGAAACGTTGGCTTCAATTTGCCAATAAGAAGTTGGAGGCTGCTAATAAGCCTAGGCAATACATTGTTGAGTCTGTGGCCAAGCAAGGGAACCTTGAGATGAAGCTAGCTTCAACCAAGTCACACATGGCTGAACTTGAGAATTCCAATAAAGTCCTTCAGGCTTCAATCCAAACTCTTCAAACTGAATGCGGGGACTTGAAGAAGGATCATAAAAGGAATGTGGAGGTGATAGAACGACTCCATCTTCAAGTTAACTAGTCCTAGTTCGCGCTAAAAACTCAGCATGCAAAGTTAACTGTCGAGTATACCCAGTAGGTGGAGAAGATGTACTAGTGCACGTATAGACGTTGCAAATAAAAGCATGCTATCACTGAAGACTTTTATACTGACGATGACTTTGTCATTGAAGACAAATGTATTGTCCCTGAAACTTCATTTCTAGGCACTAGTAGATCTAACAAAAAAGTGACGTCAGTTGATACAAACAGGGACAAAGTCAATCCCGCTGGTGTGTCAACTCCCTCGAACATTTCTTTATAAGAAGAAATAGTCCCCTGCCCAGATGAGGTTTCTTCTTCATGTCACGTCGATGATGTGCCTTCTCTGGCTATAGTAACAGGTAATCAGGATAATTAAGAGATCACCTTAGGAAGAACTGAAGAACTAGAGTCTTTGCTAGCCAACTTGGATCCCATTACACATATTGATGACCTAGAAGAATGACTTGAAATCATAGTATTTTTTTTTTTTTTTTTGTAAAAAACTTAATAGTTACATTGGTTTTTGACCTGGGCGGGTTTTATCATTTTTTTTTTGTATTTGTTTAAGTGTTAGTAGGATTTTTCCCTAACAATAGGCCTTTGAGCCCTACTTATTTCGCCCCTACTTTGTTCAGGGATTTCTTTGGAACTCCTTGCTTCCAATAATTATTTTTGTCTCCACTTTGTTCGAGGTTTTTATGATATTGCATTTATCCTTTAAAGCATTTTTCTAGTGTGCTCACATCCTTTACTTAATCAAAGGATTTTTATTCATAGGAAATACCTTTTTAGGTTTGAAATATTCCAAGAACAAGGTAAATGCTCCCCAATCAGTTTTTCTAGGTAGTAGGCTCTCCTATGACCTACTTTTATTACACGATAGGGTCTCTCCCAATTGGCTTGTAATTTGTTAGGCCTGAGTCTTCCATATTTCAAAACATTTTCCTCAAGACTAAGTCCCCAACTTTCAGTTGTCGCGGTTTTGACTACTTATTATAATATGCCATAGCTTGATGATGATAAGCTTCTATTCGAATCAAAACTGCTTCCCTTAACTCATCTGCCCAATCCAAACTAGCTTCGATCTCTTGATTGTCTGTCGGTTCCTAAGGTTGCTTGCAATGTTAGCATTCCTATTTCGGTTGGAATGACAACCTCCATGTCATAATCTAGGGAGAAAAGAGTCTTCCCAGTTGGGCGTCGTCTCATGGTTAGATGGGCCCACAATACTTCGAGTAACTTTTCCACCCAACGTCCACTAGCTCCTTGAAGCCTTTTCTTCAGCGCAACAAGAAGGGACTTGTTTGTTGCTTCTTCTTGCCCGCTAACTTGTCAGTAACGTGGTAATGAATACAAATTCTTGATTCCCAACTTGGTACAAAATTTTCTATAATTTGAGTTATCAAATTGTGACCCATTATCAAATATTATTATTTGTGGTATTTCAAAACGACAAATAATGCTCTTTCATAAGAATCTCATTACATCTTTATCTTTTATTGTAGCAAAAGCCTTTGTCTCGACCCACTTTGTAAAATAGTCAATTTCCACCAATAAGAATTTCTTTTGGGTGGGGGCTACTGGAAAAGGCCCCATTATATCTATTCCCCATTGGACAAAGAGCCAAGGACTGACTAAAGGAGTGAGAGACTCTAACAGTAGCCGAGGAATGTGTGCATACTGTTAACAATTGTCACACATTCACACATTCACACTAAGTCCTAGGCATCCTTATGCATGGTGGGCCAGTAGTACCCTTGTGTGCAAGCTCAATGAGTAAGTGACCAGCCATGATTCCTGCACACTCCTTCGTGCAATTCTGAGATGACATATTTTGGTTTTTCTGGGTCCAAACACCTTAAATAAGGCCCATTGTAAAAATACCCTATAATTGATCTCCAATCATGTTATACCTTGCGAACTTAATCCTGATATGATGTGCTTGAAGCTCATCCTTTGGGAGTTCCCTTGCTTCTAGATACTTGATGATCGGTTCCATCCAACTTCCATGGGCATCATACATTTGACTCACTTGTTCATTTTCTAGAATTGACGAGTTGTATTGATAATAAACATGCAGGGTTATTGTTTGCATAATGGCCAAGAAAGCTACTACCTTAGCTAATGCATCTACTCGAACATTTTTTTTTTCCCTAGTAATATCAGTCATCTTCAACTTACTGAATTTCTGAAGCTGATTTTTCACTATCTAGAGGTACCTTACCATTCTTACATCTCTTGCTTCATACTTACTTTGCACTTGGTTTACCACTAGCTGTGAGTCATTCCGCACGTTGAGGTGGCTAGCTTGGATTGACAGTGTTTAAGCTTATACCGACAAGCAGGGCTTCATACTTGGTCTCATTGTTCTAATCATGGAAGCCCAACCAGACTGCCTACTCCAAGTGTTCTCATGTGGGGGATTGCAAGACAAGTCCTATTCATGTTCCTACATCGCGTGATGCTTCGTCAACATAGAGAATCCACCACTCCATTGTCTTTTGGTCTGAGCAATCTTTAAAATTGAGCCACTCAACAATAAAATTTGCCAAGACTTGCCCTTTGAGTGATAAGCTAGGTAAATACTGAAGAATTTCTGAACTCCTTTATTGTTCTATTCGGTACACACCATACACATATATATACACCAATGACTGAATAAGAAAAAATCAATCTAGCTTAATTCTCTCCTAAAATTAGGAAATTGAATCATAAGGAAATATCCTAAATGATCTCTCCTTTTTTATTCCTAAAATACTTTCCTAAATTAAAAAACCTAACTTTGGCATTATTTCAACACTCCCCCTCAAGCTGGAGAATATATATCATATAATCTCAGCTTGCAAGTTAAGTCTTCGAAGTTAGGCCTAGGTAAAGCTTTGGTGAGGATGTCCGCGGTTTGGTGCTTGGTAGGAACATAGTTCAATTTAACCGTCTCACTAGTCACCTTCTCTGTGATGAAGTGTCTGTCAATCTCAACATGCTTGGTCCTGTCATGATGCACGGGGTTCTTTGCTATGCTTATAGCTGCCTGATTATCACACATCATCAGAATTGGAGATGAACTCGTTTGTCCCAGTTCACTAAGAACCCTTTTTATCCAAATCCCTTCACAGATTCCCTGTGCAAGAGCTCTGTACTCAACTTCTGCACTACTTCTGGCTACAACTGATTGCTTCTTACTCCTTCAGGTAACAAGATTTCCCCAGACAAAAGAACAATATCCAGAAGTGGACCGCCTATCAATGATGTTTCCTGCCCAATCCGCATCTGAGTATACTTCAGTGTCACGGTTCTCTGTCTTTCTGAAGAATAGACCTTTCCTTGGTGTCATTTTTAAATATCTAAGAATCCTATAGACTGCTTCCATGTGTTCCTCAGTGGGGCTGTGCATGAATTGACTTACAGCACTCACTGCAAAGCCAATATCTAGCCGAGTATGTGAGAGATAAATCAAGCGCCCGACAAGCCGCTGATATCTCCCCCTGTCTACCGATGTACTTTCTTTCTCGATACCAAGTTTCTTCTGACTATCCATAGGAGTATCAATTGGTTTGCATCCAAGCATACCGGTCTCCTTAAGAAGATCGAGTATGTATTTTCTTTGAGAGACTACAATTCCCTTCCTTGATCTAGCCACTTCCATACCAAGGAAATATTTCAAATTTCCAAGGTCTTTAACTTCAAACTCTTCTGACAAATACTTCTTCAAATTCTGTAATTCCTCCATATCATTCCCAGATAGAATAATATCATCGACATAGACTATCAATATGGCCATTTTCCCGGTATGAGACTTCTTGACAAATAGAGTATGATCAGCCTGACCTTGTTTGTAGCCCAGCTTCAGGACTGCTTTTGTGAATCTATCAAACCAGGCTCGGGGAGATTGTTTAAGGCCGTACAAGGATTTTTGGAGTTTGCAAACCTGATTCTTTGCCATACTTTCTTCGAAACCAGGTGGTATTTCCATGTAGACTTCCTCTTCTAGGTCACCATTTAGAAACGCATTTTTTATGTCCAGTTGTTGCAAGCACCAATCTTGATTGACAGCCAATGAGAGAAGAATCCTGATAGTGTTCAGTTTTGCAATAGGAGCAAAAGTCTCCTGATAGTCTATCCCATAGGATTGTGTAAACCCTCTAGCTACCAAACGAGCCTTGAATCTCTCGACTAATCCATCTGCTTTGTATTTTATGGTGAAAATCCACTTGCACCCCACAGGCCTCTTCCCAACCGGAAAATTTGTGATTGTCCACGTCCCATTCTTCTCAAGTGCATCAATCTCATCTTGTACTACCTTCTTCCAGGATGAAATTTTTAATGCCTCTTGTATTGTGTTGGGAACCTGAGTATCATCAAGAGAAGTAGTAAATGCTCTATAAGATGGTGATAGCCCTTCATACGTAACATAATTTCCAATTGGATGATCTGTACATCTCCTAACACCCTTCCTCAATGCAATCGGCAGAGTAGAATCATCAATGCTGGGAATTAACACCTCTCCAGCCCTATCCTCACCTATGTTCTCTTCAGGAAGACTTGAATTGGAGTCAATATATTGGCCACATGTTGACTGTGATCCGTGCTCTAATTCCTGTCTTTTCCTCCTCCTGATGTAAACTTGTAAGTTCTCATTAGCAAGTTGTGAGGCTGTAGGTTGAATAGGCATGGGAGACTGGATGGTCACGGGAGAAGGAACATTTGTGTGCTCGGCTGGCTGGACTGATGACGGCATGGGTGTGGACAACTCAGTGGGCGCGAATTGGGAAGGATTTGGTGACTCTGAGTGAAAAGAAGGTACACCCTCAAGACGAGACTCCCAAACTTGATGTTCATTCATCCTCTCCCCCTGAACATGAAATTTGGGATAGAAGAAGACATGTTCAAAGAAAGAGACGTCCATGGTGGTGTAAAATCTTTTGTTGGTTGGAGAATAGCATTTGTACCCTTTTTGGGTTGGAGAATACCTTAGGAAAATGCACTTATTTGCTCGAGGAGCAAATTTGCTACGATTTTGAGGATACACATGAACGAATGCCGTGCAACCAAATACTTTGAGTGGTAAATCAGAAGAGGCGACACGGGTGTGAGGAAATTGTTTTAAGAAAAGTTGACGTGGGGATTGAAAGGTAAGCACTCTGGATGGCATACGGTTAATCAAATAGGTAGCTGTGAGAATAGCTTCCCCCCAGAAATAGTTTGGAACATTAGAGGAAAACATAAGGCATCGGGCAACCTCTAAGAGATGTCTATTCTTGCGTTCAGCCACCCCATTTTGTTGTGGGGTGTCAACGCAAGAACTTATGTGGATAATGCCATGATTTTGAAGATAAGTACTGAGACTACTAGTAAAGTATTCCTTTGCATTATCTGACTTGAGGACTTGAATTTTGGAATTGAATTGGTTTTGAACCATAAGATTGAAGGTTTGAAAAATGTGTCCGACCTCTGACTTTTCTTTCATAAGGAAAACCCATGTTACCCGAGTATGATCATCAACGAATGTCACAAACCATCGAGTGCCAGAAATATTTTTTATCCGGGAGGGACTCCACACATCACTATGAACTAGAGAGAAAACAGTCGAAGGTTTGTATGGGATTTGAGGATATACTGTTCGAGTATGCTTTGCAAACTGACAAATTTCACAGTGATAAGATGCTGGATTTTTATTGATAAATAATTTGGGAAACAATTTTGCAAGGTAAACAAAGCTAGGATGACCAAGGCGATAGTGTAACATTATAATCTCACTATCTTTATTGACCTTAGAATTTGACACAGAATTGAAAGACTCTAACATACTCTGAGACTGTACGCAACTTGCTTGAGAGACTTGGTTTGAGAATTGGCCACATGAGAGGAGGTAGAGCCCGGAACACAGTTCAGCACTGCCAATCATCTTCCCCGATTTCAAGTCCTGAAAAACACATGAGTTTGGATAGAATTTAGTAACACATTGGAGATCACGAGCCAATTTGCTAATGGACAAAAGATTACAATCCAAGTTTGGAACATGGAGGATAGAGTCAAGATATAAGTCTTTAGTAAGTTTTATAGAACCTGTCCCGACAATTTTTGACTTTGAACCATCAGCAATATGGACGGATGAATGACCATTACTTGGCTTGTAATTTTGAAGAATGGCAGCATCTCCTGTCATGTGATCAGAAGCACCTGTGTCCACTATCCACGACTTCATTCCTCCTCGACTAGCAGTGAGGGCTATCCCGGTAGTACTGCCACTGCCAAATTGGCTCAATAGTTTCTGTAGCATCTCCATCTGCTCTTTGTTGAATGGACTCGGCTCGGGAACAGATGTGCTCTCAGAGTTGGCAGCCACATGTGCTCTACCATCTCTGTCAGACCGTGGCTTTGGTTTCCAATCAGCCGGTTTGCCATGAAGCTTCCAGCAAGCCTCCTTATAATGGCCTGGTTTCTTATAATAATCACACCAAGGCCTATCTCGTTTCTGACGATCTCCACCACTACTATTAAATGACCGAGCAGCAAGGGCAGAGCCATCCAATGTTGGGGTAGGTTGCTCTTTGGATCCCATCATCACTTTCTTTCTACTTTCTTCACGCCTAACCTCTGAAAAAGCCTCCCTGAGACTTGGAAGGGGTTTAATGCCCATGATTCGGCCTCTAACATCATCCAATTCCCTGTTTAGTCCTAGGAAGAACTTGAACAGTCTCTTTTGTTCCACAATTTGCCTGTATGTTGCTGCATCATCCGAACATTTCCATGAGTGAGTCTCGAATAAGTCAAGTTGCTGCCAATACCTTATGAGTGTGTTGTAATACTGAGTAACTGACTGCTCTCCTTGGCGGAAGTCATGTAGGGCTGATTCCACCTGAAAAAGTTCTGAAGTATTTTCAGAACTTGAGTAAGTTTCTTTGGCTGCATCCCATATGTCCTTTGCAGTCCCAAACAGCAAGAAATTTTCTCCTATGTCATTGTTCATGGAATTGATAAGCCATGACATGATCATACTGTTTTCAATCTTCCACTTCCTGAAACCCGGTTCTGTAGTTTCTGGCATGGCTGCTTCTCCAATGAGGTACTCATCCTTTCCTTTACCGCAAATGAACAGCAACACAGATTGTGACCACTGTAAATAGTTATGGCCATTTAATTTGTGTCCTGTGATGAGAACAGGAGAGGAATCATTGCCACCAAGGTTTGGAATTTCAGATCTGCCCCCTAATTCTGGTGACGTGACGCTGGATACTTGTGATGATGTCATTCCGTATTTTGTCATGGACCGGAAAGGTAGAAGAACACTTCCCAAGGCACGTGCAGGGATTGGAGTTGAGAAAAAATGACCGGAAGACGCCGGAAAAACTGATCGAAGTGCCCACGGAAGCAAAAGAACCCCAAAAGAGGCACACGCAGGGCTCGGATGGCAAAAACAGGTAAGAAGGGTGGCTGGTCGGCGTCAGACGAGCTTGGAGGAGGAAGCGTGTCGCCGGAAAGTGGCTCACGTGCCCTCACGCGCCGGCGCGTGAGATGCAATCGCCGGCCGGAAAAAGCGCGCGTGGACGGCGCGTGGATGGGTTTCTGGTTTCGGTGCTTTGGGACAAATTGGAGATCTCCTCCAGGCGCTCCTTGTGGTGTAGAAAAAATCGTCGCGGGGAAGTTCGCCGGAAAGTTCACTTGAAAAGTTGCCGGCGGTGAATGTTTTCTGACGACGATTAGACCGACCGGAAAGCGTTTTCTCCCTTGACTCTGAGAATAGGGACTGATGACCGGAATGAGAGATGACCAGAGAGATTTGGCCGGAAGGGATTAGGGTTTCAGAAAACTGGCTCTGATACCATGAAGAATTTCTGAACTCCTTTATTGATTCTATTCGGTTCACACCATACACATATATATACACCAATGACTGAATAAGAAAAAATCAATCTAGCTTAATTCTCTCCTAAAATTAGGAAACTGAATCATAAGGAAATATCCTAAATGATCTCTCCTTTTTTATTCCTAAAATACTTTCCTAAATTAAAAACCTAACTTTGGCATTATTTCAACAAATACTGTAGACCAAATTTACTTAACTCCACGACCTATTTTACCAATCGTCCGAATAACTCAGGCTTGTGCAATATAGCTCGAAGAGGAACATTGGTTAAGACATTGATTTAGTGTGCTTGAAAGTATGGGCACAACTTCTTTGAGGCCATTCAGAGTGCCAATGCTACATTTTTTTGGTAGGATGTAGCTTTGTTCGGCTAGCAATATTGTCGTACTAACATAGTAGACTGGTAATTGACTTCAATCGGGAGCCAACTTAAGCAAAACTAAACTAATTTCTAGCTTCGACGCTGCTAAGTACATATACAACGAATCTTCCAATTGAGGACTTTTTAAGATTAGGAGAGAAGTCAAATAGATTTTTATGCCTAAGAACCCTTCCTCGCACTCAATTGTCCACTCAAAAGTCTTGGCCTTCTTTATCACATTAAAGAAGGGCTTCAAGCGGTTAGTGTATTAGGAAATAAAACGGCTTCTAGCATCCATTTTTCTTGTTAAAAGTTGTACTTATTTTTTATTTCAAGGAGAGGGTAGCTCTTGTATTGCTTTTATTTGAGCAGGATCAATTTCAATTCCTCGCTTTGTGACCAAGAAACCCAAAAACTTACTAGTAGACAAGTCGAAGGCACACTTAGCAAGATTTAATTTCATCCCAAAGTGTTGTAGCAAGTCAAAAGCTTGTTGTAAATCTGCACAGTGATCCTCTCGTCTCTTGCTTTTTACAAGTATATTATTTGTATAAAACTACGCCATTTTGCCTAGCATTGGATAAAATATTTTTGTCATGAGTCGCTGATAAGTGACTCCTGCATTCGTAAGGCCAAAAGGTATAACATTATAACAAAAAGTCTTAAAATGAGTTATGAATGCTATATTTTTCGAATCAGGAGGGTACATAGGAATCTAGTTATAACTAGAAAAAACATCCATAAATGACAACATTTTATGCCCCAAAGTGGCATCAACAATTTGGTAAATGCGTGGCAATGGGAAATTATCTTTTGGGAACGCTTCGTTCAGGTTAGTAAAGTCAATAAAAACCCTTCATTTGTCTTTTTTTTTTTGGCACAACCACTACATTAGCTAGCTAGTCCGGGTAGTAGATCTCTTGAATGAATCCCACATCAAGCAATCGGGATATTTCAAGCTGAACTATATGTTGTCTTTCCAAATTGAGTCTTCTTACTTTCCGACGAATAGGCTTCGATCCCGGGTGGATCCCAAGTTTATGACTAATCACTTCAAGGGATATTCCTAGCATGTCCAAAAGTTCCCAAGCAAAGACTTCAACATTCATATCCATCCGATTTACTAATTGCTTCATTTCCCACTTTGTCATCATAGAGCTGACATAGGTAACCTTTTCTGGTCCCTCTTTTTGTATTTCTACAAAAACGAGTGGGGTAATGATTGGGGATTCTCGATCACCCCTCTTCTTAAGTAATTGCTATTTCGATTGGGACCCGGCGTTAATGTAGGTATTTTCAACTTTCTCTCGTGCAGGCTTGGCATTTACTTGATAACACTATCGACCAGCTAGCTAATTCCCAAATAAGTCAACTTGTCTTGTTTTAGTAAGGAAGTTGACTTTTTGGTGATAAGTTGATAGGGTAGCTTTCATTTTGTGAATCCATGCTTGTCCTAGTATGGTATTATATGGTGAAGGATCCAACACGAATAAGAAATGAATGTTCAATGCCGTGGGGTCAATTTCTATTGGAAAAACTATTTCTCCTAAAGATTGGATTGTTGAGCCATTGAAGCCTATTAGCACCCAGTCCAAGCTTCCCAAAGTGGAGATTGAGATACCCATTTGCTTAAAAACCAAGATATGGAGCAAATTAGTTGAATTGCCCGAGTCAATTAATACTTGACAAACTTGGAAGTTGGCAATCTTGAGTGACAGAACAAGGGTATCTTCATGTAGGACTATTATTCGAGTGAGATCTCGTGGGTTAAATGAAACAACCCAGTCTATTGGCTCCATTGTTCCTGGCACAAAGGAGTACTACTCCATCCCAATTTTCTCTACATCATTTGTTTCTTGAACCATTGCTCGTTGACGGCGTTTTGACTCCCAACGTTGATCAACAGGTCTTCATTAAATGACATGAATGACTGGCAAGGCTCTTCCTGGCTGAATCATGTTAGTTGCACCCTGCTCACTACTCCTAGTTGTCGACATTTCACTTTTCTTGATATATTGGTAAAGCAAACTGACTCTCACCATGTCTTCCACTAGATAATAAAGGTGTTAGCACTCATCGGTGGTTTGTCTACATTCTTTATGATATTCGCAATGCCGCATTTGATCTCGTTATGCCGACTCCCCCCTGAGAGTGAAAGGCCATCTAAAATCGGGCAAACTGCTCTTAATTGGAAGTAACTATCCATAAATCCAATTGATCGGTTTCTACCGCCGAGGTGGTTTTTGGCCCTCTTCATTCCTACGCGACTTCTTGCCTTGTGAGGGGTTCCTTAGGCTCTGACGTGTATTCCTTACATCTTTTCTTACTTATGTTGCCTGTGTTGACACTAAGACGGGGCTGGCTGCAGCTTGTAAATCTTCTTCCAATATAACATACTTATTGGCCCTCCTAAAAAAATCATCAATTGTCTTCGATGGCTTTTTGGAGAAAGATTCGAAGAAAGGGGTCCCTGGCCCAATGTTATGTTTGAAGGCTTATAATAGAGCATCCATACTGTATGTTTCTACCTGGAGCATTGCTTGGCTGAACCTGTCCATGAATTGGCACAAAGTCTCACTCTTTGTCTTCTTCAGATTCTAAAGGCTACTTATATTGAACTTCTGACTTGCTGAGCATAAATAATGAGCTACAAAGACTTCTGACATCTCCCTAAAAGAATGAATAGAATTAGGGGGAAGTCGGTGGAACCAAGCTAGGGTAGTGCCTTAGAGACTTGCTGGGAAGTCCTTGCAAAGGAGATCATTATTGCCGATATCAAGCATCATCATTTTCCGGTAATGCATTAGATGATCGAATAGGTCATAAGAACCATCATACATGACGAACTTTGGAATGGTGTCCCCTCCTAGGGTTTCATACATCAAAATATATTGGGTGAATGGCATTGCCATCATATCATTCAAACGTCGAGTTGTGGCTTCCAGGGACATCTCAATCAGACGCTCATGAGGGAGCCAAACTGTCGAAGTTAGGGGTCAAGCCATCCCTCCTACGACCTCAACGTAGGATAACCTCATATGTTGTTGGTTGCCAGGGTTCGAATATATTGGGGGTTGGGGCCCCCGTCGAGAGGTGTTGTCTACTTCATCGACACCTTTAGTGACTAGCATTCTCAAGATCCTAAGGTGGGATGGGCGGCATCCCCCATGCGAGTTTAAAATGGTGTGAGGAGCTTAACTAAGGGGAACTACATGATCTAAAGGCTCCACTACTTCATTATTATCTTACTGGTGTAAATGATCAAGATTGCTCGTTGATAGATACAACACATGAATGTGAGCACGTTGATCCTTGAGTTGTGTCCATAGCAAGGCATTCTTTTGCCTTAACAACTCAGTCTGAGCAAAGATGAATTCAATTCTTCTTTTTTGCTCCATTTGACGCCTTTTGAAATCCTCACGAAGAATTTCCGATGCGATAGCCCTTCGGGGAGCTATTGTACTAACCGAATCCCACGGCTGACTATTTCCCATTATGAAGCTTCCAAATCTAAACAAAAAGGCGGTTTACATTTAGTTCAAAGAAAAAATGATACTTTTATGTAGAATCTTCCCATAGATGACAGCACTTGTTGAACTTGAGAATTTCTTGAGCAATAGTCTTCCTTTCGTCGTGCATTTTCTCTTACCTGCCACACAAGGCTTGCCCAATGTTACCTCAGGACAACCTTCTTTGATGGTTAAGTCAGTTGGGGTTTCCTTTGGAAAAAGTAATATTTTTGATCTGTTGATTTCTTACTCTTTTGTGGCCTAGCCAGTTGCATTCACATATCCTTAAACTACCAATAGGCGTGGAGATCGTGGGAGCACTTTCTTTGCCATTTCAAGTAGTTACAGCCCCAAGCACTAATTGTCCCCGCTACTCCTCATGGATAGTTCTTCCATGTTCTATATTGCTATTTTTCTTGTTGGGCCATTCAAGCTAGTCGGGCTCCAACCCTAGCCCAAGCTGGCCCAACTCAAAGAATAGTTTTGGATAGGCCCATCACCTTTATTTATGGGGGTACCCACACTTGCATCCATCTAGGTACAAGCTCCTTTCTTGTCTAGGCCTTAGACAAGTAAAGGGCTATTCGGGCATCATTCATATTCATTATGCAAGTAATAAATGTTTCGAACTACAACTATAAGTTTGACTTTAAGTCTGAAAATTGTTATTTGCAAGGTTAATTATGATCATTTAAAGTAGTAAAAAAACTACATGAAATGTTACAACTTTGTCAAAATAAAAATAAAAACCATCATACATCGGAATTTAAGTATGCAAAAAAATTCTTAAAAACTTATAGCTCATCTCTTACAAAAACTAACTTGATCTTCTGAGAGGTGTGTCTCAAAAAACCATCTGGATGCACCTTATTATAAAAACATTCATCGTTCACTTAGAAGAAGTTAGCTGAAGAAGAGCATTGTTGGTTATGTACCAACAATCGAGGTGGTTAATTGTGGTAGTGAACAACACCTAATATGAAGGCATGAAGATTGTTCCATACCAATTATTAGTGTTATACTATGACACTTTGAGGTAGTGTAGGATTGGGCGTGGTGACAGTCAGGATTCGAAAAAACCCAAGTGCTACGGGCAAGGTAACCTGTCTGTCTCCTTCAATCCCTCGTACACATGTCTACGGCTTGAGCCTCACGCCAAAATGGACCATCCCCATGTGCCTAGCCACTCTCCCATACAGCGAGTGGAAGAGGTTTTTACAGTCCAATGTAAGTTTGTTCCATTTTCTTTACCAATTTACAAGAATACCATTCTTAATGGGTACATGATACTTCATGGTTTCCGTTCCATTAAATGAAAGATATGATAGGGAATGACAGTGTGGCAAATATTTAAAGAAAATAATGGTAGAAAAGATTAGAGCAAAAAGTGGATTCCCATTTTTATTATATAGTATAGAAATATTTACCTCTAACATTATATTAGAGGATGGAAGATAAGCACAGTGTTCTGTTGGTCATAATGGTGCTACTTGGACCAATGGATGAGTTGAGTAATATTTTTAATATTCGGGTCAGCTTGAATTAGATTTTTTTAATCCAAACGCATTTTGAGTTGCGTTAAGAGCACGGTTCGAATAACTAAAGCTTAACCAGAATTCAATTTAATATTTTTATAACATTTCAATGTATATATATATATATATGAAATTATACTATGCCATATATTTTTTTTTAAGAAAGATGTATAAATTTATTTTTACCTTTTAAATTTAAAAGAAATCAAATTATATTATGTGATATTATGTTATTATAATATTTATGATGTAAATTATCTTATATAATAATATTTATTTTATTTTTAAATTTTAAAGAAAAAAATATCGAATTATATTATATCATATATTTTTAAAGTGTTACTATCATAAAATTTTTACTTATTTAATATTTAAATTTTTATATAAATATATACAAAAAGGTTTTTAAAAAAACATTATAAATGGATTTTGAATTATGTAACCCAATCAACCAAAACAACTCTATTTTAATTTGACTAATCTAAATTCAACCCAAGCTTAGAAATATTATGTTGAGCTAAACTTTGTTTGAGTAACTCAGATTGAATATCTCGAGTTAGAGGTTAGATTGGGTTTGACTCGGGTTGAATATTTTTTAATTTAAGTTAAGATCATTAATTTGACTAACACATCCAAGTTACAACGTTGGTTGCTCCTGAAAGAAAGTAAATCATGTTAAGAAGTATAGATTCCATGAGAAATATAGGGTTAGTTTGACAACTATTTTCATAACAATTTTCTATTCTCTAAAACAAAAAAATTACGAAAACATGTTTGGTAATCAAAAACTGTTTTTTGTTTTAGTTTTTATTTTTAAGAATAAAAAATAAGATGGTTTTATAAAATATCTTTTAATTATTTTTTATTATTTTCACTTGTTTTCTAAGAATTGTGTTAAACAATAATTATACAAATATATAAAATGGTTAAAAATAAAATACTAGATATAAAAATTATTTTCAAAACATGTTTAAAAATATTAAAAACAAGTTAAGAATATTTTAAGTTTTCAAACAAACTTATTTTACAAAACATTATGGAATGGTTTTCAAAAATTGTATTTGAAAACAGTTACCAAACATGTCATAGTGATTGCGCCTATAAGAAAATAAATCATATTGAAAAGAAGATTCCATAAGAAATATAGTATGCATGGTCCAGAGTTATATGTAGGGTTACAACTTTGATGGGTTAGTTAAGTTGATGGTTAACCCAAACCTAATCCAAATTAAGAGATAATTAACTTAAACTCAACCCAACCCGACCTTTAATATGAGGCACTCAACCTAAATCTAACTCAACCTCATTTTTCTAAACTCGGATTGGATTCAGGTTGATTAGATTAGACTTGAATTGATCGGATTGATTGAGTTGCATAATTCAAAATCCATCCAAAATGGTTTTTAAAAAACTTATATATATATACACACAACAATTTAAATATCTTCAAGATAATAATTAAAACAAAGTAAAACTTTTGTACCTTCCTAAAAAAAATGAAAAAGTATATGATATATAAATAATAAATTGGAATGAGGGACGAGAATTGGAAATGATGTTTATATGAATGTTTGGGCGTGTATGAAATCATAGTCATGGTGGTCCACTAAGAACTTAAACAAGGTAATCATTCTATATAGAAATAAAAAGATAACGCAATGGTCATCCATCCTTGGTGCCTTCATCATTTGCTACTATTGATACCTAATTTCTTATTGGCACGTGTAAATTTGAAA
The DNA here is from genome assembly GCF_030704535.1 of Vitis vinifera. Taxonomy (NCBI): domain Eukaryota; kingdom Viridiplantae; phylum Streptophyta; class Magnoliopsida; order Vitales; family Vitaceae; genus Vitis; species Vitis vinifera. The sequence goes on along the minus strand of NC_081822.1, from coordinate 22,613,409 downwards.
AAGAAAATTATGACAGTTAAATAAAAATAATAATATTTTTAAAAATTATGACAGTTAAAATTAAAATAAACAATTTAAAATTTATCTTCAAATTGTTTAATGTAAAACCATGGAGAGATCATTTTCTTATTAGGATTTAGAAGTTCTTCAAATAAAAGTTACTACATAACTATTTGATTAGAAAAACGCACAAGTACTATTTTCAATTAATTAGGAGAAAATGTGGAGTTGTAATTATAGATTGATTGAAAATTCTGAAAGTGCAAAAGGAAAAAAGTTAGTCATATTATCAAAAACATTTTTAATATTTCAAAGAATGTTCAAACAAATGTAGTAGAAAATGAAGAAATAAAAGAAATATATAGTTGTGTTACAAATATTTATAATAGTTTGTAAATAAATTTATTATTATTATAATGTTTGTATTATTGCCATATCTATGTTATTCTTGGATTTTACATAAGAGTTTATGAGTTATTAAAGCAAGATTGAATAACTAGAGACATGTTTGCCATGTTTTCTCTACTTGTTTTTAAAAACTATTTTTTATTCTTTAAGTTAAAAATAGGTTTTAAAATAAGTTTCAGAAAACATGATGAAACAGTTTATGTTTTCTTTTCATTTTTAAAAACTCATTAAAACAACTTTTATATATTTTCTAAAAATTATTTTTTATTTCACTTTGTTTTTAAAAAATGACCAAATAGTATTAGAAAATTTTAAAAAATTGGATTTTTAAATCATAGGACAAACAAACTCTAAATTATTCTTCCATTTTATTTTCTTTTCCAACTAAGTTATTCACTCATCTTATTTGCTTTTCTTTTTTTTTTTTTTCCTTTAATTTTTATATTTATTTTATAATACATTCTAAGTTCATTATTTATTTGAAATAGTAAGTCATATCTTTACACAAGCCTATTTTCTTTAAACACTTTTGATTCAAAAGATATATGAAAAATGATATTTAATCATATTTTGTTTTTATTATTACAACTTGTTTTTTTTTTTTTTTTAAATTTACCTTATAGTCAAAGCTATGAGACGATTCCTATTGATAATTATCTCCTAGAAGTTATGCACATAATTTTAAAACTTTATAATTAAAAATTATATAAAACAAAATTGTTAATTAACAACTCCATATTGAAAAGCTATAGAAATCATTTCTAATTATGTAGTATAACCAAAAGTTTACAACAATATAATTTTTATTTTATTTTTTTGTAATTTTTCAATTGTTTTATATTATTTTTACATCATTCAAATTTTAATTATTCATATCCTAAAACTATATAGAAGCTATAATTTTTTATATAAAACGTTAAAACTTCTATAGCCAAAATTTATATGAAAAATATTTATTGTAAACTTATATTACATATTGCCAAAAGTTATATCTTTTCTTATAATAAGAAGTTATAAAGAATAAAATTATTAATTAACAATTTTGTACAACTTTATAAAATTCATGTAACTAGAAGTTATCAAAAATTATTTTATGCCTCGAAACTTTTTTTTTTTCTACATTTTATTACAACGAAATTATGTAAAAATATTTTTATGCTTAAAACTAAATGGTAATAAGTACATAGATAATATTTAAATATTATCAAAAAATTAATATTTTGTTTATTATTATAAGATACACAAAATTGGTAAGTAATTGATAATTTTTCTGAATTCTTATAACTAGAAGTTATGCAGAATCACTGATAGAGATATTTGTTTACAGAAATGAAATTTTGAGTGTACGAAAGCATGATATTTTGCCGCTTATGATTCTTCTAATAGAGGCCATCTTGCAATATTTTATATTCTAGGGGTTTAATATACAAGATTTTTTTCTATATCATATATAAGTTGAGATTAATTTTAATATTTTTAAAAATATTTAAGAGCAATATATAATATTAAAATGTCTTTTATTCATAGAGAATGTTGAAATTTCTAGATATAATATATACTTATATTCTGGATATTCTGAATAATATCTTTTTATTTGTTTGTACAGAATTTCGATTTTTAAATATTCTAAGAAACATGCATAAAATTTTTTTGTTACATTAAAAAAGTTTTGGGTTATTTATTAAGAATTTAATGCAAAAAATTCTATATTGTAAATATTGAAAACTATATGAGAAAATTAGTTTTATGTCTTCACTTTCTTGAGATTATCACATAAATAATTTATTGAAATTATTTTTAAAATATAATTACTTAGATTAAATTAATCCTGACTCATATGATGATGATTTTAGAATTAATATAGAGTTAAGTTATGATTTGATTTCCCTTCTTATATATCTTGTTTATGAAGAATATGGAAATAAATATTATATTTATGTGAAAAAAATTATAAATTCTGGTATGCTTTTAGTTACCTATTAATATATTTGCTTTTACTCATTTGAATTTTTTAGAACATGGAAAGACTTCATTTTGAAAATTATGATCTTGAGAATATGTTTTACTTTTTGATATATATATATATTTTATATATATGATATTTCTTAATTAATATCTTATGCAGGAATATCCATGTAGAAGTATTTCAAAATTTTTGGAGATTTAAAATTGATAGAATATACGTATATTGTTGAAATTTGAGATTTCAAGTTTTTATTTATGTTAAAAATTTTGAGTCACATAAAAATAATTAATATGTCTTGAACTATAACGGAGGGATTGCTTCCATTGAAGATTTTTTCCCCACTCCAACTTCGGATTCTTGGAAATCATCCCCCACCAATGAGAACAAGTCTCATTGCTTCCATGAAGGAGCCCGCCAAAGGGATGTTGGAGTCGTAACCCATATCTCTTCTCGAGAAGGATGACTTATTTAGAAAGGGACCTACTTTATCTTGGCAGACTTGAAAAGCAAGAGAAGCGGATGGCTAAGATGGTGAATTATTGCCATGTATGGTATTCTTATTACTTTGATTATTTTATTATAGAATACATTAGGTTCAAATCTTATTCAAAATATATTTTGTTATATTTTTGCATATATTATTTTAGATAGATTCATGGTGTTTCAATTAAAAGTTTTAAGTTATAGACAATTCTAAAATGTTTTAGATTATGATAAGTTTCCTTGAAATTTTGGCCTACGAATCTATTTTTGCATATTAATTTAGATCATAATAATATTTGAATAGAAATTATTGATCCATCATTATAATTAGTTTGATTATGGAGTAATTTTTTATTATTTCATGTATAAATTACCCTACACTTATAAAATCAAATGTGTGAGAGGGGGTTAAGAAATACATAATTTTAAATTCTTATATATATTGTGTTATATATTTTTTCATTGCTTTTACACAATTTATTAAGTTGGGTCTTCATCATATACTGGTATTTTTGTTGGGATACTCCTAGATCATAGGCGCATACTCTTTAAACATCTTGGGACAGGGACACTAGATCTATGTAATGAAAGTAATAATAATACAAAACCATAGATCTAGGGCTTTGAAAATTTTACTTCTAATTTGGATATTCCCAAATAAATTCCAATAGAATAAGAGGATGGTGTTGTTAGGATAAAGCACTTAAAAACATGATATGATGCAACAAATTTGAAATTCACTATTCATTTGATGACATTTTAGATTTACTCTTATTTATCCTTATTCCATGCATTATATTTTATGAGTATTCTGGCTTACACATATCTTGCATTGTATATGATTTGGGTGCATTAAGAGTACTTGCACGAAAGATCCAACTCATGAGTTCCTTATAAGTAGATGATTTGTGCACAACTAATTTGTAGACTTAAGTAATCAATTTAAGGCAGTAGTGTATCACCTTCTAATTGGAGGGATAACTGGTCTTGGTCATTGAGATGAGATTCCCTGTGAGTCATAACATGAGGTTATCGGGTAGTCATAACTTCATTAAGTTGCTATACTGTATTGTCTCTTAATCTTGAGAGAATATTGAGTTTGTGTAAAAGTTAATTGTGACTTTAACTTATAGGTGAGATTGTAAGTTGATCATATTCTTTATGGCTACGTTTGGTTGGTCGGATATAGTATGAGATATGATATAGTATATCTTATCCTATGTTTGGTTAGTGATGAGATAAGATAAATTATCTCATCACTTATCCTATCCTATTAACCAAATATGTGATAAGAAAAGTTGTGAGATATATTATCCACCTTCTATTTTTCATCTCTTTCATATGGGATATGTTAATCCCATGGTAAAATATAGGATATACATATCCCATGCATAAAAAATTTATTTATTTTATCAATTTTTTATTTTTAATATATTCATTTAATAAAAAAAATCATAATAAATTAAATTTACAATTAAAAAAGAAAAACAAAAAAATGTTTATAAAATAATATTAATATATGATATATAAATTATTTTTATATAATAGATAACAAAAAATAAAAAAAATATTTGTAAAGTTTAAATATTTTAATGATAAATATTGTTAAACATAAATGAAATTTCATTTTTTTAAATATAAAATATTTGAATGTGATATCATTTTTATTTTAAACGTGGGAAAATAATATATATTTCATATTATTTTTTATTTATTTCACAAATTAAATATAAATATAATATAATATAGCATATCTCATTGGATATGCTATTTTAAAATATTAATATGTTCATAGAATATATGTATCCAAAGGATATCATATCCTTGGATATGGATATTCTATCCAATGAAATATGATATAATTTTTATTTTAAACATTGAAAATAATATATATATATATATATATATATATATATATTTCATACTATTTTTTATTCATTTTGCAAATTAAATATAAATATAATATAATATAGCATATCTCATTAGATATGCTATTTTAAAATATCATGTTAATAGGATATGTAAATCCAAAGATATTATATCCTATTGAAAATGATATCCTAAAATATACACATCCTATCTTATCCTAGGAACCAAACTTAACCTATGAATTTAATCACTATTGGTGGAAGCTGATAGTAGTAGGTATTTCCAATAGAGGTAACATGATATCTCATGCACTTTGAGACAGTATATCCCCTTAGGCGATCCTAAGGACGTGTAATCATGAAATTTGTAGGCTTGTAGTAATTCCTTTAGGCCATCTTTGATTGGTCGGATATAGCATAAGATAGGATAAAAGAGGGAATATTATATTTTATCTCATATTTGGTTGGTGATAGGATATGATAAGTTATCTCATTACTTATCATATCCTATGTTCAACTAAATATGAGATAGGATAAGTGGTGAGATATATTATCTACTTTTTATTTTTTATTTGTCTTTATTTTATTTTTAAAATTTATTCCTTTCACATGAGATATGCTAATCTCATGGAAAATTCCATATATAAAAAAAATTATTTTTTATCAATTTTTTATTTTTTAATATACTCATTTTACAATAAATTTTTTGTTATAAATTAAATTTATGATTAAAAAATAAAACTAAAAAAATATTTATAAAATAATATTAATATATGATATATAAATTATTTTTATATATTAAATAACATAACATAAAAAAATTTATTTGTAAAGTTTATTTTAATCATGAATATTGTTAAACATAACGAAATTTTCAATTTTTAAAATAGAAAATATTTGAATGTGATATAATTTTTATTTTAAACAGTGAAAATAATATATATTTCATATTATTTTTTATTCATTTCACAAATTAAATATGATATTATATAATATAATATAGTATTCCTATTGGATATACTACCATAAAATATCATATCCAAGGATATCATATCTCATTGAAAATCATATCATAGGATATGCATATTCTATTCAATGGGATACAATATCTTAGGATATTCATATCCTATCCTATCCCACCAATTAGATGTAGGCTTAGTCAACCCATCTTAGGTTTGGATCACTGAATTTAGTTCACTAGACCCTAATTAATTAATTAGTCCTATCAAACTCCAATTAATTAATTAATTAGCTTAATAAAAAAAATACTATTTATAAATTCTTATGCAATCTTATGTTTTTACCAAGATGTCCTTATGCATACATGATACGAATAAAAAACTTATGCATCCCTAAAAAATTGTGCTACCAAGGAATATATACTCAAATGGGCACCATTATGACCTATGGGAAAATACTGGCTCACTAAAAATCTAATTCTAAAATTGACTCCACATCCCGCTATAAAGAGTCAACTGCAATCCAATATCCTATGATGTTAAATTGAGATATAAAGTTCGAGTCCATGACCTATTATTCATTATATTCAAATTGCCTATAAACTGGTGTTCGTATTCTTAAAAGGTAGATGTTACCAACTATTCAAGATTATTTCTACATTTTTTGAATATCAGATCCTTCTATTATGTGATCAACTGACATACTCTAATTCTCTAAATATATGTCAAATTCCACTTAAGAATTACAATGATCACAAATTGTTATATGTAGTAGTTTATTTTTCATTATTTTACATGTTTGTATAATTATTTTTTAAAATAGTCATAAAAAAAACAAGTGAATAGAATTTAAAATAACTAAACGATATTCCTTGAAAACACCATATTTTCTGTTTTTAATAACAGAAATTAAAAAACAGTGGTTGTAAAACATGTTTTTTTTGTTTTCTTTTTTTTTTTTTGTTCTAAAAAATAAAGTTGTTCTAAAAAATAGTTGTAAAATAGGATCTTACAGATGATAACAATTATGGGATGGGTACCACCTCCTCCATATTCTACATTAATTTTTTGCTTTGTTTCTTCTTTTATCTATTCCTTTAAAATTTTCAAGAAACAAATATAGTGAGATAAAAAAACAAAAAGTTATTTTTTTCTTCACCATTTCTTTTATAAAAAAACTGAGAAAATTTTGAAAAAAATACATTCTGAAAACAAACACCACCTTAGTCTTAATATTTTCGTACATAATCAAAATGGAGAAATTTTTTATATTTTTTACTTGTATGTTCTCTTTCTATTCTATTTCCCTTGAAGGTTTTCAAAAACATTAACATAGCCAGAGTGCTAAATGGTAGGCAAACTAGGAGCATAAATAATTATAATCATCCACTTATTAAATTCTAAAATTAAAAACACTAGTTCTTCAACTTTATTTTACAATCATAAAAAAATGCAAATTTAAATAGAACCTAGAACTCAGTTGTAAACATCAAGATGTTGAGAAATTTTTAATTTCTATTTTGGCTTGTTCTATAATAATAAATATTTAAGTGAGGTCAAATACTAAAATCACATGGAATATTTAGATAAAAATATTGTAAAGGCAAGAACGAAGGAGAAAAGAGGAGAGATCGCGAACCAAATTTTTCTCCCACATTTTAGTAGTATTTGGTAAACCAATTTAATAATTTAAAATGATTTAATAACTTAATTTAAGTCATTAAATAAATTAAAACACTTTTTCTATCATACTAAAAGTAACTTGTTGATATTAATTAACATAATTAAATTGAATCATTGATTACAATTTTTAACTGAATAGAAAAAGGTAAATATTTTACCTTTTTCTATTCAACTAAAAAATTGACACCACCTATTTGGTAAAATAATTCAATGGTATAATTTAAAGTAAAAATCAATTTTATAATAAGTAAAAAAATTAACCTATTTTTAAGTCCATATTTTTATTTTACCTTTTTATACCTATTTATCGTAATTATCTCAATGATCTCTTTTCTAATTTATAAAAATTAAATAATAAATTTAAAGTAAATAACTTAAATATAATAAAGCCTACTCCAAAGATCTCGTTGCAACTAACAACTACATGCAGGTAAAACAAAAACATAAATTATATATATTGTTCATAGAATAAATTGTATTAGAAAATATAAAAATCTATGGTTATCGAGTATTTTATCCAAATCCAAACATTTGTAAATTGTCAGTGATACAACTAAGTTGAGTTTAAGATAAAATACTAGTCGGTATTTACAGGGGAAGGCATATAACCTAAACCATGATAAAGCATTAAATCATGATATGCTGCTGCTTTCTACATAGTCTGCTTTCTATATGGTGATATAGAAAACATTCAAGATTCATCTTGAGAAAAAGTGAGTAAAAGTTTGAAACCCTCCCCCTCCTTGTTGAGGAAAAGTTTGCAATTGCAACTCTGGGAAATTTGTGGGATATCCTATTCCCTCTCCTTGAGCAAGTTGAACTTGTTGACCTTGTTGATCTGGGAAATTGTGAGGATAGTTGGGGAAGTTTTGGAGGGTAGTGTTGATATCTTGAGCTTGTTTGTCTGGGAAATTGGTGGGGAAGTTGTCGAAGACAGTGTTGTTGATATCTTGAGCTTGTTGATCTGGGAAATTTGTGGGATAGTTGGGGTAGTTGTTGAGGGTAGTTTTGATATCTTGAGGTTGTTGATCTGGGAAGTTATTGGGGAAGTGGTGAACTTGTTGTTGATCTGGGAAATTATTGGGGAGATCGGAAAAGTTGTCGAGGTTGTCAATAACTTCGTCTTTTTGTTGACCTGAGAAATTATTGGGGAAATCGGAGGGGGAGAAATTCTCGATGGTGTTGATATCATGGATGCTGGATCTCTTCCTCTCTTTCTTCACAGAATTTTGGCGGAGGTAGAACTTCTGGGCATGGCTGGCAACCTGGGTTGGCGTTCTTGTTATCACCACATGTCTTGAAATGCTCCTCCAATCGCCTTTTCCAAATCTAACAAGCCCCGATAGAAATAATCTGCAAATCTACGTATACCCATAAGATACATTTGCTTTGCATGAGCCATGCATGAAGATATTTCAATGCCAAAACATTGACGCCTCTGCAATATTCTTTTTAATTCCCTTAAAAAAAAATATTGTTTGAGACTTTTTCTCAGAAACCAAACAGAAAAAGAAAATTTATTATAGTAAAAACAGATGTTAATAATAATAATAATAAAAGGACCTGTGTTCTACTTCAGTCCATGGAGTCCCTTTCTTTCTCTCAACCTCCTTTGTTTTCTTCCCAACCGAGTCATGGCTCGTTCTGGGCTCCGTCTCCCGCCTCCACGCCTCCTCCAGGTAGCTGGGCATCTCAACGTTGCCGTTTTCAATGTTCGTAACGTCCTCCACCAGCAGCTCGTAGTGCAGCTTCATGTCCTCGGGCGTCTTTCCCGGCAGCTGCTGGGCTATACTCAGCCACCGATCCGGCATCTCCTCGGGGAAGATGGCCAAGGCCTGCTCAAAAATCTTATCATCAAGGCGAGTCCAATGAGTCCGAATCAACTGGGAGGGGAAGGGATCGCAGTCCATGTTGCACCGATAACTTTATCTCTTATGGTGAGAATTTAATCTTAATTCTATTATATACAAAGAAAGAGAGTCTGGTTTTGCTGGGAGACTTTTCCAGAGTTTCCTGAGAATCAAACACTAAAATATCCAACCGTGAAGCTGAAATATTAGCTGTTCATGAGAAAGAGTTGTTATTCTGTTTGTGGAATTTACCATCTCCCACTCTTCTAATTCCACACGTTTTTTCTTTCGTTAGTTTTTCCACTACTGACTCCTTGAATTTACACTCTTTTCAGTTAATTTATTTTTTCAAATATTTATTTTAAATACAATGGGAAAAAAAGGGCCACAATCATCAAGTAAAATAAAAAAATAAAAATAAAAATCTGAAAAAAAAAATATATCTTGCCGCTTGTTATGTTAAACTTTTCCACCATCTATTGAAATTCCTATTAAAATGGGTTGTTAGATATTTGAAAAAAAAAAAAAAAAAACCTTTTCCAACAAACTCTATTGAAAACCCAAAAAAATAAATAAAAAATAGTTTTTTCGTATTTGATTTCATTATCTGAAAAACATAAAAAAAAAAACAATTAGATATAATTAAAATTAGTTAGAAATTTATAAATTTTAAAATTATTTAATTTTTGTATCATGAGAAAATTAAGTAAAATAAATTTGAAAAAACATATAAACTAATTTATGGACTTTAAATTTATTTATTATTTTCTTTTATTTTTTTCCTTGCATTTTTCTTCTTTATTTTTTCCCCCTACATTTTTCCTTAAATTTTTCAAGAACCTAACATAACCTAAGAAAATGGGTTGTTAGATTTTTATTTTTTTTTTATTTAAAAAAAAACCATTTGAGAGAAAAAAGAAAAGAAAAAAAGTAACATTGTTCTTGATACCTTATCAAGTGGTTTGTAAAGAAAAGAACTTTGAATTTATCAAAGCTGTTGGATATTTAATTTTAGTTAGGAGTTAGAGTAACATTGCAGTTACCTCTCCCTCTCTATGTTGAACTCTTTCTAAAGATAAATTTATCTTATTTGAAAGAATTAGGAGTGTTATGGATTCAAAATTATATTTTCTATTATTTGTTTATTCAATACTTAATTACGATCAAAATTATTAAAAAGGAATGAAGTGAAAAAATGTTATTCTTGTAACCTATCTCATATCACATGATTATTTTTCTTGTACTATGAAAATAATATTATTTTATTTTTTGTATTGTTTTTCCTATGAATATTATTTTTTGCTAACTTATCTCATATCACATGATTATTTTTCTTGTACTATAAAAATAATATTGTTTTATTTTTTGTATTGTTTTTGCTATGAATATTATTTTGTGCTAACTAAGGGTTTTTCCTAACATTTGATAACAAAATGATACTAATAGGTCATCAAGTTCTTTATTTTAGGACTCCAAGAGTTTATTAAATTGAGTTTATTAATTTTCTTAAAATCCGATGATTTTGCGTTCTTAATTTTCTAAGCCTAAACTTAAATCTTTTCAAAAATACGATCAAAGGGTTTATTAAGTCTGTTGGAAACTTTCCTAAAGTTTCTCAACCTTGATTTGGTCTCAAATTGCACAATTGGTGTACAAGAATTTGTTGAGTTGATTGAGGCAAAAGCCTTAATCGGTCAAGCACTAGTCAAATTGGTTACTCCATCGGTTGAACTCTTGAACCACACTAGTCACCTGTTAGGGAGTTTAATGGTTAATAATTACTAACCAATCAAACCAGTTGCTTGATCCGTTGAACTAAAGTTTTGATTTTTGAGGTTTTTAATCTTCCAACCTATATATATGACCTTCCAAATAAGTTTAGGAATTTGTGACGTTGAGTTTTCAATTGTAAAACTACCAAAATTCTCATTAAACGTTCTTAAGTACATTCATCTACGCACTTGCTCATCTTTTAGTGCACCTTTGATCCAATCTTAGCTTTTATTGTATCTTGCATGTCAGCTATTATTGCTTCCTAGGATTGACTAGTTCTTTCATTACTTTCTTCAAAGATTTGAGAGCGTTGTTTATGGTTACTTGGAAAGGACCGTATAAGGGTGAATTAGAACCATAATCCAATTGTGCAAGGTAAAGATTTAAATTGAAGCTTTTGAAGATAGTGAAATCTTCACTCGGTTAGAGTTTGATGAGAGTGAATGTAGGCTAAGGTCTTGGTCAAACCACTATAAAACTCATGCTTGCAATTATCTCTCCATCTCTATACTTACCTTTTTGCGATTTAATTGCTAATTATCTTATATTTTTTCCATTTGCATTCATTAATTTAACAATCTTGCAAAATTGACCATTATCTAATATATTCACTTATTGGGTGATTACCTTAAGTTAAATTAGCTATTTTTCAACATTTAGTATCAGAACTAGATCTCTTTGTTGATACTTAACCATTTAAAATGATATGAATAATTCATCAAATTCATCCCACATGGAAGGGTTATCAAATTAATAGACATCCATTTTTATTTTTATTTTTTTTATATAGGAATCAATTACTCTTATTGAAAAAAAAAAAAAAAAAGATAACATGATTTTTAAAATCTATTGATTATGATCTGTGGAATGTCATCTAACATGGTCCCCATATCCCTACAATAGTTTAAAATGAGTTTTCTATTCTCAAACCCAACCATGAATATAACATAACAAAAAAAATGCTCAACTAAATGTAAGAGCAATCTATTATCTTCATTATGTTAGAAATAGAAATGAATATAATAGAGTGTGTCAGTGTGATTCGGTTGAAGAAATTTGGAGGTTGTTTGAGATAACCCATGAAGGTATTAATCAAGTGAAGGAATAAAAAATAAACATTCTTATGCATACCTATGAATTGTTTAGTATGAAAGATAATTAATCTATTGTTGAGATATTCACTAGGTTCATTGATGCCATCAACAACCTCCAAGCTTTAGGAAAGGTGTATACTAAGATGGGGAAATTCATTAAGCTACTAAGGTCCTTACCCAAGTAATGGAAAATATCAAGGTTACTGCAATTCAAGAGGCAAAATACCTTATAAAGCTTCATTTAGAGAAGTTGATTAACTCATTGATGACTCATGAAATCACACTGACAAGAGGTGGAAGACAAAAAGACGATGAGTATAGCTCTCAAAGCCTCCACTATTAAAAATAAATAAATAAAAGAAAAGGAAGCTAATGAAGAAAAGTAAGACCTTGCATTCATTTCAAGAAAATTTAAGAAGTTCATTTTGTAGGGAATAATTAAATTATTCTATTCCTTATTCTATGACCAATTAAGTACATGCAATTCTTCTTAAGTATCTAGATCTATACACAACAAAAGCATATAAGAAATAAAAAAATTTAGATCTAGATAAATGTGTTAAACTTAAAATCTAAATGTTCTCATATTTAATATTTTCGATGAAGACGAGTGTTGAATTCACAGTAGTCATTGTAGATCTCACAAACCCACAAATCTTTGATCACAATCATTCTTCCTTGAATCCAAGCACAAAGATGTTAGTTCACAAGGGTGGTGGCTAGACTCTCACTTTAAATTGAACAACAAGCAAGACTAAAACCCTAACCCCTAAAAGGGGTATTAAATGACTTTAGCCCATTTTGAGTTTGGGTCACTTAAACTATCCTATGTGGGTCTAATTTATTAATTAACCCAATTGAGCTTTGATTAATGAATTAGTCTAATCTAAAGAGATCATTCATAAGCTCTTGTGCAATATCACGTATTTACCAAAATGTTCTTATGCACACAAGTGAATAAAGAACTCAATCAACCCTCATAAACCTTGCCATCAAGGAATATGAGCTCGAATATGGACCATTGGGACCCCTAGGCAACTACTAGCTTCCTAAGAATCCAATTCTAAAGTTGACTCAATATCCCCACCATAGAGAGCCAATTACTACACTCTAATATCCTATGTATGTTACAACGAGACAAAAGTGCTCAGGTTCGTGATCTACTATCGTACCATATGTATGCTTTGATGCTCCTCATGAATTGGTGTCTATAATATAAAAAAATGAATGTCATCAACCTCTCAAGATAACCTCTACAATCACCGAGTTTCAAATCTTTCTATTGTGTGATCAACAAACATACCCTAAGTCACAAAGAGCATTTGTCATAGGTTCAAGGCACATGGCTTACTACATGCTGAGCTCAACTACTATAGTCAATATCGTTAAGGAATTACTATGACTATGGTTTTCATGAACATGCTTCCTTAGGATCACCCAAGGAAACACACTGTCCTAATTTTTATGAGATATTATGGTGCTTCTATTGAAAATACACATTGTTATCAACATTCATTAACAACGACCCAATCCATAGGATATATATGAACATCTGAAGGTCTTATACGTAGATTAAAGCCATTGAAAACTTTGACACAAACTCAATATTCTCTCAAGGTTGAGATACCGTACAATATAACAACTAGGTGAAGTCTTGACAACCTTATAACCTTACATCAGAACTCACTATAGGTCCTATTTGATGTGTAACCATACACACTAGTGCACTCACCATGGGATACTTAGAATCCAATTCTAAAATTGTCTCAACACTCTACCAAAGATCAAAGTCAATTGCACTTCAGTATCCTATGATATTATAACGAGGTAAAGATCAAGTCCTTGACCTACTATCCACTACATGTAAACTTCCTATGAACTGATGTTTGTAATTTAACAAGGTAGTGTTATCAACCTCTCAAGATTACCTCTTCAATCCTTGAGTTATAGATTCTCTTATTATATGAAAAATTGATGTACTATAACTCTCAAAGAGCATATGTGAAATTCTACTCAAGGAATTACCATGATATTAGTTTTCTTAACCGCATGTCCTTAGGATTACCTAAGAGGACACACTGTTTCAGTCCCATGAGATATCATGGTGCCTCTATACAAAATACCAATTGTCACCAACCTTCATCAATAGTGATCTAATTTGTATGGAATATTTGACCACCTTAAGGTCTCACTCATAAGTTAAAGTCTCCTCCTATTGACTTTAGCACAGATTTAAAATTCTCTCAAGGTTGAAAGTTCTTGTAGTATATTAGCTAAGTGAATCATATCTATCCGATAACTAAAGTTATGGTTAACCGTAAGTCCTATTAATGTGCAACGATACACACTAGTGCACTCACTATAAGAAAGTCATCCTAATAAGCAAGACAAGTTATCCCTTCAATTAGGAAGTAGTGCATTATAATCTCTACTAAAACACCCAAATCTATGTGCCAACTATGAATTGTTTATCACATTGCAAGAAACCCATAACTTGGATCTTCTATGCTACTCCTAATGCACTTAAGTCATGTACAATGCTAGTGATATGAGCATGAATGCTTAGATAAAGTATTAATACAAAAGGGATAATAAAGAAAACCATAATCATAAATAAATAAATTTATTAATTAAATCTAAAATTTGTTACATCAGGTTAACTTTATAAGGATCTATCCCAACATCATATCCCACCACATGATATTAAAACACATCCACAAGTTCATACATACATTCATCACTTGAGCCATCAGATGAAAACACAACCTTGTAAAATAAAGCTAGCATGACCTGGAAAGGGTTCTACCATTCTCAAAGCTTAACTAGGGCTCTAATACCAATTGTAAGGAAACCCTAGAAGACTCTATTCCAATCCTTGGACTAGTTAGGGTGCTTGCATTTCTTCCTATGCTATTTGAATCCTAGCAATGGTAGCAAATATAACATTTAAAACATTGGATTTAGATGAGAATGGGATTTGCCTTAGGTTTGGATGTTCCCAGATCAAATCCTATCAGTAAAGAAAAATGTTAAAGGCATGGTAGTTGTCATACATCTCACAAACTCATCGATATTCTATTACAATGACTCTTTCCTTGCATCTCAATACTAGGGGAGTGGAATCCTCTTTAGGGTTGGTGTCTAAAGCTCTCTTTCTTACAAAGCTTTATATATATAGGACGCCAATCATAACTATTGCATGACAAATTAAATGATTGCAAATAAATAGAATTTAATAAAGAAATAGTAACTTGATTCTAAAGAATTAATTGAAAAGATTGAGTGGAGCAAAACCGCATTAAACATGCTCAATGGCTTGAAACTTGATTGTTTTTTAAGATTAGATGGAAATGTCTTTTGTGAAATCCCCAAAGTACCTTTCAATATAAAAGTAAAAAATAAAGAATTGGAACTTGTGGTGTCCAATCCTATAAGATCGGACAAAGCTCAAATGTCTAACACCTAAGGACCAGATAGTTGAGATATCTAGAACTAAAAGATTGGATATCTCAGTTATGTTTGGTATTCCAAGACTGGACATCTCAATTATGTTTGACCTTTGAAGACTGAACATCTTAATTATGTCTAGCCTTCCAAGACCGGACACCACGATTCCCATTATTATTATTATTATTATTTTATCCTCCATTTACATCAAGGTGGAGTCACTATAGGCTCGGGGACACATGCCCTTCCTCAAATATTAAAAAAAAAAAAAAATCTTTTGTTGATTTAGGAATTTTAGAAAGTTAAAAAAAAAAAAATGCAAATTTACCTCCATTGAAAAAACTAATTTTGTGTGTAAAAGAAATAGATAGAATAAAAAATTAGATAAGCATGAGTATTGAATATATTTTATAAAATATTTGTTTATTTGCATTTTTAATTTTATTTAAAGTTAATAAAATTAAATTTATTTAAATCCTAATGCACATAAATTAAATCTAACATTTTTTTTTAAAAATTTTGTATTTGATATTTTATTATTGATAAAAATTAATTTTCTTAAATATTTTATATTTTATCAAATATGTTTTTTATTGATAGGTTATTTTTAATTTAATTTAAAGATTTTTAGATTTAATCGAACATTTATTAACTTAGAGTTGACTACCTAAGTTTTAATAATGACATTATACTTCCATCATAGATAATTTTTAATAAAAAATTTGTGACTATCAAGTGATTTATATTTAATTATTTTAAAAAATTCCAAAAAATTATTAATGAAATTATTAAATTTTTCTAAAAGTTCTTTACCAAAATATTTCTAAAAATTATTGAAATTATTTTGGTCAAATTTCTTACTATCTTGTAAAAAAAAATTCAAATAATTTTGATAAATTTTTAGTAAAATCCAAGACTCTCTTGTCAATGTTTTTAGCATTTTTGTTATTTAATTTATCATATTATAAATTCTTTTTTTCTTCTTTTATAGCTAATATCAATAATTACTTATTTTATTGAATGATACCAATGCTATTATTTGTAAAATATGAAAAGTTCTTTATATTTATTATAATACACTAATTTTTTATTTTGCCCCTCCACCAAAATTTCTAGCTTGACTACTTATTTATACTATAGCTTTCATAATTTTTCACTTTTAAATCACAATTATATTATTCCTAATTGTTTTTCAACCAATTTTACAACACGTTTTTATTTTTTGTTTTTTATTTTTTATTTTTTTAAATAAAAAATTATACATCAATAAGCCCTATTTTTTTTTTATTTTTTTTTTATGTTATATGTTATATGGATTCAAAAAAAAAAAAAAAAAAAAGAAGCTATGAACATAACTACAATATTCTTCTGATCCCAATAAACTTCAAACAAGATGATTCGTAACTAGGGTTTGTGGTTGGGAGAAAATTGGTTAAGAGATAAACGAAGAAGAAGATGGATTTATGGAGAGAAAAATGGAAATAGTGTTTTGCATGGTTTTAAAAACCGGACCAGACCGACAAGTCCAATCGGTTTGATCGTCGATCGGTCACCAATCCGGTCCGGTTCAACCATTTGAGCCGGGGAGCCTTTAAATCGGCACCGAAACCGCAATCGGACTGATGAACCGGATGACTCGGCAGGTTTCGGGTGAACCGAACAGTTCTCCTCCCCCATCCAACGCTTCATCAGCTCACCTCAACACCGTTGCCGTCCTACAACCATCATTCTTCTCAGCCCCTCGCAATGTCCCGATCCAGATTTTTTCCCATTTTTGGTGCCAAAACCCTTCCTTCTTCCCTACCTAGATTTTTTCCCTTTCCATTTTCGGTGCCCCGCAACCTTTCCTTCTTCCCAGCCGTGATGTCCCCACCTAGGTTTTTTCCATTTTCCGGTGCCCCCCAAAACCCTTCCTTCTTCCTCACCATTCGGTGCTAAAACCCTTCCTTCTACCTCTCATTTCTCTACCCATCCTTCTACCTCTCCCTTTCCTACCCAAATTTTTTCCATTTCCTTTCCCGTGCTCCCACCTAGATTTTTGACATTTTCCAGTAGCCCCAAAACCTTTCCTTTTTGGCCGCCCAAATTTTTGACATTTTTTATTTTCCTTTCTGACATTTTCCTACCTTTTTGGCCGTCCTTTCCAATTTTTTTTTTAAAATTTTTTTTTTACTCCATCAATGTTATTATTTATTTTATTTTATATTTATTATTTTTTTACTTCATGATTTTTAAAACTTGTGATTTTAATTTAAATGAATGAAAATAATAAATATTATAATTTTAAAATAAATTTATGATTATAAAATAAGTTTTTGATTTAAAATTTCAAAATTTAAATTTAAATTCTGATTTTAATTCAAATTTCTAATTTGAAACTAATTTTATGATTTTTTAAATAAAAATTTAATTTTTAAATAATATATAAATTATTATTATTATTATTAATTTTAATAATATATAAATTATATATTTATGATGTCACCTGTTCGACCATCGGTCCAACCAGTGAACTGTGAACCGGTAACTTTTCCGGTTCAATGTCCAGTTCAGTTCTGAAAACATTGGTGTTTTGAGTGTTTTGAGTTTTTTTAAAATTGTAGGATCCGTGTATTTAGAAGTTTTTAATTTTTTTTTGGTGGATTTGTAAATAAAGTGGATGTAAAAAAGTTTAGACAAATGCATTTAACATCGCCCATCTTATTTTTAATAGCAATATAGATAATGATTTTTATTACTGAATCATTTTTATTATAAAGTTTAACTTCTTTTAAATTAAATAATTTTTTTAAATTAAAATTTTCTCAAATAAAGAAATTATGGACAAAAATTGAAAATTTGATAATTGGAGGGGATAATCTCTAAAGTGCTCTCTTATTCTTAGAAAGACAAAACCATCATTTTAGGCAATTTAATATTCTTCTTACAAAGACATGAACATCTTTTTAAGTCATTTAATATTTAATTTTGAATAAAATAAATAAATAATAGATAATGGAGAAAATGGAGTCTTTAAGAAATCTTGACTCGTCAAGGGATTTCTTTAAAAGCTCTCAAAATTTTCTTCAATCTTCTAAGTGTGCTTTGATTTGAAATGAGAGAACCCTCAATTTATAAGGTTAAGAATTTTATATTAATTTTATATCTGGATTTTTTTAGAGATAATTATCTTATTATTTATTATTATAATTATCATTTATTCTAATTATCATAATTAATAATAATATTTATTTGAATTATAATAATTAAATTTTATTTTCACCTTACATCTTGATTTTTTAGAAATAATTATCTTATTTATCAATATAATTATCATTTATTTTAATTATTATAATTAATTTATTATGATAATTATAATGTTTATTTGCATTATTATAATTTTTTTTTATATATATTCCTACATGATTGCCAATTAGGCGGCTAGGTGGGGGCTGTCTAATTGGCTTAAATGCGCCATCCATAGGCCTTCCAATCGGCCACTTGTGGATAGAGTGTAATAACTCTGGTTCAATCTACATATTTTATTAAGGGAGAATTACCCTTAAGGGTAGGCTGGGGAAAAAAATTACTGAGAAAGATGGGTAGATTTGATAATTTTTCTGAAGGTCTAACATTTTTATTATACCAATTTACTATCAATTAAATTATAAAATTATAATTTTTAAAGAATAAAAGAATTGAAAAAAAAAAAAAAAGAAGACTATCGTTCCAATGTCTTCCCTTTGAAACCTTTCCTTTCGCATCCTTCTCGTCAAGGGTTCCTTTTCGCATGATCTGGGTGTTTTCACGGTGGTATGATATTATGAGAGATACTGAATCTCATGTAGGCATGTATAGTTCCATTGTTCCAGTGGTGCCTCCGTTGAAGACTTCCATTCTACATCATTGTTGGCATGTTTCCATTTTGAATATTGTGGCTTCGACGACTTCTTGAACCACATTTCTTTTCATCGTATCTAAAAGATGTGATTTTTTTATTTATTTAAATATGAGAAATCTTAGATTTTAGTTTCTAGGGTTCTTCAACCGCATTTTTTTTTCATCGTATCTGAAAGAGGTGATTTATTTATTTATTTAAATATGATAAATCTTAGATTTTAGTTTCTAGGGTTCTTCAACCGCATGTTTTTTTCATCATATCTGAAAGAGTGATTTATTTATTTATTTAAATATGAGAAATCTTAGATTTTACTTTTTAGGGTTCTTCAACCGTATTTTTTTTTATCGTATCTGAAAGAGTTGATTTTTTTATTTATTTAAATATGAGAAATCTTAGATTTTAGTTTCTAGAGTTCTTCAATCGCATTTTTTTTCATCGTATCTGAAAGAGGTGATTTTTTATTTCATTTAAATATGAGAAATCTTATATTTTAGTTTGTAGGGTTCATTTAAATTTTTTCGTCATATGATTTTAGTTTCTAGGGTTTATATGGGGTACCTATTCACTGAACAACTGGATTATTGCGGTGTTATATTCTTCGATTTGCAAGAGAAATGGAAAGATAGAGTATGAATGAAGTTTGATTGCGTTATTTAAATTGGTTATTTGGGGAAAACCAATCTGACCTCTTATTGAAGTTGTTGTAGTTATTTTCATTTTTTTGTTGTAGGTGGTAAATGAAAAATGAAAGAATAGAATGGAAAAAATAACTTAGAATTTTTTCTAGTTTTTAGTATTAGTTCCTCAAATATGTTATATTTTAAATGTTTTATGTAATTTGTATTATTTCTTTAGGATTGTGTTTCCAATATTGTGTTAGGGAATATTGGATATCATTTTTAATGCAAATAAAATGTCATCTATTTTTCTGCATTTCAATTCTTTCAGATTTAATATATATTCTTGGGAGCTGTCAAACACCATATTGGATGGCCATGGGACATAGCATATGAAAAAATAAACAGAAATAAATTAAATTATATTGTAATATATTGTAACGTTAGTGTATTTGTATTGTAAGTATAATGCATTTATGTTGTACCTAGTTTGTATAAATTATATATGGTTTAAAAGGTTAGCCATGATGAGCATTAACAATGTGTACACATTGGATTACCATCAAACAACTTAGATTTGTTATCCACCAATACAATGACTCAGTGTGTTTTCAGTAGCATGTATGTAACTATATTTGGGATTACTAATAGTAGTTAAACCAAAATAAATAAGGGTACAATACAAATGCTCTACATTTACAATACAATTGCACTAGAAGTACAACATATTACAACATTACTTGATTCATTATACATTTAATTATGACAATTGATTATTTGATATAAATTTTATAGTGCAGTGTGGAGTATAGTACATGGATAAAAGGCAAAAAAAATACAATACAACCAAGTTTGAACATTCTTTTAATTAGTATTATTTTATTTTGACTATATTAATGTTTGACATTGTTGTTTAATTTTATTGTATTAATTTTTATTTTTTAATGTTGTTTATTTACTTCTACAGGAGGTCAAAATAAATAGTCGATGCTCCAACAAAAAACTTAGACATCTACTTGATGATCTAAGTGATGAAAAGAAGAGTATAATTCAACATATTGGCTTTGGTGGATTACTTCAGCTCTCTTCCATAGAGATAAGGCATAGCTTATGTAGATGGATAATAACTCATTTCAATATAGCCCACTGTAGGTTAGACATAGGACAAGAAAGGCAATTTCCAATAACTTGTTCTGATGTAGGTGAAATTCTAGGTATTCCATATATTGGTAGGAGGCTCCTACTTTCACCTACCAATAGGAATAATAGGATGGAAAACCTATCAGATCTTAGAGATAGGTTGATTTCAATGGAAGACATGGGCGAGTTCAAAAAATTGTTTATCTTCTTCTCATGTGCTACATTACTTGCTCCAACATCAAAGTTGGATGGTAGTCATGAGTTATGGTGTACTCTGCTTGTTGGAGACTTTGACATCAATGTTAATTGGGGCCAATTTGTACTTGACACATTGGTTGCTAGAATTAAACATTTTCGATTGGGTAAAGGTTCATGGTTTAAAGGTTGCCTTATTTTTTTACAAGTAGATACCTTTTTTATTAAATGCTGAAGGTTTCCATATCATTTTCTATGTTTTAACAAGTCTTTTCTAAATAACGTATTGATGTGTGGAATATTTGTGTATCAGCTTTTATATGTAAATAAATTCTACATTCCAACCATGTTGGTGCCACGTACCATCCCAATATGTGCAGCATGGACTGATGACTTGATGAAGAAAATGGTGCACGTAGAGTTGCAGGATTATGGTGACTTTGGACTAGCTGATGTAAGGAACAAAATTTTCTTTCAACATTTTCTTTTATTTCCATATTTGAAAAATAACTTTTTTAAAATTATATATTCTTTTTTTTATTATTGTACGTTCAAGAAGATGAAAGGGAGGAAGATGCGCATGAAGACCCTATTAATCCAATAAATGAAGTTGAAGAAAAGACTACTGATGTGAGAACCTTCTACGTCTATTATTTTATTTAAAAAGAAAACCAAACATGTTATGCATAATAATATACATCTTTTACACTTTGTACCATTTTGTAGGAAATTATAGCAAAATATAATGCAGAGGAAAGACAAATTCATCAATTGCTTCGAACAATGAGATGAGCAATTGATAAACTAGCAAAACAGCAAAATACAAATAAAACCCCATCATCTTCTCATCAAAGCGGAAGTCATAATCAACCTAATATCAATGATTCTTTCCCATCACCACCACATGGTAGTACGATTTTTATAGCACTAGTCATTATAATTTTGCATTACTTTTAATTTAATTGTAAATGTTCTATAATTTTTTTTTGGAAAAATTAATTTTGGTTGTTATGCATTCTGAAATTAGCTTGTGGATCACCACTGAATGATTGTTCTGCTCATGGTGAAGATAATGTAGGCCCATCGACCTCACAGCCAACAGCGCAGCATAACAGTATACTTTCTGCATCTTTATGTTTTAATATCAAAATAATAATGAGTACATAATAATGGCTAGTCTTTCCTGTGCGTGTTATTTTCATTAATGAATTTTATTTTCTCTTATTTTCTATACATATAGTTGAGGATGAAGTTCGAACGAATGCTATTATTCCTTACCAAACTAGACATCCTCCAATACGTTCATATCGGCTACGTCGACATGCTACTGCCCTACAATCACCATACGTGGTACAATTGTCAATCAAATTTTTAGCGTCTTCATCTGTAGCAAAGCAAGTTTTGGCATATGCATTGGACGATACACGTGATGAAAGGTAAGGTTGAACTTAATTTAGTATAAACAAATACAATTAAGATAACCAGTTGAAATAATTAGTTTTAATTTCTAACATCATAATTATTTATGTGTAGCTAAATATTATGTTCCACGTACGATTTCTTCTTGACAAGGTTTGACTTCAAATGCTTGGGACCCGACAAATTGGTTGACAATAAGGTATTCATATTTAGTTATGTGAAGTTAGAATAAAATTACTCTAAAACTATATATCTAATTTTCATTAATTTACATGAAGGTTGTAACCATGCATTATCGAATTTTGAATGGTATGGATAAAGAAAATAGGAAGTATTTCTTATTTCCAAACTTTGTGGTAAGATATGTTTAAGAATTATAAATTGGTTTTCTTGTTTTAATCTAATGTATGTTTTGTATTTTTTTTATTATTATTACAGTCTGATGTGGAAAACAAGAGGGGTACCTTATCTCCAAAATACATATGTGACAATTTATGGAAATATTTCAAAAATACTCTGTTGTGCACATATGAACAAGTTTTATTTAGTTTAATGAAAGTACTTTGTAGTTGGATATTTTTAAGTATTATGTAGAAAATACATGAACACAACCAATTTGATAAAATCATTGTTTTTTTTTTTGTTCCTTTTAGTTGTTCATACCAATATGCAAGAAAAATCACTGGTATTTAATCATTTTGAATATTCATGCGAAAAGAATTGAGTTGTTGGATTCATTAATTGACGAAAGGAAAAAACGGATGGATGCCTTCATAAAGAAACTAGTAAATATAGTTGTAGTCCAATTAATTAGGTGAATTGTTGTCATTATTTTTTAAAGATGTCCATATTTATAATTGTATATTATGTTAAGGTGAACATTTTGTCAACTATCATTGGGATTCAAGAAAGAAGACCATCAGTGGACATGACAAAATTTGAATTCGTTGTTCCAGAAGTTGTCCAACAATTGAATCCGTAAGTTGCAAGATTTATATTCCTTTTTAACTATGGAAAGCAAATCAAGTTATAAATTTACTAATTTGATGCCCAATTGACTTATAATTTCCTTAATTACTATTTGTAGGATGGATTGTGGCATATTTGTAATCAAGTTTATGCAATTATGGAGTAACGGTGGGCTTTGTCGTGCAATTGCAAATGTATTATATTATGCTGAATAAAATATTTTTTATTTTTTATGATTGTGAATTTTTGTTAATATTATATTATATACTCTTTTGTACAAGACAAGGTCATAAAGTACAGGGAAAAACTCCTAACACAACTGATAATGTCTCCAAAAAATAAAGTCAAGGAAAATGTCTACTAGGCTATGGATCAATGATGTTGTTTCATTAGACAATTGGGCTATGTTGTTTCTGAAAGAGGATTTATTTAAGATTATATAAGTTGAGAAAAGTCATTCTATGAGTTTGTTTGGTTTATAACATTGTAAGCATGATGGAGTCACATTCTAAAATTACAGTTGGCCGGTGGATAATAGTTCATACAAGTAATAGTTTGGAAATGGAAATTTTATTCCGATTTTCTTATTATTATTTTAAATTTTTTTGGTTTATAATAGTTGATATTTTTTTACAATCTGATGGAGTTCCATTTCCAAATTTATTAGTCTGATGAATGATATAGATATTGAAATGACCACTGCCTATTGTGCTAGAGGTTGGGCAAAGCCCATATATAACATTCAAAACATGAGTATTTCTTATGACCCTGAATCTTTTAGGTATGCACTACAATGGGAGTCTAAGAATTCGATTGTTGTAAGCACTACAATCCAAGATTGGCTGACATCAACTAATTTGTTTGGAACTCATAGCTGCTAATGTTTATTAATAATTATTGTTATGACATTATTTGTTTATGATCTTCAGATTTCTGTG
Source organism: Vitis vinifera (assembly GCF_030704535.1). NCBI lineage: Eukaryota > Viridiplantae > Streptophyta > Magnoliopsida > Vitales > Vitaceae > Vitis > Vitis vinifera. The sequence continues at coordinate 22,588,720 of NC_081822.1, read as the reverse complement.
AATTGCTGCAGGCATTGCACTGTCAATGATGAAATAAGGTGCCATGCTAACTATATTAAGCACGCTAGTGACAGCTTTGGCTTGGCCGGCAACACTACTTGCCGCTACTGATTTCATAGATAGCAAATGAAATATTGCTCTGGACAGGTTTTCTTTGTCATTTTATTGTACTAGGAATGCCTAGAGGAAGAGACAGACATCTGTCAATTTCATTTCTCTCAAAATGCTTGCATGCAGTGGCATTGGTGATTTGTCTTAATTACTAGGCAATCTAGGTTAAAACTTATAAGAGTTGATTATAAATCATAGTCATCGCTTTCGCAAACTATTGGAGTAACTTGGTGAAAACCGAAGAATGATTTTGAGAGTTAGAAAGGCAATGCATCAATAAAATTATGCAAGCAAACCCGTGACTTAAAAAATGCCTATTAAACATATTACCTTTTCAAGAAACCTGTAAGAGAGTAATTTCAAAGTCTTTAGAACTAAATGATAAAAGGTTTTACATTCTAGTTTTGCATGGTAAAAGCTACCATTTTGAGTTCATTTCAACCAAAAAAATTATTAAAAAAATAGAAAAATAAAAAATAGATTTTAATTTAATAAATTAAAAAATTAATTTGACATATTTGTATAATTTATTTCTACTAGAAAATAAGTTTATGAATAACTCTATTCTATAATGTTTTCAGATTGTTGCATTTTAAAAAATCAAAAAATACAAAAGCTCATTATCAAAGCTAAGAAGACATTTCTAATTTGAGGTTACAAAAAACAAAATTATTGAACCATTATATATAAGAAATTGGTAATCAACCCAAGAAATTGGACTTTATTTAGTCAAAAGATCACATTGTTAGTTTATGTTGTAATTTATCATACGGTTAGTGTTTTTTTTATCATAATGTTAGTGAATTTATGTTGTAAATGTAATTAAAAAATGTAGGCAAAACTGTGAACTATTATAATTAAAAATCTAACACAAGTCCACATAATGGAGATAAATAACCTATTACAAATAACTCCAAATACAAATACATCAAAGTACAATGCAATTAAGCATTACATATATAATCCAAAACATAATAAACATGAAGTAAGTGTATGATTAAGCATTTTTCAAACATAGAACAAAAAATAAAAGTAGTCCTACTAAAATTACTTTCTGCATGAACTCAATTCTTATTAAAATATGTTTAAAATCTTCATCCACGCCATACATTCTTCTTTGAACAATCTCTTCTGGTTCTTGGTAAGTGTTGCTATCACCAAATCCTTCCGGGAATGCCCATTTAAAGAAATGACAGTCATCTCTAGTATTTGCATATTGACAACAATAATATAATCTATTTGGGTTATCCTTTGATTCAGAAATTCTAACAATTGCCCCCTGTCTTGGTGAACATTTACACATACAGTTATGATAAAGTAGATATTCACCATTTCTAGTATTGCCTCTTATATTTCTAAATGAAGCACTTGAAGATGTCATGATGTAACTTGTATTTCAATGGAAAAGAAGTTAAACAAATGCAATGAACATGTACAAAGTCAATAATGATCTTCAAAATAACATTAAAAACATGGTTACAAACCACCCTAAATAATAATAAGATCATAAGTCTAAACTAGTGGCATATGTAATACAAACATTTTTTTCATGACAATCAAGTAAATAAGTAAGTTCCAAAATTTCATAAACCACACATATCATCACAATCAAAATAAGATAAAAAGTAGCATGCCACCATACAAGCATAACACTAGAATCATGGAACGGGTAATGGATTTTTGCATGAAGCTCGATTATGGCCTGCAACTTGACATCATGAATAGAATGTAAGCCTTTTTTAACTAAATTAAGACTCTATTCGATAGTGTCGAGGCCTTCTAGGTGGTCGTCTTGAGTATGGAGGTTTAAGTGAAGGATATAAGTGACCTTGAGCATCACAACCACATCCATCAGCATCAATTGTAGGCATATTGTGATTTGTAATTGAATTGAAGTGTCCAGAATATATCAACTTTTGCATTGGAAGCTTGAAATATGAGTCAACATATTCATAAACATCCTGTTTCATCTGCCGTATTGTTGCACATGTATGCTCACAAGGTATTCTGACCATTTTCCAAGCCTTACAAGTACATGTACGCTCTCTCAAATTCATGTCTACATATACTTTCAAAATTCATGTCTACATATACTTTCATATTGAATACCTTAAACACACCACCAACATAGGGATATACAGGAAATGACCCACTCTTTATAATGTTTTCCAACAACTTTTCCTCGGTCTTTGGGCCAATTAGAGCTTTCCAATTTTTTGTAGTATCCATATGATCGCATGCTAGATGAGCAAATTTATCCATATGTGTCATTACTAAGTTAAATTGTGTAATGACGTTCCTCTTTCAGCTAAGCATTGAATGATTCAGCAAGATTAGTTGTCATCTTATCCCATCATTTTTTGGCAAACTTTGACATTGCGCAATGTTGTGAACTATTCTCTTCAACCTACTTCGCTAAGTCACTGTTATATGTCTTTAATTTTTCCATGGCTACAACATAATCATCATCCAACCTAGCATACGCAACACTATCAAGTAGCAACAATGCATCCACTTTACATTTTTTTACCTTCCTACTATGTTTAATCACATAGCTAATAAAATTCTCTTTCACATGACGATAGCAATATGCATGATTTTCTACTCCAAAAAATTGAGAAACACTACAAAGGATTGCTTGATGCCTATCTGATATTATGACTACCTCTTTATCTTGAAGCATGCCCTTCAATTTCTACAAAAACCATAGCCAATCCTCATAGTTTTCTGAACTTATAACACAAAATGCAATTGGGAACATGCCATCATCAACATCATAAGCTGTTGCAGAAAATAAGGAGCCCCTATCTGGTCCACTCAAATGAGTTGAGTCAATTGCGATAACAGGTCGACAACCTATTAAAAACCCTTGAATTGAAAAGGAATGTACAATGAACAATTGTCAAAAATGTCCATCTTATCTGGTACATTCAACAATCATCACTAGATTAATGTCTACCAATCTCTGACATAACCATGGCAACAACATATATGAGTTTTCTGGAAGACCATATATTCTCTCCTTTGTTATTTCTTTGTATGTCCAAGCTTGCTTATAACTCAATGAAACACCATACCGACTCCTGAAATCTTTGCAAATTTGACGGGGCAAATACTGAGGGGTTGCCCTTATTACTTGCTCTATGACACGAGAACCTCTCCTTCCCCGCATTAAAGGTTGGCTTGAACACTCAACATCTGCATAATGATTGTGTACATCAATGAAGATGTTAACCTTCAAAATTTTGGTTGTGCCTACTGAATTAGCAGTTATTCTCCAAAGGCACCCATCCACTAAACAACACACATATATTTTCTTTGGAGAGTTCTTTTTGAATTTGTATTGAAATCTACCAACTAATGACATCGTATATAATGCATTTCTAAATTCATTTGCATTAGGAAAACTATGCCCACTCCCAATAATAGGTTGAGGACAAAGACTTAAATCATGTGGCCTAACTTCAGTTTCTGCACATCTGGACATGAAGCCTTGAGAAAGTCCTAAATTAGACTCATTGTTTGCTTGACATGATGCAACTGAATTGTGTGTCTCCTCCGTACTATTATGACTGCATTTTATAGCACACTCAGTTAATTAATATTATAAGCACCTTCCATAATGGAATTAATGACAACTAATACAAGATATATCACTTACCAATAATCATTTTGCACATTGACTATACCTTCTTCACCTTCTACTCTTCGAGTTTGTTTTAATACATAAATATGAGCATAATCATAACTATGGGATAACATCATATGCATGTCCTCATCATCATCCAACTGTTGAAGTGCAGATGGATCAAACTCAAGGGTGTAATGAAATGTATATCCATTTAGATTAATATCCAACCGTTCACATGCCTTTGAAACAAAATCAGCATATGACACGCCTTGTCCAATGTACATGCCTTTTTTTTTTTCCCCACCCTTGTATTGGATTTGTTTATCCTCTTTAAGTACAATCTCCCCTCTTTCATGAAGGTAGCCATAAATGGAATTTTCTAAGTCCATTTACCAATTCAAAAGTATGTCTTCTTTCACCGACAATCAAATCAATCTATTTCACAATATTACAACCAAGGAAAATTTTACAACAAATACAAAATAAACAAATGAAAATTATAATCAATTGAAACATATTTTGTATAATAAAGAACAATATTTGTTGTATATTAGACATTTTAGGGATATGCCAAAGAACCCACAATTGCCCAATTTCATAAGAAATTTGAAATTTTCAAAATTTTACCTTACGTAATGTATCGTAATGTTATTGTATTTATATTATAATTGTAGTGTATTTTTATTATACCTCTATACTTTTATTCAAAAAAAATTAATTTTATAGATTTTTTTATTCATTATTGGATTATCATCAACAACTTCATGTATTGAAATTACAATAGTGTATTTTTGTTGTTTTTTTATAATTTTGGCTTGCAAGGATGCTTTATGATAGGAATACAACATGATAGCCTAGAAATGTCAGTTCAGTAAAAAACAATTCAATATTTTGTCATTTTGGTATATTGTAATTTATAGTAATGTTAATGTTTTTTCATTGTAACTATATTGCATTTGTATTATACTTATACTTTATAACTGAAGTAATGGTTATTTTACACAACCTTCAAACTACTAGGCATTGAACTCATCATACCAAAATAATACTTATACAGAAAGGTAACAAATTCATAACAAAAATATAGTGATCTTAACTCTTTAACAAATTCATAATAAAAGACAAAGTGGTTTCATACAAAGGGGATTTCAGTTTTCAATGAAAATCCAAATATGTTCATAAATACACAAACAAAGTGGTCCCAAACAAGCATGAGACAACTGAGAACATTTTTTCTTCAACCATGTCAAAAAGTCTTAAAAACAAAACTAAAGTGCAAACCTTTTCAATTGAAATCAATAATAATCATATCAAACAATCCACTTGGAAAATAAATTAAAAATAAAAACACATCTTCAATATGACCAAAATAATATAAAAAAATTCCAAATAATAAATTTAAATAACATTTTACACAAAAAAAATATATAATTTCTTTCTCAAAACCTCCTTCAATATTTCAGATCTAATATCTTACATGTACATTGTTAAAATTATTAACTTTTCGTTCATTCAGTCCGATTTTTAAATTATTTATTTATTTTTTCCATAAACTGACGTTTTTTTTTTTTGGTATTTTTTTTTTAAAAAAACTTACCTTTAATGGATTTCTTGCTAGATTCACAAAAAAAAAAAAAAAAAAGCTTTGTGTAAACCGTTTCAGATCATGACCTGAAGTGCTGGACCTTTTTCCTCTTTCCTTTTTTTCTTCTACAACACTGACAAGCTACATGTAGGTTAAAGAAAACTTTTTTCTCTTTGATGTTGCTTTTCACTTATTAAGGTAGTCTTGGCATTTAAGCAAAATAAGGCTTTTGGAGGAATTATCATAATTTCACCCTACCCTTCACAATAATTATCAAATTTACCCACCCTCATCGATCATATTTTTCCCCAGCCTACCCTAAAGGGTAATTCTCCCTTTTATTAAAAGGGTTTTTGAAAAATCAAAATTTAAAATTTAACCCCTTAACTTTTTTTAACCTCATTTGGATAAAAATGCTCTTATCATCTTCTTGTAAAAATAACTCTTTCTTTTAAAACCTCTTTATAAATACTTGAAATGGTAAAGGGCATTCATGTCAAAAATGACTTATTAATTTTTAAAAAGGAAATGGTTGGATTCACAATTTAAGGATTAATCTATCTCTTTTAACCAAATATTTCTATTATTAATCAATTATTGACATATATCAATTAATGAGGGGAAATTATCAGCTACATTATTAAAATATATATGAAAAATAAGAGTAAATTTAATTGAACTCATTATTACTTTTGCATCGTGACATATAGGAGTCTGCATGTTTTTCTAAAAATAGCAATCCAGGAGTCAATCTCATAAGCTCTATAGATGTGTTTCCCTCATGAAATGTATGACAAACCTCTTCAAAATCCTTGATGTGAGTGTATGGATTTTCATTTCCCATTCCATGGAATTGAGGTAGATGTGGTACCATGTGAGTTTTTATCACAATAGGCTCATTATGAAGAACTATACATGATCCCACACCTATCATTTGAGGATGCATATATTCTCTCATTGATCTAGACATGTGACAATTGCCATTGCTTGGTCCCTGTTGAGTTTGTTGATCTTCCCCTTTATTTTCCATTTCCTCAACAATTGGATTACAAACTAAAAATGATTAGAAATATAAGTCTTTTGCAATCTCTCCCTCAAATTTTATTCTCAATGTAGCATGCAATGGAGAGCCAACAAAACAAGCCAAGAAAAACCAAAACAAACCAAGAAGAACAAAAAGAGAAATAACAGATAAAAATGGAATTTAAAAAATAATAAGAAAAATGGAGAATCGGTAAAGAGAACTTCACCAATCTTGTGATGTGGATCATAAGGGCTAATCCTCACAAAAAAAAAAAAATTGCCTCAATCACCTTGGCACCATCCCCGACAATGGCACTATTTTTTATCAATTGATTTTTCATTGTTTATCAGATCAAAACACAATTTATAACCTAATTCATTATTCTAAAGTAGTTTGTACCCAATCAAAAAGTGGTTTTAGTACAAACTATTGTAGTATAGTGGTTTTTAGGTGTCGTCCACTAGGATGGATTGTTCTCAATAATTAAGGCTTGAATGAGAGAAGAAAAAATGATTGTGATCAAGTGAAATTGATTTGAAAATTCATAGTGAAAAATCAATTTAACAATGGTTTCTAATTGAGAAGAACAAAAAAATGTGAAATATTAGAGAATTAATAGGAAATGAAATTCTTGGAGTTAGAATTTTTCTAGAAAACAAATTCTATGGTGAATAAATGTTGAAATCTAATTTTCATCAAATTAGATTGAAAACCTAAATTTTTATCTAAACTGATTTTTGATTTATCTTTAGGTCTAAATCTAATTTCTCTTCAAATTAGGTTATTTAATCCAAGAGATCAATTCAAATCATATATTCAATTCATCTTAAATTATCTTCTAATGATTCACACAATGCAACTATTTAATCTCATCAAATCTAGCTTTAAGAATTTAATGAATCTACCTAGTTTGCATTGTAGTAATCATCTAAGACAATTTGAAGAGAAAAAACCTCAAAATTCAATTAATCAATCAATTGGATCAAATTAACTTTGCAATTAAAGCTCATTTCTCTAATTCACCATAGAACTTGCCTCTAGATCCTCCTTCCTTTGAGAAAAACGAGATTTAGCCACTCATGCTTGGAGATTTGGTCTCACAAGGTATATTTGACTAGTGAGAAAATGAAAGAAAATAAAGAATTTTATTAAGAGAGAAAAATATGGAAAATTCTACAGTTAGAAGTGTTCAAAAACTCTTTACATGACAAATTCAAGTTTCTATTGTAGTAATAATTCAAGACAATTCAAATCTAGCTTTAAGAATTTAATGAATCTACTTAGTTTGTATTGTAGTAATCATCTAAGATAATTTGAAGAGAAAAATCCTCAAAATTCAATTAATCAATCAATTGGATCATATTAACTTTGCAATTAAAGCTCATTTCTCTAATTCACCATAGATCTTGCCTCTAGATCTTCTTTCCTCCGAAAAAAATGAGATTTAGCCACTCATGCTTGGAGATTTGGTTTCACAAGGCATGTTTGGCAAGTGAGAAAATGAAAGAAAATAAAGAATTTTATTGAGAGAGAAAAATCTGGAAAATTCTACAATTAGAAGTGTCCAAAAAACTCTTTACATGAGAGATTCAAGTTTCTATTTATAGGCCAAGGTCAAGTGGACACTTGACAACCTCTCATTGGTCTTCTAGAATATTCCAAATTTAAAGAAATCTAGAAGTTTAACATTTCACTTAAGATATTCACATTTCCCACAATCATGTGAAATTCTAAGGTAAGTGGTTGCAGCATGTTAAAACACTTTTTTGACCATTTTGCATGAGTCTGCAAAATTTTCGCATGATCAAGTGAATCTGCAACATTTGGTTTTTTAGCTTCCCTTTGTCATTTCTTCTATTTTCTTCTTTTGGTTCCACCATAACTACCTCCAATTAGCTCAAATCCAAATCCAAACCAATTGCATTACTTCTTTCATTATGTATTTGGATCATCATCAACATTATTTATTCTCTTCAATTTGATTAAACTCTTTTGTCATCAATTTTTCCAAATCAGACCTTGAAATGCCTCCAAAACTTCATAAAACTTGTTAGTAACTCTTGTAAGGGCAACAACATGTTAATTAAGTGTTTTAGGTTTAATTACTACTCAAAAGATGTGAAATTCATCATAATTATTATCTAAAATATATATGCTCTTTTTGAGTAGTAATCATTCCTCCCAACCAACACATTGCTAGTCCTTTAGCAATGGTATGACAAAAGGAAAGAAAAACAATAGCAAAAAAATAAATTATAAGTCACATAAGCAAATCATTTGAAAAAAATCTTTGAAATTTCCATAGCATAAATGGTTGATAAACAAACACACCCTACTATCCATATGTATCAATAAAATCTCAACTTATTTACTATCTCTAATAGAAATAATACCAAGCAAATCAAGGTATCAAAAACATATCTATCTTCATTCCCCAAATAATCTTTCCAAACAAATCTTAAGTGTAATTAAGCTAGCTCTCGAATATAGTACTCAAAACTAATCCTCCTTCCAACTTAACTCAATTTATCTCAAACAACAAAAATCACTCTCTCATAGGTTAGGAACACACCTATCTTTATGTTATTATTATTATTATTATTATTATTATTATTTTCAAAGGACTTATTGTAGGAGTGTAATGCTAAAGGTATCTCCAAGTATATGGTCCATGTAGCGGGGATTCATCGACGACTCCCAACCATAAGGCATAGGGCACCAAGTTTATAGGACTATTTAACCAGCCACTAACTCCTCAAACTTCACCCCGGACTCCTCAAATTAGGATCCAATACCTTAGCACCTATAATTGAGCTCATACTCCACCTATCCACCCATGTAACTAGCATTGGACCTTGCTCGGGTTTGAAGATAAGCATAACTCAACCTTTTTATTCATCAACTTATAAAAATAAAAAAAAAATAAAAAAATTGGGCACATTGGCCTATTTTTAAGGTGTCTCAACTCAATTTAAGAGTAATAAATGTTACAAGACAATTAAGTCCAAGTCTTAAGGTTAGACTAGTTTTTCATCTTATATCCGGGGTTTAGAGTGCACAGTATGTATCAAGACTCAAATAGAAATGACCTTTTGGAAAATGAAAACTTCAAAGTCAAATCAACTTTAATTCACAGAACAAGTCTTATAAGATCAAGCAAATAAGCTATTATTTTAAATCAACTTTTTTTCAAATTAGGTTTGCTCATTCATCAATCACAAATGCTATAGTCATCTTAAAAAAATTTCACAAAATAAGTCACAAATGTGATTTATGAAAAAAAAAATTCTAGAAAAACTAACAACATATTTCCTTCTCTTCCTTTCTAGCCCTCCCCCCAACCTAACTTGTACATTGTCCTCAATGTGTAATGAAAATATACAAAGAAATGAAAGGAAGATACCTCAATCTCTCATGAATTTCAGCTTCAATAGCCAAAACAAAAATAAGATCACACATGGGAATTGTTGGATATGAATGACATAAGAGAAGAAAATATGAAAACAAATCTATTAAAAACAAAAAAAACTATGTTAGAGACACAATGTGTGGAGTAAAATCAAGGTATAAATGATGACAATGTCCAAAGAAAACATGATTTCAATGATAAGTCAATGATTCACATGGAGTTTTTAAAGTTTTACACAAGTGTGCAAACTAGACAAGAAGGTGAAGTGTGTTGCAACTACTTTCTTCTTTTAAAAGAATTTGACACAATCATGCGAATATTCGCATTTATATGCAAATTGGTTAAGAGAGTTTTATCTTATTGTAGCCTTCAGTAGAATTTTCGCATAGTCATGCGAAAATTCGCATGGTCATGTGAATTGGTCCAGAGGCTTAAAATTGTTGCAATCATCCACGTCAGTTTTGCACAGTCATGCAAAATGAGACAAAGACTCATTTTTTTGCATATTCAAAACTATGAAAATAACTCCAAAACTTTATAAAACTTGTTAGTAACTCTTGCAAAGGCAACAACATGCTAATTGAGTGTTTTAGGCATAATTATCACTCAAAAGATGTGAAACTTATGAGAATTATTATATAAAATATGCTCTTTTGAGTAGTAATTAATAACATATACTCTTTTTACAAAACTTTTGAATTAAACATGCTAATACATTTAAACTGTTTAACCAAACATTTTCATATATAACAAAATCATTTCATATCCATTTCAACTCAAATACATTTCAATTGTTTTCACTCTGGTTATCAAATAACAAATAGTGCTCAGTTAAAAATGGAACTTTACAAATAGGTGACTAGCCTCAATTGTTCCTTTTAAGGTGGACGGAACTAAACACTACTAATACTAGTAACCTTTAACCAAACCCCTAGAGGTCGGAATACAAATCAATTACATTCTCTACCACAAAAAGGTTAATGTTGACTATCATATTCCATTGAAAATGGTCGAAAAGTCAACTATTATATGTCGTTGATAAGGGTCAAATAAACTAGAGTCAAATTATTTGTTTTATTTATTCAAACTTACGAAAGCATAATATCTCCATATGTTTTATTATAAACAAAATAAATATTATAATATATTTTGCATGCAAAAATATATTTGATCCACTCATTAAAAGCAAAAATAACATTTACACATTTCAAAAAACTTATAAAAAAAATATTTTCTTTTACAAAATTGTATTAATTTCCCTTACCTTAAAGGAAATTCTCAAAAACCTTGGAGAAAAAAATAATTCTAGAAAATCTACTCTTCACCTAACATAACATAAAATAAATAACTATTATTACTAGTATCTTATTTATTAATTTAAAACTAAATATTAGTATTTTATTTGTTATCAAATTTAATATCCAACCAACCCATTACTCACTTGTCTTCAACATACACAGAAACCTATAAAAAGAAACAATGTTTCATCCAATGCCTTTCTCTAATGCACACGCATCCTTTTTTTTTCCTACCCTAACACACCTACATCACAACCTGCATATTCATCATATTTTTATTTTTATTTATTTATTTTTTTTTGGAATTCCTTTAATTGCCTCTAATTGTCACTTTCTTTACACTTCCAAAACACATAACCCTATATTTCCTAATAATCATTGTACACACAAAAACTACAAAACCTATTACTATTATTATTATTATTACTATTATTATTATTATTATTATTATTATTATTATTATTATTATTATTATTATTATTATTATTATTATTATTATTATTTTACACTTTTAGAAATCACCTAACACAATAAAATCATGAAATTCTGCTTCTTCTTCTTCTTATTTTTCAATCTCCTAAGCCACACATAACGATATATTCATTCACTTATTTAATTTTTTTTTCCATTGCTAAGATCTATTCATCTAAAAAGAATTTCGAATTTCCCTATTTTCATAAATAAAACAACCTATATTCATAATTTTAATATTTTGATCTAATTTTTTTTAAATAAACTAACCCTAACCTAAATTGAAATCTTCCAAGGAATCATTTTTTTTTCATTCATCTAAAAACTTAAGATTTCCCAATTTCCAGAATTTCCCAATTTCCAACAGTAAATCAACTCATATTCTTAAATTTCCAATATTTTGATCTTAAAAATTTTTAAAAGAACTAACCCTAATCCAAATTGAAATTTTCTAAAGATTATGTTATGTGTTCAAAACTAACCAATGAATATGATATATTAATCTAGAGTTAGAATCTTACTTGGAAAAATTTAAACTCAAAACTCTAAACCTCCAAACCTTTAGCCCTACATTTTCCAATTCTCTGATTTTTGGTTAATAGGGTTTTCTAAATAGAGAAGACAAAAATAAAATCTAATTTATACCTACAACTATTAATTTCAAAAAGACCCTTTTACCCTTAATGAGTTTAATTAATTAATTAGTTTATTTGTAATTTACTATTTTACCCTTAGAATTAATTTAGGGAGTTACATCCTCCCCTCATTAACAAAGTTTTAGTCCTCTAAACTTGACATACCTGGGTCTTGAAAAAGATGTGGATATTTTTCTCTCATCTCATCCTCTAATTCACAAGTGGCTTCTCGAATATTGTGGTTGCTCCATTGAACCTTTACCAACTTGACAACAACATGACGTAGTACATTGTCCATCACATCCACAATCTAAATGAGTACTTCCTCATAAGTAAAGTCCTTAGAAATCCGAATAGGCTCCAACTCCACAATATGAGAGGGATTAAAAACATATTTCCTCAAAGTTGAAACGTGGAATACATTATGAATCTTAGACAGGTTTGGAGGCAAGGCCACTTTATATGCTAAAGTGTCTACTCCTTCTAATATTTCGAATGGGCCCATAAATCGAGGACTGAGCTTTCATTTTCTCCCAAATCTCATCACAAACTTCATAGGAAAAACTTATAAGAAAACATGATCACCTACCTCAAACTCCAAATCTCTCCTGCAATTGTCAACATAACACTTTTGCCTACTATGAGTTGCTTTTAATATTTCTTTAATCAAAGCAACCTTTTCAACGATCAACTGCACAAGTTCAGGTCCTAAAAGTTTTCTTTTTCCAACATCATCCCAACGAATAGGAGATCAACATTTCCTATCATATAACCCATCAAAGGGTGTCATCCCAATGCTAGCTTCAAAGCTATTATTACAGTCAAACTCTACTAAAGGTAAGTAATCATCTCAATTACCTTTTAGGTCTAACGTACACGCTCTCAACAAATCTTCCAAAACTTGAATTACCCTTTCTGATTGACTATCAGTTTGAGAATGGAAAGCAGTTCTGAAAATCAACTTAGTACCCAAAGTTTTCTGTAGACTATGCCAAAATCTAGAAGTAAAACGAGATCCCTATAAGATATTATAAAAACAGGTACCCCATGCATTCTTACAATCTCCCTAACATATAAAAAAGCTAGACAGTCCATAGAGAAATTGACTTTCATGGGCAAAAAGTGAGCAGACTTTGTCAATCGGTTAACAATCACCCAAATAGCATTATTACCCCCCCTAAGGTTCTTGGCAGTCCTGTTACAAAATCCATGGTAATATGTTCCCACTTCCACTTAGGAATAGAAAGTGGTTACAAAGACCCTGTTGGTCGTTGATGCTCAACTTTCACTTGTTGACACACCAAACACTAAGTCACAAATTGTGTAATATCTCGCTTCATACTTGATCACCAATAATTTTGTCTCAAATCTTTGTACATCTTTGTATCTCCTAGGTGGATCACAAGCCTAGAACAACGAGCTTCCTCCAAAAGCTCCCTCCTTAAGTCTCCATCATTTGGGACACAAAGTCTAGTCCCAAACCTCAAGATCTCATCATATGATAAGACAAAGTCAAGCTTATTGATCATTTTAACTTCCTCCATAAGTTGCATTGATTGCAAATCATTCAAGGTTTTAATTCTCCCAACTAGGTTTGGTTGTACTCTGAAATTTACCACAAGTGCTCTTGAGTTCGGAACTCTAATATGGACTTGTAAACTCCTCAAATCCTTTATTAATCGCCTTTGACAACCTTTAATAGCTACTAGGGAACCGACTGATTTCCTACTTAAAGCATCAACTACTGCATTCGCCTTCTTTGGATGATATTGAATAATATAATCATTGTCCTTAAGTAGTTCTATCCATCTCCCTTGTTTCATATTCAATTCCTTTTGGGAAAACAAATACTGCAAACTCTTATGATATGTGAATATTTCTCAAGTTTCACCAAAACGAAAATGCCTCCAAATCTTAAGTGCAAAAATCATTGAAACTAACTCCATATCATGAGTGAGGTAATTTCGTTCATAAGGCTTCAACTGTCTAGAAGCATCGACCACAACTTTCCCATGCTGCATAAGGACACAACCCAAACCCTGATGAGAGGCATCACTATACACCATAAATCCTCCTGAACCTAAAAGGATAGTCAAAATAGGGGTTGTCACTAATTTATTTTTAACTTTTGGAAGCTATGATTGTAATCATTAGACCACTCAAAATTAACCCCTTTCTGTGTCAACTTAGTCAAAGGTAGGGTGATCTTAGAGAACCCCTCAATAAACCACTTATAGTAACCAACAAGTCCCAAGGAACTTTGGATCTCAATCATAGTACTAGGTTTTCTCCAATTTTCTACAGCATCTACTTTTCAAAGTCAACTGAGATGTCATCCTTAGTTACCACATGCCCAAGAAAATATACTCTATCTAACCAAAACTCACGCTTCTTCAATTTAGCATACAATTGCTTATCTCTTAGGGTCTGCAATACAATACTCAAATGACACTTATGCTCTTTTCCACTCCTTGAGACACCAAAATGTCATTTATAAAAACCTTGAAAACTGACCTAAATAAGGTTTGGATACCCTATTCATTAAATCCATAAAGATAGCAGGTACATTAGTCAAACCAAAAGGCATAGCCAAAAACTCATAGTGCCCATATCGAGTTCAAAAAGTAGTATTGGGTACATCCTCAATTGATGATATCCACACCAAAGATTGATCTTAGAGAACACACACACACCTTGAAATTGATCAAACAAATATTCAATCCAAGGAAGATGATATTTATTCCTCACTATCACCTTATTCAACTCCCTATAATCAATACAGGGTCTCATTGATCCATCTTTCTTCTTCAAAAATAAAACAAGAGCTCCCCAAGCTGAAATACTAGGCCTAATAAAACCCTTATCTAACAACTCCTGAAGTTGAGCCTTTAACTCCTTAAACTCCACAGGTGGCATCCTGTATGGAGTCTTAGAAATAAGAGTTGTTCTTAGTACCAAACCAAAGGTAAACTCCACCTCCCTCTCTAATGGCAAGCCAAGCAAATCATTTGGAAAGACACTAGGAAATCCCTTATAATGGGTATGTTCTCCAACTTTAAATCATTTCATCACTCACCACATAAGCTAAAAAGCCTTGACAACATTTCCTAAGCAAGGAACTAGCTCATAAAGATGAAATCATACACAGTGGTCTATCCACATGTTTCTCCTTAAAACTAAACTCAGGCTGACCAGGAATGCTAAATGTCACTCTTTTCCCAAAACAATCAATAAAGGCATGATAAGAAGCTAACCAATCCATTCCTAAAATTACATCAAAATCCTAAAGGTCAAGGAGTACTAAGTTAACTAGCATTTCCCTATAACCAATTATCACAAGATAATCTCTAAGCATTTTACTAGTCACAACAGAATCTCCTATAGGTGTAGCAATAATCAAATCAAAGTGCATACTAGCAACAAGCATACCTAACAAACCAGCAAAAGATACCAAAATAAAAGAGTGTGTCGAGCCTGGATCAATTAGGGAACTAGTGAATAAAGTGTGGATTCGGATAATACCTGTCACCACATCAGAAGTGGCTTAAGCATCTCGATGAGTCATAACAGACATCCGCCCTTGGACTCTAGGTTTCTATTTATCCTCTTTATTCTCCTCGTTAGGTTTCCCAGTTATAGACTTTTTATTCTTTGGACAATCCCGAATCATATGTCCATGTTTCCCATAATCAAATCAAGCTTTAGTCTCTTTATAGCAAGACTTACCCCAATGTTTCTTTCCACAAATAGAACAAGTCATATCTAAATTTTGCATTATTTTCCCTTTATTCTGACTCTCAGTTGAAACAAACCTTTTTAGTGTTTGGTTATCATAGGCACCATCACTCCTACTATTTTTCCTTTCTTTCTCTCTATACTACTGAAGCTTCTTATTATCCTTTTTCGCTATAAGGGCTTTATCTACAACTTTTGAATAGACATTAAACTTCAAAATAGATATCTTGTTCTTAAAATAGGGCTTCAATCCATCCTCAAACTTTCTATAACATCAAAGAATTTATCTATCTTAAGAATCCAAGTTTTCACTTCTGTTGGGTCTAAAGTACTAGAAAAATAAGGAGAACTCAACTTCTTAAAGTCATCAAAGGAGTCACCCCTAGAAGATGAGGATTATCCCTAACCATTAGTCTCAGTAGCTCTAGCTTGATACTCAACTAGACTAGCTAAAGTTCCAAGATACCTATAAAGCCCTTCTATATTCATAGGAGGCAAACCCTCAAGTGGATGAGGTACATTATCATTAGCTTGACTATTTTGGGAAGATATTGGTATTCTTGCTGGCATGATCTCCTATAAAGCATAACGTATAGCTAAATTAGTCACTAAGAAACCAATTAGACAATTTGGATTTATAAAGAAGAATAGGAGTTTATACAAGATAAAACTAAAACTTAAACTAATGTGTCACTCATTTATCCCCAAAGTAAACTAAAACAAGTTCCCAACAAGATCATAACCTAGTGCTCTAATACCACTCTATCACACCCTAAAACCCACTTCAAGGGCATAACGATCATTTCACACCACAACCCCAAAGACTCAAAGTGGAAACAACACACGCATTCATCTTGTAATTGGAAATTACCAATTACCAAATTGTTGTTCAAAGTAGTAAAACTAATAATTTCTAAAATTTCCAGATATCAATTTTAAAGACTAACACATCAACCTAAGTGTTATTGTCCAAATAACTCCAAACACAAATAATTCAAATGGGAAATAAATTTTAACATCTAAGCAATGTCCAAAATAAACAGATTTTAACAAATGTCCTAACAAGCCAATTTCCCCTCCTAACTGTCACTCCTCGCCCAAACTGAGGGTACCTAAAAAATTATCAACAAAGAAAAATGAACTCAATGCCTAATAAAGAACATTACACAGTTTCATGAATAAAATATTTCCAATTGTACTTACAAATAGAAGATATAACATATTTTATTTTTATAAAACTTTTGAGTTAAACATGCTAATATATTTAAAATGTTCAACCAAACATTTCTATATATATCAAAATCATTTCATATCCATTTCAAATCAAATACATTTCATTTTTGTTCACTCTGGTTATCAAATAATAAATAGTGCCCAATTAAATGGAACTCTACAAATGGGTGGCTAACTTCAATTGTTCCTTTTAAGGTAGATGAAACCAAACACCACTAGTACTAGTAACCCTTAACCAAACTCCTAAAAACTAAGGTTCAAATCAATTACATTCCCCACCACGAAAATGTAAAAGTCAACTATCATATCCCATTGATAAGGGTCAAACAAACCAAAGTCAAATTCTTTGTTTTATTTATTCAAACTTATGAAAGCATAATATCTCCATGTGTTACATTATAAACAAAATAAATATTATAATATATTTTGCATGCAAAAATATATTTGATTCACGCATTAAAAGCAAAAATAACATTTACACATTTCAAATAACTTATAAAAAAATTATTTTCTTTTAGAAAATTTGTATTAATTTCCCTTACCTCAAAGAAAGTTCTCACAAACTTTGGAAGAAAAAAAAATTCTGAAAAATCTACTCTTCACCTAATATAACATAAAAGAAATAACTATTATTACTAGGATCTTATTTATTAATTTAAAATTAAATATTATTATTTTATTTGTTATCAAATTTAATATCCAACAATCCCATTACTCACTTGCCTTTGACACACAAAAACCTATAAAATGAAACAAGGTTTCATCCCCTCTTATTATTATTATTATTATTATTATTATTATTATTATTAAGTGCACACGTGTCATCTCTCCCTTTTTTTTTCCCTACCTTAACATGCCTATAGCACAACCTGCATATTCATCATTTTTTTTTTTTGCATTCCTTTCATTGCCTTTAATTGCCACTTTCTCTATACTTCCAAAACACATAAACCCTATATTCCCTATATTTCCAAATCATCATTGTACACAAAAAAAAAATAAAAAAAAATACAAAACCTATTATTATTATTATTATTATTATTATTTTACACTTCCAAAAATCACCTAAAACAATAAAATCATGTAATTCTTTTTCTTATTATTATTTTCCATTCCCCTAAGCCACACATAACGATATATTCACTTACTTATTTAATTTTTTTTAATTCCATTGCTTAAATCTATTCATGCAAAAAGAATTTTGAATTTCTCTATTTTCATCAATAATAATTATAAAATTTAATTTAAATATAACAATCATCACATAAATTAAAATTTAATGTAATAAAATGAGTAAAATTACTATGTAATATGTGTATGTGCCTTTTGAATTTAAACATACACTGAATGTAAATAACTTTCTATCTAAAAGACCATAGTGAATAAAATCCTAACTAGGTTCTTCAATTCAGATTTCCTTTTACTACACAATAAAAGTGGTTAACTGTTTTTATCCAGTTTTATGCCTTTTGGGTCATGTGCATGTATCTTGTTTCATAGGTTTTTTTAAGGATTAGCCAACTTCCCATAGTCATGTACATGTATCTTGTTTCATAGGTGTTTTTAGGGATTAGCCAACTTCCTATAGTAGTGACCACACTATTACCCCTGTATAGGTGAGTCCTCCAATGATTTGTGATCAACATCCCGCATTTTTGCTCATTTAGAGCTATGCTCTTCCTAAATACAATCACAAAATTAAGCATTATAACCATAGGAATGAAACTAATGAATACCCCTCAAATTAGTGCTTCTCCTAATCATTCTGTAACTTTCATCATTACCTATTACCCATTGAACCTTCTTCATGGGATTTCTGATCACAAAGGCTGGATGTGTTGACGACTAATTTATGACAATTGTGTGCCAACTATAATAACTAATTTATGAGTTTTTAGTTTCATTTCTTTCAAGGATTCTATTATTACCTTACAAGTTAATCCTTTGGTTAAAGGATTTGCAATATTCTTTTGATATTTTACAAAATCAAGTTAATAGAATTATGTTGAGATTTTATGTCTCTTTTTCTTATTTAGAGTCATTCAACTTTTGTACATGTCAAGTTCAACGTTGTAAATTCAAATTCCAAAATAAAATCCAAGAAAATGTTTACCTTTTATTATTATTATTATTATTAAGACAACCTAGTTTATTTATTTATTTTAAAAAATCTAATAAAAATGGAAATTAAAAAAAAAATCAATATAAAGTCGTTGAGAATTTTTTAAATTTGTATTTTGGGTTGTTTTATAATAAATAAATATTTAAGGCGGTCAATTACTAAATCCAATTGAAATCGCATGGACTATATAAAAATGACACGTATTTTTGGAACACCACCTGCAAAGATACCGGGAGAGAAGGAGAACCGAAATTTACCTGAGAATTTGGAATGGGAGGAAAAACCAGAGATTTCAAAAACTGGGTTCAGCTATGAAGAGGATCGATGGTCTTCCTCATTGATTTCTTGAATTGGGTTGTCGATTTTTTCTCAAATCTTAGCCTTTTTTGTGCATTATAAACTGGAATTGGCAATAGCCATCTGGACCTTTTGCTGTTCTTCATTGAAACAGTGGTTTTTTTGGGCGCCCAATTGATCTAGAATCGTCCAAAACTCGTGGGTCTTTTTTATTTTGATCAGAAGGCAAATTGGGGTTAGGGTTTTGGGAGAAAGATGTTTTGGAGGGAACGTGAAAGAGAGAGTGAAGAGCGTAGTGGCGGTGGACCGCCCTTTGGGCAGGTTCGGGTGCTTGTTGTGGGAGACTCTGGTAGGTGATTCTTGTTTGAACTCTTCTGTTTCACATTTGAGTTTTAGTTTAGTTTAGTTTCGACAAGTTTGATTATCATGTTTTGTTTGTGTTCTGAGGTGATTGGTGATTGTATTTTAAAGATATTGTGCTTGATTCCAATCGGAAAATGCAAAATGTGGAAGACAAGATAATGATGTTGAATTTGTATGAAGATTGCTTTGAACTGTATTTTAGGCAGAAAAGATTCACTGCAATATTGAACAACTACCCAGTTTGTAGCACTCCTCTTGCTTATAACCATGATGATTTCTTGTTACTAGTTCATTTGGTTGGCATTTGGTGCAGATGGTGGAATTATTTTAGAGTATTTATCTCTCATATATTGTCCTCAATTCCCTAATGTCCTACCCCTCATGAATTTGCTTATTTCTTGTTTTGTTTTTTCTTGTATTGCTAATCATGGTTCTACTGAATCAAATTTGTAACTACTGGGATATTTCCACTATTTGGGGTTGAGTTCATGAATCCCTGTTTGCTTGTCGAAAATGATGTAGAATGGGTGACCAGGCAAGGCTTACACTGACCTATTTTTGACCTGTGGAGCCTTATGCTTGTAAGTTTTTGGTGAGAAAATCATTTAAATATTTAGTTTTAGATTGATTGGCCAGGTTATGTTTTGCTTCTGCTGGCCTAATCTCTCTTAGGAGCTAGTAACTAATTTTTGTGGTGGAAGAAAAGAATATTACCTGTTTGGAAATTATCACAGAAAACATGCTAGAAAGGCGAAACTCAGCATGTAGGCTTGGTCCCTGTCTTGATAAAATTAGAAATCACAATTCTGGAACTTAAAGTCTAGTTGTTTATTGGATGTATTACCAAATGATGAATATTTAAGCCATTTTATCACAGTTAAATGATTGAAGGAGACCTGAGTGAATAGAAAGTCAATGAAGGGATTGACATGTTTTAATCGAGTTAAACAATTAAAGTATCCAAATGAGAAACTTGTATGAAACTTATTGTAGTGTTGATACTACTAATTAAGTCAATTGTGCCCCTTACAAACAAATTCTAGGAGAAGATACAAATGTAATCTACTTTCTATTTTTCTGAGAATTGGGATACATATAATATTTTAAAAAGCACAATTGTGACTGACAAGAAGTTGTTTTTTATTTTCAAATTTTCAAGATTTATTGCTTATGAAACTAATCTTAATATTGGCACTACCAGTTAAGATGATTGTGTTCCCTTACAAACAAATTCTAAGACAAGATACATAATGTAATCTACTTTCTATTACAACAGAAACAATTGAATGGGAAGTTAAGTCTTAACTTGGAATGCTGCCATATGCTGAAAACCTTTTGTAATTTGTATGTTGACTTGAACTGTCTTAAATTACATACACATAACTTAATTGTGAATTTATTTGATTAATTGATTAATCTATCAAGTCACACCAAAGTTGAAGCTTTCAGCTTCTCTGCAAACATCATAAAGTCTGGGAGTCTTGGTTCAAAGTAGATCGACGAGATTATCACTAGAATATCTTCATTATTGGTTAAGTGCTTCTATGACAACATTAATCCATTCTCAAGCATCCACATAAAGGAAGGATCTATAAGCACAAATATGACCTGAATAAATCATGATTGAGTTTTCTTCTTAATTTTCCCCAGTGCAAAGTGTTTTTATATGATGTTTCAACATATCTCTTTACTCAATTTCAATTGTAAAGCCTCTCTTAGACTTCTGACTAATTGCACCTTGAAACTTCAAACTGTTGGTAGGTGTGGGAAAAACTTCACTTGTCCATTTGATCATTAAAGGTTCTTCAATTTCCCGGCCTCCTCAAACAATTGGGTGTATGGTTGGTATAAAGGTGAGGGTTTATGGTCTCTCTTTTTTTTTTTTTTTTTCCTCTTCTGTTTATCTTTATTTATTTGTTTATTTCTCAGAGGCAATTTGGAGTAGTGGCTATAGCATAAACTCTTCACTAACTTTACCATAGCCTTATCCAGCATCTCACATATGGAAGTTCTAGTAGCTCTTCCAACAGCAATAAAGGCAATACAGAGAGGGATTTCTTTGTTGAACTTTGGGATGTTTCAGGACATGAGCGATACAAAGATTGTCGGTCTCTTTTCTATTCACAAATCAATGGTAAGCCTTTATTTCCATTCTTAATTTCATATTTTATTGATAAATAACATTGCATTGGATTTTAATGTAGGAGAAAAAGTATAAGAATGTAGATAGAGTTATGGATGTAGAAGAAGTTTATTGTCATGTGGATAGAGTTCTTGATGTACAAAAAGTTCTTGGTCTTGAGTCACACATTGTCCTCATTGACTTGATGGTTATGGGAATAAGGACCTTAGATTCTCTTAGCAAATTTTGTTTTTGAAGATTGTTCTATTTACTCTTTTTGCTCTACTTCTTATTGGTAGATGTTTTGTATTTATTTGTCATTTTTTGTTGTTTATACTGAGGGGTTGGGTTGAGGTTGCTCCAAGTCTTAGTTAAGGTCCTCTTTCTACTTTGGAGTTTATAATTATGGTGGATGTTTCAAGCTATGTTTTTGTAATCGAATTGGTTATTAAATCGAAAAAGTTGCTAGGTCACGGTTTAATGGTCAAACAGGTAGTTAAACTGCTGTTGAATAATGACATCATTATGACATCATAAGTATATAATTGATGAATTATTGAAATTGAAAATTATTATAAGAAATTAAAATGATAAATTCTAGTGAAATTTTGACAACATCTCTGTTTGTTGGGTTATTTCACAAAATTTTCCCTAATAATCTTGAAGCGAAGTGCTAAACACATTGGGCATTTTAATGTTCCTTCAATTTTGAAATCAAGAAAATTCCACCCTGCAGTAATTTGCTTTCTAATATCTTATATTTTTACTTTTAAAATCTCAAGATCCTAACTCATATCAATCCCAAAGAGATAGAACAACAGTAGTGGGGAACTTGGAACTTGAATGCTGATGCAAAAATATAGTCATGGTTTGTCTCCACAAATGTGATTATATCTACAAAACTAAATTATATATTAATCTGTTGCAAAAGTGTTTCCTATTATCTATAGTTATCATATAGTTATTATGATTCTTGTTATAATTAATTAAAAGGAGTCCCATTTGGTGGTGCACAGAAGTTGAACAAATTTTGCTTTCTTGATTTTTGACCAAATCAATGGAAATACTTAGAAACTCATATATGTCATATGCCCTCTTGATTCATGACTTCTTAAATCTTTCAGCAGTCCATTAAATATACATATTGTCAATAATATTGTACATTGAAAAAGAAAATATACCCATGTTCTTGGTTTTTCCATGTTTTCTTTCTTAGAGAACATCATTTAACACTAGAACCAGCAACAATTTTTATTTTTATTTTTCAATTTCCGCTCCCTCTATTTTTGAATGAGTGAACAACTATCCTTTGCATCCTAGTTCTACGTCCAACTGCGCAGTTGGACTTCTGACCACATGCTTGCTGTCAAAGCATTCTATGTGATTGAAAATTTTAGTGTCTGATGTCATTAGGTGATGGTGAATGTCACTGTAAAAGATTTTTTTCTCATTCTACTCGATGAAACTCCGTGATTCTGGCTCAACCAAAATCTCAACTTGAAAAAAATGTGAAAGCAGAACTTGGAGAATAGAGCAAACTGCAACGAGTTCGTTGCTATGAGCAGAGAGAGTTTATTGATCTTCCAAGTTTCCAAAGAGCAAATGGTAAAGCATTAGGGTTCTTGTGCAAATATTGGGATTTTGGGGATTTGGAGCATAGAACACAAGGCTGGCTGCAACAGCATTGTTTTATTGAAATCCTTCAAAACAGCATCATTTTGGATAATTAAAGCTTAAAAATAAATAAATAAATAAATAAATCAAAGGATGTGGAGGGAATGATCCTTCCAAAATTGACTGGTTCACATTGGTCAATGGTCCAACCGCTGGTTCACACAATTCAAGCCCTGTTCAACTCCCAAATGTCTCAAAAGTGGCCCAAACCGGGTGAGGGTGCTGGTTGACAGTGTGATCAGTTGAATCGGTCACTCCAATCAGGTTTCTAAATCATTGGTTCTGAGTGGAATGATGATGAGAGCATTAGGGTAGGGAGGCCATATTTATTTCAGTTCATGGTCTCATTAAGGACTTTGAGGTAGGGAGGAATTGCATTAGGGTGCCCAACATTCATTTTTGAGATGACGCCATCTTCTTTTGAGGACTAAAATAAACATGGCCTCTAACATTTAAACTCATTTGGGAAATAAGTCTTCAAGCTAGCGTTAGGCCCTAAGGTCAGCATAGACAACAGTACCTTATCAAGTATCGGGGATTAGTAAGGAACTTAGTTGTAGACTTGCCTTGTGGTGGTGATAGTTTTTAGGAAGGGCATTGCTTTTTGTTTGCTCTTGTCTTGCCTATATCCCCACATACTACCTTCTATTTTTCAAGATAAAAAATGATATTGCATTTAGGATAGAGAGATTTAGCAAAATTTTCTTTGATTTGATTTTCAGGAAGATAAGAGATCACCTTATATAGATTGAAGTTAGATCTGTAAGCCTAAGTGTGAAGGAGGGTTTTGGTCTTGGAGGGGTCTCCTTGAGAAATGGAACTCTAGTGGGAAGGTGGCTTTAGATGTTTCTTCTGGAGAGTGGGTCATTATGAAATCCATCATTAGAAGCATCTATTTTCCGCACTCAAATAAATGAGAGGCCAACTTTGTTGTTGGGTAGTCAGAACCTTGTCCCTGAAAAGCTATCTTATTCTCCTATATTTCTGATTCACTCATTTGTTTGTTGTCCTGTTGGTGATATGTTGAAGATCCAACTTCAGGAGGAGCTTTGGGGAGGGGGCCAAAACCTTTGCTTTAAATGTCCCTGTTTCTGTTTTATCTCAAGGGTTTGAGATTTTTCTATCTCTCTTGTATTAGGCCAATCTTGCTCACCCCATTCTTGGAACTTTGGGTTCTGATATAATTTAACAGATCGCTGCACTGTTCATGAGTCAGATGCTGGATATGTTAATAACATATATTTTACATCTCATATTATCCTTTTCATTATAAGCTAATTTTTGGAAGGTTTGTCTGTCATGGGTTGTGCCATTTTTTTTTTCTTGAGTTTGTATACTATCACAAGCATAGAAAAGTAAAATGGAGCGTGCATTTGTACAGTTCTGTTGTCTTTCTGTGAAGGATTTAAAAATCCAAGCCTTTAGGGTGCAAGGGAGGATGAGGATAAAGTGGTGTGGACAAAATCTAGAAGTGGAGTTTTCTCAGTCAAGTCACACTATTCTATTCTGGAGCCCGAAGGTTCTGCTTTGTTCCCTTATGATAATATTTGGAGAGCGTATATGCCTCCTAAGGTAGCTTTCTTCGCTTGGGAAGCTTCCTGGGGCAAAATCTTAACTTTGGAGCAACTCCAAAGGAGCGGGTACTCTTTGCCAAATAGGTGTTTTCTTTGCCTTTCTGAAGCAAAAACGGTGGATCACCTTTTACTTCATTGTGTTAAGACGCGGACATTGTGGAATCTTCTTTTCTCCCTCTTTGGTGTGGCTTGGGTTCTCTTGGTTCAGTTAAGGAAACTCTCCTTGGATGGCATGGAGCATTTGTGGGGAAAACTCGTAAAAAGGCGTGGCAAACTTTATGTATATTTTGGTCAGTATGGAAGGAAAGAAATTTGTTGGCTTTTGGGAATGAGGTGCTTTCACTCCAAAGGCTGAAACATTCTTTTGTATGTAATCTTTGGTCTTGGGTTAGGGTGTTTATAGTTTTGAGCCCTTGTTCTCTTGTTAGCTTTTTTGAGTGGCTAGGCTCTAAGTAAGGGTAGGGGTTGGTGTTTCTTTCCCCTTCCTAGGTTTTGAGTCTATGGGCTGCTTTTGTATACTCCCTGTATACCTAGAGGGCACTAGTTTGGTGTTTCCTCTTTCTGTTTATTATATTTCTCTTTACCTATCAAAAAAAAAAAAAAAGTTTTCTATATAAAAAAATGCAGATCCTCTTTTTGCTTGTTAGGCTCTTGGATTTAGTGTGGCCTTTTGCTACACCTATCACACAGTAGCAGCTGTGTGATATCTAGCTTGCTTCTGTTTCTATTTGCAGTAGTCAATATTTTCATTATTAGTAAAGAAGATTTGTTACAAGAACCATGTAACAAATGTCTAATATAATACGTCAAAACCAGGAACTAGAAAATTAGAAATAATGTGACCTGCACTACAGAAATGAAACTATACAGGAAGCTTACTTATGACTTGGGTAGCACAGGTAATAAAAGATGGGACGCATGTTTCCAAATTTTAGGAATTATGGTTGCTGAGAATGCAAGAATGATTAACATCTGTCACGAATGTGCCTGAAATGCTTTCAAAGCATTATAAATCCCACTTTGAAGCTCAATTCCTTGGGAGATGTTTCCCACTTTATGAATTTAACATTTTGTGAGGACACTGACCTAGATGTAAATGTTAAGCATGAATACAAGTTTTCAACACAACCATTTCTAAAACGAAAGAATATGCAGTATGGATCTTGATGCTTAAAATTATGTAACATGATATAAGTTCGTTTTTCTTGATGAGCTAAAAATATTGAAAGGAAAAAAAAGGAGGGGAATGCTTGCAGAGCTTAGGTTTCTTTCCAGTTTAATAATTTTTCCAATTCAAACCAATCAACCACTTATAAATATCTATACAGTAAAAATCAGTTCTTTTAGATCCTTTTTGCTTGAAATTTATGTGCAGGTATCATTTTTGTCCATGATCTCTCCCAAAAAAGGACAAAAACAAGCTTGCAAAAGTGGGCTTCTGAAATTGCAGGAAATGGTACATTCTCAGCTCCTCTAGGATCTGCTGGTCCTTGTGGCCTTCCTGTCCCATTCATTGTTATTGGTAACAAAGTAGATATTGCGACAAAGGAGGGCCAAAGAGGAAGCAGTGGCAATCTTGTTGATGTTGCTCGTCAGTGGGTTGAGAAGCAGGGTTTGCTTCCATCTAGTGAGGAACTACCTCTGACAGAGAGTTTTCCAGGAAGTGGGGGCCTTATTGCTGTAAGAATTCTCACTTTAGTGTGACTGCATTAGAATTATGTGTCTGAGAAGTTTTCTTGTTTCATTTTTTTAAGTCATCATAGGAAAAACATTTCACTATTCAAACAGATGTTGATATGTAATTTATACAGTTCCAGGACATAGGATATGTTGATCAAGCTTTGATGAAAATTAATTTGCATGAATCTGGTTTATGAAGAACATTCTACAAAATTGCAGGGACCCAAGCCAATAACTAGTATTTTTGTTGATGGCAAATGGTTTCAAATTTCTCCACATGTCTTGCCATCAAATATGTCCTTTCCTAAGTAATCACAGCACCTTTTAATATCAAACATGTGTGAGATTGCAAGACATCAATTTCAATGGATCTTGTACATGTGTGCATCCATTGTTATATGTGCTTACACAAGGACATATGTACCTGGATTCATGCTTGATTTTGGATTAAGTCTTAGTGTAAATACACAAGGGACCTACAAATATAACTAGGTAAATCTTTCTGGTTGAATGGTTACCTAGTTGATTTTGTTGGACTTCTTATGCCCCCTGAGTTTTGGTATTTTATCTCAGGGATGGGAAGCTAAAAAATTCCCACTGCAATGTTTTTGGTTTACACTTTATACACCGCACATTTTTTTTTTCTTTTTTTTTTTTGAAGATTCTCTCATCTTTCTTCCTCTTTTATGAATGCATGCTTATTAATATAATAAAAGTATAGTTTCTTATGAGAATGAAAATTAATTTCATTGCCCAGCAGCCATACTTGAACTTCATGTTCATGCATTATGAGCATCAAATTCTGTAAAGTTTTGCTCTCTCCTGAATTTCAAATGTATTGACCCAAATGTAAATAAGTCCCAGAGATATGGGTCCATGGGAGTTTCAGTGTTCATATTGACTCCGGCAATGTTGTTGAAGAAACCAATGTATGGAAATTTGTGAAGTACTGCTCAAAGTGAAATCTAAAAGAATGCTAAAAGCCTAAGTGATGTATTAATAGAAAAGAGAACTTGTAGTATAGCAAATTATAAAAACAGAGAATATGACACTTTTACAGGGCATATATCCTAATTGGCAAGTATATTATGATTCACTAATTTTCTATCTGTCATTCATATATTATCTTTAAGACCATCTTATCTTATAGTACACCAGTAAATTAGACAAGAAAATATTCTTCTCAGAAGGAAAAGGGGAAATCCTTGTTTGTGTGTCAGGACTTCTATAAGAACTTCTAACTTGCACTTGTGGCTTGCAAGTAGAATATTGGCATCCAATAACCATTGAGACACCATTTAAGCAGTCTTTACAAATCATTTTTATGATTTAAGTAATTATAGGCAACTTAATTCTAATTTATTCTCCCTTGGGAATGAACTGTTACTTTTTCTTTTTCTTTTTAAAACAGAAGTTAGAACATGAACTGTCAAAATGAGCTACTATGATGGTCCAATATTTTCTCTGTTGCCAGAAACTGAGAATTTTAAAACATTGAAATGTTACTGTCAGAATTTCAAATTTTATCAGCAGAACAGTGAAATTTCAGTGAATTGATTTGCATGCAACTCAATAAAGGCTTATCTCAACAATTGGAGTCTGAAAGCCAAATGATTTCAAAGGGTAATATAAACTATCAGTGGGACAAGATAATGGAAGTATAGATATGTATGACAAAAATGTCAATACATGTATTGAACCATTAGGTGATTGTATATTATTCTATTTTTTAAAATTTTATTTTTTATTTCTAAAATTTCTTGTTGAGGTTGCAAATTGGAAGAGAGCTTGACATAACCAGGTGAGTATTAAACTTAACTGGTTTTTGGACACTTCTATCAATGAAGTGGAGTGTCGTGTGGCAAATGGTGTTCTAAGTTAGCTGGATAATGTGAAATTCAACATAGTACTTTTTTGTTAAAAATACTTGTATGATAGGTGAATTGGCTATTTTTTATTTTCTTGTTTCTTTATCAGTTGGAAACATATTTAAAATTTTCATCTTTTTGATTTCTGAAGGCTGCCAAAGAAGCAAGATTTGACAAGGAAGCTGTGAAGAAGTTCTTTTTAATGGTGAGTGTTTGGTATTGCCTGTCATGAGGGATTATTTGCATATGGAGCAATAATTAGTTCAACTTTTTTGGTTTTTGTTTTCCAGTTGATCAGGAGAAGATATTTTTCAAATGAATTACCTGCACCAAACCCCTGGTCTAGTTCACCATTTGAAGGACCTGCCCCCCACTCAAGTAATAATTTGAGTGATGATGATGTCTTCCACATGAATACAAGGTAATGCTGAACTAAACTTCTTTTATATAATATTTAATGCTGTTATATGATGTTTATTTAGTTTCAGAGTATTCAATATGTTTTTTATTTTTTGGAAAAAAAGAACAGAAATAACTGCAATGGAATGAAATTAAAGGTACTAGAAGAGAATCCTTCTAGAACTAATAAGGTTTTGATAAAAACAAAAAGGGAATATATTGAGCCCTAATGCAAAAGAAAAACTAGTTCCCTATAATGGAAGTGTGAGGTTCCCGGGGCTCCACAAGGATGTGATTTGTTGTTTGGGAAAAAGGCATGGGGTACAGTTTTGACCTTGGATCAACTCAAAAGAAGAGGGTGGTCACTAGCAATATATCATTGCCTAAGCAAAAGTGAAGAGGAATTAGCTAATCATCCTCTTATCCATTATGGGAAAGTAAAGAGTTTGTAGGTTTTGTTCTCTATATTTGAGGGATCTTAGGTGATTCCTAAAACAGCGAGAGAAATGCTATTGACTTGGCCCAGGAACTGTGTGGAAAAGAGTGGGAAAGCTTGGAGAACTATCCTTTTATACCTTTTTTAGGGTCTGGTTGATGGTTTATTCAATATACCCATTTATTTGACTGGCGATTTTAAATAGTATTCTTCTCATCACATTTTTGGAAGATTTTGGATTTGATGTGCTTCAAATGTTTAAGTCACAAGCATAATGAAAAAAAAAAAGAAAAAAAAGAAAGGGGTTATAGAAAGAGCAACTCTTTTTTTTTTTTTTTCCAAGCAGATGTTTTGTGAACTGGTGCGACCTCCTAAAAATATGCTTTTGAGCAGATATGGAAGGCAGTAAAAAAATTGTCTGGGAAATGGGAATTTCGGAGTTGATGTAGAAACAAGTCTACATCCATTTCTCAAGGAGCTAGATTCACTCTGCATGCATCTTGTAGGCTGTAAAAGTGTGGGGGGAGTTGGGAAAAAGTTTGAAATCGAGCTCAGCAGTTCTAAACTTTCTCATACATCATATCCTAGAACCAGTTGTTGTTTTTGTTGGTGATGGTGGCTTTGGTGTTATTTATTTATCACCATATTATTGTGAAGCTCAAAAATGTTATTGTTCCAGCTTTCTGAATTTTTTATTATTTTGGAACAGTTCTATGAGGAGTTTTTTTTTTTTTTTTTCGTGTTCTTGTGGTTGGATTGGGACTTGTGGCTTCTTGTTGGCTTCGAATTACAGTGCAGATACTACATTTATACAGGCCACTTTCGATTCTCTTTAAGCAGGGAAATTCAAAGGTTGCATGATGCTTTTGGCTGGTTAAGTGGTCTTTTTAGCTTAGAAATTTTAAAGGTTAAGGGCATGAAGACAACACATATTTGTGGAGAACTTATGGAGACAACACATCGTTTGTCGTTTCAACGATTTCTACAGACTAGAATTGGAAAAAGGGGAATATGAAACAATCCAGTTTAATCCCTCTAGATGTTGAGAAGGAAAGTCAGATTCTTTCTATGTTTTTGCTATTGACTTCACTTACTGGAGCACTTTTCCACTTTATTTTGTGATTCTTTCTTACAATAGATAGCAAGAAGGTGCTGTTTTGAGCACTCCATGAGATGCTTCAAGTGGTTCTCATTTGCTTGAGGGATGTTGGCAAATTCACTCTGCTACTTTCTGGATTGAGTTCTATTTATTTGTACTTGGAGTAGATTTAGAAATGCCGAGGTGATGCAGGGAGCCCCTTTTCAGTGTTTACTTTTAGCTTCTATTAGTTATGGCTAATTTAAGGGCGGAGATTCCTGGGTATCATTTTGGAAAGAAAGGATGACATATCTTGAGAAACTGCAGGTCTGAGCAAGTCTGATTCCCATCATTCTTTTGCTTTAGCTTGAAACTTATTCAGATTTAGATTTGTTACAGGCATGCAACTGGAGATTGTGGAGTGTTGTAGTGGCAAACCCACATCCCCTGGATAGTGTTGGACTTGGGAAAGCGGTCTGAACAACAGAAACTTCACTGCTGACGCTGTTGGATGGAGGCAAAGTTGGCAATTCAGTCTGAAGTGGTAAAACCAACTAGTGAGAATGAAAGTTGGCTGGAGTGGGCGATCAATGTTTCTGTTCGTCTTGTTTATAGACCTTTCTGCATGTAGCATCATTTATAGCTATTAATTGCCTGTGATTGCCATGAAGGCATGTTTGGAAAGGATGACGGTCTTTTTATCCCATAATGCATGGCAGTCAAGGCAACAGTTGCCAATGCATACAATCAAATCTGTGGAGAGCAACATTTTTTTTTTTTTGTCTTTCTAGGAATAGTTTCTCAGCTGGTCCAAGGATCACCCATGGACAAAGCTTAGAATTTGCTGGGAGGAGGTCCCTCCCTTCCTCTTTTGTTCTTTTCTTATACCTACTGGTAATGAAGAACATATCAAGAGGGGCAAAAGGCAAAATGACATGATAGGCTTGGCAATATCTAATGACACTTCATTTATTTATGATGTATTATGAACTTTTATGCTTGTCCATTTTACTATTACTAGATGGATTCTGATGGTACCAGCCTGTGTCATTATCTGCAGTTTAAGCGGCGACCCTTACAAGTACAACATTCTTCCCCCACTCCCAGCTCGGAATTATATGCCTCCATCCGCTCAACGTCCTCAGCAGCCAGTCTCCATTTCTGACAACTACAACCTCCCAAGATTCACACGAACTGAATCTCCAAATAGCAGCAACTCAAGATCAAAGCGGGCAGATATTAATATCTGAATAGGCAAGGCTTTTCTGCAAACTAGATTCAAGGCTCAAGGAAAAAGATTTGCTTGTTGGATCAGAAAGGAGCAACTAGATTGTCTTTTTGTTGATTCATATTTGGGTTCCCAGAGGGGTTTCCCTCTGAGTAAAGCTGATTTCTTCTCATTCTGTTGGTTGCTTGATCTCTGTATGCATCCCATTTTTGTGCCCCTCTAGTTTGTGATGTGGGTGACTGTATAATGATTGATTACCTCATTTGAAATTAATGGCAATTAATTTTTACCCACTTGTCTTTTGCTGCCATTACAGTATCGCATCTGAAACAGTGATAGGTGGCTTTTAAAACCCAGTTCTATAGAGCTGTCATCCCTAATGGGGTTTGAAACCTACCAAGTTTATATACAACAAAAACATAAAATTGTAAATAAAATATAAATATTTATAAATAATAAATATTATCATTTTTTACGACTTTTAATACATCCAAATTAGGTGGACCATCACTTTGGTATTAAGAACCCGTTTGGGAGTGATTTTAGAAAGCGTTTTTATTATTTTTAATATTTGAATGATAAAAAATTTTAAGTATTAGAAATATTAAAAATATTTTTTAAAATCACTATCAAACGAACTCTAAATGTATTTTCAAGTTAGTAAACCGTTATCAGAATAACTACTGTCATAGGCGCAAAACTCTTATATAATTTTTCACATGAGAGCTGCTTAGACACTCCTCTAAGTCAACCTTCCAAAACGCACATAGATTGAATCAAGAAACCCACACAAGCACACACCCAATTATAGAACACCAATCCCAACTTGTATTTTATTGATACATTGAATAAGAATACAAAACACGAATTAGCAAGACTCCCATAATAGTATTGGTGAGTTCACGTTCTCTCTAGACCCCTCTGAATGTGTGGGTAGATTGTTTTCATCAATAAAGCAATTTTAATATATTTATTATTTTTATTTAATTATTTTAAAAGGTTTTTCAATACTTATATAAGGGTTTTTTTTTAAAATCAATTTTCGTCCTTATTAGAATTTTAAAAATTCGAATATCAATGTTTATTTCTCAATATTTTTGTAAATTTCCAATCTCAATGTTTCTACAACTTTTAATATTTTAATTTTCGAAAGAATAAGCCTTTGGATTCCATACCCACAAGAATCATAATGACCTTTTTTTTTTCAATTGACATTCTTACATTGAAAACCACAACCCTTTTAGATTCTCTCCCATAATTTCATTTTTTTTTCTATTTCTAGTCAAATATTCTTCTTAAATTGTCATTTCCAGCATGGAAATCTCCCATTCCACATTTTCATTGGCACATTTATGCTTACTTTTAGATATAAATTTTAGATTTTTCTCAAGAGATATTACCTTTTTTTCATAATGACATTTTCTCTAAGAATGTTTTTTCCCAAAATAAAAATAGGAAAATATTTCATTTGTTTGATGTAGAAATCTTAGAGGATTCCAAAGAAACAAGCAACATCCTAGACATATCATTTGAATTTAGTTGCATAATAAAAAATTATTAATTTATTTAGTTAGTGGATCCTATATGAAATTACAAAGATTTTTTTTATAGATTATCTTAAAAATTTATTGAATTAATAATATATATATATTTGAGATATGATCGATCGGAAATGTATGTTTTTGGAGACGGAATTCAAAATTTCAAGGGCAATATTTTATCATTGAAAGTAAATTTTCTTGGAGTGTTGAACAAGGATGGGAAGAATTGAGAAAAAAATTTAGTACAACAAATAATTTTCTATATATATATATATATATATATATATGTATAACAATAAAAAATATTTTTAAAAACAAAAAAAATAGTGTTTTTAAATATATCTTTTAATTATTTTAAGTTATTTTCAAGATTAATTTTAAAAAATATCTTGTATACATGAAGAATGATTAAAAATAAACCATTATAAGTAATAATTATTTTTCAAATATATTTAAAAAACTAAAAAAATATGTTAAAAACATTTCAAGTCCCAATAAATTTTATTTTACAAAGTATTAAAAAACTATTTTTCATAATTATTTTCGAAAACACTTATTAAGCATGATAATTTTTAAAAAAATCGAACATTACATGTCAGAAAGCCTCTAGGGGGTATTTGGTACACTAGAAGAGGGAGTGAGAATAGACATCTCATTCATTTTCTCCCTTATTTCTATGTTTGTATAAATGTTAAGAAGGCAGAAGTGGAATAAAAAATTATTCAGGCAGAAATTAAATTCAACTTAAAAGTCAGATTTGAATTCATCAAAAGTAGGTGATATTCTGATTAATCAAACTCATTTGATAATATAAAATAACCTAAATTTACTATTTTACTCTCTTATCTCATTCTTTAAGCCCGATGCTTATCTTCTTTGTAAAGTAGAGACTCATTCATCATCCACTTCTATACAACAACTGATTCTCCCAAACTGAATTAATCAAACCTTCCATGACATTTAGAAAAAAAATTTCATATGATACTTGTTGAAAATTAGAATGAAATTTAAATTCTTTTATTTCCTCTTTTGGATATAGGAAAAACATTTGCTAGCTTTGAGAATTTAAATATTATAATAAATATATTTTTTTTCTTTTTTGTTTGGTAAAATATAATTTTATAACTATTTAAGCATGACAAATTATTCAAATTTTTAATAAAAATAATGATTGAATATTTGTACATTAGGGTTATATGATTTTTTATGGTTAATTTATTATTTATTGAGTACATATATATTTTTAGTCTTATTATTTAATAACAAAAAACTCTCAAATTTTATTTTTTAAAAATAAAAATAAAAATAAAAAATTATTTTAAATTATATGAAATGATATTATTATAAATTTATTTCTTTTTCATTTTCATTCCTATTATTATCAAACATTGGAATGGAAATAAATAATCATTCCAATCTTACATTCTTAACTTCATCCAAATGTTAGAAATGAAATCATTAAATTTATTTCTATTCACTAAAAAATAGGAATGAAAACAAAATATTCATTTTCATTCCCGTACCAAACACCCCCTAAATATTATTCCCTCATCAATGTGGTAGTTGTTAACATGAACACTCATTTATTTAGGATGCTAATTACAACTATTTTTTTTGAACCCGTGATCTATAGAAAAGGACCAAGTCCTGAAGGAGCAAGCCTTTGGATTCCATAAGAAAGATGGATGATATCTTGCGGGCAGATACATGCACTCGTGAACAACAACCCTTTTAATATTTGAAAGATAAAAAATCTCAAGTGTCATTGTCAAACGTGAAAATAACTAAATAATATTCGTACAAAATACCAATTTTGTGTTAATCAAACATGGCTTTTTATTTATTTTTGTCCTAAAAAACAATTATCAAACACACCGATCCAAACATATCTTATTTTGAAAGAAACATAGAGAGATCCACATGAGTTTACATGATGACCTCTCAATTATTTAGGATGCTTACTCCTCTAGCCTATTGATATAATGGACACAACGATAACACAGCTACAAAGAACAAAGAAGAGGGCCAGGATCTCCCATGAAATATAGAGTGTCATTTAATTCTGAGATGTGGCACCTTACTGCCTGCCTTTCTATGGTCACCAACTTGGAGGAGCTTCTTCTTGTGCAATCGAGCTTGGTGTTTCAGGAGGCTCCACTGGATCAGGACCTGAAGGAACAAGCCTCTTCACCCCAAAATGGGTTTTGGTAAATGAAGTGGATGGTGTTTCAGGAGGCTCCACTGGATCAGGACCTGAAGGAACAAGCCTCTTCACCCCAAAATGGGTTTTGGTAATTGAAGTGGATGGTGTTTCAGGAGGCTCCACTGGATTAGGACCTGAAGGAACAAGCCTCTTCACCCCAAAATAGGTTTTGGTAAATGAAGTGGATGGTGTTTCAGGAGGCTCCACTGGATTAGGACCTGAAGGAACAAGCCTCTTCACCCCAAAATGGGTTTTGGTAAATGAAGTTGATGGTGTTTCAGGAGGCTCCACTGGATCAGGACCTGAAGGAACAAGCCTCTTCACCCCAAAATAGGTTTTGGTAAATGAAGTGGATGGTGTTTCAGGAGGCTCCACTGGATTAGGACCTGAAGGAACAAGCCTCTTCACCCCAAAATGGGTTTTGGTAAATGAAGTGGATGGTGTTTCAGGAGGCTCCACTGGATTAGGACCTGAAGGAACGAGCCTCTTCACCCCAAAATGGGTTTTGGTAAATGAAGTGGATGGTGTTTCAGGAGGCTCCACTGGATTAGGACCTGAAGGAACAAGCCTCTTCATCCCAAACTGGGTTTTGGTAAATGAAGTGGATGGTGTTTCAGGAGGCTCCACTGGATCAGGACCTGAAGGAACAAGCCTCTTCATCCCAAACTGGGTTTTGGTAAATGAAGTTGATGGTGTTTCAGGAGGCTCCACTGGATCAGGACCTGAAGGAACAAGCCTTCTTATCTCATATCGACCAGCAGCAAGAGAGAGCAAGCAAAATATGAATGAAGAGAGGAGGTAAGTCCTCAAGACCTCCATGGTTAAGAGGCTGTGTCTCATCTCCAAAACACTCTTGTTATATACTTATATAGGCATTTCATGCACTTAAAACTCACAAGCCGTTTCATCCAGCCATGCACAATTAATTTCGTTATAAAGTTGCAGTATTTCTAAGGACACCCTAATTGATAGACTTTCCACCTGTCTTTCTATAATCGTGTCCTTTCCTTTTTCTTTTATGTACGTAGAATTCTCAATTGTGTCCTATATTAGGAATATATTAAGGTGGACCCATCAACTATTGAGAGTAACTCATTAAAAAAGGTGTTTTTTTTTTCCTTATTGCTTATTTTCTTTTCCGAATAGTTCCTTTCCAAAAAAATAAAATAAAATAAAGTTTATATTATTTAGACCCGCAATATATTTCATGAATTCTAATATCTGTCACATGCAACATGACATAAATCTATTAGCAAATAATCATAATCAACCTTTTCTTTATTAGGAGAGACTGTGATACCTTGTAAAGAGAGACCAAAAAGCAAATAGAGTAACGTACTCTTAATCACCTAAATATTAATAAAAATTCAAAAAATTATGAACTTGCTGCTAAATAATATATATATATAGTTTTTCACTTTGATACTAAGAGAGTGTTTTTTTTGTTAGCTTTTTGTCGATTTTCTAATTTTTTATTACTTATTATAAATTTTTTATTGAATAAAAAAAATCAAAATATTTAATTTTTTCTAAATAAAAAAAATTAACATGTTAATTTTTTTTTAATATTTAATAGAAATAAAATATTATAAAAATATACGATTTAATACTTAATACTATTAAGTATTATTTAGTTTTAAGTTCTAAGAAAAAAAAACAAACACGATCTTAATTTTATATATATATATATATATATATATATATATATATATATATATATATAATATTAATTTACTTGATTGACTTTATTTTCCCTTTTTTATTTTAATAATAAGTGGATCTCAAAATAATTATAAAAATTACAAAATTAATTTAACATAAATAAAACACATTTTTATTGGTCTTACATTTTAATGGAAATTTATTTATTCATTGATTCCCTAACCAAAGCACTCTAATTAGAATTTTTTATTTTTCTTGTTCTAGGTTTGAGATTGTCTTCCTTTGTTTAAGGTAACCATACAACTAAACTTCATTTAATATAAATTATTTTTTTGTTTTTAGTTTCCTTGATTTGAGATTTACTTAATTTCTTTATGTTTGCTACAGAGATAGATAAACCCTATAAAGGCTAATTTTTAAAATGGAATGCGATAAGAAAATGAGATTTTTTTAAAAGAAATGTTGGGTTAGGTTGGTATGGGTATGATTAAAAAAAGTATGAACATTTTTTATAAAATATATTTAGTAAAATATTGTTTTATTTTGAGTTTTAACTAACCTAAAATATATTGAAAAGAAATAAAATTAATTTTTTTTATAATATACAAATATGAGATATATTATAAGAAATATATTATTATTATTATTATTTTAGTTTTATGATGAATAAAAGTATGTTTGATAGTGATTTTAAGAAACACTTCTATTTTTTCTTAGACCGAAATGATAAAAAATTTTAAGTATTAAAATGGTTGAAAATACTTCCTAAAATCTCAGTCAAACGAGCTCTAAGTCTTATTTGAATCAACTTTTGAAAGTTAAAAGATATTTTTTAAAGTTTAATAAGAACTTCTACATCTATGATTTGTTTGAAAGTGTTTTTACAAAGCACTTCTAGTATAAAAAACGTATTTGAAAAAAAAATCAATATTTTACTCTACTCAAATGAGTTATGATTTAAAAAATAACTTAATATATAAGTCAAGAAAATATTACTTCTTGTAAAAGTTTTACTTTTTTCAAAAAATTTATGACTTAAAAAATAATTTAACATGAAAATCCAAGAAATGTTAATTCTCATAAAAGTTGTTTCATATTTAAAAAAATAATAGTAATATTTACATAAATACTAATCTAGAAAATGTTAGTTGTCATAAAAGTTCTTCCATATTTAATAAAAATAAAAATTAGACAAATGCCACACTTTAATAATTGTTTTTTTTAAATGATTTTTTATTATTAATAAGTATTTTATTTTTCATCTTTTATTTTTTTATTACTTCAATTAAAATCATCTTTTTAAAAGATATCTTATCTTTGACTATTAGAGTTTGGTGTGTGTGTGTGCGCGTGTGCATGTGCATGTGTGTGCATGAGTGCGGTATGAGTGTGGATATGCATGTGTGTGTTGGTGTATAATTTAGGGTTATGATATCCGAAGTCTTAATCTTCCAGGTAGGCAGAAGAAGAAGTTTCTCTTTGGTACTCTGATATTTCTTAATGAAGTGTTCTAGCGCCAAGCCGCTTGAAAGCAAATGGGACCACTTAATTAAATAGAGGGTAGGTGGGCTAGATAATCTAAGGAGAGAAATGGTGTTCATACAAGAGTAGCTAACGGAATGGGCGAAGTAGCTCCGTAGTCAATCAAGTTAAGTAAGTAGGCTCACCCAAAGGAAGTTCCGTAGTGAGTCAAGTAATAACACTAAATGAATCTATAATAATTTTCAATAACATAAGTTACCATAAAATAAAGAAATGAAATCCAAGAAGTCAACCACGGCACATCGAGCAGATCACGGGCATTCACATCTTGGTCAAACGGAACTGTGCGTGATTCTCTCATGAATCGCCTTCAGCAAGGTATAGCATGATGGGTCTGAACCGGGGGAGAAATCTTTCTTCATGGATACAAGACATTCGTTGCTGATCTAAAAAAGATCTTATCCCGTGGGCGTTAGCGGACATTTTTCATTCTTCACTTGGTCCTTAGTAGCGTTAAAAAAGGTAACCGATTAGGTTTACTTTGGAAACGCGCTAAAACAGGCCTATAGGTTCGCCTTTATAATAGAAGAAGAGTCTCTAATTAGATAAAAATATATATAATTAGTCAGATCGTCTAAAGCATGAACAGAATCACCTTTGTTCTGAAGGCCTAGCGAGTTAAGCGAGTTCATTTTTTTTTTCAAAGGCGGTCCTTTTCTTTTCCCGGACCGATGACTCGCTTGTTCAGTACTGCTAACTATTATAGGAGGATGCCGCCCCTTCGGGACTACCAGTCACTTTGGTTGTTGAATCTTGTGCAAGTTAGGTTGTGGTTGTATTGGCTGCAAGCGGAACGTAGGCGCTTTAGGTGTGTGTTGACCATGCACTCTCGCGTCATGTAATGTCGTATGTATGATAGAGGTGGTGTGGTGATTGACCTCCATGCTAATGGTTATCCCTAAGGTTCAACGAATGAATGAAGCTATGATCGTACCCGGATAGAGATGATGGTCTTCCTCTGATGTCTCAAAGCAGACCATAATAGAATAGATAGGTGAAGCAGCCAATAACAGTCTGTTCTCGCCTATCAATAGATAGCAGGTTGCTTCCAAGCTCAAACCATTTGAAACTGAATTGCTACTTTATTCTTGTTATTGATAGGGTGGTATTCTCCGCCCCTGTCAAATAAAGTAGAGGGAGAGAACTGGAAGAGAGAATGAAAAAGAGCAAAGGGTGGTCATAGATCACGGGAGAAGAATGGCTAACACGTTGATTGCCTTCGAGACTATAAAATATAACCCAAGCGGTCTAACCCCTGGTGCGGACCCCAACCGAAAGGCGCTAGACGGACTAACGGCAAGCGAGATAAAGAAAGCAGTTGGCCCTATGTGTAAAACCTTACTGTGGGAGAGTTTTTCTCCAATGAGAATCTAAAAAGTCTTTGGGCAAGACAAAAAAGGAACTCGCCCTTTGACACCAAAGGATAAGAGCTGATTGCTAGCGATGACTTGGTGAAGGGAATCTATGAGAGAAGGTTCTCAAACCAGGTTCCGACCGACGCGGAGCCAACGAGTTCAGTCGAACAACGTAACGAGTCTAAGGGCGACTTGAAAGGAATGGACGGGCGTAGGCTTAATAGTGAACGCAGACCCCCCTGCTTTTAGATATGAGATCAATGACTTAAAAGACAGATGCCAAGAGAAATTGTTAGACTTCTTTATTGCGTTGGGAAAAGAGATCGAAGACGAAGATTTTCTGACGCAGTGCGGACACTAGATGGAAAAGACAGAGAAGAGAACAACCCACTGGAAGGGCATACCTCAATGAGCACCAATCTCCCCCGGCAAACATCTATCTGCACGAAGCCGACCTATGGATAGAAAGAAAGATACAGGAAAGGAAAATGAAAAAAGAAAGAAAAAAGATGCTTTGGGAGTGTGAGAAACGCGGACGGGGAGTACGCAGTCGAACAACCGCTGGGGCTTCCAGCAGTGATAGCTGAACTAAGCAGATGGGCTGCCCAAAACCTGGAGCTGACATTTCAATTGGAAATCAACGTCGGATCCCGGCTATCCAAAAAACGTAGATGGAAGCGGAGGATCGCAAAATGCAACACAACAAGGGGCGAACCAAGCGCTTGCGCGAAGGAAAAAGCGAATGTGCTTCTATTGTAGCCGCTCTAATTCTCCCCTCTTGTACCAATCTTTTATATAGTGGATTTCCTTCTTCTTTGTCCATGGTTTTTACCATCTAGAGTTTTCCACGTGGATTTGTGTGTTCTTATTCTCATTCTTTTATTGTCTTTTCTCGTTATTTCGATAAAAGTCAAAATAAAATTGTGATTTGAAAAGCTCTAATTTTAGTATTACGAAATTTGGTATATTTCATTAGCTAAAATAGAGTTATATATATATATATATTTGGTATGTAATAATGTTGCTTTGTGGGAAAATGGTTGTTGAAAAATGAACTTGAGATAAGTGTGCGACATCGAATATGTTAAGCAGTGATATTAATCTAGTATTAATATGGGTGCAATTTGAATGGGTTGGTCAAACCCAACCTAAACCGAACTTGATATTTGGATAGATTTGGACAAATATTTTCAATACTAGGATTAAGCTTGGGTTAATTTTTTTCAACCTAAACTGAATGTGGTTGGGCTCGAGCAAAGGTTTAGACAATTTGAGCCTAACTTGTACTCAATTTAATTTTTTGTACAATATTTA
Organism: Vitis vinifera; assembly: GCF_030704535.1. Classification (NCBI taxonomy): domain Eukaryota; kingdom Viridiplantae; phylum Streptophyta; class Magnoliopsida; order Vitales; family Vitaceae; genus Vitis; species Vitis vinifera. The sequence continues at coordinate 22,547,130 of NC_081822.1, read as the reverse complement.
TAATGTTTATTATCTAGCATAATAATATTCATTTTCTTTTTAGATTTTAAAAAATAGATATCAAATTATAATTATATTATATACTTTTTTATTTGTTAGAAAGATATATAAGTTTATTTTTTTATTATTATTATCTTGAAATTTTATCTTATTTATTGTTTAAATTTTGGTATAAATATATAGAAAAAAGTTTTTAAAAACCAATATGAATGGATTTTGAATCATGCAACCTAATCAACTTGACCAACTCGAGTCTAACACAATCAACTCGAGTTTAATCTCATCAATCTAAATTCAACCCGAATTTAGAAACATAAGGTTGAGTTAGAGTTGGGTTAAGTACCTCATGTTATAAATTAGGTTGGGTTGAACCTAGGTTGATTGTTTTGTAATTCGAGTTGGACTTGGGTTAGCTATTAACCCGATCAACATGCCCAAATTGTAGCCCTAACTATCAAGATAATCAATATCCTGAAATGAATGTCCTACTTTGTACTTTCTAACCATTAAATCTTAAGATAAGAGGATTAGCTTGATTATATTAACTACCAGTTAGTTTTTAGATGAGAAAGTGAAGACCTTTATCACAATATTTTTCACCATAATTTTTTTTTAAAATTTTATAGGCTTTAATATCACGGTTTTAAAAACTGGACCAAACCGGCGATTTGACTTGCCAGTGTTGGAAACCCTGGATTACTCCGTTCTCATGCCCTGAATCGTGTAGGGTGCATCCAAATCTATCATAGGCTTTCTAAATCTATCATAACAAATAAACATGTATTAAAAAACAATGTGGATACCATAAAAAACATAGATCTAGAGAATAAAACCACACACCATTGATTTGGATGTTCTTGGATCAATTCCAATCGGTGTAGATAGCTCCAAAGTCATAATGGATCTCGTAAATACCATGATCTTCCTCTTGATGGCTCTTCCTTGTGTCTAGGCACTAAGATGGTGATCTCAAGGGTGAAAACTAGGGTTCTCTCTCTAGACTAAAGGGGAGAATGACAAAACTTGGAAACCCTAACCCCTAAAAGGGTATTTATAGGCTTCCTACTGAGCTTAAGTCATTTAAGCTCACTATGGGCTTGGATCACTTAATCTAGCCCAAAAAGGTTGCTAATTGATTAATTAACCATATAAGGCTCTAATTAATCAATTAGCCAAGTCCAAACATACCACTCACTTATCCTTGTACAACCTTGTGTAATTACCAAAACACCTTTATGCACAAAAGTGAACTAATAACCCATCCAACCTTCATAAACCATGCCATCAAAGAATATAAGCTCAGAGCAAGGACCATTGGGACCTATAGGAGTACTGGCTTTCTCATAATCAAATTCTGAAATTGACTCAACATCCCACTACAGAGAGTCAACTATACTCCAATACCCTATGTATATTACAATGGTACACCAAGTGCTTAGGTTCATGACCTACTATCTACTGCATGTAGACTCCCCATGAACTGATGTACGTAATTTAATAAGGTAGTACTATCACTTATCAAGATTACCTCTCAAATCCCTAAATTACAGATCCCACTTATTATGTGATCAAATGACATACTCTAGCTTCAATGAGCATATGTCAAATTCTACTAAAGGAATTACTATGGCCATAGATTTCATGATCACATGTCTTTTGGATTACCCAATGGGACACATTGTCTCAATCCCATGAGATATCATGGTGCCTCTATTGAGCATACCTATTGCCATCAGCCTCCATCAATAGTGACCCAATTCATAGGGAAATATGACCACTTTAGGGTCTCACCCATAGGTTAAAGCCTCTTATTGATTTTGGCAAAAACTCAATATTCTCTCAAGGTTGAAAGTCCATGCAGTATAGTAACTTGGTAAATCATGACAATTGATAGTCTTGCACCATGATTCACCGTAAGGCTTGTTCAATGTGCATCACATACACTAGTGCACTCACCATGGGAAACCCATCCTGATGGCCAAGACAAGTCATCCCTCCAATTAAGAGGTAGTGCACTACAGTTTCTATTGGATTGCCCAAATCCATGAACCAACTATCAACAACTTATCTACTTACAAGGAACCCATGACTTGTATTTTCTATGCAACTCTTGATTCACCTAACTTATGTATAGTGTAAGAGACATGGGTTAAATGCTCAAATCAATGTCAATATACTAAAGGGATAACAAAGTGATAGTTAAGTTTAACTTTGTTACATCATGTCTTGCTTTTGGGGGCTCAATCCCAACAGTTAAACCATTAGTCGGTCACCATTTTGGTCTGGTTCGTCTTTGAGCCGACCTTGAACCATCGAAATCGGTGGTTGGATTGGTGAACTAGCTAACCTAATCAATTTTGGACAATCCAAATGGTTTGAAAGACTTTTTTTTCCCTCCATGTTGAAACATCATTTTGATGCATTTTGCATCAAAATGACGTTGTTTTGCCCCTCTACCCATCCTCTACCTTCTACCCTCACATTCACTTACTGCCTCCATTTCTAGCTCCTCCTTTCTACACCATTGTCGCCCCCTCCAACCCCGACCCAAAGTGTCACCGCCGATTGACGACGATCTCATCCCAATGATGATGCCATCCCGATAACTACAACTTCCTATTTCTACGTCACTATCTTTACCTCTAGCTCCATCCTAAAGCGTTGTTGTTGACTAATAATAAGGCAATTCTGGCGATGCCATCACCTTGACAACGATGTCATCCCAACGCTATAAGTTGTATCAGTTACTATAATTCAATAAAATTTTAAAACTTTTAAGTTTTAATATAGAAATATTAAAGTTTATAATTAAATTTATGGCTATAATTTCGTGAATTTTAAATCAAATTCTAGGTTACAATACTATGTGATTATATTTAAAGGGAGAATTGTGCTTTAAACCCAGATGGGCCTAGAAATTGGCTCAAGGTCCTTCTATCACCCATAATAGATGGCAAGGATATGAAATAATAATGGACAAAAATACCCATTTGACTTACCACATCAAATATAATAAATTGTTCCAACTCCTGTGGTGTTTATGGGACCCATCATTTTTGTCTTTATTCCACCACTCTTCACATGCCAACTCTAACAAATTCTCCCTTATTTTACCATTTTTGGATTTTTCATTGTTTTTCTAAACTCTTTTATAAAAAAAAAAAAAAATCAACATTATTTTTTATTTTTAAAATATAAATAAAAAATTACATTAATAATTTAAAACTATTTTGAAAAATACTTTTTTTAAAAATATATTAATTTAAATAAATGAAACCTATTTTTTACATTTTAAAAGTAAATAATTTAATGATTAAAACACTATTTAAAAAAAACATATTCACAATTTTCTTTTCTTTTATACTAAAAGGCATTTTTAAGTTTTTTTTTTTTTTTTTTTTTACTATTCTAAAATAAAAGGTTTAAAATTTATTTTAATCTTTTTCCTTCCTTATTTTAATAACTTTTTGAACATGACTTCTAGTAATAAGTTATATGAAATTTTGCAAATTTATCTTCTAAGGATTTTTTTTTTTTAAATGATTTGAATTAATTGAAAGTTTATTAAAATAAGAAAAAAAAAAAAGGATGGATGAAGAGATTTTATTTTAAATACCCAACTAAAATGTTTTCCTATGATCTTATTTTAGAAGTGGGTTGTGTGAGTACATAGTATATTAGAAATTGAATTTTTCTTGTATAAAATGGTTGAATGATATATTTACTCATTTTAGATGAAAACAAGTAGTTAAAAATTATATAGGTTATGTTTAAGTTTGGCTTAAAAATATTTTTCGAGTTTTTATTTTTATTTTCTATATTGTCTCTTTTTGAAAATACATTTATTTAAAAAATGAAAACTATTTTTAAAAATAAAAATTGAAAACCTTGTTTTTTATTATATGAAAATAATAAAAAGAATTAAATTTCATTTATTGATTATTATTTTTTATTTTTTCCTTTAGTTATTTTAATAATAATAAAAAAATATATATACTATGTTCATAATTAAACAAAGGAATTGGCCAATTGTGTGTTTTTTTGTGTTACCATCTTTTACATGAAAAATAATTAAATAGCCAAATTATATATATATATATATATATATTACTCTTTTAATTATTTTTTCTCTTATATTTTTTTTGTATAATAGAAATTTTTTAATATATCCATAATTAACAAAGTAATAGATTAATTGTGCATATTTTGATCTATTAAAATAAATTACTTTTTAATTTAAATATGAGATATTATTGATAAAAAAGAAATAAGATATAATGTTGTAATATCAATAGTAAATATTAAAATTTCTTTTACGTGTTTTAATTGTTTTAAATATCTTTTTGTAAAAGATTTCAATCGATTCTGATTCACTCCTTTGCTTCTTCTCTCACCTAAGATTAGGGAAATCTCCTCATACGCATTCCTTTATCACATATTCATGTCATGCACGTTTGTATACTTGCACATGACAATTTGAATACTAACCTTGCTAATGATTATTAGGGAGTGCGCTTCATATTCAAGTTTTTCCCCATTTTCTCAACCAAATTAATGGAAGCATGGATAAGACACATATTGAGCTTATTCAGTATTATGTATAGAATTTGTGCTACTATACAAAGGTGTTACACTAATTATACAAGGTCTATACATTAATTGAACAAGGGGTGTACAAGGTTGCCCTTTTGTGAAGGATATTAATTGATTCTGAACCACTCCCTATCTTATTTTCCTCAACCAAGGAATGAAGACTCTTCTCATACACATTCTTTCATGACACACTCCTCTCATGCACTTTATTACACTCGCAGATGGCAATTCAAATATCTATCCCATGAATGATGTTTAGGCAAAATAAAATTTGAATTTAAGTTTTTCGCCTTTTAATCAACCAAACTATTAAAATCATGTTTAACACACCTATAGGCACATATTCATTACGAGGGATATGAAATTTTCATCACCGTATAAGAGTATTACACTAACTAAACAAGGGAAATGTATTAAGTGTACAAGGGGTTTAACAGACTACCTTTTATGAAATGTTTCAATCGATTTTGAACTACTCCTTTATTTTCCTTATTACCTAAGGATTGCACACTCATGTCATGCACTTTATTTAACTCCCACATGGAAATTCCAGTACTTTTCTTAGTAATGATGTTTAGGGAAAAAAATTTGACCCTAATCCACCATTTTCTTTACCAAATCATTGGATGACATACATTGCTTGATGAAACACTTATCTCATGCATTTTTTTGACCTCGTACATGTTTATCTGATTGCCTACCCCACTAATGATGAATAGGGAAAATATTAGGTTCAATTTTCCTTTTTTTCTTGAGCCATGACAATGGAAACATGGTTAACCCACTCATATGCACACATTGCATTCTAGGTTTATGGAATTTGTGCAAGTGTCAAAGGTTTACACTAAGTGTACAAGGTAAATGTACTAAATGTACAAGGGTGTATAAGGCTACTTTTTTTGAAGGAATTTAATAGATTTTAAAAAACTCGCTAACTCATTTCTTTTTTCCAAGGATGGAGGACATTCCATAGACACATTTCTTGATGACACACTCATTCTATGAGTTTTTTTGACATCGTACATGTCATTTGATTACCTCACTAATGATGAATAGGAAAATAAATTAGGTTCAATTTTTTCCTTTTTCCTTAAGCCATGACAATGAAAATATGATTAACTCACCCATATTCACACATTGCATTCTAGGTCTATGGAATTTGTGCAGATTTATAAGGTATTTACATTAGGTGTACAAGGTAAATGTACTAACTGTACAAGGGTGTACAAGGATTCCTTCCTTGAAGGAATTCAATTGATTTTCAAAAACTTGCTTGCTCATTTCCCTTTGTCAAGGATGAGAGACATTCCACAGACACATTGCTTGATGACACAATTATCCATTGCATTTTTTTTGACATTATACATGTTCATTCGATTACCTACCTCACTAATGATGAATAGGAACACAAATTAGGTTTAATTTTTTCCTTTTTCCCTTAGTCATGATAATGGAAACATGGTTAACCCACCTATATGCAGACATTGCATTTTAGGTCCATGGAATTTGTGCAAGTGTACAAGGAATTTACACTAAGTGTATAAGGTAAATGTATTAATGTACAAGGGTATACAAGGCTACCTTCCTTGAAAGATTTCAACTAATTTTCAAAAACTCGCTCGACTTTAATTTCTAAATTTCATGATCCAAAATTGGTAACTTCATGTGTATTTTTTTTTTTTTTTTTTGTAGTTTTAGCAATATTCTTTGTTTGGACATTTGAATAAGTTATAAAATAGGAATAAACAGAGTACCATTACATGGAAGATACATAATACAACTTCGAAATGACTACATTAGTGCCTAATCTTGATGCAAAATAACAATAGGTGCAAAGTGTAGCTTAATTGTACCACAATTGAGCATAACTAAAACAACTTTCAATTGACAAACATGATTGTGAATGTTACAAAACATTTGAGTACAAAAAGAGCCATGAGCATTTAAATACTCGAATGGAGAGTTTGAACACACGAAAGAGGCATTTACACATCCTTCAAGATGTACAAACACTCATGGTAACATCTAAACATTTTTTTTTTTTTTGTTCAGATGTTTCTTGAGGGATGTTCAAATATTGGATAATTTTTTAGTATTTTTATTTTGTTTTTCATAAAAATTGCAATTATAATGGTTTTCCAAATTAAACTCTTAAGGTTTTTTTTTTTTTTTTTAAGTTTATCATATTGAATATGATGTACAAGGGATTAGTAATCCCTATCAATACTTCATCTCTCACTCTTTAACAGCATTCTTGAAAATACATTTTGGCAATTTTGAGGTCAAGGATTTGAGTCACTTCAATATGATTTTTAAGGTGATCCACTAAGAATTAAGCACAAGGGAGTATTGCATCAGAATGTATGAGAGTAATGTTAGGTGCTAATGATATAAGACCTTAAACAGTAGGAACATTCAATCAAGTAAATCAATGTACTTTTTTTCTACTATTTAGTGGCTTATTTATGGTCAAAAATCCATTTTTAATGTTTTACATGTAAGGATTTCTAGGTGGGTTTTCCATATAAATCTCGTATTCACTACATAATTAATTATTATGGTACATGAAATTGATTTATTTTTATCTAGCATTGATATATCTACGAAGACATTAAAAAATTAGGATAAAGATTGTAATTTTGGGGATTTCTTGTTAGGCCTACATTTTCACTTTCTTAAGGTAGTATCATTAATAAAAATAAGATCTATCACTAAGATTTTATATTATTTGACCATGTATAAACTTCAACAAAAAATTTAATTAGATATAATTAATCATCTAACCTAAGTTTTATTCAAAAACCCATATAATTTAAATTTTTTGAAAACCTCTCCATCTCTTCTCAATGTTTTCCTATTGAACTGCACATATACTCTTTTTTCAACATATTTTTTCAAAATTTTCTTATATCATTAGAATTAAGTCTATATTTATGAATTTTAATATTATTGAAAAAAGAAAAAACCATAGTCTTAGACTTAGAGTATAGAATGTAGTACTCAAATTTTGATATATATTGTGATTTTAAAATTAACTTATGCTTTATACGTATTTTTATTAATTCATCATGAATATTGATACAAGATTACACAATGCAGTTGCACTCTTATTGTGAATCTAATCACATGCTAAAAAAAAAACTTGAAAGAACAAGTAAAATTACATGGCAACTACCTAGCTGCATGCCCACACTATCAAAGACATTCCAAAAAATTCTTTCCCACAATGCTCGGAATTAAAATGCCCAAGTTTCAAGATAAAAATCAAAGTCCCACAACTCTGGTTGTAGTTATTCTTTACTTGTAGATTCATGGACAAACTTGTTAAGTCTATCACACATATCCACTTTGTTCTAAAACTAAAAATAGAATCCCCAACTTGCCAAAAAAGGAAAGCCCAAAAATAGTTCACATTCCCATTCAAATAAGCCAATTTTCTCGAGAAAAAGCCAGTGAAAAGGTTGGATTTACATGATTCAAGCTTTGGAATAGTCTATAAGAATCCATCAAGGAGAATAGGTCACAAATTGTGTGGATTGAATGGAGTTTCCTAAATTGGCGATTACCCAATTTTTGACTTATCAAGGAGATTGGCTAGTGCAATCTAAAGCAATCTTTTAAGATTGCTAAATTACATTTCTTATTTATTATTATATTTTAATTTTTGAATTTTATGAGGAAGTAATAAATTAAAAATTCCCTTATTTCCATTTTACTTTGGGGTAAGCATGATTTTAGGAAATAAAGGATTCAATTTTCATAATCCAACTCAGGATATTTTAGTTTCCCTTTTCTAGCTATCTATGAATCCTAGGCAGAATATTTGGGGATTTTCTAACTGCCAAATTCGTGGACCTCTTTGTATTTAAATAGTCATCAACTTATTGAAAAATAATACAAATTTCATTCATAATTTTGTGAGAGAAAATTCTCTTTGATTCTTTTAGAACTCTTTGAACTTATCAGAAAGATTTTTGTGGCGTTCTTCTTCAACTTATCAATCAATCTTTCCATAATTGATTGTGGTGTCTTCATTATACCAAGGTTCTTGCTTCCAAAGAAGCAACAGGTCGTGTTTTCATATAAATTTGTTTTTAGACGATCTTGGAGCCATTCTTGATCCACAAGTTTCTCAATTTTGTGGTGTGAATTGTATCAATTGGTAAAAAATTGAAAGGAAAAAAAAACGAAATTGAAAGAAAGTGATATTGTGATGTAACTCTTGTAATTCTTGTTTTAATTTTACATCTTTGTGTTTTTTTTTTCAATTCCACAAATCCGAATTTCTTGCTCCAAACAAACCCTAAATACGTAGGCTCAAAAGAACTAATTCTTTTGTGTGAATTTTGAAACCCTTAAACTCATGACACAACCTTACTTTGCTAAGCCCTTAAATCCAAATTTCTCTTGGTGAGTCCTTGGTGAATTGTTGCTAGAAATCTTGATATTTTTTTTATTAGTTTGATAAAAACCTATACGAGTGGAAAAAGACAAGAGTGGTAAGCACAAAAGAGGGTAAAAGCCAATAATATGCTTTTGTGTGAAAACACGAGTGAAAGTTGAGTGAATCATTCTTTGAGTGAAACATATGAGGGAGTGTGTGAGGTTTTTTTTTTTTTTTTTTCTAACTATGTTTTGTAGCGAACATGTTAGACGAGAAAGACAAAAATACTTTTGGAAATGCATTAGAAGAGGTTGATCTGAAGTTTCTCACAAAAGCTTTAATGGGTAAGATGAGGAGAGTGTTGAGAGCGAAGATGGAGTAGGTTCATGAACGGATAGATTAGGTAGAGAATGCACGTGTGGAGCAGCCACAAAACACTCCTAATGTGTGTAGAAGACAAAGAGTTCAACTTAGGAAAGTGAGAGTTGACGATGAAGAGTATTATGGGGGCAGTTTTGATGAAAAAGATGATCGGGATCAATTGTTGGCAATATGAGATATAGTGGGTGGTTTAGAGAGGCTAGGAATCGGGAAGATAATAACTTAAGGTAGTATTAAGATGAAGATGCCATCGTTTCAAGGCAAAAACGATCCCAAAGCTTACCTTGGGTGGGAGAAGAAGATAGAATTAGTATTTGATTATCACAATTATTTTGAGCTTAAAAAGGTAAAACTTGCGGCCATTGAATTTTCTGATTATGTGATTATTTGGTAGGATCGACTAGTATTAAACAGGAGGAGAAATAAGCAATAGAAACATGGGAAGATATGAAAGCCATGATGAGGAGACGGTTTGTTCCAAACCATTACTACCATGAGTTGTACCAAAAATTGTAAAGTCTTACACATGATAATTGAAGTGTGGAGGATTATTATAAGGATATGAAAATTGATATGATCCGAACGAATGTAGAGAAGGACCGAGAGGCTACTATGGCTAGGTTCTTAATTGGTTTGAATCAGAAAATTACTAATTTGGTGGAATTGCAACATGATGTGGAGTTGGAGGATATTGTGCACATGACTGTTAAATTAAGAACCAACTCAAGAGGAGAGGCAGCAACACACAACAAAACTCTAACTCAAGATCATCATGGAGATCGAATTTTGTGAAGAAAGAGGATAAGCAAGCCACTGTCAAGCCCAAAATCGAGCAAAAATGGGAAGCGACCAACCATGGAAATCAAGGTAAATCTTATTCTTCCACCACTCAGAATCGTGATATTAAGTGTTTTAAATGCCAAGGTAGGGGTCACGTAATGAGCCAATGTCCAAACAAAAGAGTTATGATATTGTGAGATAATAGTGAGATTAAATTTGATGACGAAGATGACATCGAATCTATGCCACCATTGAAAGACGTAGATGATGAGGAATACGTTGTCCAAGGTGAATTATTAGTTGCAAGGAGAACTCTAAGTATGCAGGCTAAAGAAGATGACAAAGTGCAGCGATAAAACATCTTTCATACTAGATGCCACATGCAAAACAAGGTATGTGGTGTGATTATTGATGGAGGTAGTTGTACTAACGTTGCTAGCACTACAATGGTGGAGAAATTAGGGCTACCAACAATTAAACATCCCCGACCTTACAAGTTGCAATGGCTCAAAATGATAGTGGTGAGGTGAGGGTTATTAAATAGGTGTTACTATCCTTCCACATCGAGAAATATGAAGATAAAGTTGTGTGATGTAGTTTTGATGCAAGCTGGACACTTGTTACTAGGTCAACTATGGCAATTTGATTGGTATGTTAAACACGATGGTTTCACCAATAAATAATTAATCAAAGGACAAGCACTCTAGTCCCTTTGTCACCAAAACAGGCCTATGAAAATAAAGTGAGGTTACAAAAAAAAAAAAAAGAGTGATCTAAAGAAAGAAAGTGAGAAAAATAAATAAATAAATAAAAACAAGAAAAATGAGAGAGAAAACACAAGGATATATTTTACCATTGAGAGAAAAACAAAATTTTATGCAAAAGTGAGTGAAATAAAAATAACAATATTTTTAAATTAGCCAATTATTATACTTTTGTACAAAAAAACGTATTTAAACACTAACAAACTTGACGTGGCTTTGCCTAGTTCAATTGTTTCTCTTTTGCAGGAGTTTGATGATGTATTTCCCGAGGAGGTTCCACATGACCTCATATTCGAGGAATTGAACATCAAATCAATTTCATGCCCGATGCTTCCATTCCAAATCGATCAACCTATTGAAGCAATCCCAAAGAGACAAATGAGCTACAAAGGCAGATCAGTGAATTGATGGGAAAAGGGGTACATAAGGAAAAGTATGAGTCTATGTGTCGTGCCAGTGATTTTGACTCCTAAGAAGGATGGGACATGAAAAATGTGCGTTGATTGCCAAACAGTCAGTAACATAACAGTAAAGTATCGTCATCATATTCCTCACTTAGATGATATGTTAGATGAATTACATGGTGCTTGTGTATTTTCTAAGATTGATCTAAAGAGTGTGTATCATCAAATAAGAATGAAAGACGATGATGAATGGAAAACTACTTAAAAATGAATTATGGTTTATATGAGTGGTTAGTTATGCCATTTGGATTAACTAATACACTGAGTACTTTCATGTGATTAATGAACCATGTCTTGCATGCTTTGATAGGCATATTTGTTGTTGTTTATTTTGATGATATTCTCATTTATAACAAAAACTTGGATGATCATGTTGTGCACTTAAATTCAATTCTGAATATACTTAGAAAAGAGAAGTTATGTGCTAACTTGAAGAAGTGCACCTTTTGCACCGATAAGCTTGTGTTTCTTGGTTTTTTTTTGTGAGTGCACAAGGAATACAAGTTGATGAAGAGAAGGTTTTATTGAGTCCCATGAATGTAGGTTATGTTCATAGTTTTCATGGACTCACTAGTTTTTACAGGAGGTTCGTGAAAGACTTTAACAGTATCATTGCACCGCTTATCGAAGTCATCAAGAAGAACATTGGATTCAAATGGGGAGACAAATAAGAGAAGACGTTCCAATTAATCAAGGAAAAATTAACTCATGCTCCTTTACTTACTTTGCCTTATTTTACTAAAACATTTGAAATTGAATGTGATGTTTTAGGTACAAGTATATGCACAGTTCTTATGTAAGGAGGAAGACCAATTGCATATTTTAGTGAGAAGTTAAGCAGAGTAGCCTTAAACTACCTTACTTATGATAAAGAATTGTATGCGTTGGTTCGAGCATTGGAAACATGGCAACATTATATTTGACCTAAGGAGTTTGTGATTCACACCAATCATGAGTCCTTAAAACATTTAAAAGGCCAACACAAATTGAACAAGAGACATGCACGATAGGTGGAATTCATTGGGACATTTCCATATGTCATTCGATACAAGCAAGGTAAGGAAAATATCATCGTCAATGCACTTTCTTGAAGGTACATATTAATTTCTACTCTTGATGCAAAATTACTTAGTTTTGAGCACATTAAAGAATTGTATCCTTTATACCATAATTTTTTGAGGAGTTTTGGGCCTCTGAAAAAAAACGTAGTGGGTAAGTTCTTTAGGCACGAGGGTTTCTTGTTTCGGGAAATAAATTGTGTGTGTCGATTTGCTCTTTGTGTGAATTGTTAGTAACGGAATCCCATGGTGAAGGGTTAATGGGACACTTTGGAGTTGCTAAAACCTTAGCCATTTTGCAAGAACACTTATATTGGCCACACATGAAAAAAAATGTTGAGAGAATTTGTGGTAGATGTATCCAAGGATGAAAATATTGGAAAAAATCGATGATTTATCGTCGAAATATCGGGTGTTGACGATGCCCGAAGCGAAAAAGGTAACCGAAAAATCGATCAACGGATATTTTGGGAAAATCGATAAAAAAAATCAGTGATTTATCGTCGATATATCGGATTTTGGCGATAAATCTTGGAAGCGGGTGAAAATGGTGTTGTGGGCATAAAAAATCGGCGATATATCACCGATTTATCGAGGAAATATCGATTTATTATATCGGTAGCTGATCGTTCTTGGTGACATGCGACAACTGTTTTTTTTTTGCTTGCTTTTTAAGCTTGTACCAGGCTATTTTTTAGGCTTGTGGCAAGTTGATTTTTAGCTTATGGCAGGCTATTTTTTAGTGGCAGACTAATATTTAGGCTTGTGGCAAGCTGATTTTAAGCTTATGGCAAACTACTTTTTTGGCTCATCCAACGACCAAAAATATGGTCATATATATTGAAGTGGTTGAATGGTCAAAATGGTTTATTAAAGGGCTCAGATTAAATATGGCCTTGATCTAACGGCAAAAAACATAGCCACCTTTTTAAAGTTAATCCCAACCATGGTTTTAAAAATTGGATCGGACCGGTCAGTTCTACCGATTTAACCGTGGATTGGTCACGGTTCCAATCATTTAGGCAGAAAAGTGGTCGAATCGGAGTTAGGTCAGTTAAACTGGTGGTCCAATCGGCAAATCGAATAAACCAAACGGTTCCCTCCGAACCATCAGGTTCAATTTTTTTTCCCATTGTCATTGTCTCCCATAAGTAAGACCTCCACCCCGCGCTGGAAAAGTCCCCTCTCGTCGTTTCCTATCATTGGAAAAGCACCCGCGCTGGAAAAACTCCTTCTCGTCGTCCCTCGCCGCTGGAAAAACCCTCCCCCCTTGCCGTCTCCCGTCAGTAGAACCCCCTACCCCCGCGCATTGGAAACCTTGTGTAGACCCTTCATTTTGTCATACCAGCACATGTCCTATTATGTGTCTGTTTGATACTTTACAATAATTCCCTCGTAACCCATTGGGCACCACCTTAGGCTCACTTTAGCACCCTAGGCCCATTTAGATGCACCTGGCCCATTAGGTACACTCTTAGGTCACTTAGATGCTCTTTTTTAGCTTAATTCCCTAAGATTAATTTCTTGATTGATGGGTTTTTGAGATTAGGTGAGTATGTAGCTTGATTTTTTTTATTTATTTGGATTGCTTGAGATGAATTTTCGATGTTTAATTATGTCAATTTGTATTTTAGTTTAATATTTAGATTATTGTTACGTGCATGTGGTATTTATTTCTTATTTCCTGTTTTATGTATTTATTCATCCCCTTATTTATTTTCAGAAAATTGCAGGTGATTCGGGATCTTGTATTATTATCATTATTATTACTAGTATTATTAGTTATTATTATTATTATTATTATTATTAATTATTGGTATCATTATTAGTAGTATTATTATTAGTATGTACTTACTGTATGTTTGTTTATTATTATTACACTATTCTTATTTTACTTTTTTTTTTTTTTTATAGGTTTGTTTACCTTTATTTTTAATATTATTTTTATTCTTTTGGTTTATTAAAAAAAGAAGAAAAAAAATGAGGAACTAGTGGACCGCATGGGAGATGAGATAGGGATGTTGGATTTTTTTGAAAATTAAAAGGCTTTGATGGACAAAGAGAGAGAATTGGAAAAGAGGAAGGGCAGATTATAAGAGATGAAAAAAAGAATTTTTAAAAAAATTAGAGAGTTGGGGTTTTCCGAGGGGTGTATGGAAAATGGGAGCTGAGTGAGTAGTCTTAACGGGAAAGAAAAGAAATGAAGAGGGGTGGGAAAAATCTGAGGAAAAGGAAATGAGAGGTTTCCGAGGGACTCTACATGGGAAAGACAAAAAGGATATTTTCGAAAAAGAGTGGAAATGTTTTCTGAAGATAATATAAGAAGAAGAGAGAGATAACAACAGAGATGATTGAGAGAGGTGGTGAAAAAATAAACAGAGAACAAAGAGAGAAAGACGTTTTCAGATAGTGAGGTTTGAAGGAAATGAGGAAACAAGGGAATAAACAAAGGAAAAGAAAGCAAAAAACATGGAGAGGTTGTGCAGGGAAAAAGACACAGAAAACAGAAGGAATGAGCTAGGAAAGAAAGAACACAGGTATAATCTTTGTAAACTACTAGGTTCTTTCATCTTCATAAGTTTCATCAAGTTTTTTTTATGCATGTTGGGATACCAATGGGATGTCTGAATGCGAGCTTTGGACACTACTACGTATTCTTATAAAATCTGAATTTGTTGGAATGTATTTCTTGGTTGATCTTGCACCTATTTTGATTTGTCTCAATTCTAGGATTCAATATGATATTTGTTAGATCATTTTCTGATTTCTGAGGCAAATCTATTTGTCGTCATTCACGTGCACTTCAGCCTGTGGATAACTCAAGAGACACGACTTGGTTTAGTATATCTACGGATTCCCCACTCTTGCTTCGTTTTTTATAACCTCTCTTATTTGTATTTCTCTGTGCTTGTGTATCCAGTTGTAAAACATTTTGGTTTGCATATTGCCACTTAAGAGTGTCATTTCAGACGGTGCAAACGCCCTTTGAGTTTAGTCTCTAAAGATGAATCACGATTGTTATTTATGTGAGTGTGTTGCCCCCTTGTCTACCGACGGTAGTGAGAGGTTGATTTTCTGAGTGAAAATGGGTTAGAGATGAGAGTGAATGATTACTACTCAAAAAGTGCTCTTTTATAGCTTGTTATAAACTCTTTTAAATACTTGTGAGTAGTATTTATTACCTTTGAACTCAATTGGCACATTAAAGACCCTTACAAATGTTTCTAATAAGTTTTTGGCAAGTTTTGGTGTTTTTGATAGCTTTTTGATAATTAAAACCAGCCAAGAATAAGGGAGAACTTTGTATAGCCCATGGCAAAGCAAGTTGAAGCTCAATTACATGAAGAATCCAAGTTTTGTAGAGCTTTGTAGCCTTTGCCAAATCAATCAAGTATGCAAGGAAGAGAATCAGAGAAGGAATCTAACATCCAACAATTTCGCATGGTTGTGCGAAATTTTCTCAAGCTTGCTAAATGCCAAAAGGAATACAAGCTGCAGGACAGAGAGCAAGACTTTGGAAAATGAATTTCACATTCTGTGCGAAATTTCACAAGCCTTGCGAAACCATAGTTGAGGAAAATCAATTTCACACCCTATGCGAAATTTCGCAAGCATTGCGAAATCTTCCTGTGTAATCTTCAGATATTTTTGCACCGACTCCGTTAGATTTTTATCTCAAGATATTTTGTGTAATTACCTATTCTCTCATTGTAATTAGCTAAAGATATTTTTAGATATTTAGGATATCTAAATGAGGGGTTAAAAATATTTCTCTATATATGTCTTAAAATATCTCACTTGTAATCTCGGAAGGACTTCTTGAGGACACTTGTAATCTCTCGGAAGAAATTCCAAGATCACTTGTAAATTCTTTTAGTAAGAAATATATAGAGCGTTGCTCTACCTTGCCTGCTCATTTTGTTTTTATTTTCTTTCTAGCCAAACAACATCTGATGATGTTTTTTCAGATGATGAGTGGCTAAGCTTTTCATTAAGGAAGCTAGTTAAGGGATCCGAATACAAAAGTGGGAGTTTCCCTTGTTTTAAATGAGGAGAGTTGTTACCTCATTAATGGTTTTTATTTTTATGTTTAACTTAAAATCCCTTAAAATCACATGGGCCAACACTTGGTAAGCTTTTCGGACTCCCTGGATGAGATCCATTAGTTATCTCTTGCGAGCCTCTGGGAGGTGGTTTAAAGGTAGGATTACCTAGAATAGCCAACACTTGGTAAGCTTTTCGGACTCCTTGGAGATCCATTAGTTATCTCTTGCGAGCTTTTGAAGGATAATCCAAGGTTAGGATCACCTTGAATGGCCAATACTAGGTGAGAGGTACGAGCCATTGAAAGATGATTCATAGTGAGAGGACTTTAGTGTTTGAAACCATTAATGGAAAGTAGCTGTGACACACTGGTTCGAGAGATAACCATTCTTTATGTTATTATCCCCAATGCGAGGAAAAGATCCGGAATCCCCCCTTTTGTATAAGGAACCTGAACCTAGTAACCTAAAACTCCAAGAAACCTTTTCTTTGTAATTAATCTCATTTACTATTTTTGGTTAACTTAAAACCAACCTTTTTCAACCCAAAATTATGTTTTCTTTTAAAGCTAACTCATAAAAGAAAAAACATCATTTTAGTACTTTAAATAATGTCACGTGTGATATGAGAAACCATCCTTATGGACAATCCTAGAGCCACTATACTATACTAGCTATGCTACCCTAGTGTATGGTGAATTAGGTTTATAAATTTT
This sequence comes from Vitis vinifera, assembly GCF_030704535.1. Classification (NCBI taxonomy): domain Eukaryota; kingdom Viridiplantae; phylum Streptophyta; class Magnoliopsida; order Vitales; family Vitaceae; genus Vitis; species Vitis vinifera. Next base: position 22,529,947 of record NC_081822.1, on the reverse strand, counting down.
GTTGATAACTCTCGTTTGAGGACTAAATCAAAGTAGAACACCAATTGGGGACAAATTAGTGAACCTCAGGCAACTAGTGCCTGTGGGAGGGCGTTTCTGTTGCTACATGGAGGATTTCAGCTATTTTGATCCTCCTTGCCGCCACTTGCACTGCCTGGTGCAATAGGTTTCAGCATTCTTTTTTTCTTGGTCAGAGATGTGACCAAGTCATTGGGGGTGGGAAGGGTGTGACCTGATTTTTGAAACAACTAACGCGTCAGGTGTTTCTAAGTTTGGCTTAGCTCCCAATCACGACTTGGTTGCCACCCCAACCAAAGCTCATTTCTTCTACACAGCCAGAAAGGATAGTGAGCTGCTCGGCCTTGGCGTGGAGAACCTGATGAGGGGGTGCAACTCAACTGCCAGCAAATAGGAAAAGCTATTTATTCTAGGTGGCCTTTTTCCGCATCCCAGCAGCCCACTTCAGCCACGTTTTGGGGCTGCTGCAACTCGCTTTTCCAATGCCGACTTGGGTTGCAACTCCATCGGTGGTTGTGGCAGCTTTGCTGTTGTGGTAGGGGCGACGCCCTCTTTGATCCTCCTCGCCAAAAGTCCCAGGTTTGGGATAGTTTATTTTCTAGGTGGAAGTTTCATCGGTGATGGCAAGATGGCCATCTTCCATGCGTCGCATGTAGGAGCCTTTTCAGCCCGCTCGTTTGGCTCATCTGTCAAACTTAAAAAAGAGAAAAAAAAAAAAACTTTAACTCATCTACTTTATTTATTCTTCTTCATTTTTTTATTCTCAAATAGAATTTTAATTTTTTTTTTTACTTATTTAATATTTAAGTTTCAATCTTCAAAATAGCTTTTCTAAATTTTCTAAAACTGAGTTTTTTTAAGATGCCATTTTTAAATTTCATTTTTTTAAATTCCAAAACTCTCAAAATTCCAAAATTTCATTTTTTTAATACCATTCTCAAAATTTATTTCCCAAAATTCCCAAAAGTCAAAATTCCAAAATTTTATTGTAAATACTATCTTCAAAGTTTATTTTCCAAAATTCCCAAAAATCAAAATTTCAAAATTTCATTATAAATACTATCTTCAAAGTTTATTTTCCAAAATTCCTAAAAGTCAAAATTCTAAAATTCCATTATAAATACTATCTTCAAAGTTTTATTTCCAAAGTTCCCAAGTTTCCAAAATTCAGAATTTATTCTTTAAGTTTTCATTACAAAAATTCCCAAATTACCAAATTTAATTCTTTAAGTTTCCACTGCCAAATTTTCCAAAAGTCCAAAACTTTTAAAATTCCAAGGTTTCCAATTTCGAAAAGTCCGAATTTGATTTTTTAAAGTTTCTGTACCCAAAATCTCCAAAATTATCAAAGTTTCGGATTTACATTTTTAAAGCTTCTGTTCCCAAAATTTCCAAAATTCTCAACGTTCCGGGTTTAATTTTTTAAGTTTCCGTTCCCAAAATTTTCAAATTTCTCAAAGTTCCGGATTTAATTTTTTAAGTGTCCAAAATTTCAAAAATTCCCAACATAATTTTTTAAGTGTCCATTTCCAAAATTTTCCAAAATTTCGAAAATTCTAGAGTCAATTTTTTAATTTTCTGCTTCCAAGGTTTCCAATTTTGTAAATTTTGAATTCAATTTTTTTTTTAAAAATGCCATTTCAAAAAAAAAAAAAAAAAAACCTATTTTCCAAGATTCCTAAATTTTCAAATTTATTCTTCAAGATTCTACCCCCCAACCTTTCCAAAAGTCCAAATTTTGTTTTTAAGTTTCCACGCATGCGACTTTCATGAATTCGATGGTCTTTAATTGATCATTGGCGGCTGAATTTTTTTTTTTTTTTTTCTATGGCAGTTAGTGGATGAGATTCAAGCGGAAAAGAAGTTAATCCCCAACTGAAAATCAATGGAATTGGGATAGCTAAATTTCAACCACGTAATGAAGCTTCATGGCTGCACTTTAGTGGCCATTGGGTAGGAACTAAAGGTTATATATATAGGGTTTGGTCATAGCTGAAAAATTTTCAATTTGGAATTTGCATATATTATGTGCTTGTGCTTGTTGATTAATCACTTCTCGTAGCGCACAACTAGGGACCTCAGGTACGCATCTTTGTTCTGATTGTTTATTTCCTATGCATGCCAAATACCAGCTGAGATTACATGAGTCTTGTCATCCAAGTAACATGGGGAGGAAATTGACTGATCTTTGACCCATATGTTCCAATATACCCTATTCACTAGTAGCAACCGAATCTTGGGCCTAGAGGGGTGTTACCTCTCATGAGGTACCTTCCTAATAAGTAACCTAATCCCCGAACCCAGAAATCGAGTTTCGTGGATCGTTTTTCGTAACTGGAGTCATTGAGGGGTTTTTGTTCTTACTTAATTTTCCCCATTTCAAAAAAAAAAAAAAAAAAAGTGGCGACTCCAAACAAAATTGTTCCTCTTTGGGGACAGATTTTCCAAAACTCGAAAATCGTTTTTTTCTACACATCCCATTATTTGTTTTAAATAGCGAGTCATGCTAGTCGGTGGATTGGGGAAGGGTCCACACCCCGCCCCCCTGTGACTCTACTGGAAAAACCCCTCCTCATCACCGTCTTCCACCGGCAGGACCCCACCTTTCCTGTAAAGCCACCCTCTCATTCCCTGCACTGGAAACCCCGCCCCTTGCGACTCTACTGGAAAACCCACTCTCTCATCCCCCCCCCCCCCCCCCCCCCCTCGTGACCCCATTGGAACCCTCTTCCCCTTTTTGTAGGACCCCACCCCCCTACAAAGCCACCCATCCCCCGCACTAGAAACCCCGTCCTCCTGCGCGACCTGCTGGAATCCTCTTCCCTTTTTTGCCCATACCTCTTCTCTCTTCTTTCAAATTTTTTTTTAATTATATTTTAACCTCATTTCATTATTATTTTTACTTTAACCTCATTTCATTATTATTTTTACTTCAGGACGTTTAAAACTTATGATTTTTAACTTAAATTAATAAAAACATTACAATCTTAAATAAATTTCTGATTTTAAAATAAATTGTTTATTTAAAAATAAATATTAAATTTTTAAATTTTAAATTATGATTTTGATTTTAATTTAAATTTCTAATTTGAAACTAATTTTATGATTTTCAAATAAAATTTTAATATTTAAATAATATATAAATCATTATTTTTAGTTTTATAATTATTTTAAATTTTAATGATTTATAAATTATTTATTTATGACATCACGGGTTCGACTGCCGGTCCGACTAGTAAACCATGAACTGGTAACTTTTCTGGTTCAATGACTGGTCCGGTTGTGAAAACATTGATCCCAACAATTAGTTGCCAAATCCAATGGCCAAGATTAAATTTGGCTTTGATCTAACGACCAGAAATATAGTCGTATTTTTAAAGTTGATCCCAATGATCAGCTACCAAATCCAAGGGCCAAGATAAAATATGGCCTTGATCTAATGGTTAGGAAGTGATTCCAACGGTTATTTGAATATCCAATGGTCAAATTTCATCCAAATTTGATCAAACAACCAAAATGAAGTATAATGTTAAAATGAGAATCCAACGACTATTTTGGCCTAAATTTTTTTTTTATAAATACTTCTCTCCAACCATTTCACCCTCAATTCAATTGAAAGTATCTTGGTTTCATATTGCTTAGATTTTATTTATGATTATTCTCAAAATTTTATAAATTTGGTGTTCAAGTTGTGCATTAACTCCAAATCAAGGTCAACCAATTACTTTAAAGTATCAAGTATGTACTTAATCCAATTTTAATTATGTAATTAGTATAAGTTTAATAATTTAAATGATTGAATTTTTTTTAATAATAGTTTAATATTAAAAAAAATCAGAGTAGTTTTTCTTTTAAAATTAGTATAATATTGAAGTTAAATTATAATAAATTATTTATTCAATTTCATGTTATGAATTAAATGTAATATTAGTTTTATGTAGATTTTTTTAATATTAGTATATTGTAAATTATTTATTCAATTCCATGTTATGAATTAAATTTAATATTAGTTTTATAATCAAGTTAAATTATAGTATATTGTACATCCAATTTAATTTATATGTGTGGTTCTAGATTTTAATCACTTAAGTATGTATATGTCCAATATATTAAAGTTAATTAAATTAATGATTTAAATTTAGGATTTACAATTGGTGTAGTGTTGAACTTAAATTAATGGTTCTAGATTTAAATTTTATGTTATGTATAGTTCACTTTCAATTGTAATTAAATTTAATATTAGCCTTATATTTAAGTTAGAGTATAGTTTATTAATCATCTAATTTCATTTATATGCAAGGTTCCCTAATTAATTAGTACATGTCCAATATATTTAAGTAAATTAAATTTCATTTAAATTTACATTTCAATTTTTTATTTAATTTAATGAAGTTAAATCATAGTATATTGTAAATCCTATTTAATTAATATGCAAGGTTCTACATTTTAATACATATCTAATATATTTAAGTAAATTAAATTAATTATTTAAAATTACTATTTTTGCCATTAGTGTACTATTTAAATTAAATTATAGTCAATTGTTTATTTAATTTTATGTTATGCATAGTCCACTTTCAATTGTAATTAAACTTAATATTAATGTTACATTCAAGTTAAATTATAGTCTATTGTACACCCAATTTCATTTATTTTAAATCGCATAATTAGTTCATTTAAGTTAATTAAATTAATGGTTTAATCCTTCAAATTGAAGAGAATGGCTAGTAGAAGTGGAAGTGGAACTGCAAGTAGGAGTGGCGCAACGAGACAAGATCCAACTTGGAACATTGTACACCAGTGGAAGGAAACATAAATGGCACAATTTGTAACTATTGTGGCCTGTTGATTAAGAGTGGAGGCATCACTCGATTCAAGTTTCATTTATCGCATACAGACCCGCATTCAAACACCAAAAAGTTTCCTAGAGTGCCTCCTGAAGTAAAAGAAGAAATACGAGAGCTTTTACTTAAAAAAACAAAAGCAAAAGCAAAGAAAGTTGCAAATATCGAAGAGGTTCGTGTTGTATTATGTGGCACAATTGGAGACAACCAAAGATATGTCATAGACAAGGATGATGATGATGACAATGATGTGTACATGTATCCGACAAATATGTACCCTGATGAGCAAGATGCGTATAGAGCTGCAGTTCAAGCCTCCAAAGCTACAGAATGGGATCAACAACAACATGAAACATTTGTGGGAAGCAAACATAAAACGGGTGAGTCATCACGTCCTAGTGATGCACCGAGGCCGATGCGGAAATCACAAAGCATTCGATATTCAGAACCATCATCGCCTATTACCCCTTCATTGTACAAGTCTTCTACAGCTAGACAAATAAATATCAAAGATTTATTCAAATGTGGTTCCATTAAAGAAACAATGGACGCTTAATAAACAAATTCTTCGTTTATGAGAGTGTTGCTTCCCATAAAGCAAACTCTCACCATTTTAAGAATATGATCATCAGTACACAACAGGCAAGCAATTATTAATTACTCTATTTTTAGATTGTTTGAGTAAGTGTGGTATTTTATGACATGTTTTAAATATTTCTTACACATGAATTTTAAGAACGGGAATCAAACCCCCATCTCCATATGAAATAAAGAACAATTACTTGGAAATGGAGTATACTGAAATAGAAGCTTATGTGAACCAACAAAGAGAAAAATGGAAGACATATGGGTGCATAATAATGTCTAATGGATGGACATGGCCCACGAAATTAAGTGTAATTAAATTCATGGCCTATTTAAAAGGGACCATGGTGTTCCTTAAGTCAGTCAATGCATTTAACAATATCAAAGACCACAAATATATATACAAGCTATTAAAGAGTGTTATCAAAGATGTTGGGGAAGAAAATGTGGTCCAAATTGTCATAGATAATGGGTCGTTGTTCCTGAAAGCAGGCAAACTGTTGATGAAAAAGTTTAAATTATATTAGACTTCGTGTGCGGCGCACTGCATCGACTTAATGTTTAAAGACATTGGCAAAAGACAAGTGTTGCAGAAGTGATAAGCAATGCTCGAAAGATAACCAACTTCATTTACAACCATGGTTAGTTACTTGCACAAATTAGAAATTTTTGTGGTGGAGACATTGTTCGACCTGGAGCTACGAGGTTTGCTACCAACTATATTGCTTTTGATAGCCTTCTTAAAAAAAGGGTTGATTTGAAGAAATTGTTTATAAGTGATCAATGGGCACAACAGAAGCTCAGTCAGATAAAAATTGGTCAAGAAGTGGATAAATTAATATTTGACCATCTGTATTGGGACAATGTGACAAAAGTAGTTTCATTATATGAGCCACTATACGTGGTGATTCATCTCATAGATTCGGAAGTTGTTCCCACAATGCCCTTTGTGTATAAGCTTATGCAAGTGATGAAAGAAAACCTCATTCGTCAACAAGCTAGAGAATGGATGTTTGAAATAATAAAAGGTCGTTGGGAGAAAACATTGAAACATCCACTTCGTGCAGTAGGTAATTAACCATTATCCATCTTCATAAGTTCTTAGTCTTGATGTTATATAATTTTTTATCCCATAAAATGCTAACTTTACTTAATTTTATTATAGCATGTTTCTTGAATCCAAGGTTTCAATATAGACGTGGAGTTGGTAGCGATCTCAAACTATTCCAAGCAATCCATGATGTTTTGGAGAAATTAAACCCAACTATTGAATCGCTTAGTCAATTTGAAAATGAGGTAAACTAAAAATATTTTATTTATCAATTTATTTGAATGTTTCCTAAAAATATTATATTCACATATTGAATATTGAATGCATAGCTTGTACTTTTTTGAGGCATGAAAAAATGATTCGGTGATCGAGCGGCGATTGCTGCAAGGTCAACCATGGTTCCTGGTGAGTATTATTTCTTAATAGAAAACTAAATTCATTATCATTATTTTAAATTCACAACATAAGTATTTATATAATTATGAATTTGGTTGCAGTTGAATGGTGGTTCATGTATGGAAACCATACATCGACATTGAGGAAGTTAGCCATCAAAGTTCTTTCACAAACTGCATCATCTTCTGTCTGTGAAAGAAATTGGAGCACATTCGCTTTCATTCACATGAAGCAACGAAATCGTCAGGCTTACCCTCTATTGCAACAATTAGTTTTTTTGTTATTACAATATGAAGCTAAAGTTACGTGATATGGAGGTAGAAAATGATAGAGTTGCTAAGAAATATTACCTTGATCTCCTTGACATTTTAGCCGAGGTGGGTGAAGAAGAGGATAATCAATTGTTCTGATGGGTTAGGCCTCTACACTTGGATGATGAAATCGAAAATCCTGATCCACGGATTGCCGCTCATGCTCAAGAATTTGGTGTTGACGTTGATCAAGTGTTGTCTGAAGAAGTTCATAGTGAGACTTTTAGCAAAGACACTGATGATTCATTTGGGGCAACATTGAATTCACATCCTTCATTTGACTCCACGAGTGTTTGGCAAAGTAGTAGACCTAGTGCTGCTAGTACTTCTGCTACTGGTTATGATGGTTTAAGAGGTGGAACTAATGATGGAGGTGATAATACGAGAGGAGATGTTGGGCAACAACAACAAATTCAATATCGAATGAGCCCATTCACCTGTGAAGATGATTTCACACACTACACCCAAGATGAAGACCATGGATCTAGAGAAGTTGGTCTAGGCATAGAATCTATTGGAAAGCCATATAGAGGAAGAGAATGGACGCCGACACCACCATTTAATGAGCCCTTATTTTCAGCTAGTTTTGAGTCTATGAGTATAAGGACTTAATTTAGTGACTCATCTAATGAGGCTAACGTTTATCCTCCTTATGTGATGGGTTATGGTCAACCTTCAAGTTCAACAGATGAAAAGTATGGTATGCCTTGTCATTGTCCTTCTGCACAAATGTCATACGACTCATAACACATTCCATGTTAGATGCAAGGAGGATTTGACACAAGCACATGGGTGAACCCAAAGTATCCCATCCATGTGGGGGCAGTGGACAGGACTCAAGAGATCTATGCATGGCATCTTCAGATTTTTAATCAATACTATCGAGGCTCGTTGACTTGGTACCAATATTGTCTCCAACAACAAGATGGGATTCCTTCATCTATCAATTCCATTGAACCACATCGGTCATCATTTTGGTACTAAAGGTTCATTACAATGTAATATGTACAAATTATTGATATTTAATGAAATCAAATATTTCATCTAGCTTCATAATGAGTGTACACTTACAAAATTTACATTTTTTATCAACTGACACGAAATAATTAAATTTAATATTGGAAGTCATATATTCATATATCAATTTCTTCAACAAAACAACTTTAAAATGTTTATTATATTTCTAAAGATATATCGAAGAGTTTTTTTTTTTTTTTTTACATTTCCATGACTTTTGATCATTTTTTGGTCTATCGATATTTTGTGTCAAAATATCCATCGATATATCTCCGATATATCCGATATATCCGTAAAATCAAAGTACCGATATATCCGTCATTACCGATATTTTTATCCTTGGATATATCACATGTAGGCAAGCAAAATTCCGAGTGCAACCTCATGGTTTATACACGCCACTGCCTATTTCTAGTGAGCCTTTGATTGATATTTCGATGGACTTTGTGTTAGGTTTGCCTAGGTTTAAATGTGGTAAGGATTCAATTTTGTGGTTGTGGATAGATTTTCTAAGATGACAATTTTGGCTAGCACAATCTAAAGTAATCTTTTAAGATTGCTAAATTACATTTCTTATTTATTATTATATTTTAATTTTTGAATTTATGGGGATGTAATAAATTAGAAATTCCTTTATTTCCAGTTTACTTTAGGGTAGGCATGATTTTAGGAAATAATGAATTCAATTTTCAAAATCCAACTCAGGATATTTTAGTTTCCCTTTTCTGGCTATCTACGAATCCTAGATAGAATATTTAGGGATTTTCCAACTGCCAAATTCATGGACCTCTTTTTATTTAAATAGCCATCAACTTATTGAAAAATAATTCAGATTTCATTCATAATTTTGTGAGAGAAAATTCTCTTTGGTTCTTTTAGAACTCTTTGAACTTATCAGAAAGATTTTCGTGACGTTCTCCTTCGACTTATCAATCAATCCTTCCATAATTGATTGTGGCGTCTTCATTATACCAAGGTTCTTGCTTCCATATAAGCAATAGGTTGCGATTTCATATAAATCTATTTCTAGACAATCTTAGAGTCATTCTTGATCCACAAGTTTCTCAATTTCGTGGTGTGGATTGTATCACTCTTCAATTCTTCATAAAAGGAAAATGAATAGGAGAAATATTTTAATTGCCAAACTTGGAATCCATTTTGCAAATTGTATTTCCAACATGATTTTTTTTTTCTAGCTCAATTGAGGGCATTTCCAAGTTTATGAAACATCAATATCCTTCATCTCAATTTGCAAGACTTTGTTAAGTTTTGGGCTCAATCATGCAGGTTATGAGGACTTCGGGCTAATTTCTAGGCCCATCTGGTTCTAAAGCACAATTCTCTCATCTTTTTTAAAAAGGAAAACTTTAAAATAATAATTATATATATGGAAGTTTGTCATTGGTTGAAAATGAGATATATGATGCAAAAAAGTTATTTTTTGGTATCATAGTTAAATTTAAAAAAAAAATAGATGGAGAATAAGTGATTTAATAACATATGAATATCTCAATCTTAGCATTTTATGTGGTTAAATATGAATAATAATAAAAAATGAGGAAATAACATTTAAATACAAAAACACGAGATTATGAGTCTTTCATTCACATTTAAGATTTTCTTTATACTTTTTTATTTTTATTTACTTTATTAGTTTATTTCCATTTCTATTTATGATTTTTAAATTTTTAAATTTTAATTTAAATTAATGAAAACATTATGTTTTTAAGTAAATTTCTGAAAATATTATTTTCCTCAAAATGTATTATTATTTTTTTTAATTTTAATAATATATAAAAACATATATTTTATGATGTCATCAGTTCAACCAGTGAACTATTAATCAGTAACTTTTTCCAATTCAATGACCAGTTCACTTCTGAAAACATTGTTTAATATATATTAAAGTAGGAGAGACGTGATATAAGGAAATAATATACTTGCTTTTTTATATAGCATAAAAATATAAAAATTTATAATTAGATTCATATATCAAAATATTTTTAATATCAAGTGTATATCCACAATAATCTACTTCATTATATTTCTTTATTCCTTAATACTTTAAATAACAACTTGTTGTCATCACAATTGAAAATATTGTGATATTTCGCCAATATATTGAGTATCAAAAAGGCCAAAGAAAAGCACAAGTGGGACATGTTGAGATGGTGAAAAATCAGCTGGTGTTGGTAAAAATTGTTGATAAGTTGTTGATATATGGGTAATTACTGATAAATCGATGACTCAAATGAAAAATGACCATTGGTTGCAAAAAATCATTTATAATTTTTGTGAAATATTAAAGACAAATCATCAATTTTTTGTGTTAGCCCAGCGGTTCTCTTAATCGCGTTTTGATGATAAGAAACTATGGTTAGTGTACTAATGGCTTAAAATCAAGACGAATTTCAAGTTATAATGGAGAAATTCAAATAAAAATTCAAGATAATCATCAAGAGATCAAAGCAATGCAATTTTAAGAGTGCATGCAGATCGTTCAAACCTTGGATTTATTTGTAAAGTGAATATATGGGTGCATCTAAGTTTCTCTCATTAAATCATGCATTTTTCAATACTCGATTTATGCATTAAAGTTATATTTTCATCAACATCTAAGTATTATCACATGAACCTTAGACAAATTATTTTAAAATTAACTTATTAATGTACCTAAAGACTTTTCCTAAGTGTTAGAAAAAAAAATTGAAAAGATAGGTTTACGGGCCAAAATAGGTGAACTGGTCAAGAGGTTGCCCAACCGGCTCAATCGGTCAGGGAACCAATCAACCAGTTTACTTTTCCTGGTCAATGATCGATTGAGGAATGCATTTTACATTTTCTTTCATCCAATGAACTTGCATTCCAGGTCAAGAAAAAGACATTTCTTAGTCAAGGGGAAGCTCTTCCCAATTAAGGCCTGATCAAGGCTAAATGGACCTGTAGTACATTTAATGCCCAATGGCTAGTCAACCAGTTGAATTAGAGCTCAATCAGACAAGGTTACTTTTTGGTGTTTTTGGTGCTCGATGCTAGAAACCTATAAATTGAGAGCTCTAATTCATTTATTGAATAGAGAACACTTGCAATCAATTCTACTTACTTGTTTCTCATCAAAAGCTCTCATTTCCATTTTTAGTGCATTGATTCTTAAAATTGCAAACCTTCTTAGTGCACCCTTGTCATTTATCATAACTTTCTATTGTATTTGTTCATTGAGCTAGGGTAAGAGCTTTTTTTATAGTTATTAAAGGGGGGTTGTGAGCATTCAAAGCTTCAAGTTGAGATATACTTAAAGAGATCTTGTAGTGTCCATTAAAGCCAGAATCCAAGTAAAAAGGATTGGAAGCTTGGTTAAAGGATTGGAAGCTTGGTTAAAGCTTGATTAAAGCTTCAAAGATACTGAAACCCTCACTCGATTAGAGTCTAAGAAGAGTGGACATAAGCAAGAACTACTAAACCACTATAAAACTTTGTGTTTACTTTCTCAAACTCTATCTTCTTACTTGTTCTTTAATTTGTTTAAATTTAGAGTATTTTTAAAAGTTTTTTAAAAATCCAATTCACCCTCCCTCTTGGGTGATCTTCCTTAATTAATTAGCCTTAATTTTATACATGAATATATTTGTTGACTTTTGCACTTCATCTAATGGACCATATCATGCTCTCGTGATCTAACGACTAATAGCACACCCATGTTTTTGAAAGGTGATGCAACGGTGAAATGGGTGATCTAATGGCTTAGATTCAAATGGGAGATGATCCAACAATTGGGAAATGATCCCGACTGCTATTTGATGATTTAACGATCAGATTTTACCTAGATTTTGATTCAACGGCCATGAATGATTTCTAACATTAAAATCACTTTCCAATTAATATTTTAGCCTTATTTTTTTTCTATAAATAGTTGAATCTCAATCCATTTCATCCACAATTCATTTCAAAGAATCTTAATCTCTTATTACATAAGTATCTTAATCTCTTATTGCGTATATTTTTTCTGTGATTATTCTCAAAATCTTATAAATTTGGGAATTTAGTGCTCAAGTTTGTGGATTAACTCCAAACCAAGGTTACTCAATTATTCTAAGGTATGTTTGTTTTAAATTAAAATTATTTTTGTATTAAATTTACATTATTTAATCAATAAGATTTAAGTTATTTATTTAATTTTAATAATAGTTTAATATTAATTTTTAATAGATTAGTACATTTTCAATAGATTTAAGTAAATTAATTTAACATAGTTATAAATTTGAATCATAGAATTAGTACATTTGCAAGAAGTGAATGAAATTAATGACTTCATTTTATTTGATATTCAAGTATAATAATAGCCTATTGTATACCAAAATTTATTTATTTTAATAATCTAATTAGCTATTTTCCAAAATGCTTTAGTTAATTAAATTTATGGATAAAATTTTAGTATTTGTAGAATTAATATAGCATTAAATTTAAATCAATACATTTTTCATTAGATTTAAGTAAATTAACTTAACTTAACTCAACATTTGAATCACATAATTAATATATTTGCAATAAGTTAGTCTTAAATTAGCTTAGTACATTTCCAATAACTTATTTGTTTTAATAACCTAATTAGTTGTTTTTCAAAATGTTTTAGTATTTTTATAATTAATGTAGCATTGAATTTAAATTAGTGAATTTTTACAATTAATTAGTACATTTTTTAATAGATTTAAGTAAATTAACTTAGCATAACTCTACATTTGAATTACATAATTAGTATATTTCCAATAAGTGAATGAAATTAATGATTTAATTTTAGTATTTGCATATTAATAGCACTAAACTTAAATTATAGTCAACTGTTTATTCAATTTGATGTTATGCATAGTTTAGGTTCAAATGCAATTGAATTTAATATTAGTTTTATATTTAAGTTAAATTATAATCTATTGTATACCCAATTTCATTTATTTTAAAGCAAATAATTATTTCATTTAAGTTAATTAAATTAATGGTTTAATGTTTCAAATTGAAGAGAATTGCTAGTGGAAGTGGAAATGGAAGTGCAAGTTGGAGTGGTATATCGGGATGAGATCCATCTTGGAAGCATTGTTCATCAATGGATGAGAACATAAATGACACAATTTGTAACTATTATGGATTATTGATGAAGAGTGGATGCATCAATCAATTCAAGTTTCATTTATTGCATATAGACCCGAACTCTAACACCAAAAAATGTCCTAGAGTGCCTCCTAAAGTGAAATAATAGATATCCGAACTTTTGCATCAAAAAACCAAAGTAAAAGTAAAGAAAGTTGTAGATATCAAAGATATTTATGCTCAATTACATGGGAGGTAACCAAAGACTAAAATGATGATGATAATGACGATGACATGTACATGTATTCAGCAAATATGCACCCTTATGAGCAAGATGCTTATCAAGTTATAGTTCACGCCTCAAAAGTTATAGAATGAGATTGACAACAACAATGAACATTTGTCAAAATAGGGGAGTCGTCACATAAATAATGGGATGCTTAATAGGCAAATTCTTCATTCATGAGAGTGTGTCGCCCCATAAATCAAGATCTCACCACTTCAAGAATATGATTGTCGGTGCACAACAAGTAGATAATTAATTAGTATATTTTTATATTCTTTATTAGGTGTAGAATTTTTTGATATATTTTAAATATTTCTAACATATGAATTGCAACTATGAGAGTTAAACCTCCATCTTCATATGAAATAAGGAATAAGTACTTGGAAATAGAGTACAACGGAAGAGAAGCTTATGTGAAGCAACAAAAATAAAAATAAGAGACATATGGATGCACAATAATGTTCTTGATGGATGGACAGGGCCCATGAAATTAAGTATAATTAATTTCATAGTTTATTCAAAAAGGACCACAATATTTCTTAAATTAGTTGATGCATCTAACAATATCAAAGACCATAAATATATATACAAGCTATTGAAGAGTGTTATCAAAGATGTCGGGGAAGAAAATATGGTCCAACTTGTCACAAATAATGAGTCAGTGTTTGTGAAAGTAAGTAAGTTGTTGATGAAGAAGCATAACATATATTGGACTCTGTGTGTGGTGCATTGCGTGGCTTAATGTTTGAAGACATCAACAAAAAACCAAGTGTTGTAGAGGTGATAAGTATGGACCTGTATTTTTCACATGCATTCCCACTCAACTGGCGAGACTCGTTTTTTACTTGTGAAAAAATATATTTTCATTAAAATGTGGAGTCACCACTTACTTTTATTTATTTATTTTTAAAGGGGAAATCAAGTAAGAACAAAACCCTTAAAATGACTCCTAACTTTTGAAAAAGTTGTCTGTGAAAAACCCGAGTCTGGGTTTGGGAATTAGGTTACTTATTGGGAAGGTACCTCAAAAAAGTAGTATCCCTCTAAGCCCTAAAATGGTCTTTACTAGCTAAGTTAAGGGAAATATGACAATTAATTAGTTGATTATGGATACCTATATGGACTAAGGTGATTTCAAAACTCTATTAACACTAGCATGCCAAACAAGAATCCAAACACAATCATAAAGAAAATATTGTATTGCATACCTGAACTGCAACTTAAGCACTATCACAAGACATCAATGGTCAGTTTAGAAAATAAAACACACATCATGCATTTTATCCTAGTCTCTTAATCAAAGATGGCAAGCTAAACAAACAATAAAAAAAGATATGCTAAACAAGTTGATGATCATATACAAAGCAATACGTAATGATCATATATAAAGCAATACATAATTTATGAAATTAAGATGCATACCTGAATAGCATAGATAACTTATAATATGTTTCCACAAGACATGGAGGGCTAAATCAAAATTATAGTAATAAATAATAAAAGAAAGAAATCCTAGCATGATTGGTATCTAAATAGCATAAAAAAAAATTATTAAAGTACATAAAATCATCAATTATGACAAACATCTTGCACATAATTCCTAAAAAAAATAAAAATTGATGGTTATGATTACAACAAGTAGCAAAAGTGGCAACAAAGATAAGTTTTGAAAAGATCTTTCATATAGAGGTTCCATTAAGTCCTCGTTTAATATTTATAAGTTTAACCTGTGTATTCCCATTAGCTTGGGAGTACAAGTTCAAACTTATGTAAATAAAAACAAAATTTTGAAAACCAACAAAGGAGAATGCAACTTAGAGTGAAAAAAGAGTTGCATAATTTCCAAAGAAAATGTGTTCTTTTCCTAAACCTAGAATGAATGTTTTTCTAAAGCCTTTTATTGGTTTAAATACTTTTGAAAACGATTTTAGAGGAGACCAAAAAAAACTAAGTGATTTGATAAATCCTAATCATTGGATATAAAATGAGGATTTTTTATTTATAACTTGAAAGGATTTTGAAAACAAGAGAAATATCAACTTGGATCCTCTTTTTGGCCAGTTTTCATTTGGGTTTAAGGAGCCAAATTCGTGATGGAGAGAAAATAATAATAATAATAACAATAAATGAATAAATAAATAAATAAAATAAATATTTTTGGTAAAAGAAATTTTTATTCAACTTAATAAGTCATTTTAAAGAAAAAGGCTTTTTCTAAAGAAAACAAATGCTCAAAGGTGATCAAACAATGAATTGTAAACAAAGATATTAAAACATAAAATAAATAGCAAACTTTCGAAAATGAATAATCAAGCTTCATGTTTTTTAACAATGAGTCTAGATCAATCTTAAGGAACTTAACAATCTGAGAAAAAAGAATAACAAGATTTCATAAAAATAAACAAATAACATGAATCTAATATAACAATAATACTAAACCCTAAGAATCATCCGATTTTACAGAATTTAAAACAAGAAAAACTAAAACTTAAGAATTGCCAAATTTTCAAAAACAAGGACTTTTAATATAATATCATTATCAAATAACAAGAATAATAACAAGAAAAAATTTTTAATTAAGAAGTATTAAATTTTCCTTAGATAAGAACTTTCAACTTGACAATCCAATTAACTAACATGCATAACAAATAAAATAAAATAAAATAATAATAATAATAATTTAGAAACTTAAAACCTAACCAAATTTTTCGAGATGAGACTTTTAGTAATATGGAGATAATCTATTCATGAGACAAAACAATTGGAATAAATATGTAAATTATCAAGCCTTTAGAATAACATTCATTATCTCTAAACTTGATTCCAAAGTTCCCATAAACAAAACAAACAAAGTCACATAACGTAGATTCCAAAACTCAATTTTTATTTTTATTTTTATTTACTCAACAAATACCATTAACAGAAATTAATCCATTGTCGGCATGCACTGTTTCAACCCATTGATTTTTATTTTATTCAATCAAACCAAGGCCACCAACATAAAGCAATCCATGGCACTGTTTCAACTTGAGGATTCCTTTTTTATTTTTTTATTCAAACCCCACTAAATATGCTACAGTGATTTTAATAAGTGTTTTTTAACATTTGTAATACTCGAAAATCGAAAATTTTCAAGTGTTCAAAAAGACTAAAAACAATTCCCAGAATCACAATCAAACACACTTTAAGTTAACTCCTCACAATAATTCATGTTCACTTATTACCTTATTTTTATTTTTAAATTCTAATCACTAACATATCTTATAATCTACCACATTTCAAATAATTGAATTCTTAAAGTTCACACGTGAATTTATCAACTTATTGGCATGAGAACAAATAATCTAATCAACTAAGAAAAATTCTAACACTTTTGAACTAAATAGGATCAATCAAAAACTAAACTTAATAACTTGAAAACACATGAATTGTTGACATGGAATTAATTAAATTAAAAAAACTAAAATTGTAAAGCAAACGAACTAAACGAGATCAATTAAAAATTAAACTTAGCAACTTGAAAACACAAATTTATCAACATGGAATTAATCAAATTAAATTACAAAAAACTAAAATTCTAAAGCTCATTAACTAAATGAGATCAATTAAAAATTAAACTTAACAACTTGACAACACGATTTTATCAACATGAAATTAAATAAATTAAATGGCTAGACTTCTTAAACATTCACGCAATTAATATTTGTGAATCAAAAATAAATAAAAGAACTAACTTACCTTTTTTTATAGGATGCATGGGTCGCTTTCTAGCATTGAAAGTTTCAAATATTTTTTTATTCATGCACCAAATTCAATCTAGCTTCATTGCTTCTTCATGCAAATACTTGCCTCCACGAAGTAGCCTCCATGATTCGCGCACAAAACTCATCGTTGTCGTTATCCATAAAACAACTCTAAAATATCTCCACTCACCCTTGCACCTTTGCTCTAAATGTCAATTACCACCTTTCAACCTGACTGCACCATTTCTTAAAAAGAACCCTTGCATGAGTGGTCTGCTCCAATGGGTTAATAATGCATGCGTGGGGATCTCTATGTAGCTGGTGGTGCACTCTATTCTCCAATGGTTTATGCGTCATGTCAGTCCAATCGTCCACCAAAATCTATTCGGAGAAGGCTTTTTAAAAAGGCAGCCTGTACCCAATCCTCTAATCAGAAAATTCTGGTGTTTATGTTCTCTCCCAAAAATACAATCTAATGATGTTTTTCTTCCAAAACCACGTCCCCAATCTTTTAAAGGAAATCTGGTTCTGCGCAAATTTGGTGTGCCTCATTCTTTTGAGGACCAATCCGGTGGTGTTCTATCACAACTTGATGATGACTCTTCTCAAGAAATTTGAAGCTCTCCTCCGTCTAAACACGTGCATATGGGCTGCAAAGAAACTTTAACCTTTTCCTCAATGGGTAGCGTGTATACTGCCATAATGGGGTCATGATGGAAATCCCTCGACAGAGTTGATTGTGAGAAAAATGGTGCCTTCCTCCAAAGACCATGCGGGATGATGATTAGATTTCCTCCCCTTGAACTCATGATCTTGTTAATCATCTGATACAGGTATAGTTTTTGTTCTCAAAACGGAGACCTGCACACAACCCAAAGCGAAGTTTCAAATTCTGTGTGATAATGGAATCCCCCTTACAACCTGAATTGATCTTCCCTCCAAAACCCTTAGTCTTCTCAAAGTGGATATTAGAAATCATGTGAGACCCCTCCAGAATTTACATATCAGAATTTGAGTCAAACCCATAAAAACCCATTTGCCAACGACTGTAATCAAGGATGAATATGATGAAGGCCTGGGGTGTTGACCCACTTCACAAATTGTTTAACTCTTCATATCTCTGAAAACTTCTTTTTCTGCTATCGTCTCCGAGTGGCAGTTTTCTCCATTTTTCAACAGTTCATGATTCCCCTCCTCCAAGACACTCCTCCCTTATTTTCTTTTAGACCCCCCTATGCTGCTCTAAAATTCTCCAAAAAAATCCCTATGATATTCTCTTTAAAGATTCCTATGATTCTCTTTTTCCCCAGATGTCTTGAACCTCCCCTTCTTCTGAAAATGCCATTTTCCAAAGTCTCTGGTTCAGTTCCTAAAAACCGAATGAACACTCCTAAAAAAAAAAAAACCTTTTCCAAAATGGCCCCTTCTTTTTTTTAAAAAAAAAAATGGAGACTCACTTTTCCCATATTGATGGTGTGGTTCCTTAGAGAATACAGTTGTCCTCTTCATCTCACTTCCTTCAAGTCAGAATCTTCTATTTCCCATGAAATAACTCGATTTCCCATGGTGTAGTCCCATTCCCTTCATCTTCTCAAGGTGGCAGCTCTCCAAAAAAAAAAAAACAAAGTCCTCATGATCCTCCAAAAATTTTCAATATGTTGTGACCTCTTTCACTATGTCAATATGCGCACGTGATTCTCATGTCCTAGAATATATATATATCAATACTTATAAATATATATAAAAGAGAAAATTAAAGTATTAATTCATGCAAATTTAATAATAGTAAAAAAAAGACAAGATAACCAACCACATACAATTTTCTAAAAATAGGTAAATAAATAGTAAATAAAGAAATAAAAATAAACAAATAACTAAAAAAATAATACTAACTATAAATAAATAAATAGAAAATTTAATAAATAAGAAAATCAAGTATATGTGAGCATTAAAAATGCAAATCATGCGAACTATATAAGTCATGCTGGAGTTACCTAAAGGTGACCAAACTAGGTCGAGGTGCGTCAAGGTAGGCCAAGGTGGGCTTTAGTGAATCTAAGAGAGCCAAGGTGAACCTAATTAAGATCTAAGTGGGCTAAGGTGAAGTGAAAAGTGACCTAAGGTGGTCAGAAAACTATCAAGTGACGTAGGGTGATCAGAAAAGTGTCTAAGTGAACTAAAGTGAGTGTGTGTAAGCTAGAAGGTGCCTAGGTGCATTGATGAAAATATCGGTCACGAATATATCGGTAACTTGATTTTACGGATATATCGGAGAAATATTGGCAGATATCTTGGAAAAAAATTTGGTATGCCAAAAATTGATCAAAACTCATGGAAATGTAAGAAAAACCTCATAGTAATGTAATTAGAAATATAATAAACAATTTAAAGTTGTTTTATTGAAGAATTTAATATATATATATATGATATAATTTGCGATATTAAATGTAATTATATCATGTTAGTCGATAAGAAATGTGAATTTTGTAATTGTACACTCATTATGAAGCTTCATGAAAGACTTGATTTTATTAAATATCAATAATTTGTACATATTACATTGCAATGACCCTTTAGTACCAAAATGAGGATTGATGTGGTTCAATGGAATTGGTAGATGAAGGAACCCCGTCTTGATGTTAGAGACAATATTGGTACCAACTCATTGAGCCTCGATAATATTGGTTAAAATTTTTAACATGCCATGTATATATCTCTTGAGTCCTGCCCACTGCCTCTACATGGATAAGATACTCGAGATTGACCCATGTGTTCATGTCAAATCCTTCTTGCATTTGATATGGAACTTGGTATGACATGTGTGCAGTAGAGAGGTAGCTCGGCATACCATACTCTTCATCAGTTGAACTTGAAGGTTGACCATAACCCATCACATAAGAAGGGTAAACGTTAGCCTCATTCGAGGAGTCGCTAAATTGAGTTCCTATACTCATAGATTCAAAACTCCCTGAAAGTAACTCCTCGTTATATGGAGTCATCGTCCGTTCTCTTCATTTATATGGCTTCCCAATAGCTCCTATACCTGGACCAGCTCTTCTAGAGCCATGATCTTCATCTTGTGTGCAATATGTGAAATCATTTTCATAAGTGAATTGACTCATTGGATATTGACTTTGTTGGTGTTCCCTAATATCTCCTCCTGCGTGATCACTTCCATCATTAGTTCCACCTCTTGAACCATTGTAACCAGAAGCAGAAGTGTCAGCAGCACTAGGTCTACTACTTTGGCCAATACTTGTGGAGTCAACCTCTTGGTGGGAATTCAATGCCCCTTGAAATGAATCCTCGGTATCTTTGCTAAAACTTTCACTGTGAACTTCTTTGGACAACACACGTTCAACATCAACTCCAAATTCTCAAGCATGAGCAGCAATTCGTGGATCAGGATTACCAACTTCATCATCTAAGTGTATAGGACCCATTGGAATAACTGATTCTCTTCTTCTTCACCCACCTCGGCTGAAATATCAAGAAGATCAAAGTAATCTTTCTCAGCAACTCGATCATTTTCTACCTCCATATCGCGTAACTTTAGCTTCATATTATAGTAACAGAAAACTAATTATTGTAGTCTGGAGTAAGCCAAACGATTGCGTTGCTTTGTGTGGATTAAAGCAAATGTGCTCCAATTTCTCTCACAAGCAAAAGATGACACAATTTGTGAGAGAACTTTAATGGCCAAATTTCTTAATGTAGGTGTTTGGTTCCCATACATGAACCACCATTCAGCTGCAAGGGAATTCATAATTATATAAATACTTATGTGATGAATTTACAATAATGACAATCAATTTTTTTTCTATTAAGAAATAGTACTTACCGGGCACCATGGTTGACCTTGATGCAACCGCCGCTCAATCACCGAATCCTCTCTTTACATCTCGAAAAAGCACAATCTATGTATTCATAATTTAAATTGCTAATATCATATTTGTTAGTAAATGTTCAAATAAAATTACGAATGAAATAAGAGATTTGAGTAAAATAAGAGTTTCTTATTTACCTCATTTCCAAATTGACCAATCGATTCAGCATTTGGGTCTAATTTAGCAAATACTTCATGGACAGCTTGAATTAAATCTGGATCACTACCAACTCCACGCCTATATTGAAACCTTGGATTCAAGAAGTATGCTACAATAAAATTATGTAGATTTAGTATTGTGTAAGAGAAAATGAAATAAAATCAAAGTAACAACTGATGTTTTAGTGTAAGAGAAGTGGATGTTTTAGTGTTTTCTCCCTACCATCTTTGAGTATTTTGAAGATCCAATCGCCAACTTGTTGACAATTGAGATTTTCTTTCATCACTTACATAAGCTCGTACACAAACGGCATTGTTGGAACAACTTCTAAATCCATGATTCGAAGCACCATGTATAGTGGCTCAAAGTATGAAACAACATGTTTCACTCTATCCCAATACGGTTGATCAAACATTAGTTTCTCTATATCTCGTCCAATGTTTGTCCGACTAAGCTTGTGTAGTGTCCATTCATCACTTATAAACAATTTCTTCAAATCAACCCTTTTTTTAAGAAAACTTTCAAGAGTAATATAGTTTGTAGCAAACCTTGTAGCTCCTGGTTGAACAATGTCTCCACCACAGTACTTTCTCATTTATGCAAGTAACCAACCATGATTGTAAATGAAGTTAGTTATATTACGGGCATTGCGTATCACCTCTGCAATATATACTAGGTCTTTTCTCAATGTCTTCAAACATTAATTCGATGCAGTGTGCTACACATGGGGTCCAATATAAGTTAAACTTCTTCATCAACAACTTCCCTGCTTTCACGAACGTTGACCCGTTATCTGTGACAATTTGGACTACATTATCTACCCCGACTTCTTTGATAACATTCTTTCAATAGCTTGTATATGTATTTATGGTCTTTGATATTGTTAGATGCATCAACTGACTTGAGGAACATTGTATCCCTTTTGAATAAACCATGAAATTAATTATGCTTAATCTCATGGGCCCTGTCCATCCATCTAACATTATGGTGCAACCATATGTCTTCCATTTTTCTCTTTGCTGGTTCACATAAGCTTCCATATCTTTATACTCCATTTCCAAGTACTTATTCTTTATTTCATATGGAGATGGAGGTTCGATTCCCATTCCTACAAATCATATGTAAGAAATATTTAAAACATGACACAAAATACTACACCTACTGAAGGTATGAAACAATATAAAAATTGAGAACTTAAAAATTACCTGCTTGTTATGCACCAATAATCATATTCTTGAAGTGGTGAGAGTTTGCTTTATTGGGCGCGATGCTATCATAAATGAAGAATTTGCTTATTAAACGTCCCATCGTTTCTTTAATTGAACCACCCTTTAATATATCTTTAATATATTTTTTTCTTTGCTTTAGGAGACTTGTAGAGTGAGGGTGCAATAGGCGGTGATGGGTCTGAATGTCGCATACTTTGAGATTTCCTCATTATTGGTGCACCACAAAGTCGTGACGACTCCCCTATTTTACGCTTGCTTCCTACAAGATTTTCATGTTGTTGTTGCTCCCATTTTGTTGCCTTCGATGGACGAACCGCTTCTCGATAAGCATCCCGCTCATCCAAGTCCATATTTGCTGGATACATGTACAATTCTTCATCTTCATCATCATCATCATCATCATCATCCTCGTCCATGACATGTGTATGCCTAGCCCCCATAGTGTCACGTAATTGATCTCTAATATCTTCAATATCTACAGTTTTCTTTGCTTTTGCTTTATTTTTTTCATGTAACGTCTCTCGTATCTCTTCTTTCACTTCGGGTGGCACTGAAAGACACTTTTTGGTGTTGTTATTCGGGTCTCTATGCGCTAAATGATACTTGAATTGACTAATGCCTCCACTCTTCATCACCAGCCCACAAAAATTACAAATTGTCTCATTTCGGTTTCCTTCTAATGGTGAACATGAATACTTCCAAACTAAATCTCGGCCGAATGTGCCACTCCCACCACCTCCATCTCCACCTCTACCTCTACCTCCACCTGCACTTCCACTAGCCATTGCAAATCTATTGAACATAAATTATTTCATTACAATTGAATAAGAATTTAAATTAAACAAGTAATTAAAAATAAACTTATTGCAAATATAGTAATCATGTCAATCAAACTTATTGCAAATGTACTAATTAATTACAATTGAAAAAAAAATTAAAGAAATTGGGAAGCTACTAATATTGTTAATTAAGTTAATAAATTAACTAAGCTAAATTAATTCAATGAAAATCTATTAATTCATTCAAGAGTTAAAAAATGTATTAATTAATTCAAATGTACTAATTAATTATGATTGAAAATATAAAAAAATTGAAAATTTTGGGAAACTACTAATATTGTTAATTAAGTTAATAAATTAACTAAGCTAAATTAATTCAATGAAAATCTATTAATTCATTCAAGAGTTAAAAAATGTATTAATTAATTCAAATGTACTAATTAATTATGATTGAAAATATAAAAAAAAATTGAAAAAATTGGGAAACTACTAATATTGTTAATTAAGTTAATAAATTAACTAAGCTAAATTAATTCAATGAAAATCTATTAATTCATTCAAGTGTTAAAAAATGTACTAATTAATTCAAATGTACTAATTAATTACAATTGAAAATATAAAAAAAAATTGAAAAAATTGGGAAGCTACTAATATTGTTAATTAAGTTAATAAATTAACTGAACTAAATTAATTCTATGAAAATCTACTAATTCATTCAAGATTTAAAAAATGTACTAATTAATTCAAATGTACTAATTAATTACAATTGAAAATATAAAAAAAAAATTGAAAAATTTGTGAAGCTACTAATATTGTTAATTAAGTTAATTAATTAACTAAGCTAAATTAATTATATGAAAATCTATTAATTCATTCCAAAGTTAAAAAATGTATTAATTAATTCAAATGTACGAATTAATTACAATTGAAAATATAAAAAAAAAATTGAAAAAATTGGGAAGCTACTAATATTGTTAATTAAGTTAATAAATTAACTAAGCTAAACTAATTCTATGAAAATCTATTAATACATTCAAGAGTTAAAAAAATGTACTAATTAATTACGATTGAAAATATAAAAAAAAAATGAAAAAATTGGGAAGCTACTAATATTGTTAATTAAGTTAATAAATTAACTAAACTAAATTAATTCTATGAAAATCTACTAATTCATTCAACATTTAAAAAATGTACTAATTAATTACAAATGAAAAGAAAAAGAACATTGATGTACTAATTCATGACAATTGAAAAGAAAATAAATAAAATTGAATATTTAAATAATATACTAATTAATTACACTTCAATACAAAATAATTAAAATTTAAAACAAACATACCTTAAAAACAAAATGAGTAACCTTGGAAGCAATGAGAGATCAAATATGAAATGTAGATGAAATTGGTAAAAAAATGAGCTATTTATAGAAGAAAAAAAAATTGGGCCAAAATAGCTATTGGAATCTCATTTTACCATTGGAAAACAAAATTGGTCGTTGGATCGAAATCTGGGCGAAATCTGACCATTGGATCATCACATAGCCGTTGGGGTTCAATTCTGACCGTTGGATCACATCCAATTTCAATTTGGACCATCAGATGCACATAATTGACCGTTGGAACTCGGACCAAATCTAGATTGTTAGACTAATACAGGGAATCTGGGAGCCGTCGGATTAGCAGCAGGTGCAAGGCGCCGATTTTTTGACAAAATCGGTGAAAAATCGTTGAAATAAACCCAAACAAAAGGAAATTTCTCCGAAATTTTCCAACTGGAGGCAATTTTTTCAAAAAATCATCGATATTTCTCCGATTTTTGGCGAAATTTATGGATATTTCTTCCATCGACATTTCGCTTCCCTCTTTTGTTTTGTCGACCCCCGAAACACGAAAATTCACCAAAGTTTCGACAAAAAAAACTAACATTTTCAACCATGCCTAGGTGAACCTAAATGGGTTTATGTGAACTAGAATGGGTTTAGGTGAACCTAAGTGGGATCTAACCTAAGTATGAAGGGTGGCCAAGGTCACAATACGGGTCTGAATGAGTCCCTCAACAGAGGGTCCTTGAAGGTGGCTCAAAAAATGAAACTATATAAGTGTCGACGAGCCACCAAGGGATGACAATGAGTCAAGAGAGAAGTATGGGAAGACACCTAGTGTCACATGTGCTAAGAGGACAAAATGGAGGGTCTACAATAAGTAATGCTGACTAGGTAACCAACTTCATTTACTACTATGGTTAGTTACTTGCACAAATGAGAAAGTTATGTAATGGAGACATTGTTTGACCTAGAACTACGAGATTTTCCACCAATTATATTGCTCTTAACAACATTTTGAAAAAAAAAATGTTTGATTAAGAAGAAGTGGATAAATTAATGTTCGAGCATCCGTATTGGGACAAAGTGGCAAAAGTAGTTTCATTATATAAGTCACTGTATGTGGTGCTTTGAATCATGGATTTAAAAGTTATTCCCACAATGCCCTTTGTGCATAAGCTTATGCAAGTGATGAAAGAGAACCTCATTCATCTACATGCTAGAAAATAGATGTTTCAAATAATCAAAGGTCGTTGGGAAGAAACACTCAGACATCCACTTCATGCCATAGGTAATTAAGTATTATCTATCTTCATAAGTTATTTGTCTTGATTTATATAATTTTCTCTTACAAAATAATAACTCTACTTAATTTTGTTGTAACATACTTCTTAAATACTAGGTTTCAATATAGGTGTGAAGATGGTAGTGATCCCAAGCTACTTCAAATGGTCCATGAGGTTTTTGTTAAATTAGACCCAACAACTGAAGCACTTGGTCAACTTGGAAATGAGGTAAACTAAAAACTATTATATTTCCCAATATAATCAAACAATAATTTTATTCATCAATTTATCTCAACATTACTAAAAATATGAAATTGATATATTGAATATTGAATACATAACTTGTACTCTTTTGAGATGTAAAGAGAGGATTCAATGATTGAGCGACGATTGCAACACTAAATGATCCTTGGTGAGCACTATTTGTTTATAGAAAACTAAATTTATTATTATTATTGTAAATTTACAACATAAGTATTTATATAATTATGAATTGGGTTGCAGCTAAATGGTGGTTCATGTATGGAAATCATACTCTACATTAAGGAAGTTGGTCATCAAATTTCTATCACAAACTTCATCATCTTCAACCTATAAGAGAAATTAAAGCACATTTGCTCTTATCTATACGAAGCAATGAAATCCATGAAACTAAAGTTAAGCGATAAGGAAGCAAAAAATGATAAAGTTACTAAAAAAGATTACCTTAATCTCCTTGACATTTTGCGAAGGTGGATTAAAAAGAGGATAATCAATCGTTCCAATGGGTCAAGTCTCTACACTTAGATGATGAAGTCGGAAATCCTAATCCACGAATTGCTACTCATGCTCAAGAATTTAGCATTGATGTTGAATGAATGTTGTTTGAAAAAGTTCATAGTGAGAGTTTCAACAAAGACATTGAGGATTCATTTTAGACGACATTAAATTCCTAACCTACGGTTCATTCCACAAATGTTGGGTAAAATAATAGGCTTAGCGTTATTGGTATTTCTGTTTCTGGTTACGATGGTTCAAGAAGTGGAACTGATGATGAAGGTAATGATTATGTAGGAAATGATGGAGGAGATGTTGGGTAACAACAACAAAGTCAATATCCAATGAGTTCATTCACTTGTGAAGATGATTTCATGCACTACACACAAAATGAAAACCATGGGTCTAGAAGAGTTGGTCCAAGCATAGGAGCTACTGGGAAGTTGTATAAAGGAAGAAAACGGAGGATGACATCATTTAACGAGGAGGCATTTTCAGCCAAATTTGAGTCTATGAGTGTAAGGACTCAATTTAGTGAGTCATTGAATGAGGCTAACGTTTGTCCTCCTTATATGATGGGTTATGGTCAGCCTTCTCAAAATTATGTGTTAACCTCAAGTTCAACCAATGAAGGGTATAGTATGTCTAACTATTCTCATTTAACACAAATGTCATACCATGTTCCACATCAAATGCAAGAAGGATTTGAACAAAGCATATGAGTGCACTTTGAGTATCCCGTTCATGTAGAGGCAATGGGTAGGACTTAAGAGATCTATACATGACATGTTTGAATTTTTAATCAATACTATTGAGGCTAAGTGAGTTTGTACCAATATTGTATCTAACAACAAGACATGATTCCTTCATCTACCAATTCCATTGAACCTCATTGTCATCATTTTAGTACTAAAGGGTCATTGCAATGTAATATGTACAAATTATTGATATTTAATGAAATCAAATCTTTCATGTAGCTTCATAATGAGTACACACTTACAAAATTTATATTTCTTATCAATCGACACAATATCATTAAATTTAATATTGCAAATCATGTCATACATATATCAATTTCTTCAATAAAACAACCTTAAAATGTCTATTATACTTCTAATTTCATTTTTATGAGTTTTTTTTTTTATATATTTTCATAAGTTCTAATCAATTTTTTGCCCATTAATATTTTGTATTAAAATATTCATCGATATATCCAATATATCCGTCAATCGGAATTACCTATATATTTGTTGAAATCGATATTTTCATCTTTGGTTATCATATTAATTAAATCTATAAATTTCATACTTAGTCATACTAAACTTACTAAAAAGTAAGAGTATAAAAAAAATGGAAAAAAAAAGAAAGAAAGAAACAACACCTCCGTGTCTTTACAAGTAAACGTCCAACTTTATAAATGGAGAATTGTGTTTTGGGCCCAACTGGGCCCAAAAATTAACATTTGGTCCATATATCATGCATATTTAAGCCCAAGACCCAAACAAAGTATGAAAATTAAGATGAAGGATATTGTCTTTCATTAATCCCTAAAATACCCTTAACCCTTACATAGGCACAAGTGAGTGTGAATTTCAATTTTTTTTTTGTGTTTTTTTCCCCTTTTTTATTCCCTATTAAGTATTACTCATTTCTAACTTTTTTTTTTTTGCTTTTTCTTCCAATCTATATTTTTATTTTATGTCAAATAAAAAGCAATAATGTTTTTTTGTTTTTCATTTTTAAAGATATTGAATCTTTTTGCTCTTATTATAAACAATGATAAAAATTTTGGGATTTTTCATCAAAATATTTTTTTTATCTTTTTGTATTTATCTTTTAGTTTAATTTTCATTTTTTATTTTAAATTTATATTACCTTTTCATTTATATTTTTCTCTTATTTTTAATTATTTTTTATATTTTCTACATTAACCATATTTTAAAATTTTTAAAAATTGACTATCACTTCACTTTATTATATATATATCCTTTTAGCTTTTTAATTTTTAATGTTTTTATTTTAAAATTTAAAAAAAATAAATTTATTGAAAAAAATAACTAAAATAATGAAGTTCTAATATTATATTAATATTTTTTCTTATCTAGATAGACTAATGCAAAATATTTTGACTCACAACAAGAAAATTGTCAATACAATTTTTTAGTTAAACTTTAGAAATTAAATTTCAAATAAAATATATTATATAAAATTTTATCTAAAAATTATTGAAAGTGGTATTTAATTTTTTTTTTTATTGACTTTAAAACTTATCTAATTTTTTACTTGAAAGGTAATAAAACATGTTTACAAAAAAAAATATTAGTTTTTCATTTTTCAAATAAATGATTATAAATATATTAAAAGAATTAAAGATAATCTTAGTGAAAAATTTGATAAATATGATTATAATTTTAAATATGATTTTTTATTTCAAACTTATATTATTTCTTATATATATTAAATAATTTTTAAACACCTCATAAAAAATTAGTATTATTTGTTTGTTCTAACTTGTAAATTAGGTATCATTAAATATTATATTTTTTCAAATTTATAGAACATATAATAAATACTTTTTAAATACCTCATAAAATATTATTAATTTTTTTTCTAACTTGCAAATTAGATACATGGTGTTTATTATTTCAAAAATAATGTAAACAGTCACATGCATATATATAATATTAATCAAGAAGACAATATTTTTAATACTAATTTACCAACCTTCCAATAATTTTGAAAGTGTAAATAGGGTAATTGGCTGAATTAAAGTCTTCAAAATATTCAAAATTTCTCCATTCCAAAATTACCTAATTGCTCTCCACACTAATCCTAAATATTTTTTAATAAATATTTAAATATTTAAAATCATTAAAATAAATATTTTCTTATTAAAGTAATTTTTTCAAAGTAATAAGATAAAAATCATGAAATCTTCAAAACTATAATTACAAAAAATATTTTTAATTTTAAAACTAATTTCATAATTTAAATTAATGGTTTAAAAAAGTAAAAATGTTATAAAAATAATTTTTGTTTATTTTTAATTCCATTTAAATATGATTTTTTTAATCTCTATTGATAACAATGAAATTGTGTTTATAAAGGCAAAATAGTAAAAATATATATTTCATTTAGTTTACTTATAGTGAACAATTCAAACATGATTATTTTAATTTTATTTTCTATGTGTTAATTTTTTTCGGGAATGTCTTAATAACATAGTTTGGTAAAAAAAAAAGGAAAAAAATCTATCAATAATCGTCTTAATGTCAAATTCAAGTTGTTTAAAAATTGTACAAAACCTATTAGGAGCCTTGTACATATACACTTAACACATTTCCCTTGTACAGTTAGTGTAATACCCTTGTACAATGACATAAATTTCATATTTCTCATAAGTTATATGTTCATGTAGGTATATTAATCATATTTTCAATGGTTTGGTTAAGAAAATGGTGGATGACTTAGATCAAATTTTTTTCCTCAAATATCATTATTGAGGAAAGTATTAGAATTTTCATGTGAGAGTTAAATAAAATGCATGACATAGACGTACAATCCTTGGGTGACAAGGAAAATAAAAAAGTGGTTTAGAATTGATTAAAATAATTCACAAAGGGTAATCTTGTACACCTTTGTACAATTAGTACATTTCCCTTATACAATTAGTGTAATACCCTTGTACAATAGCACAAATTTCATATCCCTTCTAAGTTATGTGTTCATGTCCACGTAAGAATGTTTAACTATATTTCCAATGGTTTAGTTGAGAAGATGGTGGATGACTTAATGTCAATTTTTTTTCCCCAAATATAATTATTGGAGAAAGTATTGGATTTTCCATGCGGGAATTAAATAAAGTGCATGACATATATGCACAATTCGTAAGTGATAAAAAAAAAATAAAGGAATGACTCATAATTTATTATAATCTTTCACAAATGGTAGTTTTGTACGCCTTTGTATACTTAGTACATTTTTCTTGTACAATTAGTGTAATACAATTGTACGCAATAAATGAATAAATAATTTTTTTTTCATATAAAAAAATAGTACTAAACAAGGTTTTCAATTTTCATTTTTTTCATTTTTTAATTAAACTTTTTTTCAAAAAGAGACAATATAGAAAATAAAAATTATTTTTAAAAATAAAAAAATAAAAAATAAAAAATAGAAAAATATTTTAAAACCAAATTCAAATATAATCTATATAATTTTTAGTTACTTGTTTTCATCTAAAATAAGTAAATATACCTTTCAACCCTTTTATATAAGAAAAATTCAATCTCTACTGTGTATTGATATAATCCACTTCTAAAATTAGATCATATGAAAACATTTTAATTGAGTACTTAAAATAAAAACTCTCCATCCATCCTCTTTATTTCTTTTTCTTTTTCTTATTTTAATAAATTTTTAATTAATTCAAATCATTAAAAAAAATCCTTAATAAATAAATTTGTAACATTTCATATAACTTATTACTAAAAATCATGTTCAAAAAATTATTAAAATAAGGAAGGAAGAAGATTAAAAAAAAATTAAACTTTTTATTTTATAATAGTAAAAAAAACTTTAAAATACTTTTTAGTATAAAAAAAATTAAAATAGTGAATATATTTATTTTAAATGGTATTTTAATCATTAAATTATTTACTTCTAAAATGTAAAAGATAAAAATAAATGTAAAAGATAATTTTTATTTATTTAAAGTAATATTTTTTTAGAAAGTATTTTCCAAAATAGTCTTTAAATCAATAATATAATTTTTGTTTATTTATAATTTAAAAATAAAAAATAATGTTAAATTTTCAACTATTTATAAAAGAGTTTAAAAAAATAATGAAAAATCTAAAAATAATTAAATAAAAAAAATAATAGTAAGTAGTAGGATAAAAATAAAAATGAGTCAAGTGAATATTTTTATCAATTATTATCTTATATCTTTATCATCAATCCTACGTGGGTTGAAAACACAATTATCCCTAAGATAAAAAAAAATGGAAACAAAAATAGAGAGAAAGAAAGAAACGACACCTCCGTGTCTTCTAGTGAACGTCCAACTTTATAAATGGAAGGAGACTAGGAGTACAATTTTTCCCGAGAAAAAATGGAGAAAGTGGAGGAAAGTGGAGAAATCGAGGAAAGTCTTCCGCATCCAGCCAAACCTCAGACACCAAGAAGCGTGAAGACCAAAGTTCCGGAGGTCGAAGTTCGCCTTTATCGTCAAGGCAAAGGTCCGATCGCAATCTTCAAATCCAACTTGGGTGGTTGGGACCAAGATCAGTTGGAGGTTGGAGACATTCTCCACAAATATGGCTTCAAATCGGTGTACGCCTTCAATCCTGAATCCGGCGGCCGTGGCGTTTCGATCCTGATTCACCCTAGAAACGGAAGATCTTTGCTCTCTTATCAGGATGGATCCGTCATTTCCATTGACGGAGAGCCTAAGGTATGCCTGAAATTTTTGCCACAACAATTGCAATCTTTCAAACTCTCTCAAGTGAAAACAAAATAGAAAAGTTATGCTATTGATTTTCTGTTTTTTCTTAGATCATTTGGGCATTTCGTTTTCTATTCTAGCCACCATATAATGGAATGTAATATGCAAAATTGAAAAAAAAGGAAAAAAAAAGGGAGAAAAATCGACCCTTGTCTCAGAAGCTCGGGACCAAATAGGGGAGTTTGAATGCAATATAATGTTGTAGAAAGTTGATTGTGTTTATTTTGGATGCCCTGGTGTCTTTAGATACGATGCTGAAAATTCATAGTCAATTGAGAACGATTTAGTTTAGCAGTAAATTATGGTTATGTGGGAACATCTTCAAGGAAGAATGAGTTCTGGGTGTGATTTTGTTCATGAAAGTAGGGCTTTGTTTGGCGTTGACAGGGCTTTTCTCATTCTTTGGGAATAAAACTTGATCTCTTGGTTATCACAAGTGAATATATAAAAGTAGATGAACAGAGTGAATGGCTTAAAAGGAGAAGGAGTGGGTGGCTCCTATCAACCATAGAACTTCCTAATGAGTGAGGATGTGTTAAGTTTGTCAGCAAACATTTAAAATCAGATGTAGTGATCGAATTACTTTATATTAATAAAAGGAAGCATCATCCAAGGATCTATGATGGATTTTGATGTCCTCTTCCCAATTGTGAAGAAAAGTTTAAGAAGCTCCACTATTTTATGCTCCTTGATTCTGATACCATTGTTGTAGTGGTTATCACTTAGATACCTTAATGTCATGTCATGAGAGATTTAAATGACCCTCCGGGATTGTGATTTTTGCATGGTTTTGTATGACCTATAAGATGTGTGTGTGTATGTGTTTTTTTTTTTTTTTTTGGGATAGCAAATAGAGCATCTATTAATAAAAAGTGCCAAGAAAAGGGGGCACATCCAAAGCATATAGGCAGTATACACAAAGCAAAATAAAAAGAAAAAATAGATGTCTACAAAAAGACAGCCTTTGAAAAACCTAAACCAGCCACAGTTAAGGCTATCTAAGAATTCCATCATCGAAAAATTTGCCATTTCCAAGGAAACATATGGGATTGCTGAAGTTCTGTTTTTTATTATTATTTTTTTTTGGATAGGCAAAGATAGAATATATTAAAGTGCCTGACAAAAGGCGATAAAAGGTATGACCTTTAATCTTTGATCTAAAAGCTCTTCTCCATTGAAAATTCTGTGGTTTCACTCTTTCTAGATGCACCAAAACAAACATAGGGGATCCATTCACAAAATATGATGTCTCTTCTTATCCACACATGGTGGCTTTGCTATTAGATGCTTTAACTTATTTGTACTTGAGGTTGATGGGAATTTGTTGTTGCTTGTTATTTGTTTAGTTGCTGGTTTCATATGGTTTGTGGTTGATCCTTCATGGATGACATTAGAATAGCAATCAATTGTATCAAGGATGTAGAAGTGTGTATATTGTGCATATCTTGTGATATTTTCTTACCGTTTTTTATGCTTCAAGAGGATTGGGGTTGTGTGGTGATGCTGCCCTCGGATATCTTGGTTCAATATGTGGGAGTGGTGGCGTACTTTAAGGCAACTGAAACCTCATAAGCAAAATTATCCCACTTACAACTTTGAGTTGGAAACAAAGATCTTTGCATAGAATATTTGGAGGCATTCTCTATATGGGAGATATATGAGATTTATATAGATCAAAAGGGTTGGAAGCATATATTCTTGTAGGAGTTGAATCTGAAGCGGAGTAGATGGATTGACTTTATGAAAGATATTGCACCATTCTGCATCATCTGGTGAAGCTCATGTCATAGCAGATGTAGTAAGTAGGAAGCCTCTTAGTTATCTGGTGGAACTGAGCACAAGTCATAGGCGTTAGAGGATTTTTGCAATGAAAATTTGGAGGCATTATCTATATGTTGGGGAATATGAGATCTACAAATCACAAGAATCTAAAAGTTTCCTGCAAACAGTAGAATTTAAGGTAGAAGAGGTGGATTTAGTTGATGAAAGATAATGATTACAGCATCCGTAATCATATAACAAAGTCAGTGTTTTAGAAAATATACTCAAATGGTAAATCCTATAGTTATATGGTAGCTTTGAGTGCAAGTTAGAGGCCCTAGTTTGATATTTTGAAGAGGCTTAAAGTGAGTATTAGGATTTGGGATTATGGATACTGCTTACTCCTATTCGGTTTTAGCTGACCTAGGTAGAAACGATCTTACTAACTCAATGTAGTAATCCTTAGTTCACTTACAGAGGTTAGATGGATGGCAAACTAGAGTTTTCAGTCCGAGAAAATACAGGTGCAAGCTCGATGTGGTAGATTTGAGTGAATTTCTGGAGCCTTTGTGTTCGATATGCAATGCATCTTGATGGTACATGATGCACCTAGATTTGGGGGGAGATTTATTGGGGATTTTGTTGTTTGTGGTTCAGCTTCTGACATGACAGCAGGTGAAGTCGAGCATCAGAGACCTACTGGATTGGAACAGTTTCTCCATATTCTGGAGATGTTTTATTTTTTTTGGTGGTGGGGGGTTGGTTTACCAAAAGACGCACAGGGTTCAAGTCTCATATGTTTCTGTTAGGGATCTACCATTGATGTTGTTATTTCTGCTAATCAGGATATTAAGGATCTCTCACGTGAGCACCCACTAGATGAGCTGGAGTTGAAAAGACGATGGAGAAATAAGCGATAACAAATTCTCCACTCCCTTAAAGAATACATCTGTTGGGGCTGATCACTGACATTTACTTTCTTATGAGCCTCTATACCTATTGGAATGGCTTTTGGTTGCTTTAGATCTCCAAGTTAGTTTAACTAACATAACACAAGTCAGATTATCCATTTTTGAAGAGAAAAAGGGCTTTGAGGCTTGTCAGGGTGCCCAATTGGTTAAGGCGAATGCCAGAATATGTGGTAGAGGTGCACGCTCTTGGGTTCGATTCGTATTGTTGGTCGAATGCCCTGGATTATTTGGTGCTAGTTATGGCTGACGTGATTAGCACCCTGAGGTTTAGATCACTATGAAGAGTCTGAAGGGCTCGGCCATAGAAGGTTCCCTCGGTTATCCAAAAAAAGAAGGAGAAAGGGCTTTGAGGAGAAAAAGACTTCAACTTGTTGAAGGATTAATATCTTTCCAGGGAGCGGATAAAACCGCATTCTCAAAAGAAATAAGGAGAGAGATTCAATTTAGAATTTCCCACACTTTGAGATTCTATGAAATTAAAGTACTAAGATGGAGTGTTATTGAAAAGAGTACAATGAGAAAACTAGGGGGTCTTTCCTTCCCAAAAGAGCATAAAGCCAGGTTAGAAGAAGAAAAGGGAAAATTACCTCAACAAATATCTTTCCATGAGCTTCATTTTAGATTTGTTGCTGATAATTGGCCTAATATTTTGGTTCTTTCTTGCAACATATGTTTATATATTTTTTCAGTACTTCCACATGTGCAAAAAAGAAACTTTGTGATAGAGAATAATAGGAAAAAGATGCACAATACATTTTATGAGTAGGACAACTATGCCTGCATCTTCAACACTTATGCACCCTGATGCCGTTTGTGTCTTCTTTTCTGCCTAATACAGAGCTTTTCAATGTCTACATGCCTTTTCATCTTTAATGTATGAGTATATGCACAGACACACCATGAAGGGTGTTATATTCGTATCTCATTTACATTCTCTGACTGCAGGACTCACCGATCAAACCTGTATCCAAAATTTTGTTCGGAGTCGCAGTTTTAACCCTTATGATAACGTATGTTTTGAAGGAGCCTCCAGAGTTGATCAAGAAATTATACATTTCAGGCGGGAACTTCCCTCCATGGGTCCTTGCCTGTGCTGTTATTGTTTTTACTCGCATGAGGAAGAGAACTAAGGACATGTTAAAGAAATATGGTTACTGGAAGTGATTCAACGCGAGCCTGAGGTATCCTAGCATAAAACTTCTTGTAGCAAGTTAAATTACTCTTGTTCAGGATAGGCAGCTTCCAAAAACTCCATTTTTCCCTTAATATCACTGTTTCTGCCTCTATTTTAACTTTCAACTTTTCTTTTCAGATCTTTGTTTTTTTGGTGAGAATATATATATTTGAAATCTTAAATCTCATTTAGAGTGTTATATGGTATAGAGAGTTCTTTGTTCATACTGCTGCAATGAGAAGAGCAACTTTGTTTTCCAAGTATGTACTATTAGTTTACATTTTTTACAAGAATTAATCCGGATGCCATATGGAGACTTGAATGAATCTCAGTTGTTCGTATTCCTCACCCTTCTACATTAGGATGTTAAGAGAGTTTTGGGGGAGTTGAGGAGACTTCCCAGCATGATGCTGCCTTGTGTTTAGTTGTTGAGGGGGAAAATGAGAATGCAGCAGGTAACTTTGGTATACCGTGAAAAAAATGGAGGAGAATAAAATATGATCAAAATTAGTTAAAATTTTATATACTTTTAAATTATTTGATGCTTATATAGCAAAGAAAAACAAGTGAAATGTGTTTGAAGATGCATGTAAATTTTTATTTTTTTTTTCTATTTTTTTCTTCATATTTCCTTTTAATTTTTTCAAGAACAAAGAACATAGGTTAAGAGCTTTGCCTAGTGTAGGATGATCCATCTTCGCTTGCCCAGCTACAATCAACCCTCAATCCACTCAAGCCTTGGGCTCTTCTCTGAGTGACTGCACCTAGGAGTCACACCACGGAGTGAGTCAGACCTTCCTTGAAGTGGATTCATGGACGCATGTGAATTTTCAACATGATAAAGAGAGAGCTTGGATGAAATAATTTGAGAAGGCATGGGAAGAATTAAGAGGGTGTTCTTGATTCCCTAGATGATGCCCATTTCACACTAAACCAAATTTTCAGCTCACAAAAGTGGCCTCTCAAATTTATGGCCCTAGATAGAGGCTTAAAGGAGTAAAATTACACACCAATTGAATGCACTACATATGTCGTGTTTGATTGGTCAATAATTTTTAGATTATGATACCGAGTGTCAACTCCCAAAGGGAGAATTGTGTTTTGGGTCCAGTTGGGCCCAAAAATTAACATTTGGTCCATATATTATGCATATTTAAACCCAGTATCTTAACAAATTATGAAAATTAAAATGAATGATATTGTCTTTCATTAATATTTAAAATACCCTTAACTCTTACATAGGCATAAGTGCGTGTGAATTTTAATTTTTTTTTGTGTTTTTTTTTCCTTTTTCTATTCCATATTAAATATTATTCATTTCTAACTTTTTTTTTTCTTTTTCTTCCAATCTATATTTCTATTTTACGTCAAATAAAAAGCAATAATGTTTTTTTGTTTTTCATTTTTAAAGATATTGAATCTTTTTGCTCTTATTATAAGCAATGATAAAAATTTTAGGATTTTTCATCCAAATATTTTTTATCTTTTTGTATTTATCTTTTAGTTTAATTTTCATTTTTTATTTTAAATTATTACCCTTTCATTTATATTTTTCTCTTATTTTAAATTATTTTTTATATTTTCTAACCATATTTTAAAAAAAATTAAAAATTGACTCACTTCAATTTATTAATAATTTTTCTTATCCAAATAGACTAATGCAAAGTATTTTGATTCACAACAAGAAAATTGTCTAGTTAATCTTTAGAAATTAAATTTTAAATAAAATATATTATATAAAATTTTATCTAAAAATTATTGAAAGTGATATTTAATTTTTTTTATTGACTTTCGAACTTATCTAATTTTTTATCTAATTTTTTATTTGAAAGGTAATAAAACATGTTTACAAATATATATATATATATATATATATATATATATATATATATATAGTTTTTCATTTTTTAAATAAATGAGTATAAATATATTAATAAAATTAAAGATAATTTTAGTAAAAAAATTGATAAATATGATTATAATTTTAAATATGGATTCATTTGGATAAAATTTGACAAAAAAAAAAATAGTGGAAAGAAAGAACATTGCTAAAACTACAAAAACAAAATATGCAATTATAAAATTTTGATGATGAAATTTTTAAAAAAAATTCGAAACAATTCTTGAGTGAGAGAATTTGAGTGAGGAAAAAAATCTTTGAGTGGAAAAAAATGGGAAAGTTTTTCAAAATCACTTGAAATCCTTAATAAAAAATAGTCTTGTACACATTTATACAATTAGTAAATTTGTACAGTTAGTGTAATAACCCTTGTGCAATAACTCAAATTTCATATATCATCTCATGAATATCTGACAATAGGTCGGTTAACCATGTTTGCATTGATTTTGTTTTAAAAAAGAAGAAAACTTGTTGTATAATTTTGTTTTACAATCATCATAAGTGAGGTACATATTCAAATGACCATATACAAGTTAGATAAAGTGCATGAGATGAATGTATGCTTAACCAATGTAAGGAATGTCATTTATCCCCGGTTATGGGAAATAAACAAACAAGTTTTTTCATAATCACTTAAAATCCTTCATAAATAATAGTCTTGTACACTCTTATACAGTTAGTATATTTGTCTTGTACACTTAGTGTAAATACTTTATACAGTGACTCAAATTTCATATATCTCCTACTCAAAAAATAGTGTAAATACTTTAGGCTAATCATGTTTTCATTGGTTTGTTTCAAAAAATAGTGGAAGATAGAAAAACAAAATTTTCTCTCAAATATCATTAATGAGATAAGTATTCGAATTATCATATACGAGTTAAATAAAGTGCATAAGATGAGTGTGTAATAAAAGAATGTGTACCTTAAGAGTGTGCAATCCTTAGTTGACAAGACAAAAAAAAAAGTTGTCCAAAATTGATTAAAATCTTTCACAATCTTGTATACCCCTTGTATAGTTAGAACATTTGTCTTGTACAGTTAGAACATTTTGTCTTGTCTAATTGAACATTTACCTTGTAAAGTTAGTATAACACACCCTTGTACAATGGTACCGATTTCATCCATATGCATACATTATGTGCCCACATATGATGTGTGAACCATGTTTTCAATGGTTTGATTTAAAAAATGATATAAAACGTAAAAACAAAATTTTTCTTTAAACATCATTATTAAGGTAAGTATTTGAATTGTTATATGTGAGTTAAATAAATTACATGAAATAAAAGAATTTGTGGTAGGAGAACGTATAATCCTTAGATGACAAGAAAAAAAAAAAAGTTGTTCAAAATGTACAGTTTTGTACACCCCTTGTACAATTAGTGTAATAACCTTGTATAATGGTATAAATTTCATATATATATATATATATATATATATATATATATCACATGAGTGTGTAAACTATGTTCCCAATAGTTTGACATTTAAAATAATTAAAACAGATAAAATGTTATTTTATTTTATTTTCAATGTAAAATGTAATTAAAAATAAGATAAAGAAATTACTTAAAAACTATTATTTAAGCCAAGTTTATTTATTTATTTCCTTTTATATTTGGAAATAAAAATAAATAAAAAATTTATTTAACCTTAAAAAATATTGATATAAGATATGTTAAAAAATAGAAATAATCCTAAATTTATTTACTTATTTCATTTTTTTATTTAAATTAGAAAGTAATTTATTTTAATAGATTAAAATGCGCACAATTGATTTATTACTTTGTGAATTATGAATATATTAAAATTTTCTATTAGACAAAAAATAAATAAAGAAAATAAAATTAAAAAGAGTAATAAATATATATAATTTAGTTATTTAATTATTTTTCATGTAAAAGATAGTCCCACAAAAAATACATAATTGATCAATTTCTTTGTTTAATTGTTAACATAATATTTTTTTATTTTTTTATTAAAATAACTAAGGGAAAAAAATAAAAATGGATAATCAATTAATGAAATTTAATTCTTTTTATTATTTTCATATAAAAAATAGTACTAACCAAGGTTTTCAATTTTTATTTTTAAAAATAGTTTTCATTTTTTAATTAATTTTTTTTTCAAAAAGAAAATATAAAAAATATAAATCATATTACCATTTTTTTAGAAAGTATTTTTTAAAATAGTTTCTGAAAATAATTTTTCTTTATTTATAATTTAAAATAGAAAATAATGCTGATTTTCAATTATTTATATAAAAAAATTAAAAACAATAAAAAATTCAAATTGTTAAAATAAAATTATAATGGTTGCATGAATAGTGGTGCAATAAAGACAAAAAAAAGTTTATGTGAAAAGTCATTAGATATTTTAGTCTATCATTATTTTATATCCTTAAAAGGTAATATATAGAAATTTGAATGATATATTGGTCTTTTAACATCTTATATCATTTCCATCAATTATGGAAGTTATATGGACTAAATGTTAATTTTTGGGCCTAACTGGGCCCAAAACACAATTCTCTCACAACCAAAAGGAAAAATTCAAAATTCAAAATTCAAAATTCAAAATTCAAAATTCAAAATTCAAATTAATAAATAAATAAAACCTACAAAGAGGATAAAACAAATAATTCTGGGGGAAACTATTACTATCTCTAATTTCTATTATTTTTTAATTATATAGGCTTAATTTATATTTTATAAACTTGTATTTCCATTTTATGATTTTTTTTTTATATGGGTGTATAAAAATACACTTTTCTTGTTATAAAAACTTAATTCTAATAAAAACTAATTTTTTAATTAATTCTAATAAAAACTAATTTTTTTAATAAAGCTATCACTCCAAATTCCAAAGAAAACTAACAACTCAATGCCCACTAAAATAATTCTAATAAAGAAACAAAACGTAATATTAATTTGGTTTTGATCAGCCATAAATATTTATGGTGGAATAGAGCCTTCAAAGTATTTGAAAACTATGAGTACACCATGCAATGTTGCCTTTTTTCTTTTTTTTCTTTTTTTTTATGGTTATCCTTTAACTTAAGAAACCAACAACTTAAGTGAAAAAGAAACACCATGCAAATTTTTTTCTTTTTTGCAAGATTATTGGATTCCAAATTACTAATTAGGTCAAAATGGTAATGTTAAAATTTTATATATTTTTTCTCTTAGATTAATGACCTTATAATATTAATGACCTTTCAAAATCATTAGATTTCGATTTTGTTTAATAGTATTTTTATAAAAACCCTTCTAATTTGAAAAATATTTTTAAAGGAAAATTAAACGTTGAAAATTAATTATATTACCTCTTGAAGCATGGGTGATTTTCTAAAAAATATTTTTGTAGAAAAACACTCCAATTAAAAATATTTTTAATAAAAACATTGTCAAATTTTTCTTTTTATTTTATTTTCAATTGTTCAATGTTCCACTATAACTTCTCTCTACATGACAATATTTGATGGAATTTCATATTAGCTTCATGACCAAAATAAAATTTGGTCATACTTAGATTTTGAATATTTGTTCTTAAAAATGGTGGTAAGACATGTCACTATTAGATTATATCGAATATGAGTAGTTAATTTCCAAATTGAAAATAAAAAATGCAAAATTTGATGGAACTTTTTGCTTTGCAAAAATAAGTACAGTTTAATTAATAATTGAATCATTCAAATAAAATATTATGAAATTTAAATTTACCAACAAAGTAGCATTGTGAATACATCATATGGTCTTAGAAGATTTTGTAACTTGGAAATGAGTAGGTTTGGCTTAAACTTTTAAGATGTGTTAAGTACATGACAATAGTAGTAGAATAGAAATGAAGGTGAATCATGACCTCGGTGTGAGGGTTTGTTTGACCCCGTATAGATGTTCGTTTGTTTGGTCCTACAATCTCGTGGGACACAATAAGGGTATTTGTCAAATAACACTTTGCCTTAGGATTTTTATTTTTTATTTTTAATTTTTTATCAAGGCTACATAAAAGAATTCACATGAAAGATATGTGGACATTACATGTAACATAGGCACAAATTTTACTTAATATTGTAATACCCACCTATCTAATGTTGACTGATATCAATAAGTTATTTTTAGTTAAATAGAAAAAATTAAATATTTTGACTTTTTCTATTTAACCAAAAAACAAACACCAAAAACCATATTGAGGCGCTAACGAAAGTTTATGCAAGGTTCTTAGATATATGAGGTCAACCGCATTGGAATGTGAGATTTGAGTTTGAGGGAAAAGTAAAACAAAGTAAGAAGTGAGAGAGTTAAAGAGGGAAAAGTAAAACAAAGTAAGAAGAGAGTTAAAGAGAGCAGTCATATCATTAAAGGGAGAACCTACAAGAGTTTGGAAATTCTCTCATTTTTTTGTTTGATAAAAAATTGAGTGCTTTTATGTAGGTTACCCACATAAAGAGTTTGAGAGGAGAGTGTAGTAGGGTGAGAGACAAGAGGAGATGGGAGAAGGGCTTTTTTAACTTTTGCAACAATTTTTAAAAATAATTATTAAAAAATGGTAGTTAAGAAAATATTGATAGATCTACGACAGTTTTGGCCACATTGAAAAGACACCTTCCACAATTTTCAAAATCATGATACATATTTAAAAGAATTGAATTTAAGTTAAAGGTGTCTCTTGAAGAAATACCTGCTACAATTCTAGAAAATTGGATTTATATTAAAGGTGTCTCTTGAAAAGACACTTTCCATGTGGCAAAAAATCCAATATGCATTAAATGTGTCTCTTGAAGAGACACCTTCCACAATTTGACAAATTTGAATGTCTCGTGAATTTTATTTTAAAGCTAAGATGTCTCTTGAAGAGACACCTTTTATAATTCTTAAAAATTTTAATTTATACAAAATGTGTCACTTAAAGAGAGATTTTCCACAATTCCACAATTTCACAATTCCATAAATTCCAATATATACTAAAGGTGTCTCTTCAAGAGACATCTTCTATAATTCCAAAAAAATTGGATTTACACTGAAAGGCCACCATCGATAGAAGCTACGTTGTGGAAAGTGTCTCTTCAAGAGACACTTTCAATATAAACCCAATTTTTTTAAAATTGTGGAAGTTGTCAAGAGACATCTTTCATAATTCCCAAAAAATGGAATTATACTGCAGGTCAAGAGACACCTTCCATAATTTTAAAAAAATTGGGTTTATACTAAAAGTGTCTCTTCAAGAGACACTTTCCACAATTTTCATACACAGTAGAAAATTTTGAATTTATGTTGAAGAGAGACATCTTTAACTTTAAAATCATTTCCACAATTTTTAATACATATTGGATTTTGTGGAATTGTGAAAAGTGTCTTTTCAAGATACACCTTTAGTATAAATCCAATTTTTTGGAATTGTAGAAGGCGTCTCTTCAAGAGACATCTTTAGCTTTAAAATCAAATTCATGAGACATTCAAATTTGTCAAATTGTGGAAGGTGTCTCTTCAAAAGACACCTTTAATGCATATTGGATTTTTTGCCATGTGGAAAGTGTCTTTTCAAGAGACTTTTAATATAAATCCAATTTTTTGAAATTGTAGAAGGTGTCTCTTCAAGAGACACCTTTAGTTTAAATTCAATTATTTTAAATATGTATCATGATTTTGAAAATTGTGGAAGATGTCTCTTCAAAAGACACCTTTCATGTGGCCAAAACTACCGTAAATCTATCAATATTTTCCAAATTACCATTTTTTAATAATTATTTTTAAAAATTACTGCAAAAGTTAAAAAAAGCCCGGTGGGAGAAAGTTGTAATGGAATCAAGGAAAGAATCCAAAAAGATAAGAAATTCTTATCCTTTTTTTTCGATAGCTAGAAATGAAGTCATTTTATAGTGCTACAAAATGGTAATCCCCACATTAATATATCAATGACAAGTGTCATAAGGATACAAAGGTCTCTCCTCCCGATTATTCAAGTTGAGGCGGGTTCAATGTGTGTTAATCTCAAGTCAACAAACTTCCAACTTTAGCCATTGAATCAAAACCTTCAAACTAATTCCAAAGTACTCTATGGTAGAAGACTAGCTTCACCATCTAGATATGCCAAATCCATATCAAACCCTCCAAGCCCTACCTCTAGCCTAGACAAATGCATTAGCATTAGAACTTTATTTTAAAGGTGACACCATTAAGGGAGATGTAAATGATTATCTAGCCATAAGTATCATGGAGGAAACATCCTTCCTATAATAGGAGTGAAATAATCAATCTTCTTAGGTGAACATAGTATCACTTTTTCCAAGAGGTAAAGCATTAGAGACCACTCGACATCCATTAAAGATAGAGAAAGACAACCATGCTCAGATGACACAACATTAT
The DNA here is from genome assembly GCF_030704535.1 of Vitis vinifera. Taxonomy (NCBI): domain Eukaryota; kingdom Viridiplantae; phylum Streptophyta; class Magnoliopsida; order Vitales; family Vitaceae; genus Vitis; species Vitis vinifera. The sequence continues at coordinate 22,485,520 of NC_081822.1, read as the reverse complement.
AACATAGAGGCTATGTAGGGAAAACATGAATTTGTTCACATATTAAAGATCAAGTGCAAGATGCACTACACATCATGTAAGTGGAGAATGGTGTACACACTAATTTTCTTTAAGAAATATGATTTGGGGTTGAATTGAATTTTTATTAATTTTAAAAATGATGTGAGTATAATATTTATTTTGTCTTTTGATACTTTCTTATTTAGTTATTAATTGAGGGCTTAAAGAAACTTGGTCTCAAATGACTTAAACTTAATTTGATCTTTGACTTAATTTGGAGTGCTTGATAAAACTTAATACTTATTATTTAATGATTTAAGTTGACTTTAAGTTAAATTATATTTAAATTATTGACTTAAAACTTATTACTTAATTCTTACTTTAGGTATTAACATTGTTGGATAAAATTAGCTTAAAAGTATTCTAAATTATCAAATTGACATATTTATTTTCATAAATTATAACTAGGGCAAAGTAGATCGAGTAACAATAGGGGTTGTGGAGTAGCAAAAGAGATCATGGAAGTAATTAGGACAAATGAGGATAAAAAGATAAAATGAAGATGGGAACTTTAAGTTATATTTTTAAGTTATTTTATGAAAGATACTTGTTAGCCCAAGGGTTCTCCTAATCGGGTTTTGATGATAAAAAATCATGGTTAAGTAACTAATTGGTTTAATGTTTAAGAATCTTAGGTATAAACTTGAAAATTCATCAAAGGACCAAATGGATACAAGATCGAGACGCTTGGAAGACTTGAGATCATAGGAAATGAATGTAAGATGATAGCATGAGTGCACTTAGGATGTTCATACCTTTTCATGCATCTTAGAAAACTCTGTTTATTCTTTAAAACTTGATTTTCTTTAAAACCCGAGTTTCATCAAATATACCTTAGGCAAATTGATTCAAAATTGGCATATTAACTCACCTAAAGACCTTGCCTAAGTGTTATAAAAGAAAGGAATCAAAAAATAGGTTTTTCGGGGCCAAAAAGGCTCAACCGGTCGAAGCTAAGGCCAACCGGTCAATCGGTTGAGGAACCGGTCAACCGACTGAAGTCGTCCAGTCGAGGACCGGACGAGGAAGGTTAAAAACCTTCTCTCTCTCCCAGTAGCCTTCTCTTCCCAGTCGAGGTGATTCCTTTATCGGTCGAGGTCTGGTTGAGGCAACAGTAACCTGTCATACATTAAATGCTCCAACGGCTAGTGAACCGGTCGACCCCTAGCTCGACCGGACGAGGTTGCCTTTTGCTGTTTTTGACTCCCGAGCTTAGAAACCTATAAATTGAGAGCTCCACTTCATTTATGACAAAGAGAACAATTGCATTCAAAGCCTACCTACTTGTTCTTGATCAAAAAGCTCTCATTTCTTTCTTAGTGCATTAAACCATCATTTGCATATTCTTAGTGCACTCTTGTAAATCATCCTAGCTTTCTCTTGTACTTGAGCCATCCTTAAGCTAGGTTGAGAGTTTCATCTTTGTGTAAACTGAGTGTGAAAGCCTTCAAGTGGTTCAAATCTTGAAGAGATTGTGTAAGAGCCCATTGGAGCCGGAATCCAAGTGTAAGAAGATTGAAAGCTTGATTGAAGCTTCAAGTTAGTGGAACCCTCACTCGGTTAGGAGATTGAGGAGAGTGGACGTAGGCAAGGGAGTGCCAAACCACTATAAACCCGAGTTTGAATTCTCTAACTTTATCTCTTTCCTTTATTTATTTTGTGCATATATTATTGTGTGGAAAAAGATTTTAAAATACCCAATTCACCCCCCCCCCCCCTTTTGGGTATTTTCCTTAATTATTCATAGCCTTTGTTTTATCAATACTTAATTTGCTTAATGACTTAAATTAAGTTATTAAGTCTCTTTAAGTTATTATGTTGGTTTACTAAAAACCTATTTAGTTTTGAGTCTTGATTTGAATTAGGTTATGTCTTGACTTGGTTTTCAACTTAATTTGCATCTAAGTGTAACTTAGGTTTTAATGTGACTTAGATTTTGACATGACTTGAGTTTTGATTTGACCCTTAAAAAGACTTGAATTTTAACTTGATTTGGGTATTGACATGACTTGAATCTTGGTATGTCTTGGACCTCAATGTGACTTAATGTTTGTTGTGGCTTGAGTCTTGGTTTGACTTGAACAACATCAACTAAGGGCTTAAACAACTTGATTTTAGATTTTTTAAAAAAAAGTCTTAAATCTTGAAACTCGAGGCTTTAAAGATTTTGACAATTTGAAGACACTTTAAAGAAATTTAAGATTTGTTGAAGTCCCCTCTCAAGATTTGTAGAAACTTTGGATCTTCCTTGAAAAACTTATCTCTAATACTTGGATTCTAACTTATACTAAAAGTTTTGAAATTAACCTTATTTATAGGAACCAAAAATATTGTTTTTGGGTAGTTTTTAAATTCCTCATAAATATTCTTCATTGGTTAAAAATAATATTTAAAGATATTTGAAAAACTACATTTAATAATTTTCAATTTTTTTTCCTAACAAAGATTAAAAATTACTTTTTTTTTTTGTATTTTAATAATTATATTTTAATTATTAGAATATATATTTTTCTTGCCATGGAAAGCAACTTCAAGTTGTCTTTGGGCATGACCCATGTTACACATAATATTATTTTATTAGTAAAATTCGTGATCCACATGGCAACTTTTAATTTGTCAAATTTTAAATTAATTATGAATATTTGATTTTTCTATTGATCCATAATTAACTTAATTTCAACATGTGTTAAACTATAAAAGATTAAATTTTGCCCCTCTATAATTAGCCATATGTCACGATGGAGCACACATGACAGATATTAGACACATGTTACACAATTATTAATCACCATGATTTTTTCAAAATTGGTTACCAATTTGAATTAGAATATGATTAGTTGTTTATCAAAACTAGATTAAATGCTTGAAAAATATAAGACCATCAAAACTTTAAATTTTTAAGCATGAGATGTTTCCAAATCATTTGAGATCTCTTGCTTACCTCAATATTACTCTTATAAATAGCAATTTAAAATATTGTAGTGTTAATCCGAGTTCACAATTATTTTTGACAATCATTCGTAACAATGCTACAAACTACAGACATTTTTGCGATGATCATTTTCAAAGCTGTCACGACCTACAAGTTTGGTAGAAAGAGGAAGAAGAGTCGAAACTCAATACAAAACAAGCAAAGCCCTTCACTATTATTGCACATAGACTACTTTACAACTTAACACATTCATATAGGATACGATATATGTAACTTAAAATATCATTTTTATCGGGATATGATATTATTGGATATTATATATAATAAAATACTATTTCAAGGCATTATGTTCAATGTCATATATTATGTCATACTTACATTTGATTCATAAAACAAAGAAAAAAAATGGAATGAAAAATGTATTATATTTCAATATCTGATATTTGTATAAAATAAAATTATATTACATTTCAATATTTTCTATTAAAAAATATGAAATATTTCACATATTTAATTTTATTTGAAAATCATTCTATAATCTATAATTCAGTAAGTGGTTATTTATTTGTTAATCATTTTTAAGATTAAACTATTTAAAATTTATAAATAAAAATATTATATTATGTTGTTAAATATTAAAAATATTTTGTACATTGAATACAATATCAAATAATACAAATATTAGTACTAATTTTGGGTATATTTTATACATATTTTTAGGTTTTTTTAAAACATAAATTTAATTTTTTTTTAATCAAAACAAATAAATAATATATGTAATTGAAAAAAAAAATAAAGAAAAAAAATTTAAAAAAAACGTACATTTATGATTCATAAGGTATATATGATTCATAAGATATATATGTCTCATATTTTGACTCGGGATTATTGTATCCCATGGATAGCATACATTAAAAAGAAAAAAAATGGAATAATATATTGTACAACTTATGTATTGGTCAAAGACAGAATATGATAAATAATGAGATAATTTATTAATTCTATTTAATTGATAGTGGAGTATGTTTGTATCTTATCTTATTACATATTATATTCAACCAATCAACCAAACATGAACATATAATAAAAAAATTTAACACTGGAGTAAAATTATATTCAGCTAAAATAATTTGGAGTAAAATTATATTCAGCTAAAATAATTAAAATTAACTGTTAAAAATTTCATATCAGGGTAATAGATTAAGAGACAGTTAAAAAATTTTTTTGTCACAATAATCACAACATACTCAAAAAGAAAACTACCTAAAAAAAAAAAACAAAAAAACAAACAGTTGTATTAATTGTTGTTGTTGCTGCCCGGATGATATTGCAGCAACAAGAGCAGAATGGAAGACGTGAAGAACAAAGGATGGCAGCAAGAGCAGAATGGAACACATGTAGAGGAAAGGATTGCAGTGATCAAAATAGCCTCCCTCTCAGTATCATAAACAGGAGCCATTTTCTGCCGCGTGTTCTGGTTTGCTGATGGAGAATGATGCATCCAACCACCCTGCAATCTTGGCTTGCTCCACATAATATGTGAACTGCTTCTTGGCATCAGGCACATCCAAGGCCAGGTCGTCCAGAGCTTCCCCCACCCTTGAGAAGCCCTTCATCATTTGGTACATGGTGATGAGTCCTGAGCCAAAGCACTCCCTCAGCAGGCGCCATAGTCTTTCATTCTTCTTCTCTATCACTGTCACCAGTGCCTTTTTGACAACCTCATGGTGGAAAAATGGCATGCCCAACTCCTTTATGCAACGACAAGCTTCCCTGAAGTCCCCGCCGGATTCATACTCCTCTAGCAGCTTTCCAATCTTGTCCTTTACATCCTCAACTGCACGTGCAGTGCTGCCGCTTCCCCCACCGCCCCAACACCTTAGGATTCGCTCGCCTGAAAGACGAGCCTTTAGTAGTGACTTGGCCATTTGAAGCACTTTGCTGCCTATGGAATCTGGGCTCAGGCACTGGCTCCCAATCTCTTCCAAGTGTTGTGGAGCGAGGACTTCATCCACAACTGCTCTAGCTAAGAACATTGCAAGGTCCTCAACAACTACTGGGATATCTAGAGCAGTGTCGTCTGCAGATTCTATCAACATTACAAACCCGTTTACAACATCATCTGCTGGAAAACACAGGGATGACAACAGAATAGAAGCCATTTCCTTCTCCCTATTTTTTCGGTCCATGGCTAGTGTTATCAGTCTTTTAACAAATATAGCATTTAGTTCAGCTGATGAAGGACTGTTTTCTGATTCTAGACAACTGCTTACTTCTGAAATATCGCCTGAGAAGAAATATTCTTGGATAATAGATTGGGCCTTGAGCTTGAAAGTTCTGGCAACATTATCTTCTAGTGATCGCTTCTCTGGCTCTAATGACAGGGACTTCAAAGATGAGGCAGACAACCAGCCCTCTGATGCTGCCTTGGAGATTAGTGACTTCAATATACTCTTTGCACTTGGTATGTCAAGTGATAAGTCATCAACACTGTCAATCATCCGACCAAACCCTTTTGATATTTGACTAGAATTGATCAAACCTTCTTCAGCAGCTGCCTTCAACAAGTCAAGTAGGCGGTCTTCAGCATGCCGCCTCTCCATTGCCATTATAAGAGCCCGCTTAATTATCTCATGGTGGAAGAAAGGGACTTTCAAATCCTTAATGCATCTGCAGGCCTCTTTTACATCTCCACTCACTCTATACTCCACCAGTAGATTGTTTATCCGAGCCTTCACATCCTCAACTGTCGTATTCTTGCTACCTCCCCATCGCCGCTCAATGATCTCTGCATGGAGGGGAGCTGCCAAATAGCCCTTCTCAGCTCTTCTCAAGACTTGAACACCCTTTGAGTCCTTGGGCAGGGAAGCTAAATGTTTTGTCAAAAATGCAGGAGGAAGAATGTCATCAACCACAGCGCGAGCCACAAACAGAGCAAGCACATCAATTGTGTCTGGTATATCTACAATCAAGTCATCTGAGGATTCCACTAATTTACCAAAGCCTTTGTATACTTGGGAGGGATCAATGACATCTGCATAGAGTGCAGACAATAGAACAGCAGCCATTTCCTTCTCTTTGTCATGTCTATCCATAGCCATTGAGACAAGCTTCTTAACAAAATAAAAATTGTAGCGTGGCAAGCTGATTTCTCTCAACTCACTGGCAGTTGAGACAACATCGTCAGTAGCGAAGTATTCCTCCACAATCACAGCAGCCTTCTTCTTGTACTCAGCAAACTCCTCAGCTGATTTTCTCACATTTGTATGGTCGCATTCCTGTATCCATTTTCATATTTCAAAGTTTTATAAGCATCATCATTCAAAATGAAATCAAGAACAAAAGCCAATAAGAACAGAACAGAGTATATCACCTCAGTACTATCATAGTTTGGATCATTCAGGTCCAGAGCATGACCTTCCTCAGTTTCAAGCAAACCTCCCCATGTTCCTTTTCCCCCAGAACCACCTGTACAACCAACATTGCTTCATACATTCTGTACATCAAAGTTCTCAAGCACACAGCCTTCAGTCATGCTATTACAAGAGAAAACTAGGAATCAGTCAGTCAATCACCTTTCTTAGGGCGCCCATCTTTGGGAGAATGAGAGTGCTTATCATCCTTGAGGGGGCTCCCCCCCTTGCTTGTGCCTTGTCTGCATCTGGGAGAACTTGGGGACCTTGGAGAACCTGGGGACTTTGGAGATTTTGGAGACCTTGGAGAAATGGAGATCTGCAATGGAGAAACAGACAATGGATCTGCACTCTCTGAAACAGACTGGTGAAGCTCCCGATGCTCATTTGATACAAAACCATCACTGTACTCCATCAGCTTACTGCTTTCAAAGACAAAACATCTAACACCATTACTCCCCAAATGCCAATGACATTGGACATATAGTCTATATGCTTTATTCCCAACAAAAAAAAAAAAATGTTAAGAAAAATGATTTTTTTATGTTTGGAGTAATGTATAATAATAATTTATTAATTTTAAATTATTTTGATCATGACAAAATAACAGGAGCTTAAAACAAAACCACACCTTCAGAAACATGATATCTTTCTTTTTTTTTTTTGTTTTTTTGTCCTGAGCCACTTTGCCCCAACAGTACAAAAGGCTTCCCAGAATTCTGAAAATGAAGTCAAGGCTGCATGAAACATTTAAACAGACATGAAACCCAATGAATATCATAAAAACAACCCATCTACCATGATATCAGAACAATCTAGGATTCCTTGGATGAGATTCAAGTTGATTTTTGGTAGCAGAAATGAAAACAATCAACATTTTGCTCTTTGAATTTCATGCTTTCATGGATTTTTTTTTTTTCTCTTAATTTCTCTGCTAACCAAGTTTTGAATTCTTCAAGGTTGTTTGACATAATATGAATCCTTCAATGAGGAACACCTCAAGAATCAATCTCAACCCTAATAAATTATGAAATTTGACAAAATAAAGTTGAATCAAAACCCTATTAGCAGTTTTCTTTCCATATGTAATGAAGACTTTCTGCAAATTTTCTCTTCAACATTAATCACAATCCTGGATTCATTTTCAATGATTACACAGAATTATGAACAGAAACTAGAAAATTATATATGTTAATGCCAACCAATTATCAAATGAAGGCACATTTTCCATGAACGAGAAAAGAAAAAAAAAAAAAAAAAGGAGAAGGAAAAAGACAGACCTCATGAATCCCTGTTTCCAAACAAAATGGATGATCCTCTTCACCAATGACTTGGAGAAGAGGCCTGAGAAAGATTGAAAAGGAAAAATGCAGTCTTTTTTTCTTTTGGTTTTGAGTACTTTCAAAATTCTTACTACTGTCCTTTAATTTTGTTTTATACGGCTAAAAAAAAGGAATATTTTGGGGAAAAAATTATATAAAATATTAAAATTTGGAACGAATTAGTCGTTCAGTTATTTTCTTCCCCAAAACTCGTCGTTTTGTTCGGAAGTGTTTGGCTCTCGAGGCATCGTCGCAGTTACGGGAGCGACCACCATGAGGAGTGGCACCGCTGATCCTCAATCAGAGGGCGATCTTGCTCTTGATCTAATTTCCACCCTTCAATCTCAACTGCTCTCTCTCCGCAACAGAGTACAGGTACGTACGACTGCGAATACACACTAGTTATATATTTTTCCCTTTTCTGGGGTTAGCGTTCGGTTGCCGAGAAAATGCGGGGGAAAGTAGGTTGAACTTGAGGATGTTTGTTTAAGTGCGCCCTAATTCACCAAAATAACAATACAAAATGTAAGGAGATTTTTGCAAGAAAATGGATCAAAATTAGATTTCATTTTATTTTCCTCTGTTTTCTTGGGAACCAAAGGGAGGACTAGACTCCGGTTGGCTGGTTAGTAAGTTGGTGGAGCGGTGACTTCTAAGGAAGTGCCTTTTGAGAAGAGGAGTGCAGAGAGAGGCTGCTGGAAAGAGGTTTTATGGCGTTTGGGTGCCAAGTTCTTTCTAGGGCATTTCTGTTTCTTGGAAATGTCATAATGAAATGTGAAACAATTAAAAACTTGAAATTACTTGAAATTAAAACGAACTAAATTGCGTGTTTGGTTCCTGGGAAAATGTGGGGAAAATTAAATGGAAGTTTTTGAGGATGTATTTTAACTCTCCCAGTTTTTGAAGCACCAACAATGGAAAACATAGAGGATAATTCTTTTTGCAAGAAACCAAATGCAGTAAAAAGAGGAAGGGTGAAGCTCTTGTTTGAGAACAGAGAGAGGCTGTTTATGAGATGTTCATCAATGGTGTGAAGAGCATTGCTAGGGCATTTTTGCTTCATTGAAGTGTTGTAATGAAATTTAAAAGGTTTACTTAAATTAGAATGAACAATTTGTGGGTAGTGTTTGACTTCTAGGAAAATATAAGGGAAAATAAATGGGAGTTCTGAGTATATTAGTTTGAGTTGGCATAATAACAAGAACAGAAAAAGTAAGAAACCTTTTTGTTGGAAGAAATGGAGTGGAGTCAGAGGAGAAGAAAATGAATGTATTGTTGTCTTTTTTCTTCTTTTCTTGGAAATCAAGGTTGGTGTAGAAGGGCTTCACTAGAGCCAAGCCATGGATGGGGGCAATTTTATGTTTTTTAAACTGTTGTCAGGACATCAATCTATGATGTTTACTAAAATTTACAATGACCAATTCATATGAAAACTGCTAGGAAACAGTAATGCTATTTTTTTTTGGGATCAAATTCGTCAAATGGTTTATCTGACCTGACATAATGTAGAAAACTCTTCAATTCTCAACAACAAAAGGACTCTTTGCCAATAAAAGCTTCAACCTTACCATGATACCTCTATGTGTTCAAGAATTCTTGATTCCTTTCTTTCCAATAATTGCGGGTGGAGCAACAAAACATCCCGAAACTCTTATTTCTGGCTCATATACCCCAACTATGAATAATGCTCCATCCATGACTTAACATCAGCCGCTAGATGCCAAAATGAGTAAAGATAATTTCCCACAATTCCAGAGGGGTATTGCAATGTAAGGATGGATTATTCACTGTTTCAATCACATTTCACATGATGCACATTCTACAATGATCCAAATCCTGCTTTTTTTGATAGGTAAATAAAAACATATTAACAGCACCCAACGATAAAGCGCACCAAAGTCCATAGGGCATATACAAAAGACTCCAAAAGGCAAAGTGAAAATAGAAAAAGGACAACAAAAAACAAAATCCCCCTTTATCGAGTCCTAAACCAATCTATAAAATATGTCATGGATGTGGGACCCTCATCTATGTACCTCCCAACCTGCAACAATATATTATAAAGAAGCGTGGATTTGAAGCTTGACCGAAATTCTCTTTGCTTTCAAATGATCTTTGATTCTCTTTCAATAATGTCCAATATATGCATAATGGGACAACTCTCCAAACCTTATTCCTTAATTTCTCTACAAAAGACCCACACCACCTTAAGAGAATTTCTCTAATGGAAGAAGACATGACCCATGCAATCTTGGACAAGGAAAACACCAAATGTCATAACGCCCTTGCTTTAGCAACAAAGCAAGAGGATATTATCAACAAACTCATCTTCTTCCTTGTAAAGAAAGTATCATTTCTCCAAAGACCATCCTCTCCTTTACAGATCCAAAGTCAAGACTTTTCCTCAAGTTGCTTCCCAAGCAAAGAACCCTAATTTTGTTGACACTACGAATTTTAAATAGCTTACACAAAAAAGTGTTGAAGGATTTGACTAAAAACTTGCCCTTCTTTGCTTTCAACAACTCTATCCTATCCTTCTCATCCCTTCTCTCACAACCTTGCTTTAAAGCCTCAAAAGGAAGGCTTGAACTCTTTCCATCTCCCAATCATTTAGATCCCTTAAAAAGTGAGGGTTTCAACAACTTCTCTCACTTAGGTGGTGTTTGTTTTTTTACTTAATTCTAAATAGAACCTTAATGATTAATAGTATTAAATATTAAGTTGTTTGTTTTTGTAGTATTTTATTTCTATTAAGTATTAAAAAGTAAAAAAACCAATATGTTATTTTTTCTATTTAGAAAAAGTTACATATTTTGGCTTTTTCTATTTAGTAAAAAGTTTATAATAAGTCATGAAAAAGTAGAAAAACAAACAACCTAAATTCTAAAACTAAATTGCTTTCAGCAAAAAGCCAAAAAAACAAACACCACCTTAGTTGATTCCAAACATCCATCACCTTGCATCCTTCATCAAAGCTATAATGTATAAGAAGGGAGAAGACTCACTAAGAGTTGAATTACCACTCTATTTATCTTCTCAGAAGTTTATGCACTACTAGTTGCCATAACGAAGGAGGTTCTACCATTAATACCATCCCAACCTCTCCTGATGGCCTTTTACAACCTTACTCCAACATCGCTCCTCCTTTCCTAAGAACAACAACCCTTCTCTTTCCCAAATGTCCCAATAATAAACTCACTTCCAAAAGACTCGATGATTGAGACATGTCTCCAATTCCGCTTACCCACCAAAGTCTTGTTGATAAAGAATTTCTAATACCAAAATCTTCATCTCGTTTCTTCCTACATGCAGTTGCTTAATTCACCAAGTACAACTTTTTCTCTAAAGCACCTCTTCCTCATAAAAAGTCTCTTTGTACCTTCTCACTTTTCATACTTGCCCTTTTAGGAATGATAAAAGGAGACATGCAATAAATGGGCAAGCTTGATAGAGTGCTTATGATAAGAGTAAGTCTCTCGGTCTTGTAAAGATGTTGCTTATCTCTCAACAAGAATTTGCTTACATTTCTTTTGAGTTAATCTTTAGCCTTGAGAACTTCAAACCATATGAAAGTCCAACTTAGATATAATATTTGATATTGGCTAGCCTTAGAAAAAAGGAGATTATCATCAATGAATAAAAGATGAGACAACTCTATCCCTATGCCTCCCATCTCACTCGCCTTAAACTTATAAATGCAACCTTTTTCCTTTGCCCTCTTCAAAAGAGAATTCAGGACTTTCATTACTAAGAGCTCTAGAAGAAACCGATGGGAGTTCTATTCACTTGCATTGAAAATCTCACTATAGATATGAACCATTTAATCCAACCAACCCATTTTTGTTCAAATCCCATTTTTTCAAAGATTGGTAGCAAATAAACTCAACTAATATGGTCATTGGCCTTTTCTATGTCAAACTTGTGTAACAACACATCATTAGAAATGCTCTTTAACTTTGAACTAATTGCTTCATTAGCAACATACACGACATCCAAAATTTGTCTCTCCTTAATAAAAGCATTTTGAGAATTTAAGACTACTTTTCCCATCACTTTCTTTAACTTATTTTTTAAAACCTTAGCTAGTGGCTTGTATAAACTACTCATCTAACTTGTAGACTTCTAATCTTTCAAATCCTTTGCACTTTCCTTCTTTGGAATCAACACCAAGAAAGTGACATTTAAACTTCTTTCAAATAAACTAAGGTCATAGAATCCTTGAAGAAACCCATCATTGCATGCTTCACAAATTCCCAACAATGCTACCTAAACACCATTATGAACCTATCGTGCCTTAGTACTTTATCCCTACTCATCAAAGCTAGAGCTAAAAAGACTTTTTCCTTTGAAAAGGTTATCTCCAAACCTTTAGCATAATCCTTAGACAAAGTCTCGAAATTCATCCCACTAATGGCAAGTCTCTAGTCTCCCAATTTAGAAAAGAGGCTACAAAAGAGCTGAATTATCACATCCTTTATCTCCTTCTCTTCAGTGAGGTAACCACCATTTACCTTGATCCTAGCCATAAAATTCCTTCTTCAACGCGCATTCCTCGTTTTATATAAGAACTTAGTATTTTTGTCTCCTTTCCTCTACCAAATTTCCCTAGACTTTTGCCTTCATGATGCATCTTTTAAGAAGGCTCATTGATGGTATTCCTCTCAAGTTGTTGTTCTAGCCTCAACTTCTTCCTCAGAAAGAATTACTACCCTTTCTTTGGCATCCTAAAACCCACATGATTCAATGTTTCCTCCTTTCAAAAAAAGATATCACAAACACCTCATGATTCCACACTTTAAGATCTACCTTCAATGCTTTTAACTTAGACGCTAAAGAAAAACCATATGGATATTAGCTCCTTAACAGCTCTCTAAAAGCTTTCACTTGTAGCCACATTATTGAAGCTAAAAGGAGTTTTACCACTCCTTATCCCACTTCCATTGAACAAAATGAGCAAATGATTCAATATTGGTCTAGGCAAAATGCTAGAAACCCTGGATCTCTCTGTTCCCAAACCCTAGATCGAATAGGTACACGTAAGTCTACCCCAAGCTTCTATAAAAACTATTCTAGCAGAAACAATGGCTTTTAAAACCATTTAGAATAATAAACTAGAAAAGATAGTAATCAGACCTAGATTTGGATGTTCCTAGATCAATTCCTCACGGTGAAGAATGTGCTTGAATTGTTTGGAGGTCTTGTACATCCAAAATCATCCGCCTTATGACTTGAACCACGATCTAAGTGCTCGAAAGTGTGGGTTGTCTCTCTTACTCTCTAGAAGTGGAAGACGATTGTCTCACAAAAGTGATAGAAACCTTAATAGGGTTCTCCGACTGGGCTTAAGCAACTTGAACCCACTAAGACACCCTTGCGTAATCAATCAATTAATCTTATAAGGCCATCTAATTAATCAATTAACTCAATCCAGAGAACTTGTTCACTATTCTTTGTACAACCTTGCATAATTACCAAAACATCTTTATGCACAAAAGTGAACCGAGAGTTAATCCAACTCTCATAAACCATGTCATCATGGTATATGAGCTCAAAGTAGGGACCATTATGACCCATAGGAGTATTGCTCCCCCTATAATCCAATTGTGAAGTTGATTCAACATTCCACTAAAGAGAATCAACTGCACTCTAGTATCCTATGTAAATAATAACAAGATAGAGCTTGAGTTTGTGATCTACTATCCACTATATGCAGACTTCTCATAAATTGGTGCCCATAATCTAACAAGGTAATGTTATCACCTACCAAGATTACCTCTCCAATCCTTGAATTACAGATCACATTTATTATGTGATCAATTAACATACTTTGGCTCCAATGAACATATATCAAATTTCCACTAAAGGAAATACTATGACTAGTCTTCTAGATCACATGTCCTTTGGATCACCTAAAGGGATACACTATCTCAATCCCATCAGATATCATAGTGCCTATATTAAAAATACCTGTTGTCACCAACCTTTATCAACAGTGACCCAATCCTTAAGGATATATGACCACCTGGGAGTTTTACCTATAGGTCAAAGCTTCCTATTGACTTTGGCACAAATTCAATATCCTCTCAAGGTTGAGAGTTTATGTAGTATAGTAACTTGCTAAATCATGACGTGTAATAGTCTTATGTTATAATTCACCATAGGTCTTTTTTAGTGTGCATCACATATACTAGTGCACTCACCATAGGAAAACCATTACAATAGCCAAGACAAGTCATCCCTCTAATTAAGAGGTAATGCACTACAATCTCAAATGGATTGCCTAAATCCATGAATCGACTATGGACTATTCATCAGTTTGCAATGAACCCATGATTTGGATCTTCTGTACAAATCTTAATGCACCTAAGCCATGTATAATGCAAGTGATGTGGGTCATGTATGCTCAAATAACTGATTAATGCAAAATAGGATAACAAATGGAAAGTTAAGAAACATAAATAAATAAATTTATAAATGAATTTTTATTTGTTACATCATGTCATGTTTTCTAGGGCTCAATCCCAACACAAAACACTTTGTAACAACCAATAAACTGGTTCTTCCAATATTCATACTCTAAGAAACTGTCTTGTCTTGAAAGGGATTGGTTGCTCATGCCTTTACACAAAGTGAAAGAGCCCTCAATCAATAGGAAATCACTCAAGTTCAACTCTTCAATAATTCTTGTAAACCATCTCATGGTTGCAATTATTCTATCATAGCTTCTTCTTTTACCTAGGAATCTGACCATGTTAAATGGCCCAACAACTTAATAAGGATCACTTCACAAACCTTCTATATCCCTAATTCCACCTAAAACTACTCCCTTGAGTAGGATCATAAACCCTAATGAAATCCTAAACAAAAGCATCTTTTGAACATATGAAGCAAAATAAAATGGTAATGCTCTCATTTCCATTTCAAGCAATTTCAACACTCTACTATGCTTGAAGACCATAATGCCATTAATTCCCCCTAGCATCTATCATTTCCCAATCTAAAAATGTTCCCACCCCCAAGCTCCTAACCAACTCCACTATCATTTCTTAAACTTTAGTTTCTTATAACACACCAAATCAACCTTCCTAGACCTAATTAGAGATTTAATAATCTTCTTTCTTTTTTTTTTTTTCCTTATCACTAGCCCCTCTTACATTTTGAAAAAGAATTCGCAACTTCATTGACTAAGTGCAACTAATTCCCAACCACCATTTCCATTCCCACCTTCTTTCTCATCTGCTCTTTTGTAGTTCACAGGGCATTCTAGTTTCCAAAGCTTCCTTTTGGTTTTTGAAGACTTTGTTTCTTCTTTGTTAGAGCCCCCTAACCTTCTCCCATTTCCTTGCATCCATTGTAAAGAGGATGAAAATCTTTGTAAGTTAGCATGATCAGAAGCCTATGAAACTCAACCAACTTGGAAATAGACAACTCTTTAGAAAAGCATACATTACCCAACACCCCCCAAACCCAAACCACAAACTCCTTACACAAAGATCCTTTAAGAAATCTTCCAAAGTTATCAAGGAATTCCACCAACCTACCGTCATGAAAAATCTTCCTCAAAGGCCCTTCATAGACTAAACCCCCTAAACGTCTCACCCAAACTTTTTTTGGCATGAATCCCTATTCGGGAGCACCTACCCTTTAGGGTCCATTTGTTTAGATAGAGTATTTTATCCTTTAAAGGACCTCAACCACCCTCTTCTAAGGATCATCTCTGAATCAGAAACCTTTCAAAACCAAATAAGATGAGAGCTCCCCCAAGAAAGGGTAGGCACACATCCCATTTAACCTTTCAATTACAAACTTTGGAAGGTCCACATCCTTAAAGCAAATAGCTCTGGAGCTTGATTAGAGAGGTCCCCTTATCTACCTGCTAAGCAACACCACAAGGCTCCACTTTTTGTTTCACATCCTTTTCACTTAGTTGGATCCACACACTATCTCCCACCTTAAATTATGTTTTTCTCTCTACATCTACTAAGAAACTCATTTCATATTTAAACAAACGTCCTTGCTTTTGTTGAGGATCCTCTTATAGAAAGCATGATTTTAGCCACTAAAGCAGGTTGACTCACTTGAATATAATAGTTTGCCTTAAGGTTGTAGAGTTTCTATGCAAGAGCAACCCATCACCTTGGAAACCGCTTGCCTTCTAGAAACACCAACAATTTTTTTTGCTTTCGTAATACACAAAAAATGAAGGAAGGGCCTTGCACCAACACTATGCAACTCTAGAACATAACCCCTCCTTCCTTCCTTCCTTCCAAACCTTGTGGAAATGGTTTTCAACCTTCCCTTTGTACCAAGCTTCCACTCCTCAAGAGACACTCTAATCCTCAAACTTTCCCAGCTAGAGAACCCTCTGCCTCTCTCTAGAACCTTACCTTCTAGCCTCTCCCTAAACTCTTCAATAGAGATTGCAAAAAGACTTGGATTCCACCCGAAACCAAAGCTTTCCTTCCTTGTGAACGACACCCCTTCTTCTCTGAACCCTGCTTATTCAAGACCCAAGGATTCTAAATTTTTAATACAACTCAAAGTGCCATGTCATACTTGTCAAATGCTAAAATGTCAAGGGTTTGTTTACAACACTCAACCATGTAAAGAGCACTCCCTTTGAGAGTACCATTGGGCTTTATATTCTATTAGCTGAAAATTTTCCTTCATCTCCAATATATAGAATTTCAAAATATGTCTTTACTGAGAACTTTTCATTCAGCAATATGTTCTCTTTTTGAATCTCTCTATGCACCTTCACCAGATAGTGATTAAGGAAAAGGTTAAAAGGACTACCACAGTGATGGAAGCTTATAGTAAACACCAAATTCCAATTTGGCACCTTTCCTTCCTTACATTCTGACCAACTTCTTCTTAACCCACCATTTTCATCAAGATGTGAAACTCTTACATTAAGGAAGTATCCCTACATCAAATGCCTTGCCAAAATTTCAATCTCTGTTTGTTTTTTGTGTGGGAATCGATAAGACAAAACCTGCTGTGACTATGCTTAGTGCAGCTATTTAACTTATTTGAGTTGTTTTTTTCTTGTTTCAAAAAGCAAAACATCTTATCATGTAGAATTTTCTATTCGTCAGTTACTCTGGAAAGCCAAATGTAGGGTCAGTTTCATGAATTATTTCCAGCTCCCACAGAAATTCACGTCAAAATTATTGCAAAGTTCTACTGTTGTATGAATTTTTATTTCCTAATTTAAAATCCATAACCCAGGAATTAGAGGCTGAGAATGCAAAGCTATCATCTCAAATTTCAAGTTGCCACTGTCATAAGGTTTGTCCATTCAACTTCTCATACATTTGTTTTATTTGCAATGTATTCTGACTATGTGAATTTGGAATGTTGAGAAACGATCATATTCTGAGCTGAGCAGACAGAAAACATTGAGAAGGAACACTTGGAAAAAGGGACTGAAGGACTCATACAAGATTTATTCCAGACCTATCCCTTTCTGATGATAATGTTATTTTATTAAAGCATAACATTTTGAAGCTCTATATGTATCATCATGCTGCAGATAAGGGAGAAACTTGATTCTATCAGCCTGGTCCAGCAAAGTGATGAATTAAAGCCAGGTGGTGATGAGACCAGAAAGAAAAAATTGAAGGGGAAAATACCAGGTTTCTTTTGCTCTCTATCTGTGTGTTGATTGCTGGAGTATCATTTGAGTTTATAAATGCTAGGCATAATGTTAGATCTTTTAATCAGGCCAATAAGGAGGATGTTGAAGACATATAAAGGTTTTAGCAATCCCAACAAAAAAATAAAAATAAAAAAACTGTAGCATGCCATTTCTTTATGTTGTGCCCTTTGGGATGGTAACTATAAGATCATGGAGTGACTGCTACCTCATGGGTCTCACTCCCTTTATCATCATCACTTCATCATGATTGAATATTGGATTTCTGTATTTGACAACAAAAGAAATCTGTTGGGAAGAAACAAAAAAATAAATATATAAATAAAAATAAAAACATACATGTTGGTAATTTGATTTTAGAGGACTAATAGCTTATACACACTTTTCATTCCCTAATCTATTATTCATTTAGTGGTTGTTTATTTCCAAATCTCTTCTTTGATGCTGAGATTGATATTGTTCCTGAGAAATTTGAAATTTATATGTTCTAGTTGTTCTATTAGTTACTTGGGATATGCTAGATTTATTTATTATGAATATCAATTTCCATTTCAAGATTTGCTGATGTTATTTTAGGGTACTGTTTTTCATGATTATGGCATGTCTTGTATCCAACATTCTTTGCTATAATCTTTGTGAGAAGCACCAGCTTTCTGAAGCATTGCTAGGACAATATGGCTAGCCCTTGTGGTTTATTTATATCATCCCTCTTGTGTACAGGCACTAACATGAGGACAATGAATCACATTTCCAAGAGATATGTGGCTCTAAAAGTCATGTATTTTGGTCCAAGGTACTTTATGACTCTTGACTCTTCTTAATACGTTTATTCTTTTCTGTTCTTAATATAATATCCAGGAAGTATACAAAGGGTGCCAAAGGTGCAGAGAAAAGCAAAAGAAAGCCCCACAGACTAGCCTTTCTTTCTACAATCAGTGAAATCTAAAAAGAACTTGTTAGAAACAGTGAAGGAATCCCTACCCCACTTAAAAAAGTGATCTGAGAAAAGACTCTAAACTTGATCAGGACTCACCCAGTCCTCGAAAGTTCTGCAAGTTTGCTCTTTCCAAATACATTAAGACAAGCACAAAGGGATGATTTTTCACACTTTATTATGCCTCAACCCCACAAAATTTTCATGCCAACAAAGCAAAACTTCCTTTATGGACTGAAAGGCACCACCCAAGAGACAACAAAAAAGAAAGAATAAAAGCGGCTAGAAATGTGAACTTACCTTTTCTTTTTGATAGGTAAATAAGAAAAATATTAGAAGTGACTAAGAGGAGACGTGCCAAAGTACACATGATGTATACAGTACGCATAATGTTCACATGATGTGAGCTTACCACAATGGATTAGGATGTGGTTAGCTAAATTCTTATAACACAAGCTCAGATAACACTGATTAATCAAAAACCAACTCCTCCTTATAAGTTGGTTAGTCAAAATCTTCTCCACCACATCCGAGTAAAGAAATCTGGTTTTGATGAAACCTTGAACTGCACAGAATGATGAGAAAGAGTTTGAAACTTGTAGGCTAGGTAAAGGTTTGCCTTTATTTGAATTGCATTCATTGACCATGCCTTAGAGTTTGGTTGATCATACTCATTGCTTGCATTTGCACAAAGGTTTGGCTTTGTTGGAATTCATTGCTCAACCATGTCGTAAAATTTGGTGCATCATACTCATTGGTTACATTTGCACAATCTCTCTCTCTCTCTCTCTCTACCTAGGGATGGCAATTTTCTGGGCTAATTGGGTAACCCACCCTGCCCCGCCCCTATTGGGACGGGTGTAAAATATAATAGACGGGTATAGGTCGGGTATGAGAATATTTTAAAAACCTGAATCGGGTTTGGGACGGGTATGGATTTTGTTCCAACCTGCCCCGCCCCGCCCCGAATATACATTTACAAAATTACCCTTCAACTACTACTAAAATGTCAAAAAACTCCCCATATATATACTTCATTCTTTCCCATTTGCCCTAATTCTGACGGCCACTCCTTCTTCTTCTTCCTCTGATACAGTGGTCTTTCATTCTTCCCATTTGCCCTAATTCCGACAGCCGCTTCTTCTTCTTCTTCCTTTGATGCATTGCTTGAAACCCTATCTCCAGGATCAATACTACTTTTTCTTCCTCCCTCACACCAACTAAAACACTCTGAAATCAATTCCATCTTGTTCTTGGTTTAGCCTTAGAGCCCAAAACTCCTCTTTCGCGACATCAAACTAATCACAGACTTTGATCTCCTTGCCCTAAATATGGGCAACACAATCATCTAGAGCATCACCTTGAAGTCTTTGTCCGAGAGCACAACACAAATGGAACGTGAAAGCCTTTGAAGTAGTGGATTTTATGAAGTCTAGGTTCAAAGATTGGCTTGAAGAGGGATTCACATCCATGGCTGATATTGACCCATTTTCTCGTTTGGTTCAGTTTTCATTTTGTTCTCTTGTAAATGGTTCAGATGGTTTTTTTTTTTTTTTTGTGTTTTGCATTAATTTTGAATCATTTAAGCTAACTATGAGCTTAAAATTATTGATTGTTTTTTTTTTTTGATAAGTAAAGCAAAATGCATTAAGAAAGAGACGGAAATTTACAAAGTATACAAGGGGTATACAAAGCAACTACCCCCTCTAAAAGCAAAAAATAGACCAAAAAAGTCTCACCACCCCTTAGTTGGACGCTAACCATTCCAAGAACCCTATAAGGGATAATCGCTCCTCTCCAATATACAATCTAGCTCAGCTCCACAAGCTACAAACAAAAGAATTCTTAAGTTTTTGAATATCTAACACTCCCCCCCTAAAAGCTAGTCTATTCCTCTTCTTCCAAACCGTCCAAAAAATACACAACAGTATGGACTTCCATATCTTTTTCCTTTTCTTTCCCACAAAAGGGCCCCTCCAGCTAGTTAAAATTATTGATTGTTGTGGTGTTAATTTCAACTTTGATATTATTTTTTCATATTTGGTATATTATCATAATCAGTGAAAGGAAAGTGCATTTGGGTATGAGATTTGCTCATCACCAGTTAGGGTTAGGGCTCAATGGACATTCGGGACAGGGCGGGGATGGGGTTATTAATTCTTTTGTTAACGGGGATGGGATCCAATCAACCTGCCCCGGCATGGGTTTGTGCCGGGGATGGGAAATAACTGTATAATCGGGTGCAGGAATGGGATGGGAATGACCCGTCCCAAACCTGCCCCGTTGCCATTCCTATTTCTACCTGAATGTCTAGTTCATCTTATTCCATGCCTATGACCTGCAGCCTTGGAACAAAATCAAATAATGTTAGTAGTCCAAAGACAAATTTATATCCCATCCTCATCTCTGATGGAGTAAACTTATTTATTACAAAGATAACGAATCACCAAGTAGCTAGGGAAATTTTAGTGGACAAAAAAGTGCTGCCTTGAGGATTGAAGGCATTTGTCTTGGTATTTTGTGGAGACCAGAAGTTTGGTTACTTAGATTAACACCTTGCAGGAGGATACTCATATGCTTCTCTTTGGTGACCCAGGCTCTGACAGTGATTGAAGTACATCTTCCCTGTCTTCCAATAGCAAAGTTGGGCCTGGATTTTCTCACTACTTGTCCAACCATGATCCAGAGTTCTGATTTCCAAGAGAATTTCTATTGTCTAAGAATTGGAAAACTTTTCAGAAAGAAGAAGGATGCAGTAAACAATATATGACAGAACTTGAAACAAAATAAAAAGGTGCTAATTCATATTGTAACAAAATAATATGGAACCAAAGAGGAGTTGCTAATGTGTACAGAAACTAATGAAGGAATCACCAACATTCTTAACATGCAAACAAACAGTGGGTGAATGATATGTTGTAGAAAATGACAATCATACGGCTTATGCACCTAAATGTAAAAAAATAGAGATGAAGATACAGTTCATTTTTTATTTTAACAGTTTATACTTTATGATACTATTAATAATAATGACTGAAAATATTTATAAAAAAAAATATAATTGGAAAAGGAATATGATAATCTTTATATGATGATGATGATGATAAATTGAAAAAAGACCTTTAATTTTATATAAAAAAATTTACTCACTATTTTGAGTAAGCATACCTTAAATTGATGCAATTCCCATTCTTATTAGAATTTTCATTTTGGCTTTTAATCCAAGCTGAGGAAAAGAGGATGGTTATAGTAACTTTATGCGCATGCATCTTTGAGATTTCCTTGTATGTTGTGACGTAACAGGAAAATTATGTTTCTGAAAATCAAGTTCATTTTTTTGTGCTTCTTTTCTGTTGTCTAGCTCCTAGTTCCATTGCTTCATGTTGGGCAAATCCACACTGATTTTATAATTTCCAAGATGATAATGACAACCCTTTGCTACTATTTGTGCTATCTTACAGGTTTTATGGTTTTGCTTCGGAAGCACACATGGATCCAACTGTTGAGGTTTGATTCTTCATCTTTGCATTGTTTTTAGTATTTGGTATATCCTAGTTGGATATCCATCATTGTTATTCTTTCTTATTCATTAATGCAATCCACTGTTGTTTCTCTTTCTCACACACACACACACACATCATAGATGTTTGATTCTTCATCTTTCCATAGTTTTTAGTATTTTTTCTACCCAAGGAGAATAGCCCATCCTTCTTGTTCTTTCTTATTCATTGATGCAATCAGTTCAATTAAAGATTTTACTTGACCATCAATTTAACACAGCCCCCTCTGTGATAGGTTGGGCATTTGGACATTAAATTCTGGATCTCTAGGAGTTTGCTCATAAATTTATTATGATTGGACTTGATAACCATCATGAGGAGGCCTGCCCAATTTTTTTACACAGTTAAGGCTGGATACCATTCAGTTTGTGTGATGTATCCACATGGAAAATTAGCAGTTCACTTTAGGGCCTTTTTGCTTGGATTAGGGTTATGACCAGTAGGTTGCTTGTTTGGGTCTTCCAAGAACTTCGAGGAAAACAGAAGATTACTCAAGTCCTCTCTCACCTGTGTGTATTTACATCCATCCGGCCCATATGCAAAAGCTTATTCATTATCTTTTTCAGGATTATTTATAGTAAATTCTTTCTTTTTAGCCTTGTCCAATCCATCGGGTTCTTGTTCCTTTCTATCTAACTAAATTTTTATGGAAATCTAAAGTTTCATAAGGTAACACTAATGACATGCTATAGTTGAGAAGACCCTACAAAGCCCATAGTCTTGACGTTTGCTTTTTGTCTACGGAGAGTGGAGAAAGGGTGGATCATCTTTTTTTACATTGCCACTTGACTTTAGGGTTATGATATCCATTCAGAGTAACTAACTTGTATTGGGTTTCCCCCTAGGAATATTTGTGACATGATCATTTTATTTAGGGCCTTGAGGATCTCCATTTTAGGCATAGTTCTTTGGCAAACCACTTGTCTTGCGTGATTTGGTTGTTTAGCAGAAAAAAAAAAATGCTAGGATTTTTTAGAACAAGGCAAGGATTTCAAAGATTAGGATCTCATTCATTTCTACTCCTCCTTTTGAGCCTCTTGTTCCACAACTTTTAAGGACATTCTAGCTGGAGGTGTGCTGATTTGTTGGGACAAAAGGTCCTTGGAAATGTTGGAGTGGGAGGAGGGCCAATTTTCAATTTCTTGTAAATTCTGAACTGTGGAAAATGGGGTAGTCTGGGTGTTTACGGGTGTTTATAGCCCTTTCACCAAAGAGGATAAGGAGTGTCTTTGGGATGAATTTGGAGCAATCAGAGGTCTTTGGGGAGAACCCTAGTGTGTAGAGGGAGACTTTAATGTTATTCTATCTCAAGGGGAAAGAAGCAGGCAAGGGAGGGTTACCTCAGCTATGAGGAGGTTTGCTCAGGTTATGGATGACCTTGAGCTTATTGACCTTCCCC
The DNA here is from genome assembly GCF_030704535.1 of Vitis vinifera. Taxonomy (NCBI): domain Eukaryota; kingdom Viridiplantae; phylum Streptophyta; class Magnoliopsida; order Vitales; family Vitaceae; genus Vitis; species Vitis vinifera. The sequence continues at coordinate 22,462,242 of NC_081822.1, read as the reverse complement.
TACAAGGTGGTTCTTTTACTTGGAGTGGGGGGCTACATAATCAAGCCTGGGCCAGGTTGGACAGATTTATGGTTTCTCCCAGCTGGCTTGATCAGTTCAGCAATGTGACCCAGAAGAGATTATCTCGGCCTATATCGGATCATTTTCCAATTCTAATCGAGGGGGGTGGCAAAAGAAGAGGTCCTTCACCTTTCAGGTTCGAGAACATGTGGCTGAAAGTGGAAGGGTTTAAAGACCTCATGCGGAGTTGGTGGCAAGGGATGTCGGTTAGTGGAAGGGCTAGCTATAAGCTGGCTACAAAATTGAAGGCAATTAAACAGAACTTAAAATTATGGAATAGGGAGGTGTTTGGGAACTTGGACAGTAATAAATTGGCTGCTTTACAACAAGTGGATTACTGGGACCAAGTGGAAAGCGAGAGGAGACTGACAGAGGAGGAATTCTCCAGCAAAAAAGAAGCAAAAGAAGGATATGCTAAGTGGGTTAAGATGGAGGAGATACACTGGAGACAACTCTCAAGGGAGCTCTAGCTAAGAGAAGGGGATAGAAATACGGGGTATTTTCATCGAATGGCAAATGCGCACCGAATGAGGCATACCATGGAAAGAATAAAAATCAGTGGGGTTTGGCTGTCAGAGGAGCAAGAAGTAAGGACCGGAATAGTAGACGCTTTTCAACGGTTACTAACGGAAGACTTGGAGTGGAAGGCAGATATAGGGGGGTTAAATTTGAATCAGATTAGTCAACAAGAAGCGGACACCTTGGAGCTTCCCTTCATGGAAGAGGAGGTCCATTTGGCCCTAATGGACATGAATGGGGACAAGGCTCCAGGTCCGGATGGCTTCACGGTGTCCTTCTGGCAATATTACTGGGAGTTTGTGAAGGAGGAGGTTTTGGAGATGTTCAAGGAGTTCCATGAGCAAAATGTTTTTCTCAAGAGCCTCAATACCACGTTCCTGGTTCTTATCCCAAAAAAAGGAGGGGCGGAGGAGCTAGGGGACTTCAGGCCTATTAGTCTCTTAGGCGGGCTGTATAAACTTTTGGCCAAGGTGCTGGCCAATAGGATTAAAAACATGATTGGTAGAGTGGTCTCTTCAGATCAGAATGCCTTTGTCATGGGTAGGCAGATTTTGGATGCATCTCTAATTGCAAATGAGGTGATTGACTCATGGAAAAAAAAAAAAAAAAAAGGCCTAATCTGCAAATTAGATATTGAAAGGGCGTATGATAGCGTTAATTGACAGTTTTTGATGAGGGTTATGCAAAAAATGGGATTTGGGGCTAAGTGGAGGGAGTGGATATGGAGCTGCATCTCGACTGCTAAATTCTCAGTGTTAGTAAATGGGGAGCCAGCTGGGTTCTTTTCTAGCTCTAAGGGGCTTCGGCAAGGCGACCCTCTATCCCCATATCTGTTTATCATGGGAATGGAGGTGCTGAGTGCCCTTATTCGAAAGGCTGTGGAAGGGGGCTACATCTCCGGGTGCAGAATCCGGAGGGGCAGGGGGCAGGCAACAGTATTTCCCACCTCCTCTTTGCGGACGATGCAATAGTTTTCTGTGAGGCTAAGAAAGATGACATGACCTATTTGAGCTGGATTTTATGTTGGTTTGAAGTCGTCTCAGGGCTGAGGATTAATCTGGCTAAAAGCGAAATTATTCCAGTAGGGGAGGTGGATGAGATCCTTGAGATGGCTGTGGAGTTGGGATGCAAGGTAGGTCAGCTGCCATCAACTTACCTGGGGCTGCCCTTGGGTATGTCCAATAAAGCCGCTTGTGTGTGGGATGGGATGGAAGAAAGGATGAGGTGGAAATTAGCCCTTTGGAAACGGCAATACATCTCCAAGGGTGGTAGAATCACACTCATAAAGAGTACTTTGGCTAGCATGCCATTATATATGGGACCAGAATTCTGGCTAAGGAGGTTGGAACCTAAGGTTTATTAGAGGCTTCAATGATTGGGAACTGAACATGGTAGACGAATTGCTTCAAATCTTAAGGAGTCAAAGAATTACCTTGGAGGAGGACTTGGCCTTATGGAAGGGAGGAAAAAATGGGAAGTTTGGCGTTAAGGAAGCGTATGGGTTGATGATCAGCCATAGTGTCCCTTTGTTTCCCAAAAAGGGCATTTGGGTGGAGAACGTTCCTTCCAAGCTAGCGTTCTTTGCGTGGGAAGCTACTTGGGGGAGGGTTCTTACCCTTGATAGGCTTCAAAAGAGAGGATGACAGTTTCCTAATCGTTGTTATTTATGTGGTAGTGATGAGGAAAATGTTAATCATCTTCTTATTCATTGTACAGTGGCTAGTGTGTTGTGGGGGATTGTTCTTAGTTTGTTTGGAGCCCAGTGGGTCTTTACAGAAACTATAAAGGAGGTGGTTCTCAGCTGGAAGGGTTCTTTTGTGGGTAAAAAGAGGGAGAAAATTTGGAGATCCATACCGTTATTTATTTTTTGGACGGTTTGGAAGGAGAGGAATAGATTAGCATTCGGGGGGGGGGGGGGGGGGGGGGGGGGGGAGTTAGCTATACAGAAAGTTAAGAATTCTTTTGTTTGTAATGTGTGGGGGTGGGCAAAATTGTATAATGGTGCGGAGCCTCGCTCCCTTATAGGTTTCTTGGAGTGGATAGCCTCCAGTTAAGGGTCGGTGGGTTTTTTGTTCCTTTTGTTTTTTTGTTGTGAGGCCTTCGTCACCTCATATACTCCCTGTATGCTATGCGGCGTTTTGCCTTTTGCTAATATTTGTGTCTACTTATCGAAAAAAAAAACTTTTAAGGACATTCCTCTCAATACGGTTTAGATCGAGTGATATTCAATGTGTAAATTGAAAGGTTTAGTGTACCTAGGAGAGGAGCATTCCTCTCTTTGAGTTGTTTTTTGTATATTCCCATGTGGTAGTATACTGATGTGTAGGTGTAGTTAGTATTTTGGAGGTTTCAAACATACTTTTTTTTTATCAGTTTATTGTATTTTAGGGACGATTCCAGTCCTTTTATATTTCTTTATCCATATTTAATACATTTTTTTATTTCTAATAAAAATAAAAATAAATAAAAAAATTGTTCAAGTGATCATAATTGAATTGAGGTCTAACATGGGTTAACATACGAGGAATGCTAATTGAGGTTTGACCTGGGTTAACAAATGAGAAAATCTAATTTGCATTTAAAAAATCATTTAGCATGACACTTATGGTTTTCTTTGTATAATTTTGATGTTCTTGCAGTCTGAAATTTTCAAGGCTCTTGAGAAGACATGGCTTGCAGTTGGGGACAAGAAGGAATTACAGTATTCAAGATGTGGTAGAACAGACAAGGGAGTATCCTCTGTTGGGCAAGTATGTTGGTTACAAAGTCGCCCTTCTCCTTTTCATTGCTGCTATTTCTAGGTTCAAGATTGCACAGAATTTTCAGATTTATCTTTGTTAATAGAGTATTTGTCATCTGGTTATTCACACTTGATAGTTTTAATATTTTTCAAAGCTTAACCTCTAGTTAAATTTATTGTGTTGATGAACATTGTGGCTAGCCTACTTGTTTGACAAAACTCATAAGTTTATATAAATTTGATCCACTTTGTTATGCAAAATGCTAGAGTTGGTTGAACACTCTTGTATATAAAAATTATTGCAGCAGCACTGTAAATGCCTCTTTTCTTTTTTATATTTTTTAAGACTAACTAAACATAAGATTAATTTCTAGATTTCAAGATATGACATCAATTTTGTTTTTATGATTTCAGTTTGTTGATTTGTGTGATGACCAAAATCACATCATGAACTTTGTTTTCAATTTTTTTGGAAGTTGAAATTGAACATTCAATTTCAATGGGTGTTAAAATGCCTAGTGGACAGAGTTCAGATAAGTGAATGCAACCACATCAAAACTCCATGAACATGGAATGTGTTTTTTCAGGCCAAGTGGTATCAGACAAAAGGATATGATGCCTAAAAATCTGCATGATATGACCTTGAGGTGTTAATCATTTATATGCCTAATATGAGAGTAAGAAATGCATGTATAAAATGCAATTGGTATGAATATGACAAGGCCCAACTGGAACTTGGAACTTTCAGAGGATGATAACACTCGAGCTTTTGTGCATGAGTTGATGCTTTCCAGTTTTGATGGGGTGTTGTGTTCCTCGACAGTAGGTCGTATTGAGTTGTGATTAAGCACTTCCCTTTATTTAGGAAGCACTGTTGCCAAAGATAAGGCAGCCATCTAGGGGAGGTAACCCCTTGCTGGCTGAAGAACCGTCCCTTTCTAAAGTTTTGAAGATTGTCACTATAATCTTTTTGCTTCTCTTTGGTTAAGAAAAATCTCATACTTGGGATATTGCTTCAGGTGTTCATGATGTCTATTCTAGTAATGCTTCTTGAAAAACCAGTTATTAATACGATGGAATTGCCAAGAGGGAAGGTGAATCATAATACTCCCAAAATCTTAATGTTACTGACCCTAATTAATTAATCCACTCAAATATGGTAATTCTAATAACAATCACACTAAATATTTAGACACCAAATGTAGCATGGAAGTCAAATGTAGAAGGCTATCTAACCATCTAAATAGAACTCTGGACTGGAATTATCAACACTAGTAAAATATTCCTTAACAATTTCCCCCTTAAGCAATTCTAGGACAAAATTAGAGATACTTGCAACTCCATAATACTCTCATTACAAGTTACAAATTTCTCACTCATGAATTTCTTACACAAATTAACCAATCAACTAAAACAATTCAAACCTTGAATGCCTTTTAAGCTTTCTTTGCTAACCACTCCATAGTTAAAACATGTAACTTTAAAGAACCAATTTTTAGACCCTCTAAAGACAATTTTTTTTTTTCTCAAAAAAACACGCGGCTCAATCGATAAAGTGGCTGATTGATCCACCATTTAAAATTATTTTTTCTAAGGTTTTGAGCCCTGATCATTCGGTCTCCATAGATCATGAGTTTTTTTTTTCTCCATAAAAGCACTTCCCTAGTTGATCAGTCTAAGGCTCAATCAAGCAGCCCCCTTTTCCCACCAAAAAGCAATCTTTCAATAATTTTTTCTAATGGCATTGTTAAAGTGAACCACCTTTCCAAAATCAATATTTATGTGCATAAACATTATTTTTTTGATAGGTAAATAAAATAAACATTTTAACAATGCCTAGAAAAAAGCACACCTAAGCACACAAGTCATATACAAAGGATGCCAAAAGGAAAAACTGCAAAGGTAAGGGCAACAAAAACAAAAGCCCCCTCATGAAAACCCTAACAATATATAAAATCTAATGTGGTTAGGGAACCCTCATCTATGTATAACCTAACTCACGACAAAAGGTTACAAAGTAATGAGAGTTTTAGTTCTTGATAAGATATTTTTATATTTTCAAATGATCTTTAGTTCCTTTCCTTCCATAGTGTCCAAAAAATGCACATCCAAACAACCTTCTAGACCTTCTTCCATTTTTTGCCTATAGAAGTACCAGGCCACCCTATGTCTTGCCAACCTTGCCATAATCCATGCAACCAAAACAAGGAAACACCAAGTTCCAAAGCTTTGATACAATGTAGAAGGATGTGATCTATTGATTCTCTGTCTTTCATACAAAAGAAACATCATTTTACCAAAGATCATCCTCTTATTTGCAACCAATCTAGAGTCAAAACCTACCCCAAAGACACTTTACATGCAAAATAACCTAATTTAGTCTAAACATCAAATTCCAAATATCCTCATAGGGACTACTTCCGCTCTTTCCTACCTCATAAAAGTGTAAAAGGATTTAACTAAAAATTTACTCTTCCTAGTGTTCATCCATTCTATTATGTCTTCTTCATCCTTACTCAAAATCTTCCCTTGAATCCTAGAGAGAAAGACCTTAACCCATTACATCTCTCAATAATTGATATTCTTGGAAAAGCGAGGGTTCCAATGCCCTCCCTTGCCAGTGCTGATCCCAAACTTCTACCACCCAAGCATCCTTTGTCAAAGATAATGGAATACAAAGAGGGGAACGATTCTTTGAGAGCAAAATTACCACACCATTTATTCTTCTAGAACTTTAGCCTTTTGCTATTGCTCGCCTTAAATGAGGTTTTTCTATTAAAATCCCCCTAGCCTCTCATGATGGCCCTCCACAACCCTATGCTAAAACAACCCCTACTATCACGTGAACACCAACCCTCTTTCCCCTTCCCTTACTTCTCAACAACAACCCATTTCTAAAGGGACTCATTCTCTAAGGCAATCCTCTAAAGCCACTTGCCTAGTAGCATCTAGTTGAGGGTTGTTAGTTTTATAATGCCAAAGCCTCCATTACACTTCTTCTTACAAGTGATTTCTCATCTCACCAAGTGACGTTTTTTCTCTAATGAGTCCCCACCTTAGAAAAGGTCCCTTTCAATCTTCTCAATCCTTAAACTCACATTCTTGGGCAAGACAAACAAAAAATATATGGTAGATTGGCTAGCTTGACAAAGTGCTCTTGATGAGATTAAGCTTCGCTCCCTCAGAAAGATATTGTCTTTTCCACATAACCAACCTTTTGTGAATTCTCTCTTTCAATATATGCCAACTAGCCCTCAATTTATGGTAAGCTCCTAAAGGTAGACCCAAATACACATCAAGGAGTTCCCCCTTCCTACACCCTATCTTGACCACCAATCCCTCCACATTCAAAATATTACTCATTGGAATTAACTCACTTTTCTCCAAATTGATCTTCAGACCAGAGATAGCTTCAAACCATATAAAGATCCAACTTAGATTAAGTATTTGCTGTTAACCAACGTCACCAAAGATAAGAGTGTCATAAAAAAATAACAAATTAGACACCTTCATTCCTTTACCTCCTCCCCCTCCACTTACCTTAAATCCTAAAATATAACCTCCTCTTCCTTTGTCTTTTTCAGCAAAGAATTGAGTGCCTTCATAGCTAAACAAATGAATATGGGGAAAGAGGGTCCCCTTGCCTTAATCCCCAAAAGCTTTGAAAGAAGCCAACCAAAGTTTCATTTTCTAACACTAAAAATTAGCTATAGAGATGCCCTATTTGATCCAATTGATCCATTTTTTACCAACCCTAATTTGTCCAGAATTTCTTGCAAATAATTCCACTTAACATGATCATAAGACTTTTCTATGTCCAGCTTGCATAACAAACCATTCAAACCATTGTTTATCCTTGAGTCACTTGCTTCATTAGCAATTAAAACCACATCCAAGATTTATCTCCCCTCATAAAGGTTTTCTGAGACTTAGAAATGATTAACCCCACCGCCTTCTTCAATCTATTTGCCATCACCATAGGCTATGCACTTTTTTCAAAAATGCATGCAAAACCAATAATATAAATTATTCTTTTGAAATCCTATGTATTATGCAACCTAAATGTAAATTAAATGCAAATGTAATTTTCTCAAGACTCATTGATCATCTGACTTTCTTTGTAAAAACAATGTATATGGTGTGATGTGGTTCTTCATTATGTTCTTAGTGGAACTTTGCAAGGAAAAGAAATGAATATCAAAATTATATACATTATTGAAATTTATTATTTATGATAATAGGCATCCTCATTGAAATTATTTGCAAAAAGGTTTGAGTTTTGAAGAAGCTATAATTTTGAACAAAACTAAGTTCTAGTTTGGTGGCATAAACTTGTATTGTTTGAAATCATCTTCTTAAACCTATTTGAAGATGGCATCTAATGCAGGATCTTAACATTTCCAGCACTATATGATTTTCTTGTGTTATAGAATAAGGTGAAGAAAATAAAAGATGGCCAGAAAAAAGAAAAGTAATCCTTGGCAATCACATATAGGTTCCTAGACAATCACACCTAGGGTTTCCTAAGCAATCACACTTAGGAAAAAGGCAATCACACCCTCAAAGGAAGCATGAAAGATGCTGAAATTTTTACTAAAATTTTATTTTTGAATTTGAAAGATTACATAGGTATACATGGACTCTTATAACCCTTCCACAATAGGAAGAAATTCTTAATTCCTTATCTTTTCTTGCAAGAATAAAGATAGATATAGGGAATGAATTTTGTTTAGAAATGAAAAGAAACTTTTTCTAATATAATAAGAAGACTAAAAGAAATAGAACTTGATAAAAAGTTAACCATTAACTAAAATAGAAACTTAACAAACCAACGAAATGGTAGGTCCCAACATGAATTTAAATTGTCATTAGTATCCCAAATTAAGACTTCGACATTAGAACCAAAACTTTCCCTTCTTTTGTAATTCTTCAAAGGATATTTCCAATGTTGTTCCTCATTGGCATCACTTATTATTTTAATGGTTGAAGTTATCTAGTGATATCCTCCATTTGTTTTCATGTTTTTTCTGTTTTTAGTGAGTTGTCTTCCATTCTTATTTTACTAAACTTTTATACCTAAAGGGCAAAGTAGCCCTTTTAGATGGCATAGGATCTAGGACTAATAAGCCTAGCGGAAGGTCCATATGGGACCCAACAAGCCTAATATGAAGGTTTAGGGTCAGCTCTAAAAGTTGATCTTTTGGTAGAGTTCTTTTTTTCTTCCCTCTCTCTTTCTTTTCTCTTTTGATTAGATATTTTCACTCATTTTGTTAGAAGTTTAGAGAATACAAAGACAATATCAAGGGTTTATGTTGTTGCTTACCACTACTAGTGGATTTTTTCCTCTTTTCCATTGATGCAAGTAAGTCTAACAAAAATCTCATGGTTCTTGTATATGATTAATTTTATTGTAATTACACAACACCATATGCCTATAGTGGCTATTTGTGAAGCATCTTGTCAAATCATTGAAAGCACAAGGAATGTTTGGTGTAGGTGATTGCTCTATTTTTACGATCAAACCTTAAGGAAATTGGTGCAAGGGAAGAAAATTCTAAGGAAGTTGTTCCAGAAGAACAATATGGTTTGTTGAATTGTTCTTTTTGAAAATTTTAATATATACTATTGAGCTTTTCTATTCATGTTGTTTGTCAGTTTTTATTTTTAGACACTACAATGTCATCATCTTAATTCAATTTTTCATCTAAAGTAATGATTAAAAAGCTTATAATCGATTAGTTCTTCTGAGGAACCCACTTAGTTTTTTGGGGGAGAGGTATAAGTTCTTTTCTTTGATTGCAAATTGTAAATATTATAAATAGGTGGTTCCTAAATAAGGACTGTAACCCTAATACACAAGAAGTACCCAAGGAGCAATAAAACTAAAAAAAAAAAAAAAAAACAAAAACAAAAACAAAAACAAAAAATACAAAGCAATACCCAAACCTCAATTCCTGCTCAGATTATCTACAAAATCCAACAAAGACAAATTTACACAAACAAAGCTATTTGAGAAAAGAATCTTTCAACACCGCAAGTGCTCTAGTCCTTCAATCTCTATGTCCCACTCTTCCTAGATAAACCAGAGCAAACATAGAGGATCCATCCTTTATACCCTCTTTCTAATTTTTCCAACAAACTTCCCATGTCAACTAGAAAATTCATCCTTCATAGAAAGGGGCAACACGGCACACTGTGGACAAAGAAAGTGGTAAAGATCATAACGTACATACACACACCATGGATGAGATTGTGATTAGCTTATTCCTCACTTGACTTGCACAAACAACACTTTGTTATAGTCCAGGCCCTCCTTATGAGATGATCTATGATTAGAAGCTTCTGACCACCCATTACTTCCTTGTGTTTTCTACTTCCTTAAACTTTCATATCTTTAATTTCATTAAACAACAATGTAGTCCTCTCAACCCTCCTAACAACTTTCCTACCAAGGCTTTGGTCATGCCTGTACCTAACCAGATAACCAGTTTTCCCAACCTCCTTAGGGCTATAAATTGGTTCCCAACCAACTGATGTGTAAACTCCTCCTTAATACCATTCCCCAGGAAATTCCTTCCAGTTTTCCAAAATCTCTGCACTATCTAAATTTAGCTTGTTATGTTTATAAAAATATGCTGAAGTCAATACAACCTTAATCTCAACTGAGATTCATAGTAATTTTAGACTAATTAAGCTTATAGATGTAAAATAAGATCATGTAGGAAAAAAATGCTATTTACAAGGGAATGGTAACTGATGAAATGGTCCTCATATTAGTAGAAGTACAGGTCACAATGAGGATTTGATTTCCCTTCTTCATTGTCAGCTGATCAACTTCATGGATTAAGAATCTTGAGATAACCGTATGACCAAGTACAGGGCAATAGTAACAAAGCATATTTTATTTATAATTGAAAAATCCACTGTTAAGTGTCAATAAAAAGGAGGCATAATCTGAGTACATGCAAATTCTACAAGGCCAAGACCACGTGGGATTGATTTTAGACCCCTCAAAATCACCTTTTTAATAATATTTTAAGCCACTGACCTGTGTGATAAAGAAAAGAAAAAGTGATTCATAAATAATACAACATACTTTAAAAACAGTTTTGAGTACATTGAAAAGGTAACTTTTCAAAGGTGATTTTCCAAGAATTTGGGTATTTTATTTTAAATTATCTATTTTGTCTTCAAAGAATTTCCTTTAACGTTTTCTTCTCATACATTTCTTTTTTGATCCTTTTCTACTCTATGCTATAGTATTTTGGGATCTGTAATTTTTACTACTTATTGTAAAATGTAAAAGAAAAAAACACATTGTTATGAATATGCTTGAATTCCATTAAAAAAAAAAAAAAAAAAGAGAGAGAGAGAGAGAGAGAGTATTCCTTTTTAAAAGTAAAGATGAAAATATTATAATATTCCTTGTCAAAAATAAAAATGAAAATGTTATACTAAAAATTGGTTTTTAAATAATAGCATGAATTCTTTAATTAAAAGTTTATTTTTGTATTGAAATGAAGGAAACTGTTGAAACTTTTAACACCTCTAGTTTGGTTGTTATACATGTCCACAGCAAGTTAATAATCCAATATTGGCTGCTTTCTCGGAGGGGAGAGGAGTTTCGAAGGGGGGTAAGAGTTGGTTTGCGGTGGAATCAAAGACGTTTGAAATCTCCATTGAAGAGATTCAAGGCAAACTGAGGGGGGTTATTCTAGAAAGGAGCAAAGGCTTCTCTTCTTGGATAAAATTTGGTGAAAAGAGCTTCAGTTCTCTGTTGGAAGGGGTGGAAGACTGGTGCAGAGGAGAGTAAAGCTCGAGACGCCTTAAAGTTTGGGAAGAAGGAGGAAGAAAGTATAGGCTGGAGTGTCGTTCAAATGATGCTGGTAGGTATCTGCTATGCTCAGTGAGGGACTTGGAGGCAAAGAGGTTTTGTCTAGTATTCCCAGAAGGTACGGGCTTAGTAGGAGGGTGGTTTATGCTGGCTCAGAAGCTAAGAGCCCTTGGAATTACTAATCAAGCCATGAGAAAAGTTGATCTGGGTACCTCCACCTCTGTAAAGGATGATTATAGAGTCAAAGGAAAAGAGAAAGGGAAAGGAGTTTATCCAAAAGCCGTGAGAATGGAGACAGGGGAATTAGGGGAAGCTTTGTGGGTGCATGTTGGGGAGCGAGTCCTGATCAGTAGGGAAGAGCAGCTTAGTCGCTGCCTGGTAGGATGCTTTGGTGATAGTGTTGAGGTCGTTCCGTCTTTGTCCTTATTGAAGGAGTGGGCGTATGAAAGGTGGTCTCTCAAGGGAGGTTTAAAAATCTCTAGTTTGAGTGGAGCCCTAGTGATGTTCAAATTTGAAGATAAAGTGGAAGCGGACTGGGTGCTCTTAAGGGGTAGTAGATGACTTCAGATGAGAGAGTTTTTCTTGCAAAGTGGGGACCTGAAGTGGGGTGTTGCAGAAATGGGAGCCACCCAAAGGAAGTGTGGGTGAAAGTAGTCGGACTACCACTTCACCTTTGGAGTAGAGAAGTGTTCAAGAGTATAGGAGAGAGGTGCGGGGGATTCATAGTTGTGGATGAGGAAACCACCTTCTTCTCCGAGATGTAGTGGGCTCGTATTTTGGTGAGAGCCCCTAGGAAGGTTAGACCGAGAACGTTGTAAGTGGCAGCCGGGAATTTTTGTTGGATGGTGAGTCTCTGGTGGGAAAATCCTCCATGGTTTTAGGAGGTAGTAGCAAGTTCAGCCTAGTTCAAAGAGGAGAGGCGGGAGGTCAAGGATGAGGGAGGGGGGGATTCACTCGCCAGTGGTAGCGTGCGAGAGTTTCAAAATGTTCAAAGGGATTTATAGGCTCGGGGGACAGGGGAGCAGGTTGTGTGTGGCAGAAGGCAAAGTGAGGCAGCAGTTGCAGTGGCGGCAGAGGGAAGGAGGCCTGTTGTAGTTGATTTGGGCCCTTCTAATTGTGGGTCTGGGCCTAGAAAAGAATAGGGGAAGGCTTTAAAAGGAAATGAAAGCTTGGGCTTAAGTGAGGAAGTGTTTTGGGCCAAAGGCCCATTGCCCATTAGTATTAAAAAGACGGGCTAGGGGGGGCTCCTAAGCCCACTTCTGGCACGGGTTTTGTGGAGCGTCTCTCCTCGGCTAGGGCTTCGTTTGTTCCCGCGGAGGTTTTAGGGAGGATGGAAGCGGAGCTCTTGGCTGTCCAAGTTGAAGCTACCATGGAGTTGACGCCGCGTCGATGGAGGGTCACCGACGAGGCTCTAATGGAGGAGGCTTCCAGGTATTACGCCGGTCCTATTTCTCCTTTTGATTTGGGGCATCGAGGATCTTCTTCTTCTTCTTCTTTTTGGGGCCACGCTGAGGCTGTAGGGGTTTCGGAGGGGTTGGATTATGGAGCGGAAGGGTAGTTGGGTTGTTTTAAGCCTAGTGTGAGAAGGAACAGAGCCGCGTCGGCTTTCGGAGACTGGAGTGGACATTCTTGGGACTCGGGTGACGTTGAGAGAGGGAATGGGTTAGCTCTTGTACCAGTTGGGGAGGACTTTACGAGTCTTTTTGAGAAAAGGAGTGCCTCCCACATAGAAGAAGGGGGAAGTGAGGAAGGGTGGAGTTCAAGTAGCCTTGCGAGGTTCAGTCGATGCTTGGGGATGCCGACGGAAGGCTTCGAAGAGGAAATCTTATATTTCTTAAGGAGAATGAAGGGGTGAATTGAGCAAAAGGGTAAGGAAGGGGTGATTAGGAAGACGAGTTTGAAATCTTCAAAATCCAGTAGGGAACTCAAGAATTTGGAGTGGACTGTTAGCTACAAAAAGGCAAAAATAGGTTCTAGCGTGGGTATTTTCGAAGGGGCTTCAGGATCAGGGTGTAAATGAAGATAAGAATTCTATCGTGGAATGTTAGAGGGGCAAATGATAGGGATAAAAGGAGGATTATCAAGTCAGTAATTAAAGCCCAGAGAGCGGACGTAGTTTGTTTACAGGAAACTAAAATTAAAGAAATGACTACGGGGCTTGTTCGAAGTTTAGGGGTGGAAAGAAATATAGAATGGAGAGCAGTCAACTCTAGGGGTGCAACTGGGGGTATTTTGGTGTTCTGAGACAATAGGCTGGTGGAGCTGGTGGGATGGGAAGAAGGGGTTTTCTCAATTTTGTGCCGGTTCAAAAGTTGTGTGGATGGTGTTGTGTGGGTGTTCATTGGAGTGTATGGGCTGGTTTGCAGTAGAGATAGAGAGGAGTTTTGGGAGGAACTTAGGTCAGTTAAAGGGTTATGGAGTGACCCTTGGTGTGTGGGAGGGGATTTCAATTTGGTAAGGTTTCCAGAGGAGCGCAGTAGGAGAGGTGGGCTTATAGCTTCAATGAGGAGATTCTCAGAAGTGTTAGAGGATTTGGAGCTCATGGATTATCCTTTGATGGGAGGCCCGTTTACTTGGAGAGGAGGATTGAATAACCAGGTCTAGTCTAGGCTAGATAGGTTCTTAGTGACGGATAACTGGGATAATCTGTTCAATGGGGTTGTGCAGGGTATTCTCCCCAGACCTGTTTCGGATCACTTCCCGGTCTTCCTAGAAGGAGGAGGGCTAAAGAGGGGACCTTCCCTTTTCAGATTTGAGAATATGTGGTTGGAGGAGGAGGGTTTCAAAGACAAGATGAAGACGTGGTGGGGGAGTTTAAAATTTACAGGGTCATCCAACTACATTTTAGATGCTAAATTGAGGACCCTTAAAAATATTTTGAAGATTTGGAATAAAGAAGAGTTTGGGCTAGTTGAGGCTAAAAAGGGTGAAGCTCTTAAGCAGGTTGAGTATTGGGATGAAAAGGAGAAATATGCAGCTTTAAATATGGAAGAATGTGAAGCAAGAAATGGAGCAAAGGAGTCCTACAAGTCTTGGGTGATGAAGGAAGAGATTTTTTGGAGGTAAAAGTCTAGGGAGTTGTGGCTGAGGGAGGGGGACAATAATACCAGATTTTTTCATAGGATGGTGAATGCTCATAATAGAAGAAACTGGCTGTCCAAGTTGAAAGTTAATGGCTGTTGGCATTCAGAGGAAAATAACTTAAGAAACAGTGTGGTGGGGGCGTTTCAAGAGCTGTACCAAGAAGAAGAGGGGTGGCACCCTAGTGTCGACGGGATCTCTTTTATGAGGTTAGATAACAGTGAGGCTGAGGGGTTGGAGAATCCTTTCTTGGAGGAAGAGGTGTTTGCAGCTCTTACGGATCTAGGCAAAGACAAAGCCTCGGGGCCGGATGGCTTTACAATGGCGTTTTGGCTTTTTGGGTGGGATGTGGTGAAGGTTGAAATTATGGGCTTTTTTAGAGAATTCCATGAAAGGGGCAGATTTGTAAAATCTCTAAATGCAACCTTCTTGGTTTTAGTCCTTAAGAAGGGAGGTGCAGAAGATTTGAAAGATTTCAAACCGATTAGCCTTGTGGGAAGCCTTTACAAGTTGTCGGCCAAGGTGTTGGCAAATAGAATCAAGAAGGTAATAGGAAAAGTGATTTCGGAACCCCAAAATGCCTTTGTGGAGGGTAGACAAATTCTTGATGCAGTTTTGATTGCAAATGAGGTTGTGGATTCCAGATTGAAAAGCAATCAAGGGGGTGTGATGTGCAAGTTGGATATAGAGAAGGCCTATGATCACGTCGGCTGAAGTTCTTGTTAGCTATGCTAAAGCAAATGGGCTTTGGGGAGAGATGGATTAAGTGGATAGAGTGGTGTATTTCAACTGTAAGATACTCTGTTCTTATAAATGGTTCTCCTTCCGGATTCTTCCAAAGCTCAAGGGGTTTGAGACAAGGAGACCCTCTATCCCTTATCTGTTCGTGATAGTTATGGAGGTGTTTAGTTGCTTAATGAGAAGGGCCATTAGTGGGGGCTTTTTATCTGGATGGAGGGTTAGAGGTAGGGGAAGAGAAGGGATTCTGATATCTCATTTGCTTTTTGCGGATGGCACCTTGGTGTTTTGTGAGGAGTCTCAGGATCAGTTGACATATCTAAGCCGACTTCTCATGTGGTTTGAGGTTTGCTCAGGGTTGAAAGTTAACTTGGAGAAGAGTGAGCTTATTCTGGTGGGGAGGGTGAATGATATAGAGGATTTGGCTTTGGAGTTGGGTTGTAAGGTGGGTGGTCTGCCTTCCAGTTATTTGGGATTACCTTTGGGGGCACCTTTCAAATCAGAGGTGGTATGGGATAGTGTTGAAGAGAGGTTTAGGAAAAGGTTGGCTATGTGGAAGAGACAGTGTATTTCCAAAGGGGGAAGACTCACCCTAATTCAGAGCACTATTTCCAGTTTGTCGGTTTACTTCATGTCTCTTTTCCTTTTGCCCAGAAAAGTAAGGCTGAGGTTGGAGAAGATTCAGAGGGACTCCTGTGGGGGGGAGGTGCTCTTGAATAGAGGCCTCATCTTGTTAAGTGAAATTTGGTTTGTCTGAAAAGAAAGAAAGGTAGTTTGGGGGTGAGAAACTTAGCGTTGATGAATAAAGCTCTCTTGGGTAAGTGGAATTGGTGTTTTGCCATTGAAAGTGAGGCTTTGTGGAAACAAGTGATCAGTCACAAATATGGTGTAGAGGAGGGGGGTTGGTGTACTCGAGCCGAAAGTGGGAGGCATGGTGTAAGGCTTTGGAAAGCTATTAGAAAGGAGTGGTTGGGTATGTATAGCAGTTTAGCCTTCCGCGTGGGTAATGGTAGGAGAGTGAGATTCTGGAAGAATAAGTGGTGTGGAGATGAGCCTCTCTACGAGTCCTTCCCTTCTCTTTTTGCCATTTCCCGGGCTAAAGATACCAGGGTATCGGAAGTGTGGAACCCAGGTGGTGTAGGGGATGGTTGGACCCTTCTTTTCTTAAGGGCGCTTAATGATTGGGAAATTGAGATGGTGGAACAGTTTATGCTAAAAATCCAAGCCTTTAGGGTGCAAAGGGAGATCGAGGATAAGATGGTTTGGACAGCATCTAGAAGTGGTGATTTCTCAGTCAAGTCACTATATTCTACTCTGAAGCCTGGAGGTTCTGCTCTGTTCCCTTATGTTGGTATTTGGAGAGCGTATGTGCCTCCTAAGGTAGCTTTCTTCACTTGGGAAGCTTCCTGGGGCAAAATCTTAACTTTGGACCAACTCTAGAGAAGGGGTTATTCTTTGGTAAATAGGTGTTTTCTTTGTCTTTCTGAAGCAGAAACGGTGGATCACCTTTTACTTCATTGTGTTAAGACGAGGGCATTGTGGAATCTTCTTTTTTCTCTCTTTGGTGTGGCGTGGGGTCTCTCTAGTACAGTTAAGGAAACTCTCCATGGGTGGCATTGAGCGTTTGTGGGGAAAATCCGTAAAAAGGCGTGGCAAATGGCCCCCTTATGTATATTTTGGTCAGTTTGGAAGGAAAGAAATTTGTTGGCTTTTGGGAATAAGGTGTTGTCACTCCAAAGGCTAAAACATTCTTTTGTTTGTAATCTATGGTCATGGGTTAGGGTGTTTATAGTTTTGAGCCCTCGGTCTCTTGTTAGCTTTTTTGAGTGGCTAGGCTCTAGTTAAAGGTAGGGGTTTCTTCCCGCTTCCTTGGTTTAGAGTCGGTGGGCTGCTTTTGTATACTCCCTGTATACCTAGAGGGCACTAGTTTGGTGTGTCTTCTTTCATTTTAATATACTTCTCTTTACTTATAAAAATAAAATAAAAATAATCCAATTTACTATACACTCAAATATTATTTTTGAAACTTACAACATTTTTAAGACCATAGTTTAGCAAACAGTCAGTTGCTTTTGGTACTAACTGATTGATCTACCACAGATAAAGGTGATTTTCTTAAAAGATGCAGTAATACCAAACTGGCCCCACGATCATAGTGTTGAAAGAAAGCCAAAACTGGTCAACAAAGGTCAGTGAAGATCCCCATTCATTATCATCCATCCCTTAAACATAATGAAATAGAGAATATGATGAAACTCATTTTAATTTAGGTAGAGAAAGCCCACTCTAAAATGTTAGTTTATTCCCTCCAAATAGTTAGCATCATACATAAGGGCCCTGCCTTTCATACTGTACCAATCACTCAGTTTCACAAACCTTCCTTTTCAACCATGGAAAAGTTAAACCAGCACCATCAGCATTGCCCATTTACTTACTACCAGGTTGGAAAGGAGACCCATCTAGTATTTACTGAAAGACAATTCACTGTCTCCTTTTTCTCCTCACACGCAACATTTTTCACCCAATTATAAATAGTTAGAATCCTATTTAAAACTGTTGTTCATACAAAAAGAAAGAAATTTGATGGGATTTCCCTATGAAAAAACTCCTTCTACCAAAACTTCTTTCCCTCTGGTCCCTACAGGACTCGATAAAACAAGAGCAAAAAATTGTTGGCCTCCACCCTAGCTCCTGTATCTAACCTTTTCTTGAAAACATATCTTTTTGTCTGAAGGCATGAATCATTTGAATGCAAGAAGCTTGAGCTTTGTGCTGAAAGGGGGGAGAGAGGGATGCATTAAAACAACACAAGTAACAGGGAACTAGCCATGTAATTAAGATAGAAAATAGTAGGTTTCCTGACTTGTTTGAAATAGTTTGATACGTAAAAATGTGTAAATTATTAAAATTAGCCTTTATTTGAATCATTTGCATCTCTGCAGATGGAATTTCAAGTGATTTAGTATATGATCATCTTGAACACACATGCTTATTTTTGTTCTAATTTTTTCTTTTATTAGAAGGAGAAATTGATTATATGAGGGTACTCAATAGAGTCCTTCCTAAAGATATTCGAGTTATGGGCTGGTGTCCTGTTCCAATTGGTTTCCATGCAAGGTTTGTCTATCTTCACAATATTTCCCTGTCCTCTTTTTTTTCCCCTTTTGGATCTAACAATGATGATCAAGTTGTATGTCTATCTAGGTTTTGCCAAAAGGACTCAGTTCTTTCAAACGTTTTTCCCCCTCAAAATTAATTGAAGTGAAAAAAAAAAAAAAGGGGGGGGGGGGGGGGGGGGGGGGGGGGGGTGAGGGGTGAGGGAGAAAGGGGGTCCCTTTAAGGGTTAGATCCTATGTATGTTATTTTCTGTCCAAAGTCTATTTTTTGTCAGAATTTCTTAGTGAATGATAAAGAGTGGAAAACCAGAAGCCATTCACCAATATGGCCTGTATTCTTTTGGATCTTTTCATGACTCAAGTTATTGTTGACAAAGTTTTAAATCAGTTCTGTTGCCAGTTTTTTTTTTCCTTCTATATATATATATATATATATATTGGTAGTAATCACAACAGACTAGATTTGAAGGGAGTTTAAACTGGCTTGTAAGAATTTGTTGAAATCTAAGAAATTTGAAGTTGGCATACCAGAGTAACTTTTCTAGTCATGGATTATGGATGGTTTTTGACCTTCCTAATCTTATTTGAAAATGCTTCATCATGATCTTTCTGGTAAAACACTTAATCAAGATCTTTAACCTCTTAAAAGTTTGTGGATCCAATGGTTCTCCCTGGTATTTTAAAGCTCATGAAATTTGGCTGCTAAAAATGATCTTTGGTTGTATGGTTCTTGTTTTATGCACATGTTTACTTCCGTAGTGGCAGAATTGTGGCCAAGTGCTTTGTTTTTAGTGTGGTCAGTTCAATGGCTTGATAGGAATTTCAATTGCTCAGTTATTACACTTGCTTTCACTCAGTTTAGTGTAATCTAATGCTTTCTTAACAAGTGCAGGTTTAGCTGTTTGAGCAGAGAATATAAGTACTTTTTCTGGAGAGGAAATCTGAATATATTGGTAGGAAACTTTTTTTCCCCTTTCCCATGGTTTAATATTTTGTCAACCCATTAAAGTACTGCTCATACTGAAAAGGTAGAAGGCTGAAAAACTCCCTTTTCTTTGGTTTGTGCTTCACCAGGCAATGGAGAGTGCTGGTAAGAAATTTGTTGGGGAACATGACTTCCGAAATTTCTGTAAGATGGATGCAGTGAATGTTCACAACTACAGACGACATATCATTTCATTTGAAATTGCTCCTACCAATAATAGGTTGACATTAGTAAACAAGTTTTCTGTCCCGTTACTTGTTTGAATTAGCAAATATCCTTCATTGATCCTGACTGATGACACCAAGCTTTATAATTTTTAACGTCTAAATTGTTTTACTGCTTGCTCTTCTGTTATTTGACTGCATCTTATGTTATTTTGTCCGGAAGTTCCATAATAAGAACCATGCCCTGAAATAAAACCCCATTCCTTGTTCTTGGTGCCTAATCCATGAAATATAACCTTATTTCCTTGCTCATGATGCTCTTCTGTTCTCCTCCT
Organism: Vitis vinifera; assembly: GCF_030704535.1. NCBI lineage: Eukaryota > Viridiplantae > Streptophyta > Magnoliopsida > Vitales > Vitaceae > Vitis > Vitis vinifera. The sequence continues at coordinate 22,442,670 of NC_081822.1, read as the reverse complement.
TGCCTCTTTACTAATCCTCAGACACTCGTCTCACTCTAGTGAGCCTTATTGATGGCGGAGAGACATACCAAGTTCGCAACCAAATTCTTTGTTGGACAAAGAATCACATTATATACGAAGTTTGGAACTAAATTCCTTATCACACAAATTAGTAATTTCTTCCCAACATTTAAACCCCAAAAAAGAAGTTTCCTTGAAAAATTACCCCATATAAATGTTCATTAAAACCTTATGGTTCATGACCAATGTGGTCAAATGCAACTTGATGGGAAACCAGTTGAATCCACCTACAACAAAAAATTATTTTGCAGCTCTGAATAGAATGAGAGAAAGCTCTAATACCAATGTTGGTTCACCCAAAAATGCACCCTCACCAAGGAAAAGTGATGAAGTAATTGAGAAAACTAATGTGTGCACTAGAAGATTTATTGTGATTCAGCAAGAACTGCATCTACATTTGGGGATGACATAAATGTATAACACTATAATCACATTATGTTATTGGCTATGAATTATTTATATATATATAGTTGACCAAGTTCCCTGCTAGAAAAGGAAATCACAAATTAGTGATTCCGTTACCAATAATAAGACCCCCAAAAAGGGCTTCATTTGAAAAGTAACCTAGCATGGAGAAACCTTATTTATATGACATTTTTTTCTTGTTTTTCCCTGAGACAGTATAGTCATAGCCAATGAATTCTGATGATTGCACGTTTTTATTATTGTTATCATGATTATTATTATTATTTATCATAGCTAATGAACACTGATGATGGCTGTAGTGATTCATGGGAAGTGTATAACATTGTAGAAACAAGAAAGGCACATCAAAAGTGTACCATTAGAATAAAAGTAAGAAAATGGCTCCTTTTAACTGTTGACAATTCAATTCTTGGAGCAAGAAAGTGAAATGACGAGAGATATTGATTGTTGAAACAATTCTCTGACTGTATTAGACACAGAAAAATTGCAAGGATTTGGGTAGCTGAGCCAAAATGGTCCAATAGAGATTTGCTTAGTTGAATTTTTCTGTTTCTCTTTAGGTCCATTTTTTTTTTTCCAAACTTCAATGTATATATATCTGTGTGTGCACGTCTATGTGTATCTTACTGTAAACGTGTCTGTGTAATGTGGAAGATGTAGAAAATATAGTCTCTATATTCATTATGGTGTAACTTTTTTAGTCTCCAGGTTCAAGATTAACTGATTAAGTAGCATCAGTGGAGTTATGTTGAATAGAAGCCTAGGCTTACATGATTGAAAATCAGGAACAAGGCTACTATACTGAACCAAAAATCCAATCTGAAGCCAAACTTGTATTTGGCATGAACTGTAACCAAATTTGATTTTTTTGTTGAAAAGATCATGCAACCATAATTATCTGGGAGCAATGTCACAATGAAAATGCTTATAGGTTATGTTTGTTCCAATGGAACATGAACATGAAGCAAAGAACATATAAATTGCAATCATCCAATTCCTAATCAGAGTTCACAGGATTAGTCTCCCTAGAGTTTAAGATTGAATATGTACTATATACACTAATACATGCATATATTCGTACTTGCTTATGGATATATATTGATAGATATAGCTAAGAATGTATTATGGATGCTCAAGTTTGTAATAAATGTAGTTATTCAACTGTATTACTTATCTAGCTTGGGGGGAATGTAATTAGATGTTGGATTGCTTGTGAGGGAAGAGATAGAGGGTATTAGGTGCCTTTATATGGCTCATTTTGTGGTAAAATGGTCTTGATTGAGTATTCATATCAGTATATTACTAAAAGAAAATGTTCTATTGCTTCATGATTTTTGCTAAAATAGGAGTTCATACTACTATACTTTAACATGCATATGCTTTTACAGAAAATTACATTTGTTTGTCCTAACTATTCTTGTGTAGAATTTCTTTATCATATCTTTGTAAGAAACCCAATTGTATCTTTACAGTGTGATTCAGGATATATAGTTTAGTTGATATTTTGTTGTCTAAATTCTAAAACCTGGCCTTAGGGGCATTTTGATGTATCCCTTTCTGCTCAATTTGTGTATAAATGTGTTTGTTAATTTTGCCACATATTTTGGGTAACTTATTTTTGGCAGAGTAACTTCTTAATGTAAGAGGAAAAAGAGAATTGTCTATTTATTTTTCTTGTACAGAATTCTGCAAAATTTTTGTAAAAAATTCAAAATTATCTGCAGATATGATGGAAATCAACTTTGGGCAATAAAAATTAAAGGCAGTGCTTTCCTATGGCACCAGGTCCGGTGCATGGTTGCTGTACTATTTATGATTGGCCAAGGTCTTGAATCCCCTGATGTGCGTACCAGAAATCCTTATAACTGCTTGTTTTCTAGATTTTGTTTCTGTGAGACTCTTTTCACCCAGGGAAGGAATTCAATGTACGCAAAACCAGCGACTTTGAATTTTACAGCTTATTTTATTTTGTCCAAGACCATAGCAGGCATACTCATAAATTATAAAAAGAAACATCTATGAGGGGATCAAGAAAACCAAAAGGATGGGTAACAACAGTTTGTTGTCACCACATTGCATGTTTCTTTGTTGGGCAGGCACACATAGACAGATGAGATGAATGGAGGTGGCAAGAACTTCATTCAACAGAGTGCATGTAGCTTACACATGCACCTGAAATCTTCTGATATGGCCATACCCATTAAGAAATGATATTCTAACAGTCGAACTAAAATTTACAATTAATGTTTTTTATCAGGTCTTTTAGATGGGACATTAGAAGACGAATCCTCTTGCATGTTGCTTTGTGCTGACTATTTATTGCTATATATTCATGAGTCATCTTTATGCTATGTGCATCAGAAGTTTCAAAAGGTTTGATAAATTAAATAATGGCATTCCATGTTTGTGGCTGAAAATGGTTGTGTTTTCAATGCTTAGTCACTCCTGAAACAACAATCAATAAAAGGAAGTTTATAAGTTAAAAATTTGGCATAGGAAAACTCAAAATCATTTACCAATTAATGGGCCATAGCTTCTTGCTTGCAGGCCCCTTCAGCTGCATCTTTTAAGTCCTATTAATGAATGGTTCCTTTGCTTAGAGGAAACCTAATTTCCATCTCTTGGAAAGTGACTTTTGCCCATAGATCTTCTATTTCTACAATTTGGAAGGAACTCATATCTGGTTTTTATGTGTGTAGGTGGTAGATGCATTATTGGATACAGAAAGGACATCAAGAAAACCTCAATACGCCATGGCCCCTGAGATTCCATTGGTTCTTGAATCCTGTGAATTTGAAGGTCTCAAGTTTATTTGTTCATCAGGTACTTTAATCACAGGTGCAAAGCTGGATCTGTTCTAAACTTTTTGTTTCTTCAAACATTTAAATTTCCTTGCACTACACTCAATAAATCTTGTCTATAAGACATGACAAACACCATTTCATATATTAATAATCACAGAAGCATATGAAATAACTTGACTTAATCAAGAAAAAAATGAGACTTTTTGTTATGGTTCTGCTTTAAATATCAAGAAGGGATCAAATTTGGTGAATTTAGCATTTTTACGGCACCACAACAGTGCTCCACCCCCCACCACCACCACCCCTCCCCCCCTCCTCCTTTTGCTTCCTGCACCTGGCATCTGTATCATTTTTTACTATTAGTGTAGCGAAATAGACCTTTGCTTGTTTTACTTTATTTGTTTTGGACTCTGGAAATTATGGTTATGTCAATTTTTTGAATCTACAAAAATCATTGTATATCTGTTATTTTACTTTTATATTATTGCCAAATAACTGCGCATCTAATTTGGCATAGTTATTCAATATGTCAGTAGTCGTCTTACTAAAATGAAAATGCAATTCAGGTTGCCTAAGTAAAACAAACTTGATTCCTGATTGGAATTTCATAGTAAATGATATCAGACTGAGCCTGTTTGAATTTGGGCAGTTCATACACTTCTTTTCGCATCCTATTTTTCTATTACATTATATGCTGGCTGATTGTTGTATGGTTTTACATGCAATATTGAATTTCTTCTGAAAGCTTTACTTTGTTATGCATAGATGCTGGCCAAGCTTTACGCATGCACTTGGAAAATGAGTGCCGAACTTACCAGCTCCAAGCTGCAATCTTTCATGAGGCTCTGCTATCCTGTTTGCCTTCAGCAAATAGTGCCGAAAGTAATAATCCTTCATATCATTCTTCTTTCCATTTACTTCTCTCTGCTTGTTTATATTCTTAACTGATGAGGCCACCTTTGAATCTTCAGAACAGAATTCACTAAATAATGGAACCATCAAGAAGGAGGCTGCTCATATTGATCTAATGTCACGGCCAACTGAGCGTGAGTCCTACAATACCATACACATTTTAAATATATTTACTAGCAAATTTATTTCATGATATAAGATGGGAACCCTTGGTTGCTTGAATGTTATTCATATGGAATTGGTGGGAGTTTTTAATTAATGGCAGGACTATTATGAGGGTACCTTTATTTTCTCACAAGCTCTTTCCTCAAGCACAATTAGGATGAGTTCCATTCATCATCCTCATCATTAAAATTGAGCTCCAAAACTATCTCTGTTTGATCACACAAGCCGTAAAACTAAATTTGAATATGGCGCGTGAAACTTCAAGAGACGTAAGCTTCTAATGAGTGGGGACCTAAAATTTTGATTGTAGAACTCAAATATGGGTTTTGGTGTGATGATGTTGTGCGTATAAAAATACAAGCCACAGAATTTAAATTTAGGGAGAGCTCACAAGATGGGTTTCTATTGATGGCTTTTTATTCTCAATAAATGATTGGATGCATGAAAAGACTTGTTTTGAACTATTCATTCTAACCTCGATGTTAATCTATGTATGTATGTATGTGTGTGTGTATATATTATCTATTTGTCATTGAAATTTACCTTTGGAAGTGAATACATTGCAAAGCAAAGTCTAGTAATCCTTTGTCCATTATACAAGAAAAACTTCCTCCAAAAATCAGAATATTTTTTCGTAGTAAGTAAATTTACGTAAGTTATTTCTAGAACTTGTGTTGAACTTTGAGAAAATGACAATGAGGAGTGCACACATTTCACATCATTGCTATCAGCTGTCCATAGTCATAAAGGATATATTACTTCTGTCAAAACAAACAGAAGTGCTAGATGCATAATTTTCCTTGCATACAGAGGTTCATTTTTTCCTTGTTTATTTTTCCTATGGTTGTTAAGCAGCTTGCTAGCTGGATGAGACTACCCATGCTTTTTTTAAAAAAAGTTGTGAAATCAGTTCTAGTATTTCATTTTTATAAAAACCCCCACTTACAGCATTTCCTTCTTCTGTTTTTTTCCTCTCTTTCTCCAAGTTTTGTCATCTTCTACATTTTATGTCAACACCTAATAAGGTTTCTAACTCTTATTATTGGTTCAACTGGTTACAGCATCATATGAAGAGCGACGTGCCAAATTTAACTCAAGCACATGAGGTAAGAGTTTATCAAGACAACTGAGAAGAAAGATTTCAGTGCTTTCAGTGGTGTCGCTAATTTTATGTGTCCATTAGCTTAGTTTTATTTTTTTAACATACCAGTTTTGTTCATTACTCTAGTATTTTCTAGATTATTGTTTCATATACATTAGTTTCTGTTCATCACTGTAATGTTGTCTTTGAAATGAGAAATAATTGGTTTCATAAAATGAATAATGATAATTGTCTATATCACCTGACCTTTACTCAGGGGAAATGAAAGCAACTCTCAGGTTTCATGTTTCCTTTTGTGATAACAGACGCTCTTCGGCTTTTTGAATCAACTCTGGGACCTCATCCTTAGCCTAACCCACCCTTCACTGCTGAGCTACAACTCAATGGTCCCCTGAGCTTTTGAACTTTGATAAAGAGTAACTCATCGTGACGGGTGCTTTCCTGTGAGGAATAGCTTTTCTGCAACCCAAAGTGTATTGTCTCTGCCAGAAATCTACTTTGAGCCTGAAACAGGTGATTTTCAACCCGGCCAAAGAGTGAAATCTCAGTCTAGACGGTTTGAGTTTGGGCCATTGTGGTCCAATATTCACCCTGAGCCTTGTTAAAGTATCTGGCCTGAACCCAGACTGAAATACTTGTTGCAAAAGAAGCACAAGCTGCTAATAGAATTTGAGATTCCTGAACTGAATTTGAGTTGAAGTATATGAGAAATTTTCAAAACAAATTGTATCTATACCCGGGGTGACTTTTTTTGTTGTTACCAAGGCCTTTTAATGATATGCAATATGCAAGTGACTCCATTATCTACTTTAATACTGATGAAGGATGTTAAATGCTAAGTACACAATGCCCCTATATTTATATAGACGGTATGAAGTTATTTTTCAGTATTATAAGTTGGCTGAATAAAATTAGCCAAACAAGTATGCAACTCTTATTGAGCTTAAAAAAAAGTTTGTAACTTCTGAGACATCAATCCAAACAAGGCCTTTGTATCCAATCTTAAATTTGCCCTTTCATGTTTCACTTGGAAGTTGGAAGTGGTATATAACATAATTCAACAATGGGAAAGAGGCAAAGGGCTTATAGTAGATTTGGAGGAAAGAGGGAGAGTGGTTGAATGATTAGAGGAGTGTATGTGGGTCCAAATGGGCATGCAAAAACAAAAGCAAATGGCTGGCATGGCTGTGTGTGGTGAGTGAGTGGTGCCATGAAATCAAGTCATCAGTTAGCATCATCACTGTGGGTAAAAGGGACCCAAACACAACTCACTCTCTATGATGCTCACCCTCCACAGTTATCCATTCCCTTCTATCCTCCCTTGTAATATTCCCTTTCCAATTTCTATTCTACTAAGACATCTAAAAGTATCCCCCTGAATTAGGGGGAATTGTCTCCTCAATTCACTACACATTTCACGCCTACATTACCATATCCATATGCTTCTGTATCAATAAAGTTGCCCATGTGTCTTCAAGTTTGGATTACACCTTTTCCAACTTCCAAACACCCTTATGCATTTGCTCCATGGATTCCCCATCCTTGGAAATAATCAAGATTTCAAAAATCCTAGTCTCTTTTTCATTCACTTTCTTTTTAATAATCATTTTTATATTTTATATAATAAATCTTGTATAAAAAGTACCAACTTATCTTTTCTCCTTAAAAATTATTTTTAAAATTTAATGTAATAATTTTTTTTTGATACCTCAATTTTTTAAACAATTCATAAAAAGTTTTTATCTTTTTAGGGTAGGATTGGTTTCAAAGTGTTTTTATATTTTGCATAGCAGTTATTATCATTTTCCATTTCCAAAAAAAATAAAACAAAAAATGTATTTTTTTTTTTTAAACCGAGGAATCTTCCATGTCCAAACCCTTAACTCTCCATGGAGACCAAAACCTTACGATGTTGACCGTCTCATAACAATCAACACGATAAATTTAGGGTTTCACAAATAACATGATTCAAATCTAGAATCATGTATCATTTATTAGGACTATTCACACTTCTAATGTTCACTTTGATCAATTGGATTACATTAAAAAAAAAAAAAAATGTATTTAAACAATATCTTAACTAAAAACTGATTTTTAAAAATAATTTTAATTATTTTATGAATAAAATTTTATTGAAAAACTCAAATATAAAAAACAATTTTCTCAAATCTATTATTCCTTAATAACATGATTAAAATCGAGAACTATGTGTTATTTATTAGGACCACTCACACTTCCAATGTTCGCTTTGATCAATTAGATTACACCAGAGGGGGAAAAAAAAAACAAAAAAATGCATTTAAACGATATCTTAATTAAAAATTGATTTTTAAAAATAATTGAAATTATTTTCATAAATAAAATTTTATTGAAAAACTCAAATATGAAAAAAAAAATTCTCAAATCTATTCTTCATAAATAATATAAAATATTTTTAATTATTTTATATATCTTCGATTCTTCTTGTGAGTCCACTAAATACCTAAAAAAAAATTCAATTTTATTCTAACAAATAATTTATTTTAAAAAAATTATTTTTAATGGATCTTAATGTCTTATTATTATTTATCTGAAAAGAAAAAGTGAAGAAACAATATTGAATATTCTAACCTTTTCTAAGCAGCTAAAAGCAATGATTATTTTTGTTTGAAAAGAGAAATAAAATAATGAGGTGTGTGTAGGCCTATAATAAGAAAATGGGCTTGCGAAGCACCGGAAGTCACCCCAAAAACCAAATCTCACGAACTTCGTATACAAGGTTCCCGCGAGCGAAACTCGGACCAATCAAACCAACGACGCTCTCTCGTCGTCGTTCCGGTGGCTGAGCAGCGCCGGTGGTGCCGACGTTGACCGCTGTGTGGTGGTTGCGGTGGTGGGCCTAGAGCCTAACCGAATTCAACTGTTGAATGAAATGGAGGCGGCGTTGGGGCTGATGCGACGGATTCATCCCAAGCACTCGGAGACGGCTCTCTCCGCGCTGCTTGGGCTCTTGCCCCACCTCTCCTCCGATCTCCTCTCTCAAGTCGATCAGCCTCTCCAGGTCTCTAACTCTCTCTTCAATTCTGTGTGTTTTTTCTCTTTGGATTTTTGGACTTCTTTTGTGGATTGTTTCAGATTCTTGATATTTGGAGGTTTTAGGGTGTGGTGTGAAGGTGTTTAGCCCTAGCTCGCGGTTGGTTGCCGTGAAAGCGTGGGAAGACGAAAGAAAAAATTAATTTTGAATTTTTGAATTTTGAATTTCAATGCGTACTATCTTCACCACATCTGAATAAAGAAACGTGCTCCTCTTATGCTGATGTAGAACCTAAAAAGGAAATGTAGATCGCACTTTGATTCACTAACCAAACATTACCCTTGGTGAAGAGATATTGAAGCTGCCTAGCCCTAGCACTTGTATTAGACTCTAAATGCATAAAAATCCAGTCTCAGCAATTGGATCAGGAGCGTTTTGTAAATTACCAGTAGTGCTTTAAATGATTGATGATGATTTTTTTTTCTCTAAATAGAAATGTTAATAGAAAATGCCAAAGAGAGGGAGATAATCATGGTATACTGGAAATATCACTTGAGGCAGAAATAATTACTCTCAGAACCAGTGCTAAACTCACTCTTTGCTCTGTGGACTCTTCTCTTTTGTTGACATAGCTGGTAAAAACATTCCCCAAGACCTTGATTAAAAGAAATTGCTCTAACGAATGAATCTATAATTGATTAATATCTGATGTTGTGATTGTTTGTCCAATTATTTTTGTTGGAGCTTCTGCAATTTAATTTAAATGGTATGTACAAATTTTCTAGATCATGCCATATTAGATTCATATTTTTTTGAACACACGAAACTTAAGTACAACCTGCAGGGCTTAAACAATTTACAGTTAATGAATTGAAGTTTCTGTTAGGAAGATGCATTGTACATCAAACAGTTGCTCTATTTTTATTGTTCTAAACTGGTATAATTGTGAAAATTTTGAAAGTTTTCTGATTCTCTAATTTACTTCCAAAATGTGTTTGTGAGCTAATAATTTTAAGATATATTTGATACACCTTTTTTCAAAAAAATAATAAAAAAATCTTTCAAATGTATTCAGATAACATTGTCAAATATATCTTAGTTTCTCTATGGTTTATTTTTTTTAAAAAAAAATGGAAATATCGCCTTTTCATTTATCAGTGGGAGAGTCTGCCATTCCTTATACTGACTGTCCTGTCTACTTTATTATATTCGGTGACAAATATTCTTGTTTCCTAAGTTTGCATCCCTTTGGAAATATTCTTATATTCAGTGAAAAAGCGATTTTCCTTGTCTCTATGGCGTAATATTGGTTCTCTGTACTATTGCTTCCTCTGTTGAATAAGTTGGAAAGTATAGGACTAAGGTTTTTAGTTTGAGAAAGCAGGTTTTATGTGATGTGGACAGTGGAAAGGAGTTTATATTGTGTGAGTACAACAGAGATGCTGACTCTTACAGGTAAGTGCACAACCATTTGCTTTCAAAAATTGTAGTTTAAATGATAGCTATCTTCTTTTTTCTATTTTATTCCAAGGGCAGTAATGAATCATATGATGGGGCCATATTTCACCTGTACATGGACTAACACAAACCCTAATGAAGGGATTTGATCCCAGGCACCTGTTACACCACCTCTAGAGGTTTTACTATGCATTGCCACCTTCTGGTGTCTTAGTGATCTAATCTGCATAAATGGCGGTGGACTTGCTCATAGCCTGTGAATGGGGGATTGGAAACTGAGCTCTTTTCAAGATGAGTTCATTCATCATGAGCACTTCTAGGAAATTTTTGTGCAGGAATCCCATAAATTGCAGTTGCATGATGTGGGGAGCATGCCACCAACCTCTAAACTCAATGATCTCATCGTTAAAATTTTTTTTGGCTCTTTTTCACTTGTATATAACAAATATATATATAATATGACAAATCCACATGCAGAGGGTTGTAACTGTATGTATACAACATGTACCTCATAGCATGCAATACACTGGCACCATGGAGCCTTACATATTTTAAAATCAATGATTCCTTTCCATATATTGGTTTCTTAGCACATTAATAGAACTCCTATGAGACTTACAAGAACTTCACAATACAATTCAGAAAAAATTATCCAATTATTTGGGGTCAGGTACCTAAATATTGCTTTGCCAATTTCACTCTAGGGCAATATCTTCAGTAAAATTTTTATGACCTTGCATTTTTCTCTCTAGTGAAAATCAGCTATAACTTGTATATCATATTTTATGTTCCAATTTTTGTTGCAGATCACCTTGGTCAAATAAATACCATCCACCACTGGAAGACGGCCCCTACCCATCTTCAGAGTTGAGGAAACTTGAAATTGAAGCAAATGAAGTCTTCTCAATTTACCGTGACCAGTGAGGTCCTTTACTTACCTCGTACTTGAGTTCATTCCTTTGATAATTTTGACATGAAAAATAATCTATTTTCCAGATCCTTTTTGCATTCCTCTCATTTTCAAAAGAAGCACAAAATTAGCATTTCAATTAACCAATAAATTGGTAGGTATTATGAAGGTGGCATTTCATCAGTTTATATGTGGGAGGACGAGAATGAAGGATTTGTGGGCTGCTTCTTAATAAAGAAAGGTAATTTTTTCAATTTTCCAGTGGATAAATGTTTGTACTTTATTTACTGATTCTCAATCATTCTTGTGAATAAAGATGGATCAAAGACAGGACATGGCAGAAGAGGTTATCTGCAGGAGGGGTCATGGGATGCTATACATGTTATAGAGGTAGAATCTATCTGCCAGTGACTCAGCTGGTGGAATCCAAAAATGATGGGGGTTCAGTTTGTCTCTCCCCTTCTCTATTCTTGTTACAAGTATTTTGTCATACATTTATCTGTCATTATGCAACTCTAATTGTTTCATGTAGGTTGGGCCAGATGAGGAAGGAATAACCCATTACTGTTTAACCAGTACCGTTATGCTGTCATTGACTACAAATGATCAGTCATCAGGCACATTCAGTTTGTCAGGATCAATTCGAAGACAGGTACTTATGTTTGTTATTTAGTTTAAGAATTTAACTTTTATGCTCATTAATGAATGTTTGAAACATATCTATGAAAAGTTAGGAAGAAGCACAACATTACTGAAATTTGCTTTCCTGCCTATAAAAGCAATTAGTCTATAAATCTTGAAAGATAAAAATCACTCTGATCGACAATTGAATGATCCAATGGTGCATGCAAAAGGAGGTTTACACAGTCATCTTAATAAGAAGAAAGGGACAGGTTCTGCAATTGATTTTATTCGTTCTCAAGTATGAATGAGCTCTATTCATAGGAAGAGGTAGTTTTGGTGTCATGTAATTTTCCTACCTATTTGACGCTCTTTTAAGTACTTACACAGGGGTTTTTGCTGCTGATTGTCAAAGAATTTGGGATCTTTAATTTACTGTCTCATATTCATTTGTAATCCCTCATTCTTTGTTTTTTGTAACCAGGACCTCTTTGTATGATATGAATTACCAACTAGATGGCTACTGCTCTTGCATTTTCATTGCAAATACCTTTCTTTATTGTAATTTACATCAAGAAGATTAACAAAATTATTGAAAATTTAGGCTCAACTCTTTTGCTGAAGGCTGTTCTAGTTATAGTGATGAGTTGCATACCTTGGAGTTTCAGATAGTAATGTAGCAAATTGAGTAGAGAAGCCAAATTAGTTTTCTTTTGCTTTTTTACAATAATAATACATTATGTAGCATTTGTTCCACAAGTAGCATTATCAAGTGCTGATCTTGGGCTGCTTGATGGTCGGAATGAGGCTACTTACTTGGTTGCGTGAATCATCTGTAACTATAATCATGATGTTGGCATGCAATATTGTTTAGTTACATGCATAACAGATATGAATGAAAATGAAAATTCTCCTTTCATTTGGGAGGACACATGAATTGTTGTCAATATAACTGTCAATATTGTGAGTTCTCTCTGGAACCTTTTTCTGGATCTTATGCCCTTGCACCAAATGGAGCTAAGATGTTCTGGAGAATGTTATACTGCCTTCTAACATGATACAACTCTCATGGAACTGGCAATGAGAGGCAAGAAACTCAATATTTGAGAAATTATGGGCCCTGCTTGCCTGCTTGTAGTTTCACTACCCATTTTGGTGCTGTCCATACTTAATGGAACTTTTGTTAGCAAAGTTAGTTCTCCGGGTGAAATGCCCTGCTTAATAGACTTTAGAGTCCATCCACATGGTTGGATGTCTCTTTAAGGAGTAGATATTCCATGATAATTCATCTTCAATTGTACATATAATTTCCTTTGCACTCTAAAGTAATGTTTACTGATTGAATACTCACCCTTATACTGTATTATTGGTAAGGTTGAATTCTGTGATAACACACAAAGGATGAAGTGATAATTAAGAGTTTGTTGCCTGTCCTTGGAGATATGTAATATTCTAGATAGCAAGCTCAAGAGTTTTGTTCCCCTTTTTTCTAGATGAATATGGATCTCTCAATTGCTGATGGCCATCTTTGTAACATGGGAAAGATGATAGAAGAGATGGAGAGTAAGCTGAGAAACTCTTTGGATCAGGTATCCTGTTCTCTGCTCATCTTTGATTGTATTTGTTGCTGCCTTACCATAAGGCCCCTAAGCATTGTTTCTTGATCGTACATATTTAGAGAGCTCACTGCCCACATAAATGTGCAGGTTTATTTTGGGAAGACAAAAGAGATGGTTTGCACTTTGCGCCCACCAGCTGAAGTGCTGCCAATGAGACTGCCGGAGAGCTGATATATGATATCGTTGGGTGAGCACATAAGATGGAAAAGATAACCATTTACTCGGCTTTCAAACCTGCATCAAAACCGTGTGAGATTAGGACATGATGTATTCTGAATACATTTTTATGTTTCTGGTATTTGCAGTCCATATTTAATACAAGTCATTGTTCAAAATTTGGATTAGACTGGTGGAGGCCATCTGTTGTGGCTCTGGTAAAAAAGATGAGCACTCTTTTAAATTACAAGTTCTATGTTGTGGTTCTTTACATATTTGGTGATTCCCGATTCCTGCAAGTTCATGATTGAGAGAATAAATCTACCCAATTTTACTTTCCTGAATCCCAAAAAGGAGGAGAAAAATTCAAGTCGTGATTTCTAAATCATCCGCTTTTTGCATTTTTCATAGGTCCTTTATTGAAATTCCACTAAAGTTTCGGTATCTAGGATGGAATGAGAACCAGGTCTGCAGAGGATAAGCCTAGCTTTGACGGGTGGTTGGTGTGTCGAAAGCATACCTTGCTTGGGATACAAGAAAGGTGGTAAAGTAAAGTTAGAATTCATCTTTATGTTCAATGACTTTTCAGTTGCTTAATAATTAAAAGGGAATGAGGGGGAAATCTGCCGAATCGTATGGTTCAAGTGTCAGGAATGTTGATAAATATGCCTCAAAAGAAGTTGAAAAAATTAAACCGAGGGAGTGTGATGAGCTGTTGGTTGGTGTCAGCAATGATGGGCAAGGGGCAGGCACGCTAATAAGCTTCTCTAATACCTTTTAATGCCATTTATTTCTACTTGAAAAGCTCTAACCACTCATCTAACTTTGCTACCAACACCAAATCAAAGCCTGGAAGACTCGAAAGTCGAAACAAGTCAACATTCAATTTCTCCCAAGGACTTTGGCGTAGAACTAAATACTGAACAATAATTTATTTTTGAATTTTAAAATAATTAAAAAGAAATTTCAATATACACCTTCAAGAATCTTTTCATCTTACATAAAAATTACAACCATTTTTTATTTTTGAAAAACCCATTTATTTGCTCATTTTCAGATCCAAGACCAAATGGGCGAACATGTCAAATCACCAAGAATGATCAGATAAGGCTAGCCGTATACAACAAAATGAGAAGATAAAACCATCACAAGCATTCAAAAAGCTGGGTCAGTCCATCTAAACACCCTAACATGACATATGCTATATTATCCATTTTAAGATACAACGAGACCACACGTCTTGAGCACAAAAATCCATCAATAAACCCTTGAATTAGATTTTAGCATTGTCATCTCATAAACAGCATCTTAAGTATTCCACGGAAAGTAAAACCACCAAGTTCACATCCTAACTCATCTCAGAAAATAGATATTTTAAAGAGCAACAATAATCCAATCCTCCTGGATCCGACAAATATCGTAGAATTCACCACCAGGTAACTCTTCCTGCTATATTTCAAGTTTTCAAGCACCCACCAACACTAGTTTCTCAAGTAAAAACATTCATTTGAAACTGAAACTACAGGAAGTATGCTGTGAGCTTAAAAGCACATTCTGGAAAAAGCTTCAAGCTTTTGTGCCAGCTTCACCACCTGCAGGTGCTGCTTCTGCTGCAACCTCCTCTTCTGTGTCACTATCATCATTTTCTGCAACCAGGACAGGGAAACCCATGAGGAACCAACTCTTAGCTCCTTTAAACTATAGTTCCAACAAATAATTGTTGCATGCATGGAATAATGTTGGAATGAATGGATCACGAATTTACCTTCATCCTTGTCGGCAGCATCATCATCCAAGTCTTCACCACCGCCCATATTCAGCTTCTAAAATAAAGAAGACACAAATTTATATGTGTCCATGAGCTGCTACACACGCATCAAACAAAATTTTCATATGTCCAATTTAGTACTTACAGAAAAATCGAAGTCGCCAAAGTCCATATCAGCTCCTACTGTAAACCAAAATATCATGTCAAAGGCAAGCCAACAAGTTTTTCAGACAGTAAAAAATGGAAACGGTAATTGACTATTTTAAGAGGGATTGAAAACATGACACACGTTTATCTTTATCTTCCGGTTCCTCATCTTCATCAACCCATTTGTCCCAATCAACTTTCAGAAACACAGGTGGTTTCCCTTCCTGCTTTAACAATCTACTCCACCATTTGTTCTCCGCTTTCTTCACAAGGTAGCGGATGTTTCTTAAGCCTATACTAGCCTTGCTCTCCTGCAGACATCATATCAATAAGCCTCATGATTCCGATAATTATAAATAGATGTGACTAAGGGAGAAAACCATTATTATGGTTCGGGAACCTACATTTACATCAACTTTGTCAAACAGATCAATGTCAATTTCATAAGGTATCTTATCAGCTCCACTGGTGGCAGAGAAGAAGAATTTCCCCTCAGGCTCTAATTTAAGATTCACATCCTTAGCATCAGGCAAGTCAATTGTGATATAGATGGTATCAGACCTCTGGGCCCATTTCACTGTAGGATGGCGGCTGATAGTTGACAGTTACAAACATGTATTAGCAAATAAATAAATAAATAAGATAATGAATGAAATAAATGAAAAGTGATACTACAAGATTTGCAGTTTCCTTTTAGCATGTTGTGTTTAGTAGTCTAAAACCATATGACATGGATTTACCTAACAAACAGCCCCTTCTAATCACCTTGATATCACATATCTCCGGGAAAATTTTGATGTATGCTATAGGTTAACCTAAGAACAGGGGTGGTGTATTTAGATTGTACCCAAACTTGAATCGCAAAGTTTTTGACTCACATTACTAGCAGGATTTTACAATTCTCAAAATCTCTAAATGGTACCTAAATGGTCAAATACTCCATTAAAACTACATTGGAGGAGGTCCCTAAAAGCTTACACTACAGATTTCTTCAACATTATAAGGGCTTATGAACCATGAAGACCACCCACTTATCAAAGTAATGTTGTTTTACAATCAAGCTATTACTTTAACATGAAAACAAGCAGGATGTCAGCAATCAAGCCAAGGCTTTGAAAAAACTAGAAAAAGGACAAAAAAGGCATCAGTTATGAGAGATCAACACATGATAATGTCCAAACAGAGCCAAAGAGCAAAGGAAAAGGATCCATACAGCTAAACCCAAGTGGATGGGGTTTATGGCTTTGCTGAGTTGAAACACAAAAAACAATCACAATTTATTGATATAAGGGAAACTGACTTTTGTGCCCAGCAACAATTCATCACAAGAAAGCACATCATCTGGTTGGGCAATGGCATTATACTCAGTTCATTTGATCAATCTTACAAACAATGGGATACTAAGAAATTGAATTCTCTAAATTACTATAAGAAGAAGTCTGATGACACAGAAATGCATTTTGGGTTTAAGATTGAAAGCCCTTTATAGCTAGTGTAGCCGTAAGGCTCTGTTTCCTCCAAGAAAAAAATAAAAAAACATTCCAGGAAAAAGGTTATTATCTGGGGCTCCACTTATCCATGGACAAATTTTTAACAGGTTCTTTTTCTTATTATTATTGGGAAAATTCTTCACTGACAAACATTCAATATATACATATGCCCATCTCCGAGGATAATCAAAAGAAAAAGAAAAAGAAAAAAAAGCAAACAAACAAAAAAAACAAAAAAACAAAAACTAAACTAAACCCTAACCAAAACCCTAAAGGCGGTCATCCGAGGAGATGAGAAGAAGAAAATGCTAAACCTTAAAACCACAGTATCAATCATTTGCCTTCCTTTCCCTCACACTTTCTAGAGGGCCAAACAGAGTCTAAAAACCTCAACCACACACTTTTCATTTTCTTCCCCCTCGGCAGCTTTCTCAGCCACCGAGCACCATAAACAACCCAGAAAAAACACACAAGACACAGCAATGGAAACATATTCCTGGGGCTCCTGTGACCATTTCGCCTCGACCCAGAAATAAATTCAACCCCCAAAAAAAAAAAAAAAAAAACCAGAGAAAACGAAAGAGAAAGTTAACAAGAAAAATCAAGAAACATCAACCCCACAAAGCGAAATTCAAAATTTAAATAAAACAAAATGTTTCATAAAAGGAAAAAACAAATACCTCATCTTAGAGAAAAGATTTTTGCAGTAAAGCAAATCAAAGCAAAATGCTTCGGAGTGAGAATAAAGATTGACAGAATGGCAAAAGGCTCTTAAGTTTGTAGGTAGGAAATGTTATGTACATATATATATATATAGGAAGGGTTTCATATGTGTTACACAACAACCCACAACACGCCGTCTCTAGATGCTTCTCCATCTCTCTTTTCTCCCTATTCCCCTACTTAAAATCCATCTTTATATATATTTAAATTTGTTTTACACAAAAACAAAGAGAATCAATTTTTACTTTTTTTAGCATCATTCCATGATGCCCCTTGTAATCAAAGCATGTAATCTTGCTTTTTGGGCATTCAATATAATTAACAAATAATTGTTTTATTATTCTTCGTTTTCTAATGATCTATTAATTGATTTCGATATATGAAATTAAGGCTTTTTTCAAGAAAATGAAAAAGCCCTTCAACTTATTAAAAAGTTAATAAATAATTTATTAAATACAAAAATAATATTAAAATACAAAAAAATAAAAATAAAAATCTATTACCCAAATTCAAAGTTGCAACACTTCCCAACTATATTTGAAAATCACGAACAATCTTATGAACATCTTTCTAAAAAAAAAAAAATCAAAATTAATAATTAAATTGATAACTATTATATTTTGAAGACATTTGAGAAATTTCACTTCAAGACTATTAATTTAAAATTTGTTTTAACTTAATGTCATACCAGTGTTTGAATCAAAGTATGAAAAAGAAATTTCACTTTAAGACTATTAATTTAAAATTGATTTAACTCAATTTCATATTAGTATTGGAATAAAAAAATTTAATATTTTTATAATTTTATGAAGGATTTGTAATTTGAGGTAAAATGTTGATATTTAATAAGTTTAGAGGGCAAAATACCTGGTTTTGAATGAAAGGAAGCAAACTGTAAAATATTTTAATATTATTTTTAAAATTTGCATGCAATAACTTTAAATTGTTTACTATTGTGGTATAATATGTGTCAAAAGACCCCTACAAAAATTTTACTAATTTTTTCCAATTTATTTTTAATTTAGCAAGATTAGAGATTTACATTTTATAAAAACTAAAACCTTGTATCATGAGTGGTAAGTTTGGTATATTTTTAAAAGAGAATATTGTGATTTGATTTTATTCCAATATTTTCGGCACCTTTTAGTGGTTAGAAGAGTTCAAAGTTAATCGTTAGCAGCCAATGGCCCCATGGCTCAGAACAATTAAAAGCTAACCACAATTTGAATGCAAAAATTTCTGTTTTTATTATTGAAAATAAAATTTAGCAATATACTTAAAAGCATAAACCAAAAAATATATTTGTGGACCTGCATTTTTTACTTGCGTCCCACTCAGTGGGGAGACTCACTTTTTTATGTAGTGAAAATTTGATTTTTTGAAAAAGACTTCGGAGTCACCACTTATTTTACTTTTATTTTTAAAAGGAAAAACAAAATAAGAAATAAAAACCCTAAGTGTAATTCTTGAAGGAAAAACAGGTATGTGAAAAACCAAGTTTAGGTTTAGTGGTCAGGTTACCTATTGAAAAAGTACGATGGTGAGCCATACCACCCTCTAAGTCCCTAAAAATGGTCTCTATTACATAAGGTAAGTCAAGTGTGACAATTGATAAAGAAATTAATAAATACCATGGAATAATCATACATCGTAAGCCAATCATGCATGAAGAATAAATAAATTGGGTGGGAGCGGGAGCGTACCTTAGTAGTAAACAATAAATACACTATCATGGAAATTATTAAAAACCAAATAAAATCACAAAATGCATGCCTAAATGAAATATGACAGCAAGTTTATTAAAAATTAGGTTTTTGTCACTTAAGATTTTAATGAAAAAGATAATAATAATAATAATAATAATAATAATAATAATAATAAAATAAATAAACAATAAAAAGATTAAAAAAAACAAATAAGTAAATTAAATTAGATAAATAAATAAATTTAACAGATTTAAAACCATTTGAAAGACAGATTTTTAAAAATCAAGTTTTGAAAATAAGTGCGAGGGATTAAAAAGATGAGAACACGTGGCCTTTGGGACGACATGCTGAAGGTGGCCATGCAATCTCATACAGAAGTGGGGCCTAGGGTGGAGAGAAGTTGCATTGGTGGTGGTGAGTTGACCTAGCACTATTTATATTTAAAGAATTCCAAGGTCCCTTCCAACTTCTAATTTCCACATTTTAGCTCTGTATGTTCATCTTGCTAAATTCTATAGCATTCTTCTATGCATGGTTGAGGTATCTCTCAAGACGAGATAACCTCTCCAAGCCTTGCTAATAATGAAGAAGAGCAACTACCTCCGGGTTTGGCTTGCAATTGGAAAACACGTTATAATTACACACTGCTGGTGCGTTTGGCCAACACATGTTCATGAGCTTAAAAAGGCCATGTGACTCAGATTCATTTGGAAGAAGAGTTTCTTGTTCAATCTTTCTCTTCAAGGAACTCCACATATCACAGAGTTTTATAAACTTGTTGCAATTGAGTTATGCATAAACTGGAATGTTGGATAGGAATAGCTTATGATACTAGGATGCCCATGAATGCATGGGCAGCAAGATCAAAGGGTCAAACACTTCAAAGAATAACGACAACACCAAAGTGCTTTTGCTTTTCCAGCTACATCGGGACTTACGAAGTTGAAAATGGAGCTTTCAAAACCGTGAATGCAAGTATCCCTCTATTCTTTTCCGCAAACGCAGCCAAAACCTTTTAAAGAAAGTTGCCTATCAACTCAAAGCTCTTACTGGTGGCATCTTTGATCACACTGGTAAATGGTCAAAGAGGACAGCGCATTGGCCCTTGTCAACAGTGTAGAGAGGGGCGTTCAAAATTGAGACAACGGGGCTAAGTCCAAAGGAGGATCCGACGAGGTTCATGAGAAAGCTGACTGCTGCTTGGCTGTGTTGTTCTTCTCTTTCTCCTTCATCCCTGTTTGCGGCATTGTTTAGATGTCCACAAGCAGTTGGGATTTCTTCGGGTGAGCCAAACAATGGAGTGGATGGCCATGCGACAACTGAAAGATGGCTATGTTGGAAAAAGTTGTTTGCCTCACAATTTCTCCTTGGTTCAGATTGAGATTGTCTCTCAAGGGTTTTGGCAGGTATGAAGGGTGGGGACACGAGGGTGGCCATGCACATAGGAGTGGGTAATGAAAATTGGTAGTTTTGGGGAACCAAAACTGAGTGGTGTTTGAAGGTCAACACTAAGTGGAAAAAATGGAGCTAGGTTGATCATGCATGGGCATTTACGCACACATGAGAAGAAAGGTGACAAGATACTAATGGCTAGGTGAGTTACGGGTGTGGGGTAAGCTAGTGAGCATGATGATGGGTTAGGTTGATGGTGATGCAAATAGGGAGTGGGTGGTGAAAATTGATATAATAGAAGAGTTCAATGAGTGAGTGTGGTATGGGAAAGAGTAATGACTATGTGGTCTATGATAGGTTGGGAAGGATGATGGTGGGTAAGTGCTGATGGCTAGGTGGGTTACATGCATGGGTTTAGGTGGGTGTGAAGAGATGGAGTTGTGTAGTGAGTATGACATGAGTTTGGTGAATAGGTATGGTGTCGGGTTTATGGTGAGCTTGCCGAGGAAAACAAAAATCTTGAGTATTGATCTGTGGAAGAGAAAATTGCATGACTGGAACTGATTTAGGTCCAGCTCACTAAATATCCATAGGAGAAACAAGCAAAAACATAAAAAAGTAATGACATCACTAGCCTGAAGCCTTGAGGAACCATGGATGGGTCCACTTCATTTCGTCCATTTGCCATGTACCGATAGCTTTGATAGTTTCGGTGCCACAATGGTTGTTGCTGATGTTGCATCTGTTGGGAGTTCCCACCTATCCTTTGTCTGAGCTACCCTTGCCTTGATTGTAGGCATGAGTATAACCTATAGTTTTTAGCAAACCTCTCATGGAACACCACAAAGCCACGACTTGCACCCCTGTATTCTTCATTATGAAGAAAAACAAAACCCTTTATTGCATCTAGAGCAATTTTCATTCTTGTTGACCAAGTCATTGTAGCACACACTAGGGTGGCCATGCACACGTGGGAGCCAGGGACTTAGGAAGTGAATATTGGATATGAATTTCAAGTCCTCTAATCTTTGTTCAACGTCTGATGGTTCATTCAAGCACATGACCCTTGCATCAAATCGAATTTTTAGGCATAAAAATTTGACATCTTCGACTTTGTTCCCCTTTGTACAGAATAACGAAACTTAGAAGAATGTTGTCTATTCTCAAGATCATCAAAAGTAGTTGGAGAGAGCAGGCAACACCGAACTTCTAGATCCCCAAAGACTTCCCACAAAGACCCGGTTTCCAAACCCCATGCAGAATACAATGTCAAGTTCTCCCGCATATATTCTGGAGGCTTTACAAATGAAGGACGAATAGCTGACAAGTGTAGTGTTACAGACTTAGTCTTTTCTTAAGCTCGTGCGGCACTTAGACAAGTCAAGACACTTGATCTTGCTAAATTAGCCTGACTCCCAATGCTTAGCTCGCTAGGCTAAGATGCTCACGACTCAGAAGCTTTAGAGAGCGTAGTAAGCAACTTTTAAAGAATGGAAGCTTTTATTACTCAAGGAAGCCTTTACAAGTGCTTTAGGAACTCACTTGCTTGGTTGGTTAGGTTCTTGGGTGGTCTTGGGGTGGTGCCTTGGCCAAATGAGGCCCTCATCTATTTATAGGCACCAATGGAACTCTCTGGAACCTTGGAGGGTTCCATACAAATCAAAAAGATTCTAGAATACCCTACACAACTCTATGTACAAGACTATGTACAAGAGATTTCTAGAATTCTCTAGAAAGCCTTGGACTCCTCTCATGCCTTCTACCATAATGTAGAGATGTGTGGACATCTCTAGGCATCTCTAGAACCTTCCACACTCTTCCCACCAATGGTTTAGTGTAGATGGCTCCAAGAGTCTCCTAAAGCTTCTTGGGCTCTATATAAACCCAGGGGAAGGTTCATTTGAAGCATCCTGTGACAGTAGGCTATCTCTAGAAAGCCTTGGACTCCTCTCATGCCTTCTACCATAATGTAGAGATGTGTGGACTTCTCTAGGCATCTCTAGAACCTTCCACACTCTTCCCACCAATGGTTTAGTGTAGATGGCTCCAAGAGTCTCCTAAAGCTTCTTGGGCTCTATATAAACCCAGGGAAAGGCTCATTTGAAGCATCCTGTGACAGTAGGCTAGCTTCTTTCCTAATGTTCTCTTTATGACTACATGTCAAGGGATTTAGAAGGCATGGAAGTGCACCATGGTTAATTATGCATTGGGTTTGCAAGATTGCTCCTAATAGACAACAAACATTCGTTTGTTGTTAGACAGTGTTGAGGACTTCGAGAGTCTTTGCCAATAGCTAGTTTAGTTTGTAGATCCTTGAGTAGAAACCAGAGCAACTAAGTGGATAAGAAATAGGAGAATGAGTGGCCACATTGCCTGATGACTTCATCGGAGTAACCTCAAAGGCATGGGAGTCCTAAGATATCTCTGATGAGGTTGCTGAGATTATGTTGGGAAATGTAAGATTTGGAAATCAGGCTTCAAGATGGACTAATATGGTTACGACTATCGGGAAGAAACTCACATATCTCAATTGTTGTTACTTTGGGTTAAGCTTCCTAAATGTCATGGACTTAGTCGTTCCCTAAGCTCGTGCGGCACTTAGACAAGCCAAGACGCTTGATCTTGCTAAGTCAGCCTTGCTCCCCGATGCTTAGCTTGCTAGGCTAAGACACTCGCGACTCAGAAGCTTTAAAAGCTTGGTAGGCAACTCTTTAAAGAATGGAAGCTCTTATTAACTTAAGAAAGTCTTTACAAGTGCTTGGATGCTCACTTGCTTGGTGCCTTGGCCAAATGTGGCCCTCACCTATTTATAGGCACCAATGGAACTCTCTGGAACCTTAGAGGGTTCCTTACAACTCAAGACTATTCTAGAATGTCCTACATCATTCTAGGTACAAGCCTATATACAAGTATATACAAGAGTCTTCTAGATTTCTCTAGAAAGCCCCGGACTCCTCTCGTGCCTTCCACCATGGTGTAGAATTGTGTGGATTCCTCCAGACTTCTCTAGAACCTTCTACACTCTTCCCACTCTAGGAGTCTCCAGAAGCTTCCTGGCTCTATATAAGGCCATGGGGAGGCTCATTTGGATCAGCTTGTGACACTCTCCCCCACCTATGCCGCAGACGTCCTCCTCGCGCCTTCTGCCCGGAACCGCTCGATCTGCTCCTGGAACTGCCATAGTGCCTCTGTTGGCTCCCAGCTAGCCTCGCTTTCTAGTAGTCCCTTCCATTTCACTAAGTATTCCGTAGCAGGAGGTACCCCTCGTCTCCTGATGACCCGATCTACGAGGACGTGTTCTACCTCCTTATCATAGGAGGTCACGACCGCTGTAGGTGCCCTCTTAGACAACCCTCGGCTTGGATCATCATTGTCTCCGTGATAGGGTTTCAAGTAGCTGGCGTGGAAGACAGGATGAATCTTCAACCTCGGGGGCAGCTCGACTCTATAGGACACCTTGCCGACCTTCCCAAGTTCGAGGAAGGGTCCTTCATACCTCCTCACAAGGCCCTTATGCACCGGCCTTAGGGACTTGAATTGTTGAGGAAGGAGCTTGACAAGCACCATGTCTCCGACCTTGTACTCCGTGTGTCGTCGCTTCTTGTCAGCCCACTTCTTCATTTTCTTAGCAGCCTTGTCCAAGTATGAGCGTGCTATGTCAGCTTGCTCGTACCACCTTTTCGCAAACTTGAAATCCGTTGGACTTCTCCCCGTATAGCCAATCGTTAGAGTGTGAGGAGTTAACGGTTGCTGCCCTGTGGCTAGCTCGAACGGACTCTTGTTGGTCGCCTCACTTCTTTGCAAGTTGTATGAGAACTGGGCTATGTCTAGCAACTTAGCCCAATCCTTCTGGTTGGCACTCACGAAGTGCCTCAAGTACAGCTCCAATAAAGCGTTCACCCTCTCGATCTGCCCATCCGTCTGTGGGTGAAAGCTTGTGGAGAAGTGAAGCTCCGAACCCATAAGCTTGAAGAGCTCCGTCCAAAACTTCCCAGTGAAACGCGGATCGCGATCACTAATGATGAACTTCGGCAACCCCCAATACTTGACCACGTGCTTTAAGAATAGCCTCGCCGTCTCTTCCGTAGTGCAGTCAGTCGGAGCTGCTATGAAGGTTGCATACTTAGAGAACCTGTCCACCACCACTATGATAGAGCCGCTGTCTTCCGACTTAGGTAGCCCGATGATGAAGTCCATGGTGACGTTGTCCCATGGGCGTTCTGCTATAGGTAGTGGCTCTAACAGGCCTTTAGGTTGTCGCTGCTCCACCTTGTCTTGTTGGCACACAAGACAAGTCCTCACGTAGGCCTCAACCTCATCCCGTATCTGAGGCCAATAGTAAGCTGACTCGAGTAGTGCCCTAGTGCGTCGTTGCCCAGGGTGCCCAGCCCACTTGGTGTCATGGCACTCCTTAATTAGGTTCCGCCTTATGTTCCCCCACTTAGGCACATAGAGTCGTCTCCCTTTTGTGTAGAGTAGGCCATCCTCCACCCAAAACCGCTTAGTCTTCCCTTCATGAGCCAGGGCGATGAGGCTCTTAGCCACTGGATCATGTTGCAGCCCCTCCCTTAGAAGATCCATTATGTCTCCTTGGGGCTGACTCGTCATGGATGCTAGCTCGGCTTTGCGACTTAGGGCGTCGGCCACATGATTAGGACTTCCTGGCTTATACTCCAGTGTATAGTCGAACTCGGCCAGGAAGTCTTGCCACCTAGCTTGTTTAGGACTTAGCTTCTTCTGTGTCTGGAAGTAGCTAGTGGCAACATTGTCGGTCTTCACTATGAAGTGAGACCCTAGCAGATAGTGCCTCCAGGTGCGCAAGCAGTGGACGATAACGGTCATCTCCTTTTCTTGCACCGTGTAACGCCTCTCCGCGTCGTTTAGCTTGCGACTCTCAAATGCAATTGGGTGCCTTTCTTGCATAAGGACTCCCCCAATAGCGAAGTCTGAGGCATCTGTGTGTACCTCAAAGACTTTGGTGTGGTCAGGTAGTGCCAACACTGGCTCCTCAGTCACAGCCTTCTTTAGATCCTCAAAGGCTTGTTGGCACCTTCCATCCCATTCTCATGCCTTATTCTTCTTAAGAAGATCAGTGAGTGGAGCGGCCCTTCCCGAATAACCCTTTATGAACCGCCGGTAGTAATTAACTAAACCAAGGAAAGATCTGAGTTGAGGTACCTTGGTTGGTGGATCCCACTCCTGGATGGCTTTCACCTTGCTATCATCCATCATTAGCTTGCCATCTCTGATGCGATGCCCTAGGAAGCTCACTTCCTCCTTAGCAAACGAGCACTTCTCCTTCTTCACGTATAGCTCGTTCTGCCTCAAGATCTTAAAGACCTTCCTCAAGTGCTCTTCGTGCTCCTTTAGAGTGTTACTATAAATGACTATGTCATCCAAGTATACCACCACGAGCTTGTCCAAGTATGGGTGGAAGATCTTGTTCATGAGGGTGCAGAACGTTGCTGGGGCATTGGTGAGTCCGAAAGGCATCACTAAGAACTCATATGAGCCATACCTGGTCACACATGTAGTCTTCGGCTCATCTCCCTCCGCAATCCTGACTTGGTAGTAGCCTGACCTTAAGTCCAGCTTCGTGAAGTACCTTGCCCTTCCAAGTTGATCGAACAAGTCCAAGATGATGGAAATTGCAACTCTGCTTTTATTATCCCTTGAATATCTAGAGTCTACAAAGACCTTGCTAGTCACCAAAGCTTGTAAGTCATGTTTATGATCATGAAGACTCTTGAGTGCAATGAATGTAGTAGCAAAGCAAGTTGCACCAGGCCGGAGAATCTTTGTCCATTCTTCTCTTTTTCTCAACCAACTTAACAAAACAACATGATTATACACAAAAATTGTCTTCATTGATGCATGTCTTACAAGTTCAGTAACATTGTCCATTTTACCAATATCCTTAAAGATCAAATTAAGACAATAAGTTGCACAAGATGACAAATTGATGTGTTTATGCTTATGAGAAATCAATCTCCCTACGACTACATAATTTGTTGCATTATCTGTCACTACATGAACCACATCGAGTGGATCCACCCATTCAATCACCTCATCAAATAACTAAAACAAATTAGTTGCATCTTTAACAATATTTGAAGCATCAACAGATTTCACAAACGATATTCCTTCAATAGAATAAAGAAGGAAGTTGATGAGTGTTCTTTGTCTGTTATCTATCTAACCATCACCCATTATTGTACACCCAACTTTTGCCCAAATTGCATTATAAGAGTCCACAAGTAACCGAACTTCCTTTTTGGCATCTTTTAAAAGATTAACCTGTAGTTAGTAGTAATTTGGACCCTTATATCCAAGACCAATTATAGATATAGCATCCAACATTGGCTTGAAGTAGAAGGAAGTCACAACATTAGTGGGAATGCATGCATCATAAAAGAATCTCCCAACAGTCATATATGCTCTCCAAACAGTTTCTTTCCTAACTAATACACTCTTAATGGAAGGTTGAGGTCCTTGAGTATTTCTTGGTGCAAAATACTTATCCACTATTGCTTTTTTTCTTTTTCTACTACTGGTTGCCATAGGATTTTGCATCTCTTGAACCTCTTCTTCACCTTCTAGCATATCCTCTTCAAATTGTGACACATTAGGACCATAAGGATTTCTATATCCATATGCTTCTTAGGTTGCTTTCTTGGAATTCACAAATTCCTGGAAAGAATTTTCCATTCAAAATCTACAATCAAAATGAATCGATTTACATGGACCAATATCCATTTTCACTTCAGCAAGGTGTTGCTACATTTTATGAGTACTCCTACCTTTTACAACTTTTTTATAATACAAACAAATGAGAGTTTTCTTTCCATTTGCATATTTTTCTTTAGAAACATGCTCCCATGTAGGGTCAGTCTTGCTTCTAGTTGTTTATGAATTGGCAATTGAATCTTGACCAGAGAATGAGGTCAAGTTTGATTCCATTTTTTATTTCTCTATCAAATTATAAACAAAAATCACAATTTTAATCATAAAATTAAATAATCAAGTCATCAACAATTTAACTTAAAAAAAATTCAAGTCATCAATAATTTATTAAAACCCCACATTAATTTAAAGAATCAAGTTATCAACAATTTAAAAAATCAAAGAATTAAAGAATTTCAAATTTATTACATAAATTTTTTTCAAAATTAGAAATTTACTTTCAAATAAAATATTTATTCAACATTTAAAAATCAAAATGTTATTTGAAAATCAACAAATTATTTTAATTCCTAATTTTTAAAATTTTCAATGATTTCATTAATTTATTTAAACTCAAATAACAAAAAATTAAAAATCAATAAAAAAATGAAAATAAAGTTAAAAAAATATATAAAATCTAAAGTCTAAAACTCTAAACTAAAAAAAAAATATGGAAATGATTCAAATTTCAATTGCAATAAATAAATCAAAATTTCAATAAATTAAAATTTCAATGTGCAATAAATAAACAAAAAAAATGAAAAAATTATAAATATTAAATATTAAACATAACATAAATTATAATTAACAAAAAATTAAGACATTAAATATTAAACATAAAATACAAGGATGAAAATATCGGTAATCACGGAACTTTGATTTTATGGATATATCAAAGATATATCGGTGGATATTTTGAAAAAAAAAAATATTGATAGGCCTAAAATTGATCAAAATTCATGAAAATGTAAGATAAACCTCATAGAAATGTAATTAGAAGTATAATAGACATTTTAAAGTTGTTTTATATATATATATATATATATATATCATATGCATTGATAAAAAATATGAATTTTATAAGTGTACATTTATTATTAAATTACATCAAATATTATGTCATAATAATATTGTGATATTTGATTATAATATGTCTAATTTTAAAATATATTTAATATTAAAATTATAATCCATTTAATTCAATTATATTAAATTATATAAAATAAATGATGATATATGTATAGTCGTGATATTTAATAATAATGTTTATAACTTGAAAACATACTTTAGGCATATTCATCTAATTTGGATGTATTTAATGAAAAAATAATAATGATAATTTGTCTAAGTATTTTTTATTTTAAAATTTTGATAATTTTATTCAAAAATTTATATTTATTTTATATGTAATTATTATATAAAAGTCACAATAACCAAAATTTATATATATATATATATATATATATATATATATATATATATATATATATATATATATATTATAAAATTAATCAATTGAAGCATGGTTGCTTGGATGGTGTTGGTGGGGGATTTATATATATAATACGTACATTTAATTAACAATAGCATGGTTGGCCAGCTGGTGATGGTGGGAGAGTGTGGGCCTAAGGGTAGGGGTCCAAATCCCCATGGTTCCATTCTCATGGATTTTCCCTTGCCTTTTAAAAATTCTAATTCTTGCAATCCCACATCAACAATTCATAACACCAAAAAGGTGTATTTAAACATTAGAATGGTGGAGGGCTCACAAGCATGCAGAGCATGCAGGGTTGGCATTGGGCTGAAAATAATGTGTGTTGGGCCTGGACATGTGTTGGACTAGGAAGAGTGTGAATTGGGCCTGGGCCTATTTATAAGAGTTTTGGGGTGAAAGAATGGAGATGATGACGTGGCAACGATATATCGGTGCACCAACCGAAATACCGTGAAAATATCGATATATCGACAAAAATAATGATTTTAATGGAAATATCGTGGTTATGATATTTCCTCTCCATGTATCAATGGAGGTTACCAATACATGATATATCGAACATATTTTGTCGATATATCACGACATTTTCATCCATGATAAAATATAAAGATATTAAGTATTAAATTTCAAAAATGAAAATGAACAAAGTTTAAGAAGATTTGACCTCCTCATTGATGGCAAGGCGTGTTGACATCGATAGCACCGACGGCGGCTGCAAATCGGGCTAACAGCGACAATGGGTGGCTGACGCTAGAGCCTAAAGATGAGCGACCATGGGATGGGGTGAAAGAAACCTTTAATACTCAATAAAACAACATTGTTTTGATGGGGTAAAAAAATAAAATAAAATAAAATGGTTGAACTATTTGGTTCGCCGATTTGACTACTAGTTCACCCAATCCATTCTCGTTTCAACCATCCATCGGCTCAACTAACGGAACCGAAACCGTGACTGGTCGACAATCGAACCATCTAGTGTGGTCCGGTTTTAAAAACCATGATTATATGCAAAAATTATATAATTTTGAAATATAAATATAAAAATATTTAAAAATATAAAATATATATTTTTAAAACCATCTAATTTGGTCCGATTTTTAAAATCATGATTAAATGCAAAAATTATATAATTTTAAAATTGCTGTAAAACAAGGACAAATATAATGCAAATCAAAGTAATAGAAATAAAATATATCTTACTTTGATATATAATATGGAAGAAGGAATCAAAGAAGAGAATTGAGAAAGTGAAAGAAAGAGAGAGAGAAAGAGAGAATGAGAGGAAGAGCTTTCTTTCTTTTCTCGGGATGCTTTTACATGGGGGGGTAAGAAGCCTTTTATAGGCTTCATAATATGAACTCCCATTACTCATCTTAAAGATGAGTAAATGGAGTTCATAATGGCCATCAATGTGGTCATTCATTACTTTTCATTTACAACACTCCCCCTTGGATGACCACCATATTAAAGGAATATGCCTCATTAAAACCTTGCTAGTAAAAAACCCTATAGGAAAAACCTAGCGAAGGAAAAAGAGTACAATATTCTTTTCTTGGTATATTAAGACTGCCTCGTTAAAAACCTTGCCAGTAAAACCCAGTAGGACAAAACCTGGACGAAGGAAAAAAGAGTACAGTACACTAACACCCTTTTACAAGCATACTCCCCCTCATGTCGATATCCTTGAGTTGACGCATTCCAATCCTGTGCATTAACTTCTTGAATGTTGAGGTTGGCAATGATTTTGTGAATAAATCTACTAGATTATCACTTGAGCGTATTTGTTGCACATCAATTTCACCACTCTTCTAGAGTTCATGTGTATAAAAGAATTTTGGTGAAATGTGTTTAGTTCTATCTCCTTTAATATAACCCTCTGTTATTTGTGCAATACATGCAGCATTATCTTCAAATAATGTTGTTGGGCCACCTTTGATAGAGGAGAGTCCACATGATTCCCGAATATGCTGGATCATAGATCTTAGCCATATACATTCACGACTTGCTTCATGAATTGCCAGTATTTCTGAATGATTTGATGATGTGACTACCATTGTTTGTTTGACAGATCTCCATTAAATAGCAGTACCAATGCAATTAAACACATACCCTATTTGTGACCTGCCTTTATGTGGATCTGAAAGATATCCTACATCTGCATATCCAAGCAATTGTTGCTTTGATTCCCTTGAGTAAAATAAACCCATATCAGTAATTCCGCGAAGATAACGCAATATATGTTTGATACCATTCCAATGTCTTCGAGTTGGAGTGGAACTGTATCTTGCTAATAAATTGACAGAAAAAGCAATGTCTGGAATTGTATAATTGGCAAGATACATAAGTGCACCAATAGCACTAAGATATGGTACTTCGGGACCAAGTAACTCTTCATCCTTTTCGCAAGGACGAAATGAGTCTTTTTTCACATCAAGTGATCGGAAAACCATTGGAGAACTTAAAGGATGCGCTTTATCCATATAAAAACGCTTCAAAACTTTCTTAATGTATGTTGATTGATGTACTAAAACTTCATTTGGAAAATGCTCGATCTGCAGGCCGAGACAAAATTTTGTTTTTCCAAGATCTTTCATCTCAAATTCCTTTTTCAAGTAATTTGTTGTTCTTGTGAGCTCTTCAGGAGTTCCAACAAGATTTAAGTCATCAACATACACTGCAATAATTGCAAATCCGGTTTCTGATTTCTTAATGAAGATGCATGGGCATATAAGGTTATTCACATACCCTTCTTTTAGCAAGTATTCGCTAATGCGATTGTACCACATGTGTCCAGATTGCTTTAATCCATACAAGGATCGTTGTAACTTGATTGAGTACATGCTACGAGGCTTTGTATTATTTGCATCAGGCAATTTAAATCTTTCGGGGATTTTCATGTATATATCATTATCCATGGATCCGTATAAATATGCTGTAATAACATCCATGAGACGCATATCCAGTCCTTCTGAGACTGCCAAACTAATTAAGAAACGAAATGTGATTGCGTCCATGAAGGGAGAATATGTTTCCTCGTAGTCAATACCAGGTCTCTGAGAGAAACCTTGTGCTACTAATCACGCTTTATATCTTATGATCTCATTATTCTCATTGCACTTTCGTACACATACCCATTTGTACCCAACAGGCTTTACATCTTCAGGTGTTTGGACTACAGGTCCAAAAACTTCTCGTTTTGTTAATGAGTTTAATTCTGCCTGTATAGCTTCTTTCCATTTTGGCCAATCATTTCTATGTCGACATTCTTCCACATTTCGTGGTTTGGGATCTTCATCAAATATTATGATATCAGAGGCCACTTGAAAAGCAAAAATATTGTTAATAACAATATTATTTCGATCCCATTTTTCTTCGATTTGTACATAACTTACTGAGATCTCACAATTTTCAGGTACCTATGCCTCTTCAGGGGCTTCTTGTTCAATATGTGCCTCTTCAGGGGTTTTCTGCATTATTTGTGCCTCTTCTAGGGCTATAGATTTATCAATTTTAAATTGATCAGTCATTTTGATGGTCTCTTCTAGAGTGCCAAGTTTTTCTTGGGTTCTCCTCTTCCTGGGAGTTACATCCTTTGAGCCGACAGGTCTACCACGCTTCAGGCGTATCTTAGATTCATTTGTTAACTGTCCTACAAGGACATCAATCCATGTTGGAGTATTTGCAGCCGGGATATGTGACTTTGTCACTTTCTTTGTATCAATGAATGCATCTGGTAATTGATTTGCAAGATTTTACAAATGAATGATCCTTTGAACTTCTAGTTCACATTGATTTGTACGAGGATCAAGATGGGTCATAGTAGATGTCTTCCAACTAATTTCTCGTCGTTCTTCAGGAATTGACTTTTCTCTCCCTAATGATGGGAAAACACTCTCATTAAAATGACAATCCGCAAAGCGGGCTGTAAAAACATCGCCTGTCAAAGGTTCAAGATATCTTATGATAGATGGAGAATCAAAACCTACATAAACCCCAAGTCTTCGTTGGGGACCCATTTTAGTGCGTTGTGTAGGTGTAATTGGTACATATACTGCACAACCAAAGATTCGTAAGTGAGAGATATTTGGTTGTTTTCCAAGCACAAGTTGTGAAGGGGAGTATTCATGGTAAGTTGTAGGTCGAATATGGACTAAAGCTGCAGCATGCATAATAGCATGTCCCTAGGCGGAAGTAAGTAATTTGGTTTTCATTAGTAATGGTCGAGCTATTAATTGGAGACGTTTGATGAAGGATTCTGCTAAACCATTCTGGGTATGAGTATGAGCAACAGGATGCTCAATATTTATCCCTACTGACATGCAATAGTCAATGAATGTTTGAAAAGTAAATTCGCCAGCATTATCAAGACGTATTGTCTTAATTGGATAATTTGTTATTGTGCTCGTAATCTGATTATTTGTGCAAGGAGTCTAGCAAAGGCTATGTTACGTGTAGAAAGAAGACAAACATGTGACCACCTAGTAGAAGCATCTATTAAGATCATAAAATAACGGAATGGTCCACATGGTGGATGGATAGGCCCACATATGTCCCCATGTATTCTTTCTAAAAAGATTGGTGACTCAGATATGACTTTAGTAAAAGATGGTCTGATTATCAATTTACCTTGTGAGCAGGCAGCACATGAGTATTCATTGGGCGAAAGAATCTTCTGGTTCTTTAGTGGATGCCCATGTGAGTGTTCGATTATT
This sequence comes from Vitis vinifera, assembly GCF_030704535.1. Taxonomy (NCBI): domain Eukaryota; kingdom Viridiplantae; phylum Streptophyta; class Magnoliopsida; order Vitales; family Vitaceae; genus Vitis; species Vitis vinifera. Next base: position 22,409,268 of record NC_081822.1, on the reverse strand, counting down.
CGACGCATCATTGAAGACCCTGGGTGACCTAGCCTGTCATGCCAATGGACAAAAACTTTTGGGTCATTGAACTTCTGGTTCACGACAACATATGGTTCAATAGGCTTTATAGTTGTATGATACAACCTAGAGGAAAAGCCGGGAGTTTTTCCATTATAAGCTTCTGGCCAGATATAATGGAAGTAATATAAAGATATTCTGCATTATCTTCATTCATAGTTTCAATATGATATCCATTTCTGCGGATATCTTTAAAACTGAGCAAATTTCTTCTGGATTTGCTAGAATATAACGCGTCATTTATATGGAATCTAGTTCCATTTGGCAATGTTATGTTTGCTCTTCCAGAGCCTTCAACTAAGTTTGTAGTACCAGATATGGTACTTACATTAGCTTTTATTAATGTCAACTCAAGGAAATATCTTTTATCTCAAAGAATTGTGTGCGTGGTCGCACAGTCTACGAGACATACATCATCCTTATTTATCTTGAGACCAAATAACACATAGATTTCAGATATAACAAAAAAACAAGGCATAATGTAAATAACAAAGTAAATCAGATGTAAATATAAGACATAATAATATATTATTTTATATATAGAGTAACATCAATCAATGTTAATTTTTTCATCATTTATCAAATGGTCTGTTTTTTCATTGGGACCTCCAAAGAAATCAATGTCATAGTAGGTTAGGTCCAATCCATCACCATCGGTAAAGTTCATCTCTATCTCTTTTCCTTTAGCTTTTATTGATGCTAGGTAAAGGTCGACCAAATGTTTAGGCGTACGACAGGTATGCGACCAATGCCCCTTCATACCACATCTAAAACAATTATTCTCATGGTTCTTAGGAGGTTTATCTTGTAAACGCTTCCCATTTTCTTGTATTGTCTCAGTATTATTCCACTTCTGGTGGTGCAATGAGGCTTTCATTTTCTGAGAATTATTACTATAAGAACCATGGTATCGGGGATTTCTTCCATGACCACAACCACGTTCTCATCCACGTCCACAAGTTTGGGACGATATTGCATTCACTTCAGGGAATGATTCAAATCTAGTTGGATGAGATTGGTGATTTTTCATCAAAAGCTTTTTTTTTTTAAACCTTCATGGAGATAATGAGATAGAAAATCAGTGTTTTTATGCGATCCTGCAGGGATGCTTGATTTCCTTCTTTGATCATAACTCCAAGATTATTGCAACAAGATGTATTTCAAAATCAAGGATCCAAGATAGAGAGTTCTTTCTCGAAATGTCTAGTGCCACAAATTTGAGTTTTGTGAGATTCGACATTGTCAAATAATTTCAAATATATGACAAAACAATATTATTATAATCAATTATAATAAATTGATAATATTGGTATAACTTTGATTATAAACATAATCAAATAATTTGTTTATAACTTTTAAGAATATGTAACAAAACAAATCAACAATAATATAAATATGTAAAATTTTATTCTTTATAAATAACTTCAAGTTTAAGATACGAGAATTACCTTCAAAGCAATTCGTGCTGATAACGTGTTGTAAAACAAGGACAAATATAATGCAAATCAAAGTAATAGAGATAAAATATATCTTACTTTGATATATAATATGGAAGAAGGAATCAAAGAAGAGAATTGAGAAAGTGAAAGAAAGAGAGAGAGAAAGAGAGAATGAGAGGAAGAGCTTTCTTTCTTTTCTCGGAATGCTTTTACATGGGGGGGTAAGAAGCCTTTTATAGGCTTCATAATATGAACTCCCATTACTCATCTTAAAGATGAGTAAATGGAGTTCATAATGGCCATCAATGTGGTCATTCATTACTTTTCATTTACAACAAAAATATAAATATAAAAATATTTAAAAATATAAAAATTATATCAAATAGATATGAATTATAAAGAATTTTTCTTAAAATATAAAAATTATATTTTAAATATAAAATTAATGAATTGATTATTAATGTATTAATCTTATTTGTATCAAATATATATGAATTACTACAAACGGTTTTTTTTTTTACCCTTCAATATCCATTGAAAAACTATCATGGGAAACACGAATGTGAATTTATTATATATTCATTGTAAAAGAAAAAATATGATTTGTAACGAAATTAAATGCAACATTATTTGATAATGGAGTTAACAAAGGAGGCATGCACTGGTTCCCAACTAATACATTATCTAATGATAGAGTTAATCGAGGAGAGGTGCACTAGTTCCCAACTAATACATCATCTGATGATGGAGTTAATCGAGGAGGCATGCACATATTCACAACTGATTAGCCTACAAATTTGATAAATACATTATTTTCTATCATTCTTGAAAATTAATATAAGTTGCTAAGTTGTCGCTCTAGTCTTCTCATTTTATATTTGTCCTAGGTATTTGATTATAGTTCAAATTTTATCAATCAAAGATTCAAAATGTAAATTAATTCTACCTAATTATTTAATATAATTCTATCTATATTCGCTATTTTCACTTTTTAGAATAACTAAAAATGGATTAAATAAATTTACACAAATTAAGAACATAACTTGGTTTAAATTCTTCTAGGTACAGTGATTTATTAAAGTTTGAGTATCATATATATATATATATATATATATATATATATATATATATATATATAAAATTCATATGATTAATAAAGTTTAATAGTTGGACATAAAATATTATATAAGTAAATTAAATTATTATAACTAAAAAAGGTTTAATTTGTATTTCAAAAGTCATTTTTTGTATTTATCCTTTTTTTAATCTTATTATATTTTTTAAAACTTAAATTATCATATTTTTTTGAAATTGGATTATAATTGCAACCAAGTATTTTTTTATAAAAAAAATAATAATAATTTCTATAAAAGAGAAACATTATCTAAACTAATTTATAAGTTCTCCAAGAACATTATCTGAATTAATTACATATAATAATAATAGGCTATAAGCGTACGTTATAGAAATGATTATTAATATGCAATATTTTGAATGGAAAAAACACAACAAAAAAGAAAAAAATTGGGAAGAATGGGAAAGTGTATTGTGTATCAAAATCAGACCAACCATAATCAAACAACATTATAATCTATTTAAATATTTTACAAAATGTGGAGAATTCATTGGCGACCATAAAAGTTTCGCAACGTTTTTCACCTTCGGCTTCTCCAAAATAAGTGTTATTCCAGTCTTTGTCAACGCCAAATCTTTCTACACAATAGATATTAAGTTTTCTATATTTAAGAATGTGGTTTCTAACCCACATTGTCAATATGAAAGACTTCGCTCTTGCTTTTCATTTCTCTAACTGGGTTGATTTCCTAACCACATCTAAAAACTATAACCCTTCGTTTTCGTTTGAACTACCACCTCTACACAACAAAATGATTTCATACACATGCATTGCTCCCATATGGTTCATTGTAATTCTTTTCTTAGAAAGAGCAACACCTTATTCTACTTTCTCTAAGCTTAAAAACTCTAACTATTCAAAAAAAAATAATCAATTCCAAAGAGGTTCACAGAAAATAAGACATAAATATTTATTCAAACAAGACAACCAAATCTTCTAAAATCAAAGGTTACCATTCCTTGCCTATATAATGTCTTTGTATTTCCAACATATTTGCAACTTTTTAAGAATAAAGCAACTTGACTTCTAGCTTCAAACCATGGGTTGGCCAGAAAATTTTCTAATGAGATATATCGCATGATTTCTCTTTCCTTTGATGCCTCATGTAATTCACTGCAACTACAAATTTAGATCGGATGATTAATCTTTATTTTTAATATAGCTATATATCTATATACAAATAGAAATAATTCACAGACTTGATGCAAACCTTTTTTTGGCATTAAAAAAGTCCATTGACGATGTTTTTGCAACACGAATCATGATCTTGACCAATATTTTAATTGGAAGGCATTGAAGATTACAACAAATGTGAGGATTCTTCATTTCCAAAAATACAGAGAGATGGCCTGGTGAAATTTCTATAATGGGTCACATTCAACTCCCTTGCCCTACTTGAAGAAAAAAGAAGTGGGGGTAACAATGTCTAACACCCAAGAAGGCAATTTAAAGGCAATTTGGTACATGAATGAGCCCACTATGATCATATGTGTGGCAATTCATGCATCCGCTTAAATTTAAATTTATTTAATAATTAATAATATTTAAAACAACAATAAATATAAAAATTGTTTAATATGGATAAACAAATCATATATAGGTGTATAAAATTTTAATATAATCAATAAAGTTTAATATTCGGCCATAAAATATTATATAAATAAATTAAATTATAACTAAAAAATATTTAATTTGGAATTCAAAAGTCGTTTTTTTGTATTAATCCTTTTTTATCTTATTATATTTTTTATTTTAAAAACATAAATTATTATATATTTTTTTAATAAATGCATGATACATGAACAATTTATTAATTATTTTCTATGAAAAAGTTATATATCATCTTCAAATATTAATTTTTTTAAAAAAAAAATAAAATAACCATTAAAATAATAATATATTATTATTATATGAATTCAATACATATTAAAGAACAATTTTTGTTTAAAATTTGGATTCAAAAAACCAAATTAATTCGGATAATTTTTTGTATTTATTTGATTTTAATTTAAATCTCTATTTTATTGAATTAATTGATAATGAAAAAAAAATTATGATAAGCTATTAAAAGAGAATCATTATCTAGATTAACTTTTAAACATTATATAATTAAGTTTGCAAAAAGAAACATTATCTCAATGAAGTTTTAAAAAAAAAATTAATAATAATAATGATAATTTTTATAAAAGAGAAACATTATCTAGACAAATTTATAAGTTGCCTATAAACATTATTCGAATAATTGAATAAATTAAGAATGAAAAATAAAATTATGATAAGCTTTTAAAAGAGAATCATTATCTAGATCAACTTTTAAACATTATATAATTAAGTTTGTAAAAATAATCATTATCTCAACGAAGTTTTTATATATATATAAAAATAATGATAATTTTTATTAAAAAGAAACATTATCTAAACTAATTTATAATTTGTCTACAAACATTATTTGAATTAATTACATATCATAATGATAGGATACAAGTGTACATAATAAAAATGATAGGGTTATTTTTGGAAAAAAAAAATTGTTTAAACACTTTGTATTACATAGATATCCAAAATGGTGGAACAAACTCAAGACAAAAATAACATGAAGCTAATGTTAATAGCGAGTTGGGACGAGCTTCTTTGGTAAATGCAAAACCTCACTTATCTTTTATTCCGTAAGTAGAACCTCCAAGTGATTTGACTCATCTCAATAATCAAGGTGATTATGGCTTTACACTGCTTATTTCTGATCAAGATAATTACAATGGTTGGACTATTGATTCGGGGACAACTAATCACATGACGTTCAATTCGAATGATTTTATCAAGATTACCCAACCATGACGAAGTAGTGTTGCTAATACTAATAGGGTCACATACCCAGTTATGGGGGCTAAAATTGTTGCTCTCTCACCATCTTTCTCTTTATCTAATACTTTATTAGTTCTATCCTTCTCAAATAAGTTGTTGTCTATAGGCCAAGCCACTAAAGAACTAAATTGTGTTGCTCTAATCTATCCTACTTTTTTTGTTTTTTTTTAGGATATTCTCACAAAGGAAATCAATAGGCGTGGTACTAAGAAAGGGGGGTTATACTATATGGATGACTTTAGTCTTGGTAAAGCAAATAACATCGAATACTCAACTAGTGTCAAGGAAATACAGACTTGGCTATGGCATTAGCATTTGGCACATTCATCATTCGGTTATATAAAGTACTTGTTTCCAAAGTTATTTTCGAACTTACATGATTTAGGTTTTAAATGTGAAACTTGCATTTTAGCTAAAAGTCATCGTGTACCCTTTCCAATAAGCTTGAATAAAAGTGATATTCTCTTTGGATTAATTCATTATGATGTTTAGGGACCTACCCCAGTTACTAATGTTTCTAGAATTTTCTGGTTTGTGACATTTGTTGATGATTGTACTCGAATGACTTGGTTCTATTTGTTAAAACATAAAGATGAGGTGTTGGGTGTGTTTTGATCTTTTCATGCTATGATTGATACTCAATTTTCAGCTAAAGCTCAAATTCTTCATCTGACAATGGTGGACAATATGTGAATAAAGAATTTCAAGTTTACTTCTAGAATCATGTTCTTCATGAAACCTCTTATACTCAAACACCATAACAAAATGGAGTTGTCAAGTGAAAAAATAGACAAATTCTAGAAACTGCTCAAGCATTATTGATTAGAGCACATGTGCCAAGCTAGTACTGGGATAATGTTACGTTCATAGAATTACATCTATTGAGTTGTATGCCCTCAAAGGTGTTGAATTTCAAGACTCAATTACAGGTTCTTTCTAATCATGTTTCTCTACCCTCTATTTTGTTGATTCCTCTTCGAGTTTTTTAATGTGTTACCTTCATTCACATCCATAAAAAAACAACGCACAAAGCTTGACCCTTGCACAATTCGTTGTATTTTTTTAGGGTATGGCGCATATAAAAAGGAATAGCAATGTTACCATCATGCCACCAGGCATACTTATGTTACCATGGACGTTACTTTATGGAGTCTGAAAGCTTTTTCTTTTCACCAATGTCCATACTTCTGTTAAGAGAGAGATATGATATGAACAAAAAAATTGGTGGGATTGTGTTACATCTAAAGAAACTCCAATACAAATCGAAATTGAACAACTTGACAACCCAGTAAGTGATCAAAATGAAGCGGTGGTTAGTGAGGAGAATAGAATCATTATTAAGCAGGAGGCTAGGTAAGTAAAGAGTGACAATGACACCTCACAGGAAGCTAAACCTAGATTGGAAACTGAAATCATAGTAACCACCCACTTTCCAATACCTAATGACCCGTCTCTTGAGAATACTCCTGAGGTAAGCTCTCCTACTATGCCTTCTCCTCTTAATGACTTGGATATCTCTATCAGTCATAACTTACCTTTTAGACATAATTATGGAAAGCCCCTAAATTGATACTCACAAGATTTTGAGGAAAAAAGATCAAAATACCCAATTGCCAACCATGTATCAATTTGGAGATTATCATAACCTCTCAAGGCATTTGAACACAACTTGTCTTTATGCCATGTTCCAAACAGAATATGAGAAGCCTTAACAAATCCAAAGTGGGCATAAGTGATAAAAAAAGAAATGGAGGCGCTATAGAAAAATAAGACCTAGAATCTTGTTCCATTGCCAAAAAGAAAAAAGACAATAGGGTGCAAATGGATCTTATCCATTAAACATAAGGCAGATGGATCTATTGAGAGATATAAGGCAAGACTTATGGCAAAGGATGTGCATAAACATATGGCATAGACTATCAAGAGACTTTTTAACCAGTGGCAAAATTGAATACTATAAGGGTCTTGTTATCTCTTGCCACAAATTTATACTAACCATTGCACCTGTTTGATGTAAAGAATGTCTTTCTTCATGATGATTTTGAGAAGGAGATTTATATGGATATTCCATTAGAATACGCGGCTTCCCAAAACACAGAGGTTGTATATAAGTTGCAACATTCATTATATGGTCTAAAACAATCACCTCGTGCTTGGTTTGGATGATTTTGTTTGGCTATGAGGAAGTATAGTTTCTATCATAGCACCTCAAATCATACTTTATTCTTGAAACGTCAATAAGGAAAAGTAATCGCTTTAATAATCTATGTGGATAATATGATTATCACATGGGATGACAAGGAAGATATCTCTAGACTTCAAAAAAGATTAGCAATCGAGTTTTAAATGAAGAATCTTGGAGGTCTCAAATATTTCTTAGGGATTGAAGTAGCTAGACCAAGAAAATGTATATTTCTTTCTCAAAGGAAATATGTGTTGATTTATTGTCTAAAGTGAGAATGCTTAACTATAAGCCAATTGATACTTCAATTGTCCATAATCACAAGCTTAGAAAGTACCCAAATCAAGTGCCAACTAACAAGGAGGGGTATCAAAAATTAGTGGGCAAGCTAATCTATTGATCTCATACTCATCCGGATATTGCTTATGTCATAAGTATGGTCAATCAGTTTATGCACTCACCTAGTGAAGATCATTTGGATGCAATAGTTTGAATTCTTCATTATTTGAAGTCCGCTCCAAGGAAAGGACTTTTGTTCCCTAAGAATAATCATCTTAATATTGATGGTTATACAGATGTAGACTGGCCAGGGAGTGTTTCTAATAGAAAGTCTACATTGAGCTACTTCACCTTTGTAGGAGGCAATCTTGCCACATGGAGGAGCAAGAAGTAGAAGGTAGTGACATTATCTAGTGCTAAAGTCGAGTTCAGAGGAATGGCCAAAGGACTTCGTGAACTCCTTTGGCTTAAGAGATTGTTGACTAAGATTGGCTTTACTCCCAATTTCAAAATGAACTTATTTTGTGACAATAAGGCAACCATTGACATTTCACCTAATCCAATCCAACATGTCCATACTAAACACATTAAGGTAGATCGAAATTTCATTATATAGAACCTTGTAATTTTTTGCTTTTTTACAAGGGTCAACCATATTCTTAACCTAAAATGGTTCATAACCTAAAATAGCTTACGTGATTGTCTCTCTATGATGATATATACATTTATTCATTCAATAAAATGTATGAAGAAAAATCTTCACTAACTATCAAGTTGCACACCAACATTTGTCTCGAAGCCTATATGTGAGTGTTAGTAGTGCTTGCCCATGTGTGGGTGTTAGTAAGGCTTGCTCACGTACCTTGCTTATGTTTGAAGCCTTGCATTGATGCCCCTAGGTGTGGCCTCACCCAAGCCACCTTGCCTTCCTTGAGTCATATACCCCACCCTTAAAAGTATTAAAACCATGAATTAATTAAATGATATACAAGGTGGGTGGATGTATCCACTAATCATGTCTTTTGTATTCTTGGTGAAGATGTTGAGGCTTCAATTGCTACTTTGGTGGACAATGACTTGACTATGAATTTGCCTTGCTTTGGCAACACCTAGATGGTCACCATGCAAAAGATGTTTTATTTTTTTAAAGGATGCTCTTGTAAGTTTTATATTATTCAATTCATCATTGAGGGTCTTGAGTATCCTAGTTGGTAATGCTAAAGCATAAAACTCATTGGATTAATGAATTTTGAATTCACTACATGTTGTGCTTTTATTTTTAAAAAGTTGAAGAATCACTTGTAATGTTTTTACAATTTCTAACACTTTAAAAATAAAAATTTTCAAATATTAGGAAATTTATGAAGTGTTTCTATTATTTCTAATACTTTAAAAATAAAAGTTTTCAAGTGTTAGAATGATTAGAAGTGCTTCTTAAAATCACACTACCAAACAAACTCTTAATAAGTTATCTTCTTAAGACACTTCTATTAAAATCACTTCAAATAAAAATACTATCAAATGTACTCATAACCGTTTTTATAGTTGTACAAAAAAGAAAGAAATTTTGTAAATGTATACTTCTGACAATAAAAACTAAATAATAAAGATATTTTACGCTATATTTCTTTGTACTCTTTATGATATCCATTCCTAAGAATATCTTTAAAACTAAATAATAATTTTTTGGATTTACTTAGAGTAAAACTGTCATCTACATGAAATCTAGTTTCCACCAGGTAACATAATTTTTTGGATTAAGGTTGTAGTATTTACATGGTACTAATATTTATTTTATCCATTTTGTGCATTGTCACAAAATCCACATATAGACTCTGTTTAAAAAGTGTTTTTGAAATTATTTTATGATGTTTTGAAAAATAAAAAATCTGTTTAGGAATTTGAAATATTTTTGACTTATTTTTTATATTTTTAAATATACTCTAAAAATAATTTTTACATATAATGTTTCATTTTTAATCATTTTTTATATTTTTATAATTATTTTTAAAATAATCATAAAAAAAGAGTGAAAACAATAAAAAAAAACTACAATATGTTCCTTAAAAACATCTTATTATCTATTTTTAAAAATAAAAAGCTTTCTATTTTTTTATTGTGAAATGTATTTTCCATTTTCTTTTTTAAAGAACAGAAAATTGTTTTCGAAAAAAGTCATTAAACATAACCATATCTTCTCTACTCATCTTTGAACCATTAACATATATTATTTTCAGGAGACACTAATTAGCATCGATGTTGTATCCACTAATCAAACTGTCTTAGGTTTCTACTAGGATGTTGAAAGAAATCATGGTCTACGTGACTCAGGTCTGAGCCTCCACCGAAGTTCATTTCTACTAGGAGGCGTGAAAAGGATGATGCCTCACTGAATTTTGAGTTGGTAGTTAGTTGATATGGAGTTACAACGTTACATGTCCACTTGATCATCATCATATGGCATTCATGGATTCCATAATCCAAAAATGCACTACTCTCTCACACATCAAACAAGTCCAAGCCCACCTCCTCACCACCGGCCAATTCAACCTCCGCATCTCCCCCTCCCGCACCAGGCTCCTCGAGCACTGCGCCCTCTCTCCCTCCCCCGCCTACCTCCCCTACGCCGCTCACATCCACCGCCACATCCCTCACCCCTCCACCAACGACTTCAACGCCCTCCTCCGCGGCCTCGCCCGCGGCCCCCACCCCACCCACGCCCTCACCTTCCTCTCCACCATCCTCCACCCCGACGCCCTCACCTTCTCTTTCTCCCTCATCGCCTCCGCCCGCGCCCTCGCCCTCTCCGAAACCTCCCAAATCCACTCCCACCTCCTCCGCCGCGGCTGCCACGCCGACATCCTCCTGGGGACCACATTAATCGACGCCTACGCCAAATGCGGCGATCTTGACAGCGCACAGCGCGTGTTCGATGAAATTCCTTTGCGAGATGTAGCCGCGTGGAACGCTCTCATTGCTGGGCTTGCTCAGGGGAGCAAGTCCAGCGAGGCGTTGGCTTTGTTCAATCGGATGAGAGCTGAGGGTGAGAAGATAAATGAAATCAGCGTTTTGGGCGCCCTCGCGGCTTGCTCGCAGCTCGGTGCTTTGCGGGCTGGCGAGGGGGTTCATGCGTGTGTGAGGAAGATGGATCTCGACATTAATGTGCAGGTCTGCAATGCGGTTATTGATATGTATGCAAAATGCGGGTTTGCCGATAAGGGTTTCCGTGTGTTTAGTACCATGACTTGTGGGAAGAGTGTGGTCACATGGAACACGATGATCATGGCCTTTGCAATGCATGGCGATGGATGCAGAGCTCTCGAGCTTTTTGAAGAAATGGGAAAAACCCAGGTTGAGATGGATAGTGTAACGTATCTGGCAGTGCTATGTGCCTGTAACCATGCAGGCTTGGTGGAAGAGGGGGTGAGGCTGTTTGATGAAATGGTAGGGCGTGGAGTGAATCGAAACGTGAAGCATTATGGGAGTGTGGTTGATTTGTTGGGTCGAGCTGGGAGGCTGGGTGAGGCTTATCGCATTATAAACTCAATGCCTATTGTCCCTGATGTTGTGCTTTGGCAGAGCTTGCTGGGGGCTTGTAAGACTTATGGGAATGTGGAGATGGCAGAAATGGCATCCCGGAAGCTAGTTGAGATGGGATCCAACAGTTGTGGGGATTTCGTGTTGCTGTCAAACGTATACGCAGCACGGGAGAGGTGGGAAGATGTGGGGAGGGTGAGGGAGGCCATGAAGAGTAGGGATGTGAGGAAGGTGCCAGGGTTCAGTTACATTGAGGTTGAGGGTGTGATACACAAGTTCGTGAATGGTGATCAGTCTCACCCTGACTGGCGAGAGATTTATGCAAAGCTAGATGAGATTAGGTTTAGGATTAAGGCATTCGGGTATGTGGCTGAGACCAGTCTTGTGCTGCATGATATAGGGGAGGAGGACAAGGAGAATGCACTGTGCCATCACAGCGAGAAGTTGGCTGTGGCTTTTGGTTTGATCAGTACCAGTGAAGGGACCCCAATTCGAGTGAACAAGAACCTAAGAATATGTGGGGATTGTCATGTCGTGATTAAGCTTATTTCAAAGATTTATGATCAGGAAATTATTGTGAGGGATCGAGCAAGGTTTCACAGATTCAAGGATGGATCTTGTTCTTGCAGGGATTATTGGTGAAACTAACTTATTCTTTTGATGTAACAGAGCCATTACATGGTGACCCGACTAGCAGTTTCCAATCATGTCTGCATTCTTCTTAAAATAAGAAAAACAAGCATAAATATAAGAGATCTACTAAATAATCGGAAGGTATTTTTCTATATATATAAAAGGATATCACATATTCCACCCAGGTCCTTTGACTTTGGATTAGAGTTTCATTCATTTGTACCCTTACATCTTGATCTCGTTTGTCTCATATACTTGTACCCTAATCCAATGATTTAGATTTCACTACACACGTTCAATGGCCAAAATAAGAAGTCCTATAAGTATCAGTTCAATTCCCCAGCATTTTACTAAATGCGAAGGGAGATGGTCAAAATCCATTCGAGTGCCTCAGTGGAACTGCAGGAGCCCATCCAATGCTGAGCTTTGATATGTTGAGTACTGTTAAGTACATTAATTTTAACTAGATGAAAGATCAATACAATCATTTAGTACATCGATCCGAACCAGCTGAAAGATGCGAAGGTTGCATGCCCATAAAACAAGTATACTACACAAATACATAACCCTGGAGACGACAAAGTTAAGGGTTCATGAGTGCTGTAATGGTGAAATTTACCATATCGACCAAATATAAAATGGTCTCAAGCAACCAGAAAAGGAATGAACAACTCCTACAAAATCAAATCTCAAAAGAATAATAGTTCAGCTTCTCAAGAATGGCACAACCCCAACCGAAAAATGTTCCTGCATTGAATTGAGAGCTGGAAACAATACAAGGATGAATGGTCATTGGTGTAACTAGTCCTTTGTTAGTCTTGCCTCAAACCCCCCTTGAGGTCGCCTTACCAGTTTGTAAGGCATGTGAGTCCCAAGAAGTTTGTCCCATATGGGGAAGAAAGGCTGAGAATAGTTATATTTTAGGCCCTGGCGTTGATGATGGATGTCATGATAAGCAGTGTTGTTCTGGAATAAGAGATGGAAGATGTTGCCAGGCAGCCAGAGTCCACAGTGATCATCAACAGTTTTGATCACAGCAAAGCAGAAGAATATCACAGCTGTGCGTGCTGTCATTCCTGAGACAAGGAAAGAGATTGCTCCGCCCACAGTGTCAAGCAGGAGGCCCTCCAACGGATGATTGTAAAGGGCCCCAATTGCATAAGGGACAACCAGCTTGTGATGTTGAGAGTGGACATGGCGATACAAGAATTTGTTCTGGTGCATGTAGCGATGCACAAAGTACTGCCATGTGTCCATGACTAGCATCCCTATAATAATCTGCACAATTTGGACTGCAATGGAGGGCTGAATTACAGTCCCAGATGAACCTGTCTTGGAGGTCAGCTGTAGAAAAAAAGTGGGGAAACAAGGGGTTTATTATTAATTATCAGTTGATAAAACACTTAACATGTAGAACTTTCTATTGGGTAACTTCCATAGTCCTGATATGACCAATATGACACAGAATTCAATGAATTACTAACAGTCTACACCATTCATTTGATTTCCAATTACTCAGCAGACCCACCTCACAAAACATAACAAAAGCCACTCAGATCCAACCAACAAACACCTAACAAACTAAAGTATTCACAGTTGTTAAGGTGTTTGGTCTATGATTAAGGTTAAACAAATCATTTCTGTTAAAAAATTATTTGTATGACCAAGCAAAGCGGAAGAAGCTAACAGCCTGAAATCTCCTCTAAACAAAGGACCTGACCTCTTGAATGCAAATTTTGACCATGAATGCAATATAAATAATCAGAAGTATGCTCTAAAATATCAAACCTCATGAATTATTTTCACACATGTGGTCAAAGCACAGATGGTAGGCATTGCCACTCCCCTAAGGTCCAGCAGTGCATTGTGAACTCAGCAACAATAATTTGAAACCATGTTCATTGAGCAGAGATCATGTGCATCGTGGGCAATTACTCTAGCCTTATTGATCTTATTAACATGCCATACAAATAAGAACCCTTCAATAACATATTAATTTGACCATGACACCCTTACACCTATTGACATGCCATATTTAGATAAAAGCCCCCAATAAAAACATTCCAGATGGGACCTGATGATCAAAGAGGCAGCAAACCCAGGCTTGTTGATCAACAACTTACAATTTAGATTTTCTAAATCAGGCTTGTCAAAATGAAAGATCAATTTAAATGACTTGGTTTCAAGGGGAAACTGCTCTTGCTTTCAAGAATTACATTTCATAACAAAGAAAAAACCATTACTAAACGCTAAGTGTACATTTCAAAGGATTTCCAAGGGATTAACTTTTTGGAGCTTCCTTTGCTCCTCCACGTCTAATTACCAATACTCCAGGACATAGGTTCCACAGGAATCTTAGCAATGGTTTCCTTTGCAAATACAAAAGATAACCAATCTCGATATCCCAGCATTTGCCAGACGATACCGTAAGGCACTCAAACAAGGATATGTTTAAGAAATCAATCAATAGTGGATGCAGCTTCACTGCTGAAATGATTCAATGCATTTCTAATATCTAGGCTGGATTTCTCACCAGTTACATTAAATTTATCATTTCTAACCAAGTCAGTGTCATGAAGAAATAAAGAAAATGGCCTAGTGGGCAACATGCATAATTCTTGAGACAAAATCCCTATGATATCCCTGAAACATCTTACTATAAAAACATATATCCCTGAAACTCTCTCGTAGACTTTTTAGATGCTAAAGATTTGAACAGAGATAAGCATGCAGGGCCATAGCAATCATTACTTTCAAGTGTTACAGATGAAAAGAGGGGTCACATGTAGTTGTCCTGCAAAAACTGACTGGTCCCAATATGTTTTATGTACTTTTGTTACAAGTTCATCACAAATGAGGTCATTGCAGAAAACGGCACCATCAACACCACTGAAAGTGAAATTTTGAAGATTCTATGAAGGCTAAAACTGATTCCATCGTATGAGTTGCAGACCTAAGGGTGATTACTCCAATTCCCTCTCCATAAAATCCATTGTAGATGACTTGGTGCCTTCAAATGCTATGTAAAATTTATAATTGGGGACATCAATTTAGGACAACCAAACATACAAAAAGAGCATTTAAGTACAAATGAATAGAAAGTGTGCCCAATTGAGAGTGACTTTGGTAGAAATGCTTTTGTTGGTAGCTCTTTTATCATAAATGATTCATGGAGAATCTGTTAGTATCTGGAGTCTGGACATAAACCAAAAAACCACTTTGATGGCGCTTTGGTAATGTATGACATTAAAATAATAATAATAATAATAACAATTGGGCTAGTATTCGAAATGGTATGTGTGTGTTGAGACAGGGCGACCCTCTATCCCCCTATCTTTTCCTTTTGGCCATGGAAGCTCTCAGCCAATTGTTGTCCCGTGCAAGAAATGGA